>NC_089837.1:164350752-164952752 GCF_035609145.1 Eleutherodactylus coqui | reverse complement strand
TGTCAAAATCTGCAGCGCAAAATAAACAGTGGATTTTGGTGCATATCCGCACCAAAAAAACCTTACGTGTGAACTAGAGATGAGCGAGCATACTCGCTAAGGCAAACTACTCGAGCGAGTAGTGCCTTATTTAAGTACCTGCCCGCTCGTCTCTAAAGATTCGGGTGCCAGCAGGGGGCGGGCAGCGGCGGGGGAGGAAGGGAGGGGAGATCTCTCTCTTCCGCTTCCCCCCCGCTCCCCTCTGCTCACCGCCGCAACTCACCTGTCACCCGCGCCGGCAGCCGAATCTTTACAGACGAGCGGGCAGGTACTCGAATAAGGCACTACTCGCTCGAGTAGTTTGCCTTATCGAGTATGCTCGCTCATCTCTAGTGTGAACGTATCCTAAGGCTGTTTTCACATGGGCTACAAAATCGTGCGATTTTCCGGCGATGCGACTGCGCTGCAAAACACATGCTTGTGAAACCCATTCTTTTCAATGGTCTCCTTCACATTAGTGATATTTTCACTGATGCTATGTTGCAGGAAAAAAAATCGTGGCATGCTCTATCTATCTGCATTGTGCTATTTTTTTATCACCCATGTTTCCCTATGGAGCCTCCTTGTTTATCGCCTCGCGTGAAGTTGCGATTTTAACATTAGAAATTACTATTGACTTTCGTGATTAAAAAATCACGCAATTTTATCGCGGGCGGCAGCACTGCGATATTATTCTTAAGGAAAAGCATAGGTGACGCTACAAAATCGCTACACTGCGTCCCCCTTTCCGCTCGCTCGCTGGCTCTTAGCAAGGGGAGGAGGCAGGACAGGAGCTAGCTGCTAAACTCCCTCCCAACTCTCTTTCTCTGGCAGCTCCCATAGGAGTCTATCTTGGCCGGACGTTTTTACACAGTGGGAGTACGCCCATCTGAACTCTTGCATTGTAAACCAATGCATGAGATGGGCAGCGTATATCGTCTGGCCGTGAAAGCGCGGTCGATATACGCTCGTGTGAATGAAGTCTAAAGCTGATTTTTGAGTTCCATGCATTGCTTCCTTGCAGCAAACTCACATATCATTACATTGTAATTAATAGGATGCTTGCCTCCAAACTGCTTCTATTATCTGCTGCTTCAATAAAATAAAAAAAATGTCTATACTCGCTTGCATTGCACCTCCCACTCCGGGCCTCTGTAGTCCACGGTGCTGGTCCACACTGTGCTTCTGGGTAGACAGATCATATGATTGCTACAGCCAGTTCCTGGCCTCACTAAAGTTAAGCCAAGGGACTGGCCGTAGCAATCACGTGTTTCTCATGTGATCTGTCTAACCAAAAGCATGCTGGAAATCAGCAGCACAGACTGCAGAGGTCAGGAGCGGGAGGTGAGTATAGCCAGTTTTTTTATTTTCTTGGCTAGAAAAGGGAATTTTTCTAATTATATGGAGCATTATTAATAAATTGGTCCAAGCGGGGCATTATGTGTAAACGGAGTATGAACAGTTGTTCTTTTCGACGTTGAAAAGTTGAAGGGTATGCCTGCCTAACTACAGCACTTACTGCAGAACCACGGCATGTAAAGTCTGTGATGTAGTTTCCATAGAAGCAGTCATTGAAGGATTACTAATTGATCTACAATCAACCTTTATGGACTGTTATTAAATTGAACTTATCACTTAAATATACTATGTATCACAGATACCGGTCCTTTCTATACCTATAACCAGCAGTCTGTCCATCCCTACAGAGAGGAGAGACAGGAGGCAGGGGACTCCTAACAGGTAGAGGCTATGGGCAAGATGCATTTTGCTGAGCCACTGATACAATTAACTCCTGCTGGGTGGGACTCAGAAGAGAGCTCTAGGTTGAGAAGAGCATTCATGCCCATTCATTTAAAGTACCCAGGAAGACTCAGAGAAGGAAAGTTGTAATTAAACCCCTGCTGGTACCCAGAGGAGGTAATTGAATCCCTGCTGGGACTGGTAGGAGGATGATGTAATTAAACCCTTGCTGGGACTCACAGGAGGAGGTAACTAAAACCTTGAGAATATTTCAAGAATATTGCAAGATGGGAGGCACGGTGTATTTTACTCTCTGACAATTATTTGAGGATCATCGTTTAAAAAGAGGGTCAAATGAAGAGCTGAGAGCAGACGAGTACAATACATACCCACACTTTTACGCTATCTGGCAACCCTGGATCTCTATCTGGGAATCCACGAGGTTCGACAACTGGATCCTAACAGGAAAGACCCAGGCTTGAACAGTTGCATATGGTCTGTTCCCATGCTAAATCAGAACTAGAGGTGGGCTTGGGCCAATGTCTCACCCCCCCCCCCTACTTCCCCCATATATTGGGCTTAGTTTTAAGTTTTCTTTTTTGATTATCTATAATTATCAAATTAGAGACAGGGGTACTACTTAGAACATGTATAATCACTTACCAATTGAGAATGGGTAATGTAACTATTCCATGATGTTAATTGTGCTTTCATAACTGATATAAACTGCTGTCTTAATAAAAACTTTTTGTACATCAAAGAGGGTCAGAGAACTCAAAACTCAGTTGTAAATGGATCAAAAGACGAGACTTTAAAATTGCTTTACTACATAGTGGGCCTCTTCCAGATTTCTCTTTTCCCCCACTACTTCCATTCCTGCTCCCCTAAATTTGTGACCCCCTATTCTGGAACTACTCTGTTACTACTGAGCAGTGTCATAAAAAAAAAAGAAATTGGAAAATCCCCTTAAGCATAAAATGCAATAAACACATCATTATTAGTCCAAGTTATCATGTGTGCAACCAGTCAAAATAGAAAACTTTTCCATTGCTTGACAACACTTGAAAGGCAAAAGATGCTGACATCAGCAAAGCAGCAGTATAATCAGCGAGCTCTTGTACAGGCTAGGAAGCATTTTGCTTCATATGCAGCGCCTGATCAACTGTCATAATTTATTCTGGCAGGCATTTGCAGGATCTCGCTTAAAGGGAACCTGTCATCAGGATCATGCTGCCAGAACCACGGACAGCATGATCCTGGGACAGGTAAGTACAGTGCACCTATGTATTATTCTACATTATTTGAAGTTTGACTTAGAAGGGAGCCCTAAGTCTCTGTGGCAGTGCCGTTTTGGCCCCATGACTCAGAGTACCCCTCCAAGTCAACCTTTAAAGTATGTTTATTCTGAAACGCTGCAGCATACATCCCTGTCTTGGGTTCATGCCGCCCGGGTGTTCAGGCACTATGAATCTGCTGACGGGTTCACTTTAAATAATACCTCTGCTCATTGGAGAGATCTATTAATAGGTTCCAAAATGGTGCATAATTTGGCAATTTATTGAAATTCTGCACATGGTATTTGAACAATATTTGCTGCAATTTGCTACACCAGTTAGCTAGCTATTTATCATTCACGCCACCCTATGACGGATATACACATATATTACTAATTTGCAGAAATGATGCACATGCAGTTGCAAGCAAAAGTAAGTGAATGCTTCGGAATTAACTCTTTCTGCATTGATCATAAAATGTGATCTGATTGTTATTAAAAGTCACACTTATAGACAAATACAATCTAAGGGGCTGTTCACATGTGCGTGACAATTTTCGGCCGGCCGTGGCGCAGCCGAATATCACGTGAACGGGCGTTAAAACTTCTGTCTTAACGCCCGTTCCGATGGCCGAGTGCGGTGATATACGCCGCATCCGGAATACAGTCAGGCAGGGGGTAGCAGTTTAGCTCTGCTAAACTGCCTACCCCTGTCCGGCTCTTAGCAAGGGGAGGTGGCGGGACGGGAGTTATTGTGCTAAACTCCCACCCTCTCTCTGTCCCTTGCCGGCTGTCTTCAATGGGAGGGGGCGGGAGCTTAGCACACTAACTCCCATCCTATTGCAGACAGCCGGCAAGGGGTGGAGAGAAGAAGGGCAGTGGGAGGGAGTTTAGCAGCGTGAGTCTATGGCACTGCCCGTATTCTGGCCAGAAAAGATAGTTCCAGAACTATCTTTTCTGGCTAGCGTAAAAGCGTCCAGACGGAATGCGCACCATATGCTCTATCTTGGCCGGCTGGGTGCTTTTACACAGTCGAAAATCACCCATCAGATGGACAACGTATATCGGCTGGCCGTGAAAACGCGGCCGATATACGCTCATGTGAAAGAGCCCTGAGGCCGGGCTCACACGGGCGGATTTCAATTCCAGAATCTGCGATCGGCATCTGCATAGAGGATACGCAGTAAAATGTAGCCATTCAAAGACATGTACTTTTGCTTTCTCGCTAAAACTCACGGAGGAAAAATCACAGCATGCTCTATTTGGTTGCAGATCACGCATGGACAGCTATCATTAAGGTCAAAAGGTGGCTGTCCGACCCACAGCCCAAACGAATTTAACATTGTGTATAGGCTGTAGGTACTCACGTTATCGATAAGCAATGGCGCAGGAAAAAAAATACTTAAGAAAAAAACACGTAATGCGCATGACCAATGTTGAGCCGCTGCTGCCATCCGCAATACAGAAACTAAAAGATACACAGGGTCGCCGGCCAGGCTCACAGCCGGAATCCTCTGTGGTCCTCCAAACATGTGCAATCCGGTCCACCGGTGTGAGCCCGACCTATCTAAACTAATAGCACACAAACCGTTGTATCATTCATGCTATTATGCACACTAAACATTCACAGTGCAGGAAGAAAAAGTAAGTGAACCTGTGTGTCAGTTACTACTTCAAGAGCTAATTGGTAAAAGGTATTCCAATTAAAGGTTATGGAAACCTTTAAGGGCAATTTCTTCACCTTAAGGCCTCTTTCACACGGCCATATACGCTTTTACGTTCGCCCGAATGCACCATAAAAATCAAATGAATGAAGAATAGCCGCAATCAAGTCACAATCTTAAATAGCGTATTCTTGGTTATTCACACGAGCTGCTGCAGCGCATCGGCAAATAATACACTGCAGTACAGAAATGCATCGATCGTCAGAAATCTTCAGAGTGACTGTAATCTTAGATCACATGTGTCAAACACAAGGCCTGAGGGCCGAATCCGGCCCACTGCCCCCTGTTATGTGGTCTGTGTCATGCCAACGGCCGCTCACCACTGTATTGATTACCAGTTGGGGTGCCGCAACTCCCCACTGGTAATCACTGTTAGCGCTGATCCCAGCACACACTCTGATGTACATGTGCAGCCGGAATCCTCCTCCCCATAAGTCCCCTGCTCCTCAGTTCCGCAGGAGAGGACTCAGGGAGGAAGTGTTCCGGGCGCACACACTGACGTCAGTGTGCACCCGGGCTCAGCGCGAGCAGAGGGGGAGCGGTGCTGACAGCAAAGAGGAGGTAAGTATATGGGTTGGGGGGAACTATTATTACTAAGGGGGGTTAATATTACTGAGGAGGGGTTAATATTACTGAGGGGGGGGGGTAATATTTCTGAGGGGGAATTAATATTACTGTGGGGGGTAAATAATGCTATGGGGTTAAAATTACTGACGGGGATAATATTATTACTGAGGGGTTTTAATGTTACTGAGGGGGGTTAATATTGCTGAAGGGGATAATGTTACTATGGGGTTATTACTACTGGAGGGGTTAATATTATTGCTGTGGGGTCGCTATTACTACTGGGGTCACTGTGGGGTACCCTGTTACTACTGGGGCCACTGTGGGGGTCGCTATTACTACTGGGGCCACTGTGGGAGTCTTTATTACTACTGGGGCCACTGTGGGGGGTCGCTATTACTACTGTTCCACTGTGGGGGTTGTTATTACTACTGGGGCCACTGTGGGGGTCGCTATTACTACTGAGGCCATTGTGGGGAGCGGCGCTGACAGCAAAGAGGAGGTAAGTATATGGGTTGGGGGGAACTATTATTATTGAGGGGGGGTTAATATTACTGAGGGGCGTAAATAATGCTATGAGGTTAAAATTACTGACGGGGATAATATTATTACTGAAGGGGTTTAATGTTACTGAGGGGGTCAATATTACTGAGGGGGGTTAATATTACTATGGGGGGATTAAAATTACTGACGGGGATAATATTATTACTGAGGGAGTTTAATGTTACTGAGGGGGACTTTCTCAGAAGTTGCATAGCACTTGCATTGAAAAATCACAATTTTAGAAGCGCGATATCAGTCTTGATATGAATTTCTTGAACCAATATTACTCCCACCTATGTAAATACAGTCTAAATGCATATATTTTTGGCTGACAAGAGTTTTTGCAGTTAAAGCCCTTTTAGACACAACGTTTTTCACTCAAAAATCGCTGAAAGCCATCTTTTGAGCGGTAATTGTTGTGTTTAACTGCACTGACATCGTGCAGTTTTCGTTAAGCCGTCGCTGATCGCTGATCTTGCAGCATGCAGAAAGATCAGCAATCAGTTATCAGGAATTCACAGTGGGATAGAAATGATACTATTGTTTCAGCTATATCCTGCTCCCTGATGACAGGCGGAGAATGAAGAACACAGCTGTCCAGCTGTGTCTTCATACCCTGTTTGGAGCACTCGGCTGTATAAAAACCGGGTGCTCCGAGCAGAGAACAGCTGGATGAAGAAGACAAGCGGGGCCACCCTGCTTGTCTTCTGCATCCTCTGCTCGGTGCGTTGGCAGTATATATGAATTTGGTACTTCATTTTATTTTAGTATTTTAACAAGAAATAACAGTTGGCAATGTAACTCTTCAGTGAATGACATCACTGAATGGCTGCAATTGGCTGATTGAGCACCGGCTGTGATTGGCTGCCAGCACTCAATTAGCCAATCACAGTGCTCGCTTTGCTAGAGGCGGGGTATTCAAAGCCCCGTCACCAGCAAAAGCTCCGCTTTGAGACAAGAAGGACGCAGCTTACCGCAGCACCACCGAAGACCATTGGGACGCCGTGGAGCAGGTGAGTATTGTGTTTTTTTGGGGGGGGGGGGGGGCATCTGAGCTAGGTCTTATTTTCAGGGAGGCCTTATATTTCAAGCCTCCCCGGGTAATCTAAGAACATTCTTTATTCTTTCTAATACCAGTAACTACATGCAATATACAGTCTTTTTTTGGGTGACTGTGTATGTGCCTTACCTATGGTTAACCTTATATACAGCCATATATCCAACTGTTAGCATTCTGATGAAACTGAGCAATCAGTAGAAACACGCTGAACCAAAAAGAACCTAATTGCTGGTGGCACCAAAAGTATTAAAACTACTAGTAGTTATTTTCAGTCTACCATGCGTTTTTAGAATCAAAAGTACTAGTGCGGTGTAGTATTATCATAGATCAATCCAGCCTTTTAGATAGTTGCTCTGTTAGGGCCATTCATTTAGCTGGTGAAGCTCTGAACAATCCAAGCTCCTTTTATGGTCTATGTGCAAATCAATACTAGTCGTACACAGTGAAACGGCATCTGAAGCTATATTCTACACTATTTTCTATTCATAGATATTGGCCACATTAGGGGTTGTGGATCATTGGTCCTCAGATGAACTTGATGCACCAGCACCTAACGGGCTACAGTTTCTCTAGCCCCTGTTGGATGCTTCTGTCCTCATCTGATACCAATATCTGGTCCATCTGACTACCCGGAGTTCCTATCTGGGGGACAAAGGAAGGGTTTCTTCCCTCAAAAAAACTCTATTGATCTAATACACGACTAATGAATGTATTAGGCTCTCCAACAATTTACAGAGCATTTTTTCTATAGTTCGTTGCCTTCTCCTTTTGAGAGGACAATATATGAGGTGGTGGGAATATTTTCAAGGTGTTTTATCTTTATGTTACTTATAAAGCCCTAATCCCATTTTATTCATATTATTAAAAGTTAATTTTTAGAATCAATTCGGTGAAAAAGGTTTTAAAATATTTGATTCTTCTGCCTCAGTGAATTTGTTGACGACACAAATGGAAAGGAATCCAACAAGGAACAAGGGATTCCGCTGACAACAGATTATGCTAATAAAAAGGAGGAGCAGTGAGTAGTCTAAAGGCCCATTTACATTGGTCGAGTGTCGGGCAAACGATGCCCGACACTCCTCCCTGTATCCCAGCGCTCCTCTACGGGAGCTAGCAGAGTTGGCTCGCACACGGAGCGGCCAGCAGGGGGGCAGGGTAGTGCAGGAGATTTCTCTCCTCTCGCTCCCCTGCCACTCTCCATTCACATAACACAGGCGCCGTTCGCTATTGAACGGCAGCTGTTTAAACTGCACGATGAGCGATGAGCTTCATTGCTCATCTTTTGTGCTGCTAAACAGCCGCGGTTCCATAGCGAACGGCGCCTGTATTATGTGAATGGAGAGTGGCGGGGGAGCGAGAGGAGACAAATCTCCTGCACTGCCCCGCCGCCTGCTGGGCGCTCTGTGTGCGAGCCAGCTGTGCTAGCTCCAGTGCAGGAGTGCGGGAATACAGGGAGGAGTGTCGGGCATCGTTTGCCCGACACTTGTCCAATGTAAATGA
Organism: Eleutherodactylus coqui; assembly: GCF_035609145.1. Classification (NCBI taxonomy): domain Eukaryota; kingdom Metazoa; phylum Chordata; class Amphibia; order Anura; family Eleutherodactylidae; genus Eleutherodactylus; species Eleutherodactylus coqui. The sequence goes on along the minus strand of NC_089837.1, from coordinate 164,944,330 downwards.
GCCTTATGGCCTTTTTGACAGGAAAATCGTGTGAATGAAGAATAGCCACCATCAAGTCCTGAGCTTCAGCTGCGTTTTGATCCATTCACATGGGCGGTTGCTGCGTATTAGTGAAAATATACGCTGCAGCACAGAAATCCCTCGGCCGGCATAAGTCCTCAGAATGCCTTCTAATGTATAAATAGAGGCAGCTGTTGGACGCAGCTAAACTCCCTCCCCTTCCTTTTTTTTCAGCTCCCATAGGAGTCTATGGGAGCCTCCAGCATATACTGGCAAAAAGATAGGGCAAGAACTATTTTTTCTGCCTGCATATAAAATTGGTCACCGATGTCCTATTATTCCGGGTGCGATGTTTTTACATGGCTAAAAATCGCTCCTCTGAATGAATAGATTGGAAATCAATGCTTCACGAGGTTTTTTATCGCGGCTAAACTAGCCATGTAAAAATGCTTGTATGACCTAACATGAAGAAAATCTATACTCCCCTTCTTGCCTTGTCATCTAGTGCATGACCTCAGTCATCACATACCGTATACTGAAATGCAGATTGGTGAAAGTCGCGTGACTTTGTAGCACTACATGCAAGGTTTTTCGGGGGAGGCTTGAAATAAAGCCCTTCCTGAAAAATAAGCCGTAGCTGAATAAGAAAAAAAACAAAACACGCATACATCTCACCTGTCCCGCGCTGTCAGCCTGGTCGCATCTTCTCCCCGGGTCCCAGGCAGTGATCTTCTTCTCTTCTGGCCAGGGATTCAAAAATCCCCACCTCCTGGAAGCACTGGCTGTGATTGGCTGAAGCTTAGCCAATTTTAAATCACTGCCATTCATCGAGCGTTGGATGTGATTGGCTAAGCATCAGCCAATCACAGCCAGCGCTTCCAGGAGGCGGGGATTTTTGAATCCCCAGCCAGAAGAGGAGAAGATCACTGCAGGGAGAAGATGCAGCCGGGCTGACAGCGCGGGACAGGTGATGTATGTGTATATTTTTTTTCTTGCAGCCAGTTCTAGATAAGGGCTTTGACAGTAGGATTTCCTACTGTCAAAGTAGCATCGGGACGCACGAAAACCACGTTTTCGTGCGATGCGATGCAACAGAGAGGAAGGCTCCATAGGGAAACATGGACTACAAAATCTCACGAGTTGCGGGCATATAGCAGGACCCGTGAGGTTTTTGTGTTGCTTTGTAGCATGCTACAAAACATTGCATGTGAGAAGTAGCTCGTAGGAAAGCATGGGCTTCTCATACATGCGATTTGTAGCATTGCAGCAATGCTACAAAATCGCGTGACTTTGTTGCCCGGGTGAAGGAGGCGTTAACAACATTTGCTGCTCCTCCTTTTTTTCCTTCAAACATTCAGGCAACATTTTTAAATAAAAAAGCGCAAAGTCAGAAACCTCTCAAATAAGCTTCAAAGTTTTATGTAGATGATCAAATTCTTTTGTGACCACAAGACAACCTGGAAAGTATTCTAGATTTTAAAAAATCAGCAAAGGAGCTCATTTAGTAGATAAGACTTCCCATATAGAGATGAGCGAACGTACTCGGTAAGGCCGATTTCGCAATCAAGCACCGCGATTTACGAGTACTTCACTACTCGGGTGAAAAGTACTCGGGGGCGCTGTGGGTGAGCGGGGGGTTGCAGAGGGGAGTGGGGGGGAGAGGGAGAGAGAGAGAGCTCCCACCTGTTCCGCGCTGCTACCCCCCGCTCCACCACGCCACGCCCCGCTCCACAGCGCCCCCGAGTACTTTTCACCCGAGTAGTGAAGTACTCGAAAATCGCGGTGCTCGATTGCGAAATCGGCCTTACCGAGTACGTTCGCTCATCTCTATTCCCATAACATGAACACAACAGTCCCAGAAAACTAGGAGAGGAAAGTGTGGGTCTTAAAGGGATATTCCCATCTCAGGGCCTTAAATGTCCCCAGACTCTCACCCTGCCGGCCACTACTCCCAGAGGTTGTCAGGATTTCCCGTAAAAGCTGAGCAGCCTGTGCTACACTGTCTCCTAACCTGTGATATGTGGAAACAGTGCAGCTTAGAAACATATACGATTCAAAAAGAAAAAGCCCACATGCTCCATCCAGTCTGCCCTTATATAGTTAACCCCTTAAAGGAGATGTCCCGCGCCGAAACGGGTTTTTTTTTTTTTTTAAACCCCCCCCCCCCGTTCGGCGCGAGACAACCCCGATGCAGGGGTTAAAAAAACCACCCGCACAGCGCTTACCTGAATCCCGGCGGTCCGGTGACTTCAATACTTACCGCTGAAGATGGCCGCCGGGATCCTCTGCTTCCGTGGACCGCAGCTCTTCTGTGCGGTCCACTGCCGATTCCAGCCTCCTGATTGGCTGGAATCGGCACGTGACGGGGCGGAGCTACACGGAGCCGCTCTCTGGCACGAGCGGCTCCATAGAAGACTGCTGAAGACCCGGACTGCGCAAGCGCGGCTAATTTGGCCATCGGAGGCCAAAAATTAGTCGGCTCCATGGGAACGAGGACGCCAGCAACGGAGCAGGTAAGTAAAAAACTTTTTATAACTTCTGTATGGCTCATAATTAATGCACAATGTATATTACAAAGTGCATTATTATGGCCATACAGAAGTGTATAGACCCACTTGCTGCCTCGGGACAACCCCTTTAATGACATGGCCTATTTTGGGCTTAAGGACGCAATGATTTATGGCGGATTTTCTTCTCCATTTATCAAAAGTCATAACTTTTTTATTTTTCCGCCGATGCGGCCGTATAAGGGCTTGTTTTTTGCGTGGCGAACTGTCGTTTTTATCGGTGCCAATTTTGGGTACATTTGACTATATAGTAAAACTTTTATTTTTTTTTTATGATAGCGGGGAGAGAAAACGCATCAATTCTGCCATAGATTTTTTTTTTTTACAGCGTTAATCATGCAGCATAAATGACACAATCCATTTTTTCTGTGGGTCGGTACGGTTACAACGATACCAAAATTCTTACATTTTTTTTAGGTTTTTCCACTTTTCTGCAATAAAAACCCTTTTTTTGGAAAGCTTTTTTTTTTCTAAATCGCAGCATTCAAAGTCCTGTACCTTTTTTATTTTTCTATGTACGGACCTAGGTGAGGTCTTATTATTTGTGAGACGAGCTGTACTTTTTATTGGTACCATTTTGGAGTATATACGGCTTTTTGGATCACTTTTATTGCGTTTTTAGGGAGGCAAAAATGCTAAAATTTAGTTTTTTTTGCTTTTTTCAGTGCACACTCAAAAGCATGTGCAGCGTATTGTACGCGTGGTTACGGACGCGACAATGCCAAATATGTGGGGTTTTAATTTTTTGTAACCTTCTTTTAAGCTAATATGAGTAAAAGCATAAAAAAAGGGGTTTTTTTTACATTTTTCTTTTTATTCACTTTTTAAATCTTTTTTTTAATACAACTTTTGTCCCCCTGGGGAACTTTGACCGCAGTACTGCCCATCGCTGTGATAACCGCAGTACTGCCTTATTGCTTATACAGTGATAATAGGCATTGGCAATACAGGACGCCATGGCGGACTGCCAGTCGAAGACACAGAGGGAGTGTGCTCCCTCTGTGAAGGGGTTAACTGCGGGACGCCGGCTGTGACTGACAGCCGGCCCCCGCTGCGGGATAGCGCAGGATCATATGTGATCCCGCACTATCCCCAGGACGTAAGTTTACGCCCTGTTGCGGGAAGTACCCCGCTCCCAGGACGTAAACTTACGCCCTGGAAACATTAATGCATTAAAACATCAAGGATATAGTAAATTTTGATTAAATAAATTGTGTAACTTGTCGTATTGTCTTTTGCTTTATAACAATTGACGTAAATCTTCAAATAGACTTAGAGGGTGTAATTTTGTTGATGACATATGCCACCCCTCCGTATATCCCTCTCAAGTATGAATATGCCTGAGGCTCTAGTTATGATAACCGGAAAGGGATCCACATATTGTGTTATTCTCCCGTTGCCTTAGTTGCATCCATTCCAAACATAAATTAGAGTAATAAACCAAGTAGCTAAGTTTAAAAGAAAAGAAAATTTTAAAAAACGAGGGGGAGTGGGGAAGGTAATATAGCGGGGTACCTAGGAACGGGAGAGATAAAGAGTAGAGAAGCAGAAAAGAAAGAAAAGAAGCAGCTCTGAAGATGTGGATCGCGAGTCATGAACAGGAGTGCCCTTATAAATTTCACTATTAGGATAGATCTATGCTTCTCCCATGCTCTCTAGGCATCTATGCTTTTCTAGGCATGCTAGAATTCATTTATTGCTGACTTTCCAACCACATTTGCTGGAAGTTTGTTTCAAGTATCTACTACGCTTTCAGTAAAATAATATTTGCTAACATTTGCTTTGGATTGTACCCCCTTAGCTTCTTAATAAATAATAATAATTTCCTTCCTGAACCACGTTTATACCTTTGACATATATAGAGGTTTTCGATCATGTTCCCCCTTCTCGTCTTCCCTTCAGGCTATACAAATTAAAGAGGTTTTTCAGAAAAGTTGATCAGCTGAAGTCCACCGCTCAGGACCCCAGCTGATTGGGTGCCTGCTGTCATTGCCACTACACAATAGGGTACAGAGTGGAAGCTACTGCTTCAACCCCTGTGTAGTGACCGGCCAGCACATGTTATTGCAATGACCGCTACATCTGCACTTACAAGCACTGGTGCTGCACAGAGGTTGGAGCGGCAGGTTCGCTCCGTACCCATGTGTAGCTGTACTGACAGTGAGCACCCGATCAGCTGATTGTCCTGGGTCCTGAGAGGCAGAGCCCAGCCAATCAACTATTGATGACCTACCCTGAGGACAGGTCATCAGTAATATTTCCCTGAAAAACCCCGTAAGGCCTCGTTCACACAAGCTTGAAAAGATCGCTGTTATACTGCACTAAAGATCGTGTGAACGGGTTATTTCCCGCTATATTAATTAGCTGTGAAATTGCCCATTTACACAATCGGAGGTGCGTGGTGCATGTTATCCAGCTGCCATAGGAGTCTATGGAAAGCACGCACCAATGATAGGTCAGGTCCTATCTTTTATCGCACCACGGACCTTTGATGCGAGCTTTGCAGTCGCATGTCCTATAATGCACAAAAAGAAAGGTATACTGGCAGCATACGTTTCTGCAAAATTAAGTCCCAACAGGGATCCTCTTTATTGGCTTCACAAAGTTAAAAAGGCAGCAGCAACTACATGCGCTAAAACAGCGCTCGTATGAACAAGGCCTAAGTCTTTCCTTATAATTTTTGTTCTTTTGACTCATACTATTTCATCAATGTCTTTCTGTAGATGAGGTCTCCAGAACTGAACACAGTATTCCACATGTGGTCTTACTACAGCTCTATACAGCGGGATCACAATCTCCCTCTTTCTACTAGTTATACTTCCAGGTATACAGCCGAGCATCCTACTCGCTTTCTTTGCGGTCACACTCCGGACTCATTTTGAGGTCGTCAGAAATTAGAACCCCTAGATCCTTCGCTACTGAAGTCCTGGATAATACAGAACAGCCAATATAATAGTTACTCCAAGGATTCCTTCTCCCAAGTACATTATTTTACATTTTGAACATAGAACTGCAGTTTCTATTGTTTTGACCATTTATCCAGTAAAGCTAAATAGTTCTCCATTTTCAAGACACCAGCAGGAGTATCAACTCTATCGTACACTTTTGTGCCCCCAGCAACAATGGCAGATTAAGGGGACCATGGGACCAGGACTGTTCACACAACTTGGGCCCCACCTCCCGCAAAGCAACCACAACAATACCCATTTGGTGCGGATTCTACGCCACTTTCACCCCTTCAATTGATGGAGTGAAATTTGCTGTAGATTCATACTAAAATCTTCAAATGGTGTCTCTGCACACTCTCTCTATCCAACTGCAGCAACCCCTAATCAACTTCTCAGTTCTGCCCCATAGTAATAATGTAGCTGCTGTGGCCCCGCTAATTAATAGTGAACCACGCTCTGTGACCCCACTAATTGTCCCTATTATAATCTGCCACTGACAGACAAACCTTATCTACTAACCCTTCCCCTATGTTACTTTCACACATATTAAAAAGAATAGGACCCAGGACAGACCTTTGGGGCAGAGGCATAACGTGAAGCTTCTGGGCCCCAATGCAAAATCTGTAATGGGGCCCCAACTATAATGCTTTATTCATAGTACTAAGCTCCCTATATGCGAAAGAGAAGACTTATGGGCACCCCAAGGCTCCTGGGCCCGGTTGCAACCGCATCCCTTGCATCCTCTATAGTTACGCCCCTGCTTTGGGGTACATCGGTTATAACTTATCCCTGTTCACAATACCCTCTGTTAACCCCTTCAGGACAAGAGATTTTAAATTTTTTTTGTTTTTTCGTCCCCGCTTTCCCAGAGCCTTAGATTTTTTATTTTTCCATTGACTTAGCTGTATGAGGTTTTGTTTTTTTGCGGGACAAGCTGTACTTTTAAATAGCATCATTTAATGTACCATATAACGTACTGAAAAATTTAAAAATTTTTTAAGTGAATGAAAAAAAACGCAATTGCACCATTTTGGGGGTGAGTTTTAGTTTTTACAGTGTTCACAGTGCAGTAAAAATGACATGAATTTTGTTCTATGGGTTAGTACAATTACAGTGATAGCAAATTTACATAGATTTTTAAAATGTTTTTCGACTTTAAAAAAGTAAATACATTTTTTTTTCCTTAACAAAAATTGCTGTTACCGCATTGCCATAGCGATGAAAAAGAAAACTCTATTCTGGAATTTTGTACTCCCCTCCCCCCCCCCCCTTATGGCATTCACCATTGTGATATTTTTATAGTTTGGACTTCTATGTACACAGCAATATCCAGTATGTGGGGTTTAATTGTTTAGGGTTTTTGACAAAAAATGTGAAAGGAGTTTATTTTAACTTTATTTATTTTTTTTACTGTTCAAAAAAACAACTTTATTAACTCTTGTTTTTACACTTTTATTTAGTCCCCACGGACTTGAACTTGATGATTTAATACTTTTTAATGTTGCCAAGGGCAGGACTTGATAGGCATCTATGCATGTCAGCCATGTGAGCCTTCATCCAACACTTCTGTAACAGTGTCAAAGAAATCAATGAGATTAGCTTGACGTAAACTGTGCTATTTAGCCTTGAACAGGTTCTTAGTTCTTAAGTGGTCAAATGGCCTTATTTTCAGGAGAGTTTCTATTATGACTACTGCAATTGTCAAACTAAATGGCCTGTACTTCCCGATTTCTACTTTACTACCTTTCTTATGGATGGATACAACATTGGCCATTAACTCACCAGGATATCGCCTGGTTAAAGAAATCAGAGGTGAAGTAATCACAGATTGAAGTTATGTAAGAACTCTGTGGTGGATGCCATCTGGACCTACTGCGTGAATCAACTTTAAGGGTACGTTCACACATGAATTTTGGTTTGAAAACTGCTGCGGATCTATAGCGGATTTCGGCCTGCCGCTACTCTCACATCGCAATCAGCAGCCCTTCACTACAGTGCACGGAACAGCCCTCAATCGCCAACTGCTACCAAGCCTGCACTTCACATTACCTGACTGGCGGCTGCGGCACTTAGTGGCAGTTGGCAGGTGAGGGATGTGAGCGCTGCTCCGTCTGCTGCAGTGACCCTCTGATTGTGAAGTGAGAAGAGCGGTAAACCAAAATCAGCTACGAATGCACAGCTGATTTTGAGGCAAAATCCGCACCAATGGTATTTTTGGTATGGAAATGCAACAGCTAATCCGCAGCACTTCCAGTAAGTGTGACCCTGCCCTAAAGATGCAAGTTCACCTGCAACATCATTAGATGAGAATTCTTACAACTACAGGCCCAAACACTATCATTCTGAGAACCAGCTTCTAAAAATACTGAACAAAAGTATATATTCAAGTGGTCTCCATAAATACAGTTATGATCCCTACTTTTGTAATTCCACAGTTTTTCTTTTGTCATTTAGACCCCCTTGACACGATTGTATACGTTTTTGGTGTGCCGGGGGGGCAACGTATTGGCAGACTGATCTCTGTTTTTTGTGTGCAAATTGGCATATTTTACTTTACTTTTTCAGCCCCCCAGGCATCTTCATTTGCACGTCGCAAACATGCACCGAGTTCCAGATGCGTTTCATCCAGCGGAACTATACAGCATATCACCCATCTCCTAGCGTATTGTGCAAGCATTTACACCCCCCATTGACCTCAATGGGGACTTTTGGTGCGCAAATGCGCAGGATAGTAAAGCATGTTGCAGGGTTTTTTTTGGAGTGACCAAAATACAAATGCGAAATACGAACATGTGAACGAACCCATTGAAGGTAATGCGTTCTATTCTCTGCATACTGCGCGTGCAAATATCGCTTGTGTGAATAAGGCCTTAACCTCAGACATCATATCCCCATTTGTAAATACAACATCTAGAATGTTCTTTCCTCTGGTTGATGACATATGCGGTTGTAGAGAAGCTCCTTTAATTGCCTCGATCAGATTCCTGCTCCTGCTTGTATGTACTGGGGATATTCCAATCACCATCTGACTTGCTGATGTCGCCCATTACTACAATATCTCCCTTTATTGCCATCTGTGTAATGTCATCAACCAACAGCTTATTATAATCGTTAGTTCGCCCCAGAGCTCTATACACGACACAACTGCTGGACTACGTGGCTTGCAGATTCCCTATGGGAGTTGCAGAAAAGGTGTAGCACAGGATATTAGGCCAGTTCCATAAAGCCACTTCTGGGTGCCAGGATGTAGTGATCAGGGGGGCAAGAGCGGAACGTCAGGGAAGAGTCCAAAGATGGGAATACCCATTTAAGATCTCCTAGTTAATATTGTGAGTGATTTTTACAGATAGAAAATCCAGTATTTCTAGGACAAAATGTCATCAGATTTTCCACAAATTACTGGAATGATAAAATATGAGCAGAGAAAAGAAAACTGGGTAAAGTACATTCTCTGCTATAATTGTGTTGTGGAGGTGGAATTTTTGAATTGACTGAGCTGCAGCGTTGATTGGCCAATTCATAAATTCCGCCTCCACAATGCAATGGCTGTGATTGGTTCTTTGCTGCTCAGCCAATCAATGCAGCACTTGATGAACCAATGACAGCCATCACATTGGTTCATTGGGCGCTGCATTGATTGGCTGAGTAGCGCTTGAGAACCAATCAGACCCATCGCTTTCTGGAAGCAGGATTTATGAATACCATAACCAGCAAGTAATCTTTTGTGGGAGTGCGCGAGCCACAAGAAGCACGTCAGGGCTCCGGAGAGCAGCGGGAGGCAACTGGACCGAGCCTGCTAGGTAATGTATTCCTTTTTTTTTCTTCTTTTTTTAATGTAATGCAGCTAGGGCTTATTTTCTGGATAAGACTTATATTTCAAGCCTTCCCAAAAATTCAGAAAAATCGGGGTAGGGTTTATTTTCATGGTAGGTCTCATTTTCAGGGAAACAGGGTAGAACAAATAGTAGAAATCCTGCAGGGAACACAAAGGTTAATTTGCTGATGAGCTATTAAATTTTCATTTGACTGTTCGGGGCTTGTTTACGCAAGCGTTTTAGGTGGCTATTTTGCCACGAAAAAACGTCGCCGGAAAATTGCTACCATAGATTATTATAAGAGCTGAAAAAAAGGGAGATGGAGGGAGTTTACCCGCGTCCAGCGCTTGCGAAAAAAGACAGCTGGCTCAATTTAAGCTATTAGAAGGATTTCTGACAACTGCCAGAATTCTGGGCTGCAGCATATTTCTCACGCGATATGCCCATGTGAATGGACAAGAAAACATGAAATAATCGCGAGACTCGATCAAGGCTGTTCTACATTATTACGATTCTCGGCCATGTGCGGCCAGCGTGAAGCCGCATACGCTTGTGTGAATGAGACCTTAGAGTGATTCACACATAGCAGAATTGTTGCGGAATTTCAGTGGCAGAATATGCGCCGAAATTCCACATCAAAAGTACAAGTACAATGTAAGTGAATGAGGTTTAAACAAACCACAATTACTGTGGAATAAATCTGCAACAGAAAATAGTCATATTGAAGATTTTCAAATACACAGTGTTCTATATATTGTGAAAAAGTGACAGATTTTCACAGCAGAAAGCATTCATTGCAATGCAATGAGTGAGGCCGGAATCTAATAAGCGAATGCGTATTTAAGCGCACATTTGTGCTGCGTTTCTGCGGCTTGAAAATCGCCGTGAAAACTAGCACCAAAATTAACTATAAATTTTATTGTGGCAAATTTCCATGTACTCATACTCATATGTACTCATACTGTAAAGCTATGTTCACACTGTGGCTTTCATTCCAGATTTGAGCCAATTTCATGCAGATTCACGTCAAAAAGTGTCTCATTCATTTAACTGGGAATATGCACCATAGTCCATATGCCAGAGATTTTCCCAAGAGTGGATTTGAAATCAGCATTGTGAAAATATAAAAGTAATTTGTCACTTCTTAACATGGAATCTACTTTGTACATTGTGCAATGTCCTGGGTTGGTACTGCAGTGCGAGTCCTACTAAAGTGAATAGATCTCATTCTCAGCCTGTAGTACCAACCTGGGCCACTGTGCATTGTATGGAGCTGTCTGCTTCCTGCAGCAAAACAGCTAGAAGTGGGACAACTACTTTAAGCATATCAAAGAAGATCTAGCATGGTACTTAATTCTCACCCTCCACATATTCACAAAATATCTACATTCAGAGAGTATGGAGACACAAATTAGCTCTGCTGTGAATTTTCCATCCAGAATTCTGCATCATTCATGGTAGCAGTGATGTGAATGAAATCTAAAGGGGTTGACTGCTCTGTATTCGGTAGCACCACAAAGGAGTCCCATAATATACCAGTCTCCTGGTAAACGGAGGGATAAAGGAATGTCTCCCTCATTTGTCGGCAGCCTGGATGAGTTAAACTGCCTGGCCCCAGCTCTGCAGTCCTCCTGCGGTGTTCCATACCAGCTGGAGGCAGAGTATAGTGCAGTGGTTATTAAGAATTGACAGCTTGTTCCTGTAGTTCCCAGCAGGAGAAGAGTCCAGCTTATTCCCGAGGTGCTGCTAGCCCTGCCCATCTACCCTGATTGGCAGTTTTCTCAGTATGCAGTGTAATAGCTAGATAACTGCCAATCAGGGAGACCAGATGGAGCTAGCAGCACCTCATTAATAATCTGAATGTATCTCTTGCTGGGAGCTGCAGAAACAAGCAGTAAATTTATAATGTCCCATAAGTGACAGACTGCTGAAAACAGCATGTCTGTCACTACTTTGTGCTGCCCTCAGTAAGGACAGCATCAAGTACACGACATGTTCACTTTAAATAAAATGATGTTTTTGTGCTCAAAAATAACTCCAAAGTGCTGGCCAATAGGATTCCTATAGGCCAATTAGACAGAAGCAGAGGCACATACAGTTATGCTGTTAGAACTAATGGTGTGTTATTTACTGTTATTTATTCACATCTACATTGCTCAGTACTGCTGTACACTGTCCTACATGTTAATGTTATGTCTCTGTGTGCATTACAGATAGTTAGAGAGCAGACTCTTCAGTTCTCTGTGCACAGACTCTGAAAGACAGCATAACAACAGTCTCCTAACACCGTTTTAGTATCATAGTCTGTAGAAGGGAAAATTAGGAAAATACGGGATACAAGCCATGCAATGGCTAGAAATATTCCTTATGTACATACACAGCAGAATATTCTGAAAAGTTAGGTACACATTGTGTATGTACAATGTGTAGGAATGCAGTACCAGAAGTGGCCTCTAGGGGGCTTAAGAACAGGCTTTGAGAGGAAAATCTTTAGCACAGAAGCTTTTTTTCCTAATTAATCAGCCAACACCCGAGTGCATGTGGCTGTGGTACAGAAAAGCTCATGAGTTTCTGGGCTCAAGGTCTATTCGAGATCAAGCATTGGTCTAGTGTGGAACTCCTGTTGCTACCTGGGAGAACCAAGAGTCTGATAAGGGTGGATGGCCCGTAGACTGGCACACTGCATGGGTATGAGGTGATGGACCTTGAGTTATGCTAAGGCATTAGGACTGTTTGTTAGTTAGGTGCAAAGCCTATGTTATATAGTAGTCAGGTATCCAGGAACCTGTATGTAGTCATGTACACTGTTACAAGTAACAGTGTGAAGACCGTTTTATGATTTCTGCTGATTTACCACGAAGGACAGATTTACTAAGTTTTTACTTAAATTCTGGTTTACGTGGTTTACCCGTGTGCGACCATCCATCTGGAAGAGGAAAAGATGGCATGCCAATGAGCTAACAACCCCCAAGTTGTCACACTTGTCATTTTAATACACTTTGTTCTTACTAAGAGTATTAGCTAACTGCGCACACAACAGTGATCTAATATGTAATAATAAGGATGGCTGGAAGAGAAAAAAATGCTTAAAAAGAAATAAATATATATGAAAAATGCAGGCAAAGGACAAAAATCTGACTTTTCTTTTAAAGGAAACCATACTTCCACCTTAGGTAGTTAAATGTGCTATTTTCCGTGATCTTTCCATGAGACAAGTGTATTTGTGTTGTCAATAGGGAGAGGGAAATACGCTTCTGCCAGACACCTCTGGTGGCGACTTCTCTTTGGTGAATACAGCTGGCCAATCATTCTCTACCCCGATATCTGGAAATCAGGGGAAAGTTGGCACATCTGGTTTCAGAAGACGTTCATCTAATGTATATGTATAAGTTCTACACAGAAGTGACTGAGTATCACGTAAACTAAAGGTGGCCATATACATTAGACACTCCCTGATTCAGGTGGGATCGGTTGACCATCTAATATGTATTAGATTTCAGCTGGTATTTGTTTGTAAGGCAGATAAGCTACAACCAGCAGTAATTTGGCAGTAGCTAATGCCCCACTTACATGGGGCGACAGTCGTCTAAATGGTTGCACGAGCGCTGACCTCACCGCTAGGTTGTTAGCGCTTATGCAGAGCGTCTTCACGCTCTGAGCGGGGAGCGATTATACTCAGCGAGAAGTAAGCGATCCAGCGATGATTTTCATGCTGGTTGAAAGTGAGCGACAAGCAAACTGTAAATGAATAGTGCACAACGGTTGTGCATTTAGACACAAAGATTATCGCGCAAATTCATTCTTTTGAACAAATTTTGCACGATAATCGGCCCATGTAAATGGCCCTAAAGGGTCCTTTTAGATGAGCCGATTCTCGTCAAAACGAGTGAGTGCCGTCACCGCTAGCTCGTTCGCTCTCGTTCAGCCTGTTTAGACAGGCAGATATATCTTTTGCTTGCTCAAAAGAGTATTGTTCAGTCTTTCACATTCGCCGTATTAGAATAAACGATTGCTGTTTAAACCGAACGATTAGTGAACGGGCCAATCATGACTTTTATGACTGCATAAAAGGAACAAACGAAAAGTGAACTATTCCCGTTCATCATTCCCTCGTTACTTTTCCTTTAGACTGAATGATTATCGTTCACTTACGCTCATTTGAACGATAATCGTTCCATCTAAAAGCACCTTTATTCCCCTCTCCCCTTTGGGAATACATGAATGCTCAGCCAAACCATGCATGCATATCTACGAACGAGCAGGAAGGGTTCGGAGGACTAGTTGTTGTCTGACAGATTGGCCATCTTAACTGTAGTTATCTCACTTAGGCCTCCTGCACACGGGCGGAACTTCCGCAGCGAGATTTTCCGCAGTATTTCCGCCCATGCCCGCTGCCATAGAATTGCATTAGATAATACAATCCTATGCAGACGGCCGCGATTTGACCGTGTGAAAACTCGCGTGGTAAACAAATCACGGCATGTCCTATTTCTGTGCGAGCCTCGCAGAGGCCCGCACAGAAGCGTCACCTCTGACGCGTCGGCTCCGTTCTGTGCATGCACGGAGGAGACGGTGGAGCAGGTGAGCAGCGGTGGTTACTGCAGGGGCACGGCTCGCATCCCGCTGCTAGAATTCTCGCAGCGGGATCCGACCCAGCTGTCTTCAGAAGGCCTTACATTAGTAGCACTATTTTTTATAATAATCTCATGCAATTACAAATGAACTTTGAATACCTGAGGTGATGCTAATAACTAGCCTAGAAAGAGAGACATTCATAGGGGCTTATTTACTAATACTGACTAAAAGTCAGGGCAAACATACTAGACAGTCTTAAAATGTGTTGGATTCATCACAGTAGCATTGCTGAATGATAAATTTGTTGAATATTAAAACTAAGTTCAGACCAACTTTTTAGTTAACTTTGTTTGAGCCAAACCCTTGCTGCATTTAGGAGCCCCCCCTCTTTTTTATTATGACTATTATTTTTTTTTATAAAGGATCACTCTTTTGTTGGACAGAGCAATAAGCATTCAGTATGTTCGACTGTTTTTTTTCACCAGCAAATTGTCAAATACTAATAATACTAAATAGTGAATAATTGTGTATTTAGTAACTACTAAGAAAACTGTGAGTGACTCATTTGTGACCAGTGGAACTAGCTTTGAACACCATATTTCAGTGCATACCCTACCCAAAGCTGCATTCACTAAATCCCTGGTTGTAATTGCAAGCAGTTGACAAGCTCATTGATATGGATCTTTCCAACAGCTTAGCTAGGTTTCTATAAGGGCTCTTTTCCACGAATCTAATGTTTGTGCGCCCGTTCAGACGTCACGGGCCCTGTGGACATACGCCAAGGCTGTGTCCTCCCTTTCCTTCCCCCTCGTCGGCTCACCTCCTCTCTCCTTCCCTCTGGCTGTTTGCAATAGGAGTGGGTGGGACGGGGGTGTGGCTAAGCACCTGCCCCCTCCTTCTCCCCTGTCCCTTGTCCACAGCTAACAGAGATGAAATAAAATAATAAATGAATGAAAAGCTGACCGCCCATCTCTGGTGGTCTGGGGTGTTGTGTGTTATTACATAACTCCCTTTCTTTATAATCAATATATAAGACCAGCTATCATTTTTGTTTCAGAAAGAGAGAGGCAGAATTTGGAGAATGGGAGAGAGGACCTAGAAAAGGGAAAAAGAAGAAAATACCAGTAGTCAAGCTCAGAACTTAATTTACAAAGAGATTATCAGTATAGTGACTGGGCTGACACTGAAACTGAGCCTATGGTCGGTATCGGTAATAGAGGATTAAACTCTCTATATTGGAGGTTTAGGGGACATCGTTGCCAGATGGGGATGGCACCTGGGAGCTGTTAAACCCTCCTCCTCTGTAGAGTTTATCTGACCCGACTCAGCTTCTTCTTTATCTGTGTCTTCAGCTTCCTTCTCGCCCTTACCAGAGGCTGACACTTCATTTGATAAGACTGGGTGTCAAAATTGCACTTTGGTGCATTACATCATCTGAGATTACCTTAACCCCTGAGGAACTTACCTCGAGTGAAACGCGTAGGGTTGATGTGTTGTTTGCCTCTTCAACAAAATCTTGTGAGAAGGCATTAACAGCACTCATATTAGATGGACTTGGCCCAGACAATATTGGGTATAAACGTCTGATCATAACTAAGTCTATTCTACCAACAGTCTGACACATAACAACTTCTCACTTTTATGATAAAAAAAGTGAGACGGGCCCAATGTAAAATTAAAAATTGTGTCTACCTGAATAGGTACTTTACTTGTGTAGTAACACACAGTTACTAGATGTTTGTTTTTTCTATGATAGATGTTAACCTAAGTAAGTTAAATTTTATTATTATTAGTCCAGTCAGTGAGAAATAGTTCAGTTTTTTCTGGACATATAGTCCCTCAGTGAAGTAGTGGTCGGTCATAAGGGGCGCAAAAGTTGATCAACCATTAATAAAAAATTGAGTTTTTATTTCAAATTGTGTACTTTTCTACAACCATCGGATAATTTAGAATATCTGAAGGTAGCACTAATCTTGTCCTTTGATGCATGATGAAAGGAAATTTACTGTACTTACTTTTATCAAGTTCTTCTATAGATTTAAGTACCAGGATTCCTGGAAGCATAGCCATATTTGAGAATAATTGTAGAAAATATTAAATGAAACTATGCTTACTCAGCTTGTGTTGAATTAATTGTAATCCTTCACGGTGTGGCTAAGCAACAAAGCCAAAAAATATTAACAATATTTCTTCAAGGAAGCTTTGTATTTCTATATACCTTTATTAACGAAAACAGCTAATGTTGCTAATGCATCATGAAGATCTCTACAGAGATACCGATCTAGAAACTAATCAAAGGATTGTTTAATTGCTGAGAAACTTAAAAGGCTATTCTGGCAATGGGGTAATTTTTTTTAGCTTACACCTATCCACTACAAGGGTGAAAACAGATAGATAGATAGATAGATAGATAGATAGATAGATAGATAGATAGATGGGGGTCTGACTACTGGGACCCTCAACAATCCCAAGAATGGGGAACCCATGCCCCTGTATTTCACAGTTCAAGTTACAATCTCCTATTTCTGCAGTGTAGTGGAGAATGGAGCCGCTGGTCACATATGCGCAACAGCGGCTCCATTTCTCTCAATGGCACAGGCAGATAGTCAAGCGCTTGGCTCAGCTATTTTAGTCAGCCTATTGAAATAAATGGAGCAGTGCAAACTGTGTCTCTAATCATTTGAATGGGTCCAACAGAGATAACCAAACACAGCACTCGGCTATTTCCGTCAGTCTAATTGAAATGAATGGAGCGGTCCCACTCCATTAAATTCAATGGGCTAACGTAAACAGCCGAGCACAGCACTTGGCCATCTCTGTCTGCGCCAATGAGAGTAATGTAGTCGCTGCTGCGCATGTGCAACTAGTGCTCCATTCCCCACTATACTACATAAATGGGAGAATAGATCTTGAACTCTGAAATAGGGGGAACACTGTCCCCCATTCTCGGGATAGATGAGGGTGTAGAGAGTAGAGAAAGCAGCTGCCAGACAGCTCTGCTGGCTATTTATCTTGAGGGAAAACAAATTGATCTTGTATTGCAATTCAACATCTCCAATCCTACGCACTTACATATCAGACACATATACTAGGCCCATATACTAGGAACAGGCATCACAGTACCCACAATGTACTCAGCCCCTTGTATGGTCCTCTCCTCTGATCCACGGTTGTTACACAGCCCCCCCATACTATCTTCTCCTCTGCTCCACTGTTACCACATAAACCCCCCTATTGTCCTCTCTGCTGTTACCATAGAGCCCCCCCCCCCCCCCCCCCATACCTTTTCTTTTCTCTCTTCTATGAGTTTGACAAAAGCAAACTTGTGGCTGAAAGTTTTTTTTATATTGAATTTTGCACCTGATGCTGCCATGGACTTGTTTTCACATTAACAGCCCACCATACTGTCCTATCCTCTGCAGTTATCATAGAGCCCCCCATAGATCCTCTCCCTCACTGTTATCATAGAGCCCCCATACTGTCCTTTGCTCTGCTGTACTCACAGCCCCTTGTACAGTCCTCTCCTCTGATCCACAGTTATTATACAGCCCACCCCCCATACTGCCCTCTCCTCTGCTCCACTGTTACCAGATAGACCCCCATATTGTCCTCTCTGCTGTTACCATTGAGTCCCCTTGCTGTCTTCTCCTCTGCTCCACTGTTTTTATAGAGTCCCCCATACATCTTCTCCTCTGCCCTGCTGTTATCACAGAGCCCCCCATACTGTCCTCTCCTCTGCTGTTATCAAAGAGCCCCAATACTGTCCTCTCTTCTGTTATCATAGAGCCCCCCATACTGTCCTCTCCCCTGCTCCACTATTATCATAAAGGCCCCCATACTGTCCTCCCCTTGCTCCACTGTTATAGAGCCCCCCATACTGTCCTCTCCTCTACTCCACTGTTATCATAGAGCCCCCCCCCCCCATACTGTCCTCTCCTCTGCTCCACTGTTATCATAGAGCCCTCCATGCATCCTCTCCTCTGCACCACAATTACTAATGCTTGATTTCTCCCCGGTTCATCGGTGCACAGCATACTGCCGCACTCTCCAGCCTCCTTGCCTTATATCCCCCCATCCTGATGCTGCTCCCCTCAGCTTCATGATTCCGCTGAAAATCTAAATTCTTCTTCATTAAAAGTGAATCAATCTAATTAATTGCCCAGCCCTATTTAAAGTTACTAGTATTTATTAGGACATTATAGTCCCAGTGTTTCTGGTGGCACATCACACTCACAGTAGCTTGATTACCACAAAAGACAAACACAGCTTGGCTCCTCCCACAGTAGTGACATCACCACAGGTCCTTCAACCCACCGGATCTCTGTGGTGGAGGTAGGTCAGTGTGTTCTGTCAGGACTACTGAGTTATGTCTGTTTTGTTGTATTCTCAGTCTGTTTTTTATCCTCCCCTTCCAAGAGCCCAAACTGTGTTGTTCTTCTGTCAGTCAGACTCAGTGTTTTATATATGCTGTGATTTATATATGTTGTAGGACCTTCGATGGCATCACCAGGGGGCGCAGCAATGACATTACCAGGGGTGGAGCATAAGAAGCACTCACACACAAACATACAGACAAGTGGTCGTTAGTAGTTTGATTATGTATTACTGGTTTTTTGCCATTTGTTTCTGAAAAGTAATCTGAGTAGGGGTTTCTGAAGGTACAGAAAAAAAAAATACCAAGGGTGAAAAGCTTGGGAAACGCTGCTCCAAGTGCAGGTTAAAATGCCCCCAGTTAGCACAATGAGCCCCACTAAGTAAGGCTCATTCACACTAGCATTTTCCCTCCGATCAGGGTTTCCATCTCTCTGTTCCGTTTTTGGAGCAGAGAGACTAAATTAAATGGATCAATTTTTTTACCCAATAATTTGAATGGGATTTTAAAAAACGGAAAGCTTTCAGTTTATTTCTGTTCTGTATGAATAAAAGGACATATTTTAAAAATAACTCAGCTATACAAATACAGGCTGACCAATACGCCACAAAAAGAATTTACATACAAGCTGTGAAATGGTAATGTCACGGCGACATCAAGATTAGCAGTTCTGCTCACTGACTCTACAAATTATGATAAAAATAGCCACATTTTAACAAAGCCACCTACCTATTACATTTAAATAGGTTTTCAACAGTGTCATTCCCAAACTCCCCTATACTACACCTGTACTGAATTTGAGTTTATAAAAGTCATGCCTTACTTTATAAGATTTACCTAAATAAACCCAGTTTTAAATAAGCACTATGAATTTTTTTCATTTTTGAAATCCATCCCAGTATCAATGACCTCTGCTGTGAAGAATACCGTTTTGTAGCTCGTCCCCTCCAGGCTCTGTATTCTACACTTTTCTTCTAGCCTCCAGGTCACATGACCAACGCTCTGTGTTTTGTAGATTATGGGGCAGTTTAATGTCAAAATGGCAATACCGTCTGTCTTGCTCTTAGCAACCAATCACAGCACAGCTTTAATTTCGTGTCGGCTTGTTTTTATTTATTGCTGTTGACATAAAGCTGCCCTATTATTTGCAGGGCACAAAGCAAAAGTCAGAGTGTTTGTCATGTGATCCAGAGGCCAGAAGAAATGAGCTACAGAACTGGTTGCTGCAGGCTGCTTTCATACCTGCATTGGGATTCAGTTCCGTGTTTCCAGCTCTCTGCTCAGTTTTTTTTCCCATTTGCTTTCCACGTTTTTTAAAACCCCATTGAAATCAATGGAGAAAAAAATGAATCACTTTTTTTTCCTTTTATATCACCTTCTTTCCTCCAAAAACTGAGCAGAGAGACAGAAATCCTGAATTGAGCCCCAATGCAGGTGTTAAAGCAGCCTTAATAACAGCAGAGGTCACTGCTGCATTTCTCAAAATTGAAAAAAAAAAGAGTTTAACCTTGCTGAGGCTGTAGCTAGGGATTAAGACCGAATTCATATGTGTTTTAGCAAATTTGCGTGCGTTTTTGTGGAGTGAAAGTTGCAAACTTGCGTGTTCAACTGCATTTTTACTGTATTTTTTGCACGTGCAAGTCATGCGCAAATTTCGCACGCAATGAAAGTACGTATCAATGCTACCAGCCAATAGAATTGGACAAATTCTTTAATGAAAGTCAAATAGGTTCTTTTCCTGCACTACTATGTGTTTGTGAATGAACCCAATGAAATCAATGGATTTTATTTTCTGTGTATTGCGCACACAAAAATTTAATGCGCAAATGCTCTTGTGTGACTCTGGCCTAAGCCAAATAAAAAAGTGTAGCTTTCTAATGTAGAAGGTAATTGATGAATACATACGATGCTGACAACGTCTCTTCTGTGTTTACTAGGATTCATTTTTACACCAACAAACTGAGTAGAATCATTTAATACTCGAACATGCGAGCAGCATGCCATATCTTACAGTACAGAAGGTGTCACAGTTTTCAGCATGGCCAGGTAGGACCCATATAAAACTGCAGGCTGAAAACTAGCAGATTAAGGCCTCTTCCAAATGAGTTTCATTTTAACGCTCTGATAGCAGTGCTAAGAAGTAGCAACTATGTGAGCCTAAAATCACGTGAACAAAGTTGCGACTATTTTTTGCGATTGTTCACGGCTGGCTGCGACGTCTGGCAGCACACTGAAACCACAGCCCCGGAATCCTTCGCTTCGCAAAACAATTTTAACCCTTTCCAATCCACTGTCTGACGTCTGAAGATATTATGGTTTAAGGCTCTGATGTTGGAAGACGTCCATCTGGGTTCTCTTACTGTATATTGCCAGCCTCTCTGCTGTTGAAGCCTATCCAACATGTCACCTCATGCAGTACTGGCTTTAGCCAGCAGATGGCGCCATTGTATAACGGCAGAAAAAGAATAAACTCCCTAGGAAAACCAGGATACAAATTGGATTGGAAAGGGTTAATGACTTTAAATGCCTCACTAGAGGAACCTATCATTGTTTAGCAGCACTAGCCGCTGTTAAACTCCCTCCCCCTGCCTTTGCCGGCCGGTGTTTTGCTATCAAAAGGTAGGACAATACCTATCTTTTGACGCAATAGGAATATCGGCGTTAAAAAAACCGTGCCTATGTCCTATATTTTATATCTACTGACTCTGGGTCCTGCCCAAATGAAACTGTCGATTCAGTCTTGTATTCGTGAAAGGGATTTAAAGGAGACAATAATAGGAAAAGCTCTGAATAAGTACATCAGTGTGGGAAGAATGGACATGTGAATGCTAGTCAATCAGCCTAACCAAGAAATAATTTTTAGGGTAATTACAGATTTAAAGGTCAGTTGGCTTTTGGAAAAGTTCAATACCCAGGTAGGACATATGGGAAGTTTTGCATTTGAAGCCAAAGTTTAAGGAGGGGTCTTTATTAAAAGGAAGGCCAATTCCCTTTGCCACTAATTTATTAAAGTCCACGACTAGAGAACCAAAAGTAAAAAGAGAGTTTTCATCAGGTTGGACAGAAGCAAGAGGTTTCCTAATAAAATTATTATTAAAGGGGTTTTCCAGGGAAATACTATTGATTACCTATCCTCAGGATAAATCATCAATAGTTGAGCGGCTGAGGTCTGCCGCTCAGGAACCTGGCCGATCAGCTGATCGGGCATCAACCATTAGTGCCACAACACACAGGGGTATACAGCTGAAGCTGCTGCTCCCATCCTTGTGTAGTAGCTGGCGCTTGTAACTGCAGATGCAGTTCTCATTGAATTTAATGAGAGCTGCGACTGCAATTGCAAGCACCGACTGCTACACTGGGGTTGTAGCAGCAAATTCCGCTTTGCACCCATGTGTAGCAGTGCTAACAGCAGGCGGCCAATCAGCTGATGGACTGAGGTCCTGAGCAGTGGACCACAGCCGATCAACTAGTGATGACTTATCTTGAGGAGAGCTCATCAATAGTATTCTCCCAAGAAAACCCCAATAATAATGGCAACAACAACAGGTCATCTGCATATATGCTGAATTTGACTTTGTGTATGGCAAGCGAGTAGCGGGTAATATTCAAATTGTGCCGTATGGCTTGAGCAAGAGGCTCCACTGAGAAGGCGAAAGGAATGGAGATAGAGAGCAATGTTTCCTGGTTCCTTTTTAATATCAAAAATAAGGGAAAATTGGCCTAAAAAACAATTTTTGCTTTGTCAAACAATCCATCGAACCCCATTTGTGAGCATCAGTAGACATTTATGGATAGTCATAGATAGATTACCTTAGGAGCTAGTCCCATGTTGCTGTAGTCTGGAGAGAGGGTAGAAATTCAGTTTGGTCAGGAGAAACTAGAGTTGACATAAACTGAGCTAGTGTACTAGACAAGAGTTTGTGAATAATTGGACAGAGGTTGATACAATGCAAGTCAATTTTTCCCAGCTTAGGGCTCGCAGTAAAATTTGCTTCGGATAATTCAAGGGGTGAGTGGTCCTTAGTTATTAGGTGGCTAAAGAAAGATGTGATATGGGAAGACAGAAAAAGAGCCATTTTTTAAATAAAGAGGAGACATCTGATATGGGCCTGGGCTTTTAGAATTTGAAAGAGATTTAATAATGCCCAGGGTTATTAGGTAATAGGGACATTTCAGGATCTACGACCCTTCTCAGATACATAAGGCAGGTTAAGGGACGAAAGCTAGTTACTTCTCCTGTGTAGATAGGACCAGATATGTTATGAAGTGAAGAACAGAAATGAAATTGTGCACTGAGCAGTATGAAGCTGATAGATTTGCTTTCATCTAAGATAAGCATTAAATTTTCCTGTGAACTTAGAGCTAGCTTTACTGGAATATGTGTAAAGTTTTGCTTTTACCCATCTAATAGATTTTTCTGCTCTATCTTCCCCTAAGGAAGCTAAAGCGGGTCTAATTTCTACCAACAGAGTGCAAATTGTGGGGAAAGGAGTGGCATATTAGAAATGTATTGTCTTTCAAGCTAAGTTAACCTTTGAGTATTGGTTATTTTTATTTATTTTACAGCTTTTTTTCCTGTAAGCTTCATTCCTTAAAGGGGTTGTCTCACGAAACCAAGTGGGGTTATACACTTCTGTATGGCCATATCAATGCACTTTGTAATATACATCGTGCATTAAATATGAGCCATACAGAAGTTATACACTTACCTGTTCCGTTGCTAGCGTCCTCGTCTCCATGGCTCCGTCTAATTTCGCTGGCAGCTTGCTTTTTTAGACGCGCTTGCGCAGTCCGGTCTTCTGCTCTGAGCACGAGCCGCTTCAGTGTGCTCGCTGCTACAGCTCTTCTGCGCATGCGCAGACGAGCTGTAACTTCTCGGGAGCGCGCTGGAGCGGCCATTCTGCTACCATCCTCTCTTAGAGAGGGGTGCAGAAAGAAACTTGAGCAGCCCAGCAGCCCTGCCGTGAAGCCGCCCAGCAGCCCTGCCGTGAAGCCGCCCAGCAGCCCTGCCGTGAAGCCGCCCAGCTGCCCATGTAAGTGAGGGGTCGGGGGTGATGTGTGCGCAGGGGGGACTGTACCGCTGTGGCCCCGGAGCCTATCGCTGGGCCCCGGGGCCTACCGCTGTGGCCCCGGAGCCTACCGCTGTGGCCCCGGAGCCTACCGCTGTGGCCCCGGAGCCTACCGCTGTGGCCCCGGAGCCTACCGCTGTGGCCCCGGAGCCTACCGCTGTGGCCCCGGAGCCTACCGCTGGGCCCCGGAGCCTACCGCTGTGGCCCCGGGGCCTACCGCTGTGGTCCCGGAGCCTAGCGCTGGGGCCAGGGGCCTAGCGCGGGGGAGCTGGGGTCTAGCGCCGGTTACCTGCTGCCTGGCGGTGAGTGACTGTGGCCCAAGAGCGTGTGCCGTGGTCGGCCGCGTTCAATCCCGAGGCCCGGTCGGTGGCTGTGGGGTCCGGTCGGCGGCCGCGGTGGGTCCAGTCGGCGGCTGCGGGGCGTCTGGTTGTCAGGGAGACACGTCGGGCTACAGCAAGCGCGGTGCACCATGGGAGAAAACAGCGATGCACCTTGGGAAAAGAATCGGCGGCCATCTTTGGGAACCGTTTTATAAGTTGATGAAACACCAGAACTGTGAGTAGAAACCGGCTTTAAAAGCCGTTTACACTGCTGCATAGTAATGTATGCTTAAGAAGGGGGACTGGGCAATAAAAAAAAATCACTGTTGCCTCGAGACAACCCCTTTAAGGCCCATTTACACGCAAAGATAATAGTTCAAAAGATAGGATTTGAGTGATCATTTTGCATAAACTGCTCAAGGATGCTAATGTCCATTAGCAGCTTATCACTTTCATTTGCATGTAAATGAGCCTCCTAGAGCTGTATACAGGCAGCAGCACATGGTCTGTTCTCTGCATTCAGCTCCTTTGTTCTGCCGTGGGGCTGAAGGCTGAATACAATGTAATCAGTGCTCCCGTGGAGAATATTCCACCATGGACAGCAAACTCCAGCTGAACAATGAATTTTTATGCGCAAATAAAAATCATCGATAAGCCGAAGAGTGAAAGGTGGGAGCATTTACACACAATGACTATGGCTCAACGATGGCTTTTGAGCAAATTTTGAGCGATAATCGTTGCGTGTAAATGGGCCTTTACACTCCTGGACAACCCCTTTATTGCTTTTAATCTTGGTTCTTAGGGTCTTTTTACATGGAATGATAATTGTTCCGATTTTTGCTGGATCACAGAGATCTGAACGATAATCGTTCAGTGTAAATGCTGGCAATGGCTGAACGACAAAAGTTAATTTGTTCGCTTATTGTTAGTAGTTCAGTTTCAATAGGCATAAAAATCAAGCGGTGATCGACCCATGTAAACGGGCAGTCGTTCATCTATGAATGACAGCCTATTTACTGTGGATGGAGGTGGGCAGCTGCAGCAAACTCCGGCCCGATCTGTTTCCATTCACTGAGCGATTATCGCTGGGACGACTGTCAGGCGTTTCTGCACCTGACAATCGTCCCATGCAATAGGGCCCTCACACACACACATATATATATATATATATATATATATACACAGTGGGGGGGGAAAGTATTTAGTCAGATACCAATTGTACAAGTTCTCCCACTTACAAAGATGAGAGAGGCCTGTAATTGACATCATAGGTAGACCTCAACTATGAGAGACAACATGAGAAAACACATCCAGAAAATCACATTGCCTGATTTTTAACGACTTTATTTGCAAATTATGGTGGAAAATAAGTATTTGGTCACCTACAAACAAGCGAGATTTCTGGGTCTCAGAGACCTGTAACTTCTTCTTTAAGAGGCTCCTCTGTCCTCCACTCATTACCTGTAGTATTGGCACCTGTTTGAACTTGTTATCAGTATAAAAGACACCTGTCCACAACCTCAAGCAGTCACACTCCAAACTCCACTATGGTGAAGGCCAAAGAGCTGTCGAAGGACACCAGGAACAAAATTGTAGCCCTGCACCAGACTGGGAAGACTGAATCTGCAATAGGCAAGCAGCTTGGTGTGAAGAAATCAACTGTGGGAGCAATAATTAGTAAATGGAAGAGATATGAGACCACGCCCTCGATCTGGGGATCCACACAAGATTTCACCCAATTGGGTCAAAATGATCACAAGAACGGATGTTTTTTCTCACGTTGCCTCTCATAGTTGAGGTCTACCTATGATGTCAATTAGTCAATTACAGGCCTCTCTCATCTTTATAAGTGGGAGAACTTGTACAATTGGTATCTGACTAAATACTTTCCCCCCCCCACTGTGAATATGTGTATATATATATATATATATATATATATATATATATATATATATACACACACACACACACACATACAAACAGCTACACATAATATTCGACTGCCCTAGTTTTTCTTTCCACAACTTTATTTTGCATTAATATGGCCCACATTCAATGTGTTCTTAAATATTATGCACAATATATTACATTTAATACATCATACGCTACAATTACTTTTCAAATAGAGCAGAAATATATGCAGTTTTAGTTACTATAGCAATGCAGAATTTTTCCACACAGACCCAAGAAAGATAAATTTGGATTCTGTAACATATTTATTACATTTTCTAAACACAGAGGACATTTGTATTTAAAGGAGATGTCCCGAGGCAGCAAGTGGGTCTATACACTTCTGTATGGCCATAATAATGCACTTTGTAATGTACATTGTGCATTAATTATGAGCCATACAGAAGTTATAAAAAGTTTTATACTTACCTGCTCCGTTGCTAGCGTCCTCGTCTCCATGGAGCCGACTAATTTTTGGCCTCCGATGGCCAAATTAGCCGCGCTTGCGCAGTCCGGGTCTTCTGCAGTCTTCTATGGGGCTCCGTGTAGCTCCGTGTAGCTCCGCCCCGTCACGTGCCGATTCCAGCCAATCAGGAGGCTGGAATCGGCAGTGGACCGCACAGAAGAGCTGCGGTCCACGGAGGAAGAGGCCATCTTCAGCGGTGAGTAGAGAAGTCACCGGAGCGCGGGGATTAAGGTAAGCGCTCCGGTGAGCTTTCTTTACCTCCCTGCATCGGGGTTGTCTCGCGCCGAACGGGGGGGGGGTTGAAAAAAAAAAAAACCCGTTTCGGCGCGGGACAACCCCTTTAATACATCAACTACAAAACTACGAATCCTACAGTCCTAAAGATCACAAGTTTGTAATGCGCTGCTGTGGACAAATGGACTTACATGGAATTAAAGCAATATTATTGTATGGTTTATTATTACTGTATAATACATCATTCATTACAGATTTATTAAGGGCAGCTATTGGAGTAAAAATGAGTGCAAAGCTTTGTGCTAACAAGAATTTGCACAGAATTTTGCGACTTTTCTTCAGTCTGCGCCTACCCTGACACTTTTTTTTATTGGGCGGGGCTTGTCATGAGGGGGCATGGCTGCTTTGGACCATCAGATTTATAAGTAATTTACTCCAGACAGTGGCATAAATTATAGCAGAAATGTACGCACACGCCTCTTCATGTATTCAGCGCACCAGGCGCTGGGGGAAATCATACTAAGCCCGGTGTCAGAGATGCCGGCTTTATTAAATTTCCCCTTAAGTTTTTAAACAACCTGTGTTTTATAGGAGAGCCGGTGTGATAGCTCACAAAACTGCTATACACTTTATTTACCTAAAATTATATTTTTGTGCTAAAAAATCATTCTAAAGCCTTATTCACACAAGTGAGTTTCAAGTCCATGTGCTGTCCATATTTGCAGCTTACTGCACATGGACAACTCACTGACCAATTTGCCCCATTTCAGTGAGTGGGTTATACAGACATGATTTTTTTTTAAATACAAAGACTGTAAAAAAAATTGCAACATGTCCTATTCTGGTTCAATTTCTCTAATGACACTCAACCATTTGAAAAAAAAACTAAACTGATGACACCTGAATCACACATGGACTAAAAAAATAGACACAACGTATACGGATATACACATGCGCCGATACTAGACATGCTTGTGTGAATAAGGTCTAAAAAGGGTTATCCGGGGGCATGGTGTTGCACAATAGCTTACTCAGCTTGCAGCAGTAAGATCCCAGACTACATGCTCACCCTTTTGCACTCCCCCATCGCTGAGTCTCACCACTTTCTGCTCCCATCTGAACTTAACTTCCAGGAAGGGAGTGATCACAACCTGACACTGAGTTCCGTGAGCGCCACAGCTATTCTCTGGCTAAAGGGAGCCAGTGATTGGCAGCAGCAGTCACATGGCCCTTTTGTTGGGGACGTCATCTCCAGCTCACTGCACCCAATAGCGAAGACCAGATGGGACTGGAGATCTGGCAATGGTTGGGGAACGCAGAATGGTGAGTATGTAGTCTGTGATCTGCTGCAAGCTGAGCAAGCTTTTGTGTAACACCATGTTCGCAAATAAGCCCTTTAAAAGTGTTGTCTGCCTTCCTGCTAGCTTGCTGTCCACTGCCTGCTTTCAAGTAATTGACAAGGGACCTTAGAAAGGGTGGAGAAGGGAGAGAAGTCATGGTGCTCATTGAAATTCAGAGGAGAGGGGGAAAAGAGGCAAGGAGAGACTCAGATGCTGTCTGCAAGCTACTACATTTTAGCTACAGAAACCACACCTCCACTATAATGAGGTCGGTTAAGTTTCCATCCAGCTATCCAGCATTTTACATGAAGAAATAGCACTGCCTGTCCTCATAGACATTTGAGAGTAAAATCTGCAGGTTATCTGTGTACAGTCTACAGAAACCAGCCCAATAGCCAGGCGCCTCCTACCAGCCTTGAGAGTACTGAGATTCAGCTGTACATCTTGTAAATGGGAAAATGGGTAAAAATACAGGACACAAGTAATATAATGACTAGAAATAGTGTTATCCTCATGTACACACACGGCAGCTTATTCTGACGTTTTTTAAAAGTTAGCTATCTCAGTAGTATATGCAGCTAAAGTTCTTCTTCAGGCTTAAATGAAATAGATGCAGAGAGGCATGCATATTTATACACACATACTAATGACAAGGCACAGACATGGATGTGATTAATTTGGACTTAAAAGAATACTACAACAGAAATACGAGTGCAAATTAATCACAGGCATGTCTGTGCCTTGTCATACGTATGTGTGTATAAATAAGCATGCCTGATTCTCATGAAGGCTATAGTAATGAGTGATTTTCTTATGAATGAAACAACGAATGATGGCGGTGTCACTGTTGGTATAACTCAGAACAGGAAACTCCTTATAGGAGATGTCATACAACATGCCTAAGACAAAGAAACATCAGGTGAAAGTCATGGTGATTACACTGTTGAGTACCATGGTTCCTATTTTCTTTACCCGGAAGTCGCCTGTGGTCCTATAGGACTCTGAATTTGACCGCATGTAGTTGCAACTCTTTACAGACAGGTAGTAATTACCTGTGGGAGCTGCTACATGCTACTTGACTAGTAGCAAAGTGCATCGACACAATGTCTGGAACAACCGTGATGAAATCCAGTATTTTGTTTCATTTGTTATTTCCCATTTGTGCCTTTGGAGGCCCTTTATAGTGGATACATTCTCCTAAGGCACACAGCCCCAGGATCCCGGGTGGAATGAGGCCAAAAGTTTTTCACTCGTGTGTTGTGTTGACAACCACTTAATCAGCCCTACACGAAAGAGTGTCCTTAGCTGCAAGTGGAAGTCCATCAATATAGCGTGATGAGAGAATGTCAGAGAGTACAAGCTGCCTACCAACAATCATTCTTACTAAAAAATAAACCATGGAACACAAACCAGGGCCAGTGTACAGAATATGACCAGGAAAGATAAAGTATCAGCCTTTTCCCATATGCCTGCAGATCCCAGCAGTCCTCTGACACAATTATCTAGCACTGGCTGCCGTCACTGCACAGATACTGACAATGCACATAGTAACATGAATAAGCAGGAGGGTTGTTGTGTAACACCTACAGTATCACATGTAAAGTTCACCAAACATCACATCCCTGGGGGAGCTGGGACACACCTTGCTTGTGCTACATGAAGTCTGGTATAAAGGTGCCATTACATCTTCAACGGCTGTTGGCTGAATGCTCATTCGACCAACAGCTATTCTTCCTACTCCTCCATACAACCTTGTCCGAGAGTGCATGTGTTTTTAATGGGGAGTGGGAAATAAGCTTCTTTCTCCTTCAACCCTTTGCCTCTATATCTTTCATCAGACGAGAATCCAAATACTTAGATAATACACATTAGTCAGCCAAACCTGCTGACCATAGATAGAGGTTTTTTTTCTAAATGTTGTGAACAAGCCCAATCTTTCCTCTGTAGTGATTAGACTAAGGCCGGCTGCACACGGGCAGATTTGTATTGCAGAATCTGGAGCGGGCATCCGCTTCAGGATTCCCTAGCAAACACCGCCCATAGCATAGCATGCTATGGCAAAATGCTTTTTCCTCTACACGAGCAGAAATTGATCACGATTTTCCGCTTGCGAAGGAAAAATCGTAGCATGATCTACTTCAGTGCGGATTCCGCACAGACGGCTTGTTGAAGTCAATGGAAGCTGTCCAACCAGCGGCCCTTCTGCAATGGCATTGCAAAAAGGTTGCAGATTCCATGTCATCGCCTAGCGACTATGCGGGAAAAGCTGGGATTTAATAAAAAAAAAAAAAACTGTACTACGCATGGCCGGCAGCTTGCTATGCAAACCATGTGCAGTACAGCCGGCGAATAAGAAAAGCAGGTACGCACGGATGCTGGCTGGGCACAGGGTTGGATTCCACTTCAGCGTCCCGCATGCGGAATCCAACCTGGTCGTGTGCAGCGGGCCTAACAGTTTACTGCCAGGTCAGATTACATGCTACCCATATAGGTCTATGGACAGTAGAAGGAAGAAGGGAGGAGAATCTGAGTGAGATAGAAGCAAAGAGACCTGCAGTTGTATCTTTGTAAGTGTTTAAGTTTCAAACAACTACTGGAATCAAATCTATATTGCTCGGTACTTCTCTATAATGTCTTCTATGCTTGTATGATAGAACAGCAGAATGTCCTCTTTGTATGTGCAGCCCATCTTAGCAATTAGTCTCCACCGACCAGAAGGAAAACTGGGAATTAGAAATGGAGCCTGCAGAGGGGAAAGCTAGCGAAAAAGTGCACACACAAGTCATACAATGGCCAGAAATATTGTTATTCCTCATGTACACACATGAAACAAGTCATCTGAGAGTTTAGGTACACTTTAAAATAAATTAACCACTAAATATTATGTACTTAAATATTCTACAAAAAACATGTATCCAGAATGCAAAAAACTGGTCATTAAACAACAGTGACCCTCTACTGGCTGCTTTATGTTGTGTAATGCTCCTGCATCAATCTCTTAATAGATACCAATGCAGCTCCATCTTTAGTTGGAGTGACAGCCTGGCTCCATGCATTCTGGGTTGTAAGACCTGGCTTCACCATATGTAGACCTGACAGTAAGACCTGGTTTCCAAAGTCAATTTCTTTTTCATCATGGTGACTAGATTCTGTCTCTGTAGATTTTGCTAAGGAATTACTTTACCATATTATTTTTGGATGGCACAAAGAGGATGCAAAATACCTTTCAGCCTCCAAAATGTAAAAAACTAAAATAATACCTTGTTCACATGTTGTCAAGTAATTTGTTGCAAGAAAAATGATGTGATATAAGCTGCTTAGCAACACTACTGTTTGCTGAGCAAATGGACAACTGCTTGCATTATGACTAGATGGGCAAAGCTTGCAGTGAAAATGAGAAGTAACCATAGTGAAATTCGTATTAATTTATAAGCTATTAAACCCCATTTAGACAGGACAAACAATGCCTGACATTGCCTTGCATGTTCTCGCTCCTGTGCTGCTGCCCAGGAGCAAGTATGGTTGCTTCACAGCGGGGCAGCTGCAGGAGATTTCTCTCCTCGCTCTCCCCCGCCCCTCTCCATTCACTTAACCCAGCAGGAGGTCAATACTGAACGGCTGCTATTTACACTGAATGATCATTGTTCAGGATTTTATGCAGCCTAAATGATGAAAGATGAACTGAATGAGCTTTCAGTGTGAACAGCAGCCATTCAGTACTGAACGTGCGCTATGTTAAGTGAATGGAGAGGGGCGGGGGAGAGCGAGAAGTGAAATCTCCTCCAGCCGCCCCGCTGTGAAGCAACGATACTCGCTCCTGTGCAAAAGCATGTGAGTGGGTACTTTCGGGGACAAGCGTCGGGAATCATTTGTCTGACAGTCATCCCATCTAAATGGGGCTTTAAACTAGTTGAAAAAGTAAATAGGCATGTAGGGAGAAATAACATTGCACTGATCAATATTATTCTCTTTCCACTGTAAATCAAGAATTGCAACAAATGCATGCATGTGTATGAGTCATGAGATAAATACCCCTTAACAAGGCCTGAAAAAGGTGACAATAAAGGATTAACTCGGTGCTGGGAAGTTCTCAAGAAACCAGGTGGTCAATGTAGATTTGCTACTAGCATCTAGGACTCTGTTTATGTTAGGACGAATGCACACAGCCAGGTCGGATTCCACGGAATCCGACCCTGTACCGGCCGGTGACCCCCGTGTACCTGTCCGGATTCTTCATAATCTGTATTGCGCATGTGCCGACTGGCGTACATGTGCAATACAGATTATGCCACGGCGTCGCTAAGCAATGACACAGATTCTGTGACCTTTCCGTAATGATGGTTGCGGAAGGGCAGCGGTTCGGACGGCTTCCATTGATTTCAATGGAAGCCATCCGCTCTGAAATAGAACATGCCGCAATTTTCCCTCCGCTAGCGGAAAATCACAGTTGATTTCCACTCATGGACAGGGAAAAGCGATTTTCAATAGCATGCCTATGGGCAGTATTTGTTGCAGAATCCGGAGGCGGACGCCTACTCTGGATTCCGCAATGCAAACACGCCCGTGTGCATTCGGCCTAAAAAGACTTGTCTGGATGTTATACCCTTTTAAAAAAATTTTGACTCAAATCTGTTAAAATAATAAAAGTAGTGCTACTTACCAGTCCTCACTCCGCAGTTCTCCCAATCTTTGTTTTGGAATTGCTACCACCTGACTACTGCAGCCAATTAGAAGCTGCATTGGTCACATGTCATTCTCCTGGCACTACGGCTCAGATGCTGGAAGCCATGGTGCCAGTAGAACAGCATGTGACTGCCGCAGCCTCTAATTGGCTGCAGTGGTCAGGTGGTAGCCGTTCCAAAACAAACACTGTAAGCTCAGCGGGGCTGCAGTTCTGGATCGCTGGATAGAAGTGCCGCTACTTTTATTATTCTAAGGCCTCGTGTCCAGAGCCGCAGCATTTTACCAATATTTGTAAATAGCTGGTCTGCCAGCAGAGACCACGCATGGCTGCGAGTGTACTGTGCATGCCCGCATATCACATGTACATGATCATATGCAGTGTAACTATTGTATTGTGCATGGACAGCGTTTCGCGCTGAGTGGTACCCAAAGAAATAGAGCATGCTGCGATCTAGTTCTCCTTCGTATCGACACTGTTAAAAACACCCGTGTACATGAGCCCTACCAAATTTGGATGTATTTTTAAAAATGGTATAACACATAGACAACCCATTTAATATGAATTCTTGATTGATTTATCTACTAAAGTTTTTAAGACTTTCACTACCCTTGTTAATTTGGTGGGTGCTTACCATGCCTACTGTACTGCCTCATGGTACTGGGGGGAGCTTGTCTGTGCAAAATGACCTAGTTAATGGTGAAAACTTCAAAGCAGATCTATAATTTAGGACATTTTTTAAAGAGTTCATAGATATATTTGCCAAGTAATTTTTTATTAATGTGGAGCTTCACTTTAACCCTTTCCAATCCAATTTGCATTCTGGTTTTCCTAGGGGGGCTTACTCTTTTTCTGCTGTTATACAACGGCGCTATATGCTGGCTAAAGCCAGTACTGCATGAGGTGACACATTGGATAGGCTCCAACAGCAGAGAGGCTGTCATATACAGAAAGAGAACCCCCGACGGACATCTTCTAACATTGGAGCTGTACAGCCTTAAATCATAATGTCTTCAGAGGTCAGACAGTGGATTGAAAAGGGTTAAGATGAAGATCAGGGTCATTATTACAATGCCGTGGTGAAAACGGGTGTGCATAGTTCCTGCGTACATAGATTTAAAAGGAGTCTGTCAGCTTGAATATGTTGTCCAAACTGCAGCTGAGCAGATTGATTTATAGCTTTATGGGAAAAGATTCAGTATAACTTGTATTTTATTCATTTATATCTCTGCTCATTCTGAGCTGAACAGTCCAATGGGCGGAGCTATCAGTGATTGACACCCTCCCTGCATGTACACTCATTCACAGACAGCTGTCAATCACTGATAGCTCCGCCCATTGGACTGTTCAGCTCAGAATGTGCAGAGATATAAATGAATAAAACACAACTTACACTGAATCTTCCCCCATAAAACTATATATCAGTCTCCTCAGCTCCTCCGGCTCTATATCATGCTGCCTGCAGTTTGAACATATTCCAGCTGACAGACTCCCTTTAATGATTCTCTATTGTCCATTTTACCTGTAGTGCTACTATACATTCCAAGTCAATCATTGTGCCCATAGCCACCTAGCCCTGGCCTAAGCCAGAATTACGAAATGAGTAGGGCGAGTTTATAAGGCCTAAAAAACAATTGTTCATCACATTAGGAAACATGGATCAGGGTTTGTTTTACAAGTATTGCTGGCTCATCAGTATTTCATAAAGATGCCCTATAGTATCAAAGTGGCTGTTTGGAAAGGCAGCTGGTAATTGCGTGAGGATCAAATTAAAGAAATAAGTGCAATTAAAATGCAGTCTGTAGACATTTATGGAAAAAGAAAGGAAAATTGCATGAGCATGGAAAGTCTATATAATGCACTGCAATAAGGGAGTGAGGAGTGATGACTGCATTTTCATGGTGCAGACCTTCAATAATAATAATCACAGTCAGGTCGTCTTGCTCATGCCTGTAGCCATTAATTGACCAGCTGCTCTCAAAGCTCTTCCATGGCCACAGAGGTCTATGTGACAGGAAGTGATAATGCCAAGTTATATAGGATGGATAAAAATAATATGGGCAGGCCATGCTGTATTTGCTGCGGTTAAATATATTCGCATCACATGCTAGACAGGCCACATTGAAAGAGAAACGTTTAAACAATGCAAATGGTTTTAAAAGGCATTAATTTCTTATTATTTTCTATTACATTTAATTGTGCAAACATTACAAGAAAAAGTCAAATCATGGCATTTTCCATGCAATTTTAGGGTGCGGGCAGACGAGCGCATAAACGGCACGTTTTTGCGACCAAACGTATATACGTGACCATCTGAGGCAATGGTTTCGAATGTATTCGTTCACATGGGCGATTTTACGGCGCGTAAAAACGGCAATTCGAAAAAAAACGGAACATATGCGACCGAAATACGCGCCAACGCATATTCGATCGCCGAAAAGACCGTTTGCAAAGTAGGAACAAACGAAAATACGCTTTCTAGCTCTGGTCGTGATCGGTGAAAAACGATCGCTCGGGCGATTATACGTTGCGCTCGTGCGAACGTAAATACGCCTACGCTCGTCTGCCCGCACCCTTAATGTGATTTTCATGCATTTGCTATGCACTTTTGCAATTTTCATTGATCTGCACTGCCTGGTTCTTTCTTTCCAATTGTTCCCATAGTTACATGCGTTAAAAACAGATTGAACTCATATGAAACTGTGATCCTTTATTTTTTTTTTACCCATGAAAGACTCCAAGTAAAAAATTGCAAGTTTGAATTAACCCATTCAAATGAGTGGGATCTTTTCCTATGTCCTTCTGTCCAACAGAAATCGCATGTGAAAATCACTTGTGTAAATACAGCCTATGGGCTTATTCACACGAGTGTATATATCGTCCGACATTTTCACGGCCGGACGATATACACTACCATCTGATGCATTGGACACCAATGCATTAGATCACACAGGTGTAGTCCTAAGGCGTAAAAGCACCCGGCTGGCAAACATAGCGCCTGGCGCTTTTACGCCAGGCAGGAAAGATAGTCCTGGAACTATCTTCCCGGCCTGAATACGTCGGCCACTGCATAGGCTCATGACAGCGGCTGGAGAATGGAGGTGGGAGGGAGTTTAGCAGCGTGACTGCTAAACTCCCTCCCCCTTCTCTCCTCCCCTCCCACTGTTTGCAATGGGAGGGGGCTGGATGAGGTGGAGCTAATCTTCGCACCAGGATATGTGAAAGGATATGTGAATCCAGCCTAAGGCTTCATTCACATGGGTGAATATCGGCCCAATTTTCATGGCCGGGTGATATATGCTGCCCATCTGATGCACTGGTTTACAATGCATCAGTTCGGATGGGTGTATTCCCGCGACGTAAAAGCGCCTGGCCAGCCAAAATAGTGCATACGGTGCGCATTTCAGCAAGGTGCTTTTACGCCAGGCAGGAAAGATAGTTCAGCAACGATCTTCCGGCTGGAATACGGTGGCAGCTCCCATAGACTCCTATGGGAGCTGCTGGAGGTGGGAGCGAGTTTAGCAGTGTAACTACTAAACTCCCACCACCTTCCCTCCTCCTCTCCGCCCCTTGACGACTGTTTGCAATGTGAGGGGACTTAGCTAGTTGCTAAGCTCCCGCCCCATCATGCCCCCTCTTATTGCTGGCAGGCGACAAGGGGCAGAGAGAGGGTGGAAGCTTAGCATACTAGCTCCCACCCCCTCCCCTTGCCGAGAGCCAGCGAGGGGGTGGAAAGGGGGAGGCAGTTGAGTTCTGTTACCGCCCGATGGTATCCTGGTCTCTGCATATATGCACTGGACCCGGGCTATCTGAATGGTCGCACAAACGGGAGATTGGTGCGATCGTTCACACGATTTCCGGTCGCCTACGACCCATGTGAATGAGCTGTAAGGGCTTACTCACATGGCCGTATTGTCACAGGTTATTACACACATATTTTTCATGTGCATAATACACAGTAAATCCGCAGGTAATGTGTATTTGCTGTGCATGTTAAATGCCTATAGCCTGTATTTGTGTGTAATATGCACCAAAATATGACATGCTGCTTTTTTTTTTGCGTACATGAAAAAGAACGCAGATGTGAGTGGCCCAAAATAAATTAATAGGCTTTTAGCACCGCGTATTAAGCACGTAATACTTGGTGACAATGCACCCGTGTGAGTGACCCCTAACAGGTAAGGTGTTGTTCACATTGTTGTTGCAGACCCCAATCAGCACTTCTGGCAAATATTGGTCTCAAAATCCCAAATAAAATAGAACAGCATTAGAGCCAAGCAGACCCCAATAATAATGGGGTCCTTAGGGCACCATTCAGTTATGTCATAGAAGGGATCTGTTTCCTGCAGGGATGCCATTTTCCTATTCACATGACAGAAAAGGAAAACAGAAACCCAAATGCAGATGTGAAAGCTTGAATGATCATTACATTAGTTGCCTTGAAGCAATAATACAGATGGGCTATTAGAACAGCCCCTTGGGGCATAAATAAATAGATGTCAAGTAGGAGCTTATGCTCTAGGGACATTACTGGAACTGTATCAGATGACGAACATTCACTAATGCACCAGAACACTTTTATAGTATTAGTAACAGGAGCCGTGCTTATCACTGCTTGGTAAACCCATAAGGTACATCCTCAGAACACCGCTGGCCTGGTTTGCCCTACAAGTTTGCATCCAGGCAAATCAGGTGCTATATAAGGTTACGCCACTGTTTCTCGCTGTTAAATCTGGAACTGAAGGTGTTAAAAACAAAATTATTTAGACTGTGACAGTGAATTCTCATTAGAACATTCTTTCTACTTTCCTTTCCAGAATTGATAAATTTGAGAAAAGGACTGTTCTTAGAGCTCACACCTACAACCCTTTTAGGGATCAGTATGGATTCTGTATGATACAGATATATAAAATATATATGTTTGTGTATACAGTACACACATATACACACATGTGGGGTGGCCATCACTGGCATAACTATAGCGGATGCAGGTGATGCGGTTGCACCCGGTCCCAGGAGCCTTAGGGGGCCCATAAGGCCTCTCTTCTCAATATAGGGAGCCCAGTACTATGTATAAAGCATTATAGTTGGGGGCTCTGTTACAGGTTTTGCATTGAGGCCCCGGGGGTTTAAGTTACGCCTCTGTGTTGAGGGGTTAAGAGACGTTGGGGGGCCCCCGAGATAAACTTTTGCACTCAGGCCCATGAGCCTTTTGCTACGCCCCTGGTGGCCATGTAAATCAAAAACACATTCTCCACTGAATGTCATGTACAAAATGAGCTTTTTCCATAGAAGTCAATATAGACAGAAAATTAGGTTGCTTTCACATCTGCGTTGGGGGTTCCATTTTTTTCTCTGTTGTGGAAACGGGGAACTCTTGGCCCAAACAGACCCATCTTATGACAGAACCGAATCCCCCCCCCCCCCCAACGAACCCCATTGACTACAATGGGGTCCGTTTGGTTTCCACTCAGTGTCCGGCATTTTACCAGACGAAACAGTCCTGCATGCATAACTTTTTCATGCAGTATTTTGTACCAGATCTGCAAAGGAACCTCCGAGGATCCAAGGGAGATGTGGTAATATGGCTACATATCGCAAGTCCGGCATAAAATACCAGAAGAAAACGTCCTCCATGCAGGACTTTTTTATCTGGTAAAATGCCAGTCAGATGAACATTCTTGTCAATGGGGTCTATTCAGTTCCGCCATAACGGAGCACGAAAATGGAACCCCCGACACAGATGTAAAAGCCTAAAGTGCATTCTGCAGATCTATACAGTGGGTCATATTGGTGCCATTTCTTTATACTGCCCTGTGCATGGCGCATAAGGGGTTGAGAATATTTCTTCGACATTCTATTGCACTACTACCAGTAAGAACCGACGTGAAATACCACTTAGTGATGCTAGTGATAATGCTGTGGCAGTGACTACCTTCATGGCAGCACTGTGATGTGCCAGTGTACATTATGGGTGTCATGAACACTGGATTTGTAAATCTGCTGCACAAGCTTATAAAAGTAAAACTTTATACCTAGGAAAGCAAAGAGAATTATACATTTCTGGGTGGTTTTCAATTTGATATCTGTTCTTCATGCACCAAGTATAGATGTAAAGCAAACTACATCTGCAAAACCCCAAAGAATCTGCGCATAGTAACCTAGAACACCGTACTGGAGCTCTGCAAGCACATGCAGTAGGAACAACTGCAGGAAAACCTCGCGAATAGCATGCTAGCCTGCATCAGAAGCGAAAACCATGTTTATAGATGAACTGCGCAAATACAGATCACCAGCACTGAGAAAGAGTGCATAAAGCTGCACAAATAAAGAAACACCATGTAGAAGTGCTGCTTACTTACATAGTTGCTTCCATCATTATTCAATAAGCAAACCTTCAAAAATGGAATACATAAACATTCTGACAATGATACAGAGGGAGCAGCAAGAGATAAGCTAGTAAAACCATGTAGATGCACTGTAAGCCTTGCAGCACAATGAACTATATGCAGCAGCTTGAGAATGCAGAGGTTTCCAGCCAACTCTGGTCTACTAGCGCAATACGGTTATACATATAATGGTACTCAATAACACCTTTTCCTAAAAGCTGACCATGTACGGTGTAGTACTGCATTGAATATGGCAATGATAGCACACTATTAGTAGTGCATTAGGGACCGATAGAGTAGGCAGCTACATAACTTTTCTGTCTTATATAAAGTGATTCCTTTAGGCACATGTTGGCCACATATGTTGTTAATTTACACAAAACTTTTTTCACTGCATATCTGATTTCTGCTAAATACAAATGTAATATTTATTCAACAAAAAAAGAAAAAATAAATACACAATTACTGTAAAGGATGGGTGTGATTACAATGTAAACCGAGACCAAAGAAAATAAGGCATTTTTATCAAATCTTCACAACAATCTCATCATATATGGCATAGTGGATTGCTATAAAGTAACACTAGGTTCAATATCTTTTTAGTCCACAACCTCTAGGGTTCCTATTTATTAGGGTGAGTCAAAAATTATCCGCACTCTGGCTGTAGAATTTATTTTAATCAATTTTCAGAAGAGACAAAAATACATTATTTTTCAACATAAGCTCCCTGCTTTTCAATACATTTTGTCCATCCGTCAACAAGTTTTTGTATCCCCTTATTAAAAAGTGTTTTAGGCTAAATGCACTGCTGTCTTCACCTCTTCATCAGACATGAATCTCCATCCTCTTAGGGCTTCTTTCAGGGGACCAAACAAGTGATAGTCTGATGGGGCAAAATCAGAACTATAGGGACGATTCCTTTACACTTTAAAACAAAGTTTTTCCTGATACTGTTCCAATACTGGCCCTTGAGAATCCCAGGGAACTTTAAGCATCCAGCTGATGGTTGACCTCTGAATTTTTTCTTAGTCAGCGACTAAGGATATTTTCGTTAAATGCTCTGCCATTTACTCTCGGCCTCAATGAAACCCCCAAAACACTGCATTCTATCCTCCTTCGTGCAAATCACAAGTGGGGCAAACATCTTTTCTTGCACTGCAGTCACAAATTAACTGACATAACATGTTTAACCCTGCACAGCAGTGACTGGGGTGACAGCGAACTACAACAGAAAGCATTGAAAAGACAATGTGGATCATTTTTGTCTCACCCTCTTATATCGGTGCATCTGCTTGCAGCAATGATCACCTGGACTTGTGCACAACTCTGCATCCAAGTCGCAGGTCCGCGAGTAAACATATGCACTGCTGCATGTTAAACAGCAGAGAGGAAAAGTGCACAAGTATAGTCATCCTTCCTCCTCTCTACCGTAGTGCAGTCATAAAGGTCCCAGGGGACACGAGAGCGAAAGAGGCCCCAGGAGAAGAGGGCAGAAAAGGCCCTGGGCGTCAACTGATTAAAGGTAACCTACAAGCTAAAGAAATCCAGGTCCTTTTACAAAGGAGATCTGTACAGGTGGACAACAATGGGCTAGAGTGACTGAACCCAGAAAGTCAATGCACTGTCTACATGATGAGGAGAAGAAAGCCTGATAATGTATAAGGCAAATTGGGGTGAGATGTGCGGGAGGCAAAGAGTAAGAACCCAGGTGAGCAAAGAGGAAAATAACAAGAGAAGTAAGAGCCCGTTCCAGACCACCAGCCAAGAAAGAAAGAAAAGACCCTGCTGTTATTGCTACAATCAATGTCATTTTCCATCTGTGTGCCATTCCATGTATCACTCCTTAAATGATACATTGTTCTCACAGAGTATTAACCACCTCCTGCCTGTACCTACACAGCACATACCCCACCCTTGCCACCGTGTTATGCCCACTGCTGCATAAACCCATTCAATGCCATTGCCAAAGCCTGCAAAGCATTAAGCACATATTCATTTAACAGCATGTTGAGCCTAAAAAGCACAATTTCTGATCAGCCAGAGCAGTTACTACATCTTGCCAAAGCCTGCAGAATAATATCCCCATTCTATAGAAGCACAAGACCATTATCTAGCTCAGCCAGGGTTAACTAAATGCAGCAAGATCTACCATGAAATCATTTATAGAAGGCCTACATGGTGGTCAAGGTCCAGTCGCCATTGCCACCCAAATCTGATGAAAAGCTGTACAAAGCAATTGATAATTGTACGGG
The DNA here is from genome assembly GCF_035609145.1 of Eleutherodactylus coqui. Taxonomy (NCBI): domain Eukaryota; kingdom Metazoa; phylum Chordata; class Amphibia; order Anura; family Eleutherodactylidae; genus Eleutherodactylus; species Eleutherodactylus coqui. The sequence goes on along the minus strand of NC_089837.1, from coordinate 164,903,352 downwards.
TTCACTGCCAGTGTCTATATGGTCATCTGCGATACACACATAGTATACCATATATCACACACTGTATATGTTCTATGCATGCACATGTTGCTACACCTCTTCCTTCCCATCGGTTGCCCATGCCAGGTGCAGAGATGCCAGCACCGTCCCCAAGTCACAACCAACTCCTCTCTCCAAATCACTGACGCTTCTATCCATTTTTCTCCCTGGCATCAGCTGTGATAGAGCTCAAAGTCCATCCGGTCGCTATCCATGGTGACACAGCCCACATCTTCCTGGAGCTTTGGCCTGCACACTTCTGTTCTGGAGGGCAACATTTCTGGAATGGGCACAGAAAGTAAAACTTCTTTTTGGCTTCCTCACCTATAGATCTGACCCGGCACTGAATATTAACCCCCTAATAAACTACCAGAATTTGGGGACTATAGCAGGTGTCATTCTACCCCAGCAAAGGCTGCAAAATATTACAATGTCCTCAACCCTCTATGGGACCAAAATACAGAGAAATCATTTGGAGTAAGTCTGCAGAGCATTCACCCCACCATGCTGGAAGTTGCAGAGCATCTATCCATCCCCAGAGCCTGCAGAGCATCAGCAGTATAGAGCATTGCATGCACCGCAGTTCTCCTTGGAGTGATGTTCTGCTCATCAGGTGTACATCGGGCTCTACCTGCCATACACGGCCACATGCAGAACAGGTGCTGCTGCTACCCGTCCCCATCCACACAGCACCGTCCATACACATCCCTCCTCTCACCGGTCCCGCTGCTCCGGCTCCCGATGCAGCCCATAGTCATCCTCAGCAGTCCGGGCACATCCCGACAGTGCGCTATGTGTATGGACGGCGGCTCAGGGGGACTGCAGACCCGGGCGAGCCGTAGAACCGCTCCCGCCGCTGATAACGGGGTGACTGCCGCGTCTCTCTGCTCCCCGGAGCTGCAGCTGCTGATGAGCGGAGACTGTGACGTCACCCAGGACTATAGCATCAACAGCAACACCCTGCTGCTGCCTCGTCGTGAGGGCGGGAGACGGGAGAGGGGTAATTAGAGGAGAAGCAATGGCAGGGAGCTGGCAGGAGGAGGCTCACACGGCGGCAGGGGAGGGAAATACTGACAAGGCCGATGGAAAGTGGTGGCAGGACTGTGGGGAGCAGCCCTTGTGTGTCATGTCTGCCCCTCACCTACACACAATGGCAGCTGGGCAGTCAGGGGTGCAAGAACCCCACAGAAAAGATGGCTGTGCAACCCCCAGGGGGGTCTGACATTTGCTGGGCGTCACCTGCCTGACACTGGGCTGTCAGTCTCAAATGTTCTGGCCAGTTCCCCAAAAATCAGCCAATATTTTTACAGAAACATCATAATGAGTCCTACAGATTATAGGTGTCTCTAGGTTACAGCGGCGTCAGGTGGGGTCACGTGTCTCTAGGTTACAGCGGCGTCTGGTGGCGTCACGTGTCTCTAGGTTACAGCGGCGTCTGGTGGCGTCACGTGTCTCTAGGCTACAGCGGCGTCAGGTGGGGTCACGTGTCTCTAGGTTACAGCGGCGTCAGGTGGGGTCATGTGTCTCTAGGTTACAGCGGCGTCTGGTGGGGTCACACGTCTCTAGGTTACAGCGGCGTCAGGTGGGGTCACGTGTCTCTAGGTTACAGCGGCGTCTGGTGGGGTCACGCGTCTCTAGGTTACAGCGGCGTCTGGTGGGATCACGTGTCTCTAGGCTACAGCGGCGTCAGGTGGGGTCACGTGTCTCTAGGTTACAGCGGCGTCTGTTGGGGTCACGTGTCTCCAGGTTACAGCGGCGTCTGGTGGGGTCACGTGTTTCCAGGTTACAGCGGCGTCAGGTGGGGTCACGTGTTTCTAGGTTACAGCGGCGTCTGGTGGGGTCACGTGTCTCCAGGTTACAGCAGCGTCAGGTGGGGTCACGTGTCTCTAGGTTACAGCGGCGTCTGGTGGGGTCACACGTCTCTAGGTTACAGCGGCGTCAGGTGGGGCCACGTGTCTCTAGGTTACAGCGGCGTCTGGTGGCGTCATGTGTCTCTAGGTTACAGCGGCGTCTGGTGGCGTCACGTGTCTCTAGGTTACAGCGGCGTCTGGTGGCGTCACGTGTCTCTAGGTTACAGCGGCGTCTGGTGGGGTCACGTGTTTCTAGGTTACAGCAGCGTCTGGTGGGGTCACACGTCTCTAGGTTACAGCGGCGTCAGGTGGGGTCACGTGTCTCTAGGTTACAGTGGTGTCTGGTGGGGTCACATCTCTCTAGGTTACAGCGGTGTCTGGTGGGGTCACGTGTCTCTAGGTTATAGCGGCGTCAGGTGGGATCACGTGTCTAGGTTACAGCGGTGTCTGGTGGGGTCACATCCAGTCGGAGGTTCCGCAGCAGATCTGGATTAAAATACCGGAAGAAAAAACGTATGCAGCGCTTTTTTTTCCGTCTAAAAGCCAGGCGGAAACCGAACGGACCCCATTATAGTCCATGGGGTCTGTTAGGTCCAGAGATGGAACTATTTAGCTACGGGGATTCCCCCTTCCTGTTTCCCCGAATGGAGCAGGAAAGCTGAACTCCAGGTGCAGGAAGGGGGAATCCCGGTGGCCGAATAGTTCTGTCTCTGGACCTAACAGCACCGAACATATCCCATTGACTTTGAGTGTAAAACCACCCAACTTTTTCAGCCTCGTGGCGTCCTTAACAAAAACAAATTCACACTATCCAAAATGTAGCAAAAACCTAGTGATTTACAACCTTTTAATGATGGTTAGCTACTACATTTTACAGTCTTTTAGAATTATAAAAAGGAGGCCTACTTTTTTAGGGACTTAACGTCACAATGAAAGTTTGATCGTTGGTATAATGCACTGCAATACTTCAGTAATGCAGTGTATTATATTGGTCTGTGAGGCCACCGTAGATGGCGAACCTGGAGACCATCTTCAAGCCTACAGGTGCCATACGGTAGCAACCCATCAGGATCCCGTGATCACATCACAGGGGTTCGATGGGTGACAATAAGAGGGGCAATTTTCACACCAAAATACATGCAAAATCAGCCTTCAATTGAATGCTATGGATATTTCTGCCGTATGAACTTCAACCTTGAGTTCCAAATCTGTGTCCCAATCCATGTGTCTGTGCGAGAAGGCTGCATGCAGAGTTACCCAAGTAATGGGGTTAAATCCATATACAAAACCACTTGCAAATCAGCAGCAAAACTCCGAGGCTTAGCCCCAGATTTCTGCCATGGATTGATTGTCGGATTCACTGAGTGAACATGCCCTTAAAAGGAACCCGTCAGCTGGAACATGTTGTCAAAGCTGCAAGCCAAATGTTATACAGTAGCTTCACATATTTTATGGGGAAATATTCCATATAACTTGCATTGTATCTCTGCTGATTCTGGTCTTAGAGGTCCAGGGGGCGGTCCCATCAGTGATTGACACTCTCTCTATATGATTATGCATAGAGAATTAGCTGTCATTCACTGATAGGACCGCCCCCTGGATCACAACACTCAGAATGAGCAGAGATATAAATGAGAAATTGTATCCTTTCTCAAAGAATTATATATCAATCTGCTCAGCTCCTCCTGCTCTATAACATGATCCCAGCAGTTTAGACAGCAGGTCTGAGCCAACAGGTTCCCTTTAAGTTTTTATGTATACCTATGTGTCTGCCTGGTAAAAAACAAACTATGTGTGATCCTGCTGTTATGTGTTGTTTCACCGGGGCAGAGGAATCAAGTAAAACTCGTATAGCCCTTCACTGAACAGACTTCTAAAATATAACTTTTAATATTCAAAGACTAAAATATACATATAAATAGATAAAGGGATAAAGGCAAAACACATACCGCGTTCCCCCGAAAATAGGTCCTACCCCGATAGTAAGACCTATCAAGTTTTGGGGGAGGCTTGAAATATAAGGTTTTCCCCGGAAATAGGACCTAACTAAAGCACCCCCGGAAAAAAAAAAAATCAATGCTCACCTGGTCCGCGCCATCCTGATGGTCTCCGGCGGCGCTGCAGTAAACTTCGTCCTCCTCGTCTCACAGCTGAGCTTCTGCTGCTGGTGACGGAGCTTTGAATACCGCCCCTCCAGCAAAGCGAGCTCTGTGAATGGCTGTGATTGGCTCATCAAGCGCCGGCTGTGATTGGCTGCTTTGCTCCCTGATCACATGACGGTGATGTCATCACAGGGTTTTTATCCTCCTTCTGCACTGAATGAGGAATTATGGATACAGGAGTACTCAGTCTGCAACTTTGTACCTGCTTCTGAGACATCTGGACACCTATGTGGAGACTCCAATAAATGACACCTCACAAATGTACACATACATAACTTGTGTGCTGACAGGACCTGTGTTGTCACCATCATGTGATCAGTCACATGGTCTCTGAGCTGGATAAGGGATTATGGGCGGACATCCCCCACAAACCCCCATGCCCTCAGTTGCCATGGATACAGCAGTATTCAGTCTGGCAGTTTGTATGTTGTGCCACAGCTGTACACCTGTGTGGAGACTCCAATAAATGACACCTCACAAATGTCCACATACATAGCTGGCAGTGCATATTGACCAACAACATTGAAGCATAGTCCTCCCCCACTATCTTCACATCTCCTGAACATCATATCATGTCAACCGTTGTCAAGTGTTGAAATAAACCGTTGCTGTCAAGCAAACATGTCACCACAGAGCATTCAATGCCGCCATGCAGCTAATGCAGCTTTCATGACATAGCGACAAGCCACGATGTCACCTCAGCTACAAAATATGGGGTCCATCGTTGGATGCCTGTACCACTTTGCAACATAACTAATTCTATATATTAACCATGCAACGTAAATAAACACCAACGCAGACAGGTTTATTGTTTGGAAAACATTTTGATGTTTAAAAGATGTTTGAAAATTGCAAAATGGACAATAAGAACTGTAAACAGAGTTATGAGACGAGTTTCGATCGTGAAATAAGTTCAATTATCATTATATACCATTGATGTATGGTATATGCCTATGTACTAATTATATGATGTGTTCAATAAAGCAAAGTTAAAAAGTTTAAAAAAAAGACCTCATTTTAATTGTTATTTGGTCTATTTACTTGGGTGCAACTTCTCCATCTTTCTACCAGTGGGGGGGGAGCTATATACATAGGCAAGACATACCGCAAGCGGCATCCAGCTATGTGGTGTGCAGAAGGCCTCAGTTAGTAAGAAGAGTGGCTGCATTTAGATAACTGGAGAGTGATGCATAATGCGAAAAAGTGGATTGTTTTTAACTTCATGACTAAATATTGTTTAAAAACATTGATGACTCTCTTTAGTGCATGGTCACTATTGTTTAAACAAACTTTGCAGAAACCAATATTACAGATTAATATAAAAAGTTTTGTAAAATATCTTGTCTAAAAAAAAGCTTCTTTCTCCACTTATGCATCACTGCTTCTCCTTCCCCCATCTCCTGCAGTGATCATTCACTCTGAAATTCTGCAAAAATTGGTCTAAAGAGAGGCAATATGGTTCAGCTTCAATGAGGGATCAGGTTACATGCTTCTAATAGATCAGGAGGTCGGATCCCACCGATTAGTCAGTTATCAACTATCATGCAGATAAGGGATCCATTTTAAACTTGTTACAACCTCTTTCATGTTTTTACCAAAATAATAAGTTAAAAGGGTATTCCTGTCAGGGAAATTTCCAGTACAGCACCAATCAGGCCCACCCCAATGCCCCGCTGCCGGCGGTAAAGAAGAGACACCACACACGGAGGTCTGGTATAGTTCCTCACACGGGGACATAACTGCGCACTTTATTACAGATTACATGGGGTCTTATACCCTTTGGTCACATCACTAGGAATGGGTAATGGTCTCATTGGCTCAAATTCACCGCATAACCATATATGTGAAGTCCGGATTTCCGCCTGAGACAGTGATAATCATATACGTAGTTGAACAGTCGTTATCTAGATACGGCGCTTCTGGGAAAACAGCCAAGCATGCAGCCTTCGTGTCCAGTTCTGTATCATCTCTGAATTTCTGGACACATCTCTCTCAGCCTTGCAAACCTTTGGAATATCTGATGTAAGGCGACATATAAGTTTTTCTCATTTTAACTTTGAATAGAACTTGCATACAGGTATAAAAGCATAAAAAACATATGGCAATATTTACATATACCCTCACAAACCCCCCTAAAAACTTATATGGAGATCAAGCACCAGACCTTGCAGTCTCCCTCGGTCGCCTCTCCCTTGCGTCAGGGTTTCCCCACTGCCCGTAAGGACCTACTCCTAGGAGGGGGGATCCCTACCTCAACTCAGAAGGAGGCCATGGATTCCCTGGGCTCATTTCTGGGCATCCATACCTCTATCTGTACAAGTTAACACCCCGCAGAGTGTGCCCTCGCCGGAACCTAAGGTCTTTTGCACTATCCCTAGGCAAATGGGAATTCCACTGACAGTCCATCTTAGGAGACCAGGGTAGGCATAGTACTAGTACATTTCTCCATTCTTCTGGTAACGTACGCGGTTGGCATTATCAGAACTGGCTCTTCATCTTTTTCAAACAAGGGAAATGTTGGGGTCACATTATCCAGTCCCTTACTCATACTCTTTTTGATCAAAGGGATAATACACGTACAGGAAAATTACATACCCCACCTCTTTCTGCTAAAATCATATCCAGGGCCACTCTATTTTGGAACGCCATGGATGCAGTGGGCCCTAACTGATCAGCTAACCCTTGCAAAGCATCCCTGGTGTAGTTTACAAACCTCTGCTGATTGTAATAGATATAATTCATCCAATCTACATTATTATTATTAACAGTGACAATAGCAAATAAGGACTCAAAACCTGCTTTAACCTGATCTCTAGAATTAAATTCATCTGGCACCCCCCTTGGCACTCCTATTACATCTATGTATACATGTGGATCAAATCTACCACCTGGAACGTTAACTTCTCTTAGTACAAACGGTGTTGGATTCTCACCCTCAGTGTAGTCTTCATATTGCACATTTGATTGTATTAATTTGTTCTGATCCCTGAAACAGGGGGCTAGTGTACAGTAGTCAAAGGTGTGTGTTAGAGGAATTGTACCACATTATCACTTCCCCTTCATATTCTCCAGGCCAGGGGTTCCACTTTCCCTCCTTTCCTGCCCCTTGACATGTGACAGCCACGTCCGCCCAGGTCCCCACCCCCTGCCCATAGTATGTAAACGATATGCAGGATCATGAGTTCTGTGTTCCGGGACCCAGGGCCTTTTTGCAGTGCGAGGTGTGGATCCAAGTGGGCTTTCCTTCGAGCTTGACTGCAGTTGGGGTGGTAAGCAACATCTGGTAAGGACCTTCAAACCGTGTTTTTCTCTCAAACTTTTTCACATAGACCCTGTCACCTGGTTTCAGATTGTGACACTCCTCTGTAGGACCTGGGAGAAAAGCAGAGACTGCAGAATACGTTATTGACAATTCCTTGGAGAGACCTATGACAAAATTAACAAGAAAACCATTCCCCAAACTCAGCTACTGTGGCATGTACCCTCCTGAGGAAAAAACTAATGGGAGACACTCAATTCAAGATTTGCCCCTTTTCTTCATTGGCTTTTGTATCTAGTTTCCCACTACTCCGTGGATGGTAGAGTGTGTGAAAAGCCTGGAATATACCCAAAGCAGACATGATGTGTTGTATTATTTCACCTGTGAAGTGTGTACCTTTGTTTGACTCAATCACTTCCGGTACCCCGTATCTGCAGATTACCTCATTCATGAGCTTCCGTGCGGTTACCTGCTTATTTACTTTGGTAACAGAGTAGGTCTCTCCAACCTGAAAAGAAATCAACAACAACAAGCACATATTGATACTTCCCAACAAGTGGGAGCTGAATGTAGTCAATTTGCAATCCCTGAAATGGGTAGAGTGGCCCTGGCAAGTGTTATGTGGCAAATTTTACTTCTGCCCTGTTGCTTACGGCAAAGATCATGCAAAATTGGACAAATGATGCAGCAGCTACAGAAAACCCAGGAGCCACCCATCCTTGTTCAAGCACCGACATCATTGCTGCTTTGAGAGGTGCGTCTTTCTGTGCGTCAGCTGGGCCATCATGGGGTACAGGGACCGTGGTAGGCAAGTTCTGTTGACTGTTCACCATACGCCGTCCCTATTTAGTCCATTTTTCCTTTTCTTCCTTGCTGGCTTGTAACTGTAAAGTCCTTAGTATATCAAATCCAAAGTTTTTATCAAAGTCCAAAATTTTTAGTCAATGTCCAAAGTTTAATCAAAGTCCAAAGTTATTGTTAAATTCTTGTTTTCTTCTTTTCTTCCACGGCTTGAGGGCCGTTGCCTTTGCTGTGGGGTCTGTGATGGCGTTGCCTCTTGTTTCTCCGGTGTAGGAATTGGTGTGAGCTTTCCACTTTGTTAGGTAAAAGTAGGGCCTCCGTGAGACTCGGCACCGCTGCATCATTCTTAATTGGCTGTCTTGTTGAGGTAAAAAAACTGTCTGGCCTTCCATGTTGGGCCGTAATCATGAGCTATGCCAAATGCATACCGGGAATCAGTGTAAATGTTTGCCGTCTTACCTTCTGCCACTCTACACGCCTCAGTGAGGGCCTTCAGTTCCGCTTCTTGTGCTGAGACATGCAGAGGCAGAGCTTCTGCTTTTAGGACATCTTGTTGTGTGACCACTGCATATCCAGTGTGGAGTGGTCAATCACCCTGGGACCATCTATAAAAAACAACTCAAAATATGCATTGTTAACAAGGGCTTTCAGTAACTTTTTAAAACTTAAATTTTCTTTTTGCATCAATGCTAGACAATCATGCTGATATTCTATTTGAAAAAGATCAGAATCTTGTTGCAAAAAAAAATTTAAAATGGCTGATTTGCAATACCTAGATCACCTATGGCTTCTACTCGCCCCCCTTTGAACCAGGGTACTCAATTGGAAGAAGAGTAGCCAGGTTCAAGATAGTACAACATTGAAAAAAGATTTGATGGATGCAGATAAGGCCTGTAAGATGTTAGCACCAATAACAGAAACATGAGTTACATCAGGGCAGAATATTCTACAAACATTTATTATTTGAAATGTGATATCCTTTAAGCAAATTCATTATTAATCTGATCCTGCCTGCAATGTCTTATCAAATTTGTGGGGGAAAAAAACAAACTTTTACTAGCTGCTCAAGATTCTCACCCCCTCCCTTGTGGACAAGAGGGATGACCCATTACGTACTTTTACATCATCTAGCTCCACCCCCTCGATACTGGCCGCTTGCTTCTTTCTACACACCTTCATTTAAGCTTAACAGTCTGCACGTCCACATCACAAACAAGTAAAGTCTTATGCATGGGATAGGAACTTTTATCCCCAGTCAATATCCGCATCACACATTTTACATTCATCATAGCCTTAACACTGGGCATTAACTCTCATCGATCCATGCACTCAAGTCTGCCCCGTCACCCCCCCATTGAAGGTGTACCAGTACATACAGATGCACAGACAAAAAAAAGTTTGACAAACAAACATACATCAGTTGAAAAACATTGAGATCAGTGCTATAATGTTATAAAGTACATGATTCTATTGAGATGAGACTGTGAATGAGCGCTATTTTTGACAAATTATGTGAAAAAGTTTGCTCAGTGACTGAGACATTCTCTCTTTCTTATTTACTGAAGCTATTATATGCTATATTAAACGCTGAAGTATTTTAGAATCTGTGGGTATCTTTCAGCCCCCCTTCCTTTTCTTCTCTTTCTGTGACCCTGAGCTTAGAGTGAAGTCTGAAAGCCCCCACCCTTGCAAAATAACTGTTATCTCTCTGCGAATATGCATTCACCGACTGAACAAAGTTGTTTTAGTTTAACTATTCCCTGCATTTGAACTGCATTTGAACTATTCCCTGCATTAACACATATGCTGGGACCTTCTGACAGCGCAACATGTTCTTCATTTTCAACCCCTGTATTCTTAAAAGCCCCCACAGGATGTGAGTGGGGTATAACTTTCTTACACCTGTATGAAAGAGACCAAGACGTGTCCATTTGTGACCTCAGAACCCAGTAAGAATATGCCTTAGAAATTGCTATATTTCCTGCCTTCTAAGACAGTATAATTCATTAGATTCATTATAAGCCTCTATTCTATTTAAGCAAGCAAAGATACTTTTCAGGTTGGTATCGCATTCTCTCTCGCTCTGTTATCGCTTGGCCTTGAAAGCTAGACACAAACTGCAGCTTCAAGTAAACAATCCCATAAGGGGATCCGTCTTCTTTAGTAAGGTCTTACGCATATTAGAACAACAACAACAATAATAATAATAATAACACGCTCCATAGAGTGCATCCTTCTGACCCGAATTGTCAGCCCCTTATATACGGCAAAACAACCGAAGGCATCTCCTTCTATGGAACCAGTCCCATAGAGTGCATCCCTCTCCTCAGCTAAACCATCAACAACTAACTAAACTAAAACCGAGGGTCCCTTCTTCTATGAGACAAAATGAAAAGAAAGAGAAAAAAAATCCTGCAGATACAACAAACAATCTCCACTATCGTTAAAACACTATGGACTTCAGCAACAAATAGACTAGTGACTAGTCCCTGGATGGGTGATTGGTGCTCTTATCACGGTCAGTGGTCCATGACGACAAACCCGAAGCCCACGAGTTACCATGTAGAACTCTTAACCCAGCCCGTCCGGTCACAAAACACAGATAGTCCCTCCTGCTGCAAGACTCTCAGTGTAAAACACAACATAAATATATGCCGGTCTTACCTGGAGTTCTGTGAGTTGATCAGGCTCGGTTTGCAGCAGGACGGCTTCCTCGTGGCATGGATCCGGGTGGACTGCGCTGCACGGCTCCTGTTTTACTGCCTCACAATGTTGGGCGCCAACTGTCAGGGAAATTTCCAGTACAGCACCAATCAGGCCCACCCCAATGCCCCGCTGCCGGCGGTAAAGAAGAGACACCACACATGGAGGTCTGGTATAGTTCCTCACACAGGGACATAACTGCGCACTTTATTACAGATTACATGGGGTCTTATACCCTTTGGTCACATCACTAGGAATGCGTAATGGTCTCATTGGCTCAAATTCTCCGCATAACCATATATGTGAAGTCCGGATTTCCGCCCGAGACAGTGATAATCATATACGTAGTTGAACAGTCGTTATCTAGATATGACGCTTCTGGGACAACAGCCAAGCACGCGGCCTTCGTGTCCAGTTCTGTATCATCTCTGAATTTCTGGACACATCTCTCTCAGCCTTGCAAACCTTTGGAATATCTGATGTAAGGCGACTAGAGATGAGCGAACGTACTCGGATAAGCACTACTCGTCCGAGTAATGTGCCTTATCCGAGTACCGCTGTACTCGTGCTGAAAGATTCGGGGCGCTCCGCTGCTGACAGGTGAGTCGCAGCGGGGAGCGGGGCAGAGCGGGCGGGAGAGAAGGAGAGAAAGATCTCCCCTCCGTTCCTCCCCGCTCTCCCCTGCAGCTCCCCGCTCTGCAGCGCGTCCAGAATCTTTCAGCACGAGTACAGCGGTACTCGGATAAGGCACATTACTCGGACGAGTAGTGCTTATCCGAGTACGTTCGCTCATCTCTAAAGGCGACATATAAGTTTTTCCCATTTTAACTTTGAATAGAACTTGCATACAGGTATAAAAGCATAAAAAACATATGGCAATATTTACATATACCCTCACATTCCCATCACAGCAAACTATCTGGGGGATAACTTGATGATCAGTGGAGGTTCAACTGCTTACATGAACTGCAAAAACTGCGAAACGGACTTCATTCTCACGAACAGGTGAACTCAGAACTGCAAAACTGCGAACTAGACTCTATCCATGCAGACAGACATAGCCCAACGACTGACAAGCTCTCAAAACATGACCAAGCATACCCGCATGCATAAACAGATGTAAGTGGATATGGTAAAAGGTATATTTGGCCAAGACACTTAAGCCCGCAAGCCCACTTCAAGGGACCCTACTCTAATGAGACAACTAACCTCAGGAAACCTGCCTGCAAGCAAGGCGATCATCCTGATAGGGACGGCCCTGCACTGGACCCTAAGGACCTAACATGCCAAGAAATGGTAAAGAATCTAAAGCAGGACAGGACAAAGTTCACACCAACACAGCATGGAATGCTTACACAACTGAACAGGACTATTCACACCACATGTCTGGCAATCAACACAGACACACAGAACACATGGAAGCTCATACCCACAGAGCAACAAGCATGAATGCAAATATAAGGGGGAATGAGGTAAATCAGTTCCCTCTAGCCACAGGGCTGATATTTATATGCAACAAACAGGTGATGATTGGCTGGCTGGAGAACACCAAACACAGCCAGCTCAATCATGCCACACCTGTGGAAATGTGCTCCTGGTAACCCATAGAACTACAGGTCCCAGAAGCACAACTTAACACTAGGACTCCAACCGGTCCATAGAATTCAGCCCTGGCGCATTCCAAAGTGTGGGCAGCAGGCCAGACATGTGAGCCTGCAGTCCATACACTTAGAACATGAGCTCCGAAGATAGATGAGCACTTGAATTCGACTATCTTCAGGGGTCCCATTAAAGTGAATGGAGTGGAGGCACACATGTGCAGTCTCTGCTGTCCACACTTAAGGAATCATTGTAATAAAAAGCTAACAAAACGTTGTTTGAACCCCAATATAGTACAAGTGCAAACATCAGCTCAACCCACAAAAAAAACAAGAACACGCAAATCCATTAATGGAAAAGCAAAAAAGGTATGACTCTCAGAATATGGTGATGCAAAATTTAAATTGTGCAAAGGTAGTAAAACAAGCAAAAATGATATAAATTTAGTATTGCCATAATGTTACTGAACTGCACATGTCATTTATACTGCATGGTAAACGCTATGGAAAAAAATCTATGCCTACGGTGGTGTTTTTTAAGTTTATCCCACATCCCCAAAAACATTTTAAAATGGGATTAAAAAGTTCTATTCACGCCAGAATGAATGAAAATGTCAGTTCATGCTGCTGAAAACAGGCTGCGGTAGATGGAAAAATATAGTTCTTGGAATATGACATAAAAACATGTTTTTATTAAAAAAGGGTTTTTATTGTGTGAAAGGTAGTAAAACATATAAATTTGGCATCGCCAAAATCATACCTGCCCACAGAATGAAGTTAACGTGTCATTTACCATATATATCACGGTGAATGTCATAAAAATGGAACCAATACAACCATTATGGAATTGCTGTTTCTTTCACCACCCACCCCCAAAAAATATATATATTACCCCCCCATGTACTCCACACAGATTACATATGCCCCCAAATTCTAAATTAAAATAACAGTAAACTCCAAAACAAACTTCTTATACTCCTTTGGCCGCCTGCAGATGGCTGGGTCAGATCCGCCTGCGAGAATTCTCGCAGCGGGACCCGACCTGAGCCCCTGCAGGGATCAGTGCGGCGTTCACCTCTCCCGCGGCTCCTGCTCTTCGATGTGTCGGCTGCCGGCCAGCCGACGCATGCGCAGAGCGGAGCCGGGGCGCTAGGAGAGAAATTTCAGTGCTGGCCTCTGCGAGACCCTGACAGAAATAGAACACGCCGCGATTTGTTTTCCGTGTGTGTTTTCACGTGGACAAATCGCAGCCGTCTGCATAGGATTGCGTTTTGCAATGCAATCCTATGCAGGCGGGCAGGGGTGGGAATTCTGCGGGAAATCCTATCGCAGAATTTCCGCCCGTGTGCAGGGGGCCTAAATAAGTACCCTAAGGCCGGGCTCACACGATCTTATAGTAAAAAGCTGCCTATATAACGCGTTTTACCACGGTGTGGACTCGTGTATTGCTACTTATGGCAGCAATTTTTGCCTGTGCATGACAGTGTATTTCACACACGCTGTCCTGCACAGGCTTCCTGGTTTCATTTTTTTTTAAATTTCCTGCTCTGTCACTTAGCGACATTGCATAAAAATGTAATTGCATATGTAAAGCGTTTTGTACGCACCCATAGAGAACAATAGGGCTCTATTACATGTAATACACAGCAAAATAGAACATGCTGCGCTCTTTTTTACTTATTATACACAATAAAAAGGGCTAGTGTGATTGTAACAGCAAAAATCTATGTATTTGAATTGCTGCAATGTACCGTGTACATCAGGTGCGTAATACATAATTCAAATACGCTTGTGTGGGCCTGATTTAAGGCAGACCTCCCCAAACCTTTTTGTACCTGGCGCACCACTTTCAGCTTTGAGTTATGGTTGGGAGCCACACTCAACTCAAAAACGGAGGAAAGACATTTTTAGGGTCAGGTACATGGTGACTTGGGGCACAACACACATCAAGTAGCCAAACATTGCACTATGGCTGTTCTACAGCACATCCTAATGGCACTGAGTTGCAGCGACCCCATAATCACAGGAGATCCAAACCTGAAGAATTTGTTATAATTTTGGGTCACGGCAACTTGTAAGAGCAGCAGGGCCATAGTCATAGTGCAATCATTGACTGAGCAATATGTGTCATGGTCAAAGTTGCTATTGAGCTTTCCATATAATTTTAAGATAATTTGGGGGCGGAGCCTGGCTTAGGCTGTGAGGGGCCATGTTCTGTGAGAGCCCCTCACAGTATCCTATATACCATCCTGTTACCAGACCTTTCCCATACTGTGCTCAGCGTTTGTGTCTGGGGAACATCAGGCAGTGCTGGAGGTAACTCTCAGAGGGCTGAATGGGGCTGGGACACTGAGCCAAATTGGCAAAGTTTGCTAGATCCACTTCCTCACCGACATGAGAGAGTTCAGTGAAGGGTCAAGGATCCCCTAGTCCTGAACAAGGAGCTTTAACAAAGGCTAGATACCAGGAGGAGGTGGCAGCACTTGCAGCAGGTAGGCCTGCATGGACATTTTTAGATTGGGCATCAGCCACACTCACTACAACCTCCGGCAGACCCAAATGCAGAACCCACACTGAAAGACATCCTTATGGCAGTCAACTAATGTAATTCAGGATTAACTGTGCTATACCTGCAGGTCGTTTCTCTAAAAGAAGATATCGGTCTCCTTTATCATGCCCTGCAAAAAATTTCTGCAGTGGAAAGCCACGCGAGCGCTTTGGAAGATCATCAGCCGCTCTTGCAATGCGATGTACGCAGGCATGACCAGTCTATGATAAATCTACTGAATAAACTTGACGATCTAGAAAACCTCTTAAGCTGCAACAATATGAGCTTAGTTGGGCTCCTTGAAAAGATAGAGGGTTCTAAACCTTTAGAATATTTTGAATCAGGGCTTTCCAAAATTATCAGCAGAGACTCTCTGACATCACTATATGCTGTGGAACATGCCAAATGGGTGCTGTTGCGCCCACTTCCACCTAGGGCTCCACTGCACTCTGTACTAATCAAACTTCTGCATCTCTGACCGCTTTTGTTGGATGTCAAGTGTGCAGATGAGGATGTCTTATGTTGCAAACCCTGGAAGCATAACACTTTTTGATTAAATGTTCTAGATATGGCACATGTATGAGCGGGGCCAACAGGAATACTTTGTTCTACTGATACAGGCATGAAATGGGATGGCAGGAAGGCTTATATTAGGGGTATTCTTATTCATAGCAAGCGTAGGTGGCGACAGCTGAGAGAGGAAATACAGCAGCATTTAATAGCATCGGAAGCCATTTATGTACAAAATGGTACTGCTGATACATAATGTAATTTGCAGGAGGCCATGACATGACTGCTAATAAACGGGGATTCTTGAAGCTTTTATGGACTTTTATGAGTAGGATGAATACACCAGTCATATGGCTCAAACGGGATCCACATGTATAACTGGGTTAAGAGACCTTGGGGAGGCATAGATACTGGGACAGCGGAAATTAAGAAGGCTTTTTTCAATATTTTTACAACTCCTTATACTCCTCCTGGTTGCAGAAAACTGCCACTCAAAGTCACTGTTATTCAGCTAGACCTGCCTTCTCTCCCGCTAGACTATAGGGAATATTTGGATTCACCAATAGTGTTGGAGGAAGTGCAGTAGGCAGTGGCATCTATGTCAAATAATAAGCCTCCAGGTATGGATAGTATTGCCGTTGAGTTGTACAAAAAGCCCAGTGAAGCTATGCTGCCAAAATTATGCTGTCAATTTATCTTTTGACAGCAGATATTAAAATTAAAGCCAAGGTGTTATCTACTAAATTAACGAGGTGATTTCCTCTTTGATTCATACTGACCTAGTTGGTCTTATACCTTCTAGATTCATAGCAATGAATATCTAGAGGTCATATCTCAATTTGAAAATTCAGGTGGATAGCATAGGGGAGAGGGTCATCTGTTCACCTGATGCCACTAAAGCATTTGATAGTGTTGAGTGGTCATTTATATGGGAAGTTATGATTAAGATGGGTTTCAGTACTACTTTTGCGAAAGGGATGCAAATATTGTATGTGGGCCCTAGAGCAAGTGTGCTGGAGCATGCCAGGGATGCCTGCTCTCCCCACTTTTATTCATCTTAGCTATTGAACCCCTATCGAGCAAAATTAGATCTCATAGTGGAACAGTTGGCTTCAAACGAGATACAAAGATTGTAGGAAGTTGAGAGAGATGTCGGGTATGAAGTCCTGCACACAATTTATGCCAATTTGGGGCACCCCGTGGTTGTCAGGATTAAATAAGCTTGTGACTTTGAAGTGTGGAGGAATAAGGGTATTAGACATCCTTTCCAAATTTTGGGGGTGGTATTTAAGCAATTTGGACCAGCTTCAAACAGAATATTGGTTGTTGCATTCACACTTTTACAAATATCTACAGTTACGTCAAGCTTAGAGAGCAGAGCTTCTTGCTTCGGAGGTCCAAATTGCTCATTTTGTTACAATTGGCTCGGCAACATATACTGCTGAAAACAATTCTGTTTTATATAGCTACAGTACATGTAGACTCAGGCTAACCCGCATAATACTGTGCAGATCCAGAGGAAGTGGGAGGGAGACATAGGGCCTACTGAAGAATGAGTGACCAGAGATTTTACAGATGATTCCAAAGGTGATTTTTGGTGAGTCACATCTACTATCTCAATTATATCTGATACGTATAGTTTATCAAAACCCGGCTTTTCTGCATAAAATTGGAGCCAGGGATTCTCCATTATGTATTTGGTGTAAATCTCAATTGCCAGATTAAATTATATAATGTGGCGCTGCCCCAAATAAGAGAGATACCGGCGAGAGGTCCTTTTCTTGATAAGTAGTGTATAGCAAGTAAATTTGAATATGGTACTTATATAATGCATTCTGGGATATCTGAGTGATTTGCTGGTGGAAGAGACAAAACAGATAGCAATAGCTAGGTTATTTGATTGCAGAATATTGGCTTGATGAAAACCACCCCTCTCCCAGGGAATTTATTAATAAGTTAGGTAGGTAGGTAGGTAGGTAGGTAGGTAGGTTGGTTGGTTGATTGGTTGGTCGATATCCATGGAGAGGGGTCTATCTTAAGAAACAGGCAGGACACAAGTAGGATAAACTTTCAGATAAGTGGATCAGTACACTGGGCTTGGCACCACTCGACTCCTTTTAGACGAGCCGATTCTTGTTTGAACGAGCCACTGACATCACCGCTAACTCGTTTGCAGTAGTGCGGTCTGTTTAGCTAGGCAGTGGCATCATTGGCTCATTCATTGATAAAAGAATTGTTCAGTGCCCATATAGGTGAATACTGGGACTGAATGACTGCTGTTTTAACAGAACGATAAGTGAATGAGCCAACAATGATTTTTATGCCTGCATAAAATGGATGAACGAAAACTGAACAATTCTCGTTTGTCGTTGGCTGGCATTTAGACCAAATGATTATAGCGTTCAGTTTTGCTCGTTTGAACACTTTTTTTGAATGATAAATCATTATCTAAATACAGAATTACTTAGACAATCTACCACCCTTCTAATTCTATTATGTATGGATCATGTATCCTACTAAATAAAAAAGAGTATTGGGAACATATTTGTACACCCTACACTATTATGCCTGCCATTCGTTTGTTAGAAGAACTGCCAGAACTCTTGAGTAACTTCTTTATACTGTATATATACACATGTTTGCCTAGGCTGATGTAAGAAACATATTATTGCTATAACATGAGGAAGTGTGGGTACCAGCTTCACTCCAACTGAAATGAATGGGAGCACCATGCTGCTGATGCACTTCCTGCCCAGGACAGAATGTCTGTAACAGGAGCAGGAAGTGAAATAGAAGCACAGCACTGATTGATTTCAATGGGAGTGAAGCCGGCACGCACACTTGTTCCGCTTTTTGCTGTCAACAATATCCAGCCCGCTGCACTGGACAGCTGGGAGTACTATTACTACTGAGAGGGCACTATGACTTTTAAGGGACTACAATTATGCTAGGTTAGTCACATTCTATCTATTTTGTGCATACCTTCTTTAGTTCCTGATCCCAGGAGTGCTACCTTTGCTGAATATAAAGAAGGTGCTATAATTTAGGATCACTACATTGGGCACTATTAGTTTGTGGGGGCACAAAGGAGGTATTATTACTGTGTAAGAGCACAATGGGAGAAATATTACTGTGTGGAGCACTAAGAGAAGCACTATTACTGTTTGGAGTACATCTTACCATCTGTGAAACAATATGAGGCACTGTTTGGCACTTTTTAGGGGCACTATTGTTTTCAGGAGGAGCTGTCTGTGTGACACTATTTTTAGGGTAATTGTAGTTATAACAACATTATTTCTGAAGTACAGTATTTGCAGGCACTGTGCCACAGAGCACGTATGAAAATCACACAGATAGGGCAGCAGAGTTCATGTAGGTTAAGAAAGGGTTAGTAGGGTGCTTGAAATTTGAGGACCTAATGATATCTATGTTGCAAACTGCATAGAGTCAAGTTGTGACAGGAAGAAATCTTTAAGCAGGGGTAAGCCTGATGCAAAAGATGGGAAAAGTGACCAACTCCAGAGAGGATGTCATCTGTTAGTCAATAGATGTAACTGTATTGTAATCACTAATATGGTCTGCAGAGAGCCTGTGTAGAACTGGTATCTACCACTATATGGTCACTGTATAGCGGTAATATCATGTTTTGTATAACCACAATGATTAGGTCAAGCCCCATAATTATTGCCTAATACACTTGTGTGAAACTGGCCAAATAGTGAAGGGATAATCATATTTATGTTATGAGTTTGGTTCTGGCGCTGTATTTACATAATGGGGTTAGTTCTGGTGCTGTATTTATGTTAAATAAATATGTTAAGAGTAGAAACACATGGTGCGACTGTCTGTACACTGCCAAATTATACCCACTAATGATGGCTATTGGCCTTGTAATATTGGCAATAATTAGTGTGACCATAGGCCACAGTGGGTGGGAATGATTTAGCTTTGTGCGACCATCCACGCTGCTGGTCTCAACTCATGGACCACTGCTGTGTAATTGACCCCTAGGCAAAAATTTACCAGCCAGCTCCTGCTAGTTAGGGATCCAGCTTTCCCCAAGTCTATTGGAGTCTTTTAGAGGTAGGTACTTGTCCCATAAGGTTTGCCTGAATGTTTTTTGTATGACAATTTTGTAAAACAAAAATGTTTTAATTTCACACGCACTTAATACCTATGAAACTTCTAAAGGGATAACAGACTTCCTAAATGCCGCTTTCAGACACTTTGATGGGTACAGTTTTTAAAATGTGGTTATTTATTGGGGACTCTAATATATAGGCCCCTCAAAGACACTTCATAACTAAACTGGCGCCTTAAAAAAAAGGTTTTGAAAACTTTCTTCAAAATTTGAAAATTGCTTTTTAACTCTTCTGACATTTTGAAAAAACAAAAAGATATGTGAAAAATGATGGCAAGATAAAGTAGAAATATACCATACATGGAAACTGTTAAATAATGCATGTCTTAAAAGCAGAAAAAATGCAAATATTGAAAATTGCTATTTTTCCTAAATTTTCTGAAAATTTCGGACTTTTTTATGAATACATATCAACCACATTTTGCCATTAAAACTGAATATAACGCGTCACAAAAAAACAATCTCAGAATCACTTGGATAAGTAAAAATATTAAAAAGTTATTAACCCCTTAAGGACAAGGCCTATTTTGGCATTGAGGACCAAATGATTTTTGGTATTTTTTCATCTCCATTTTTCAAAAACCATAACTTTTTAATTTTTTCGTCAACGCGGCCGTATAAGGGCTTGTTTTTAGCATGGCGAACTGTTGTTTTTATTAGTACCATTTTTGGGTACACAAACTATATTGTAAAACTTTTATTATTTTTTTATGATCATAGGGAGAGAAAACGCATCAATTCTGCCTTTTTTTAAAAGCGTTAATTATGCAGCATAAATGACACTACATTTTTTTCTGCGGACCAGTACGGTTACAACGATACCAAAATTCTTATATTTTTTTTTAGGTTTTTCCACTTTTCCAGAATAAAACCCCTTTTTTGTAAATTATTTTTTTCTAAACTCACTGCATTCAAAGTCCTATAACTTTCTTATTTTTCCATGGACGGAGCTCTGTGAGGGCTTATTTTTTGAGAGATGAGCTGTAGTTTTTATTGGTACCATTTTGGGGTACATCATTTTTTTTTTTATTACTTTTATTGCGTTTTTAGGGAGGCAAAATGCTAAAAATTAGCATTTTGCCTCAGTTTCTTAGCGTTTTTTTAACGCTCTTTGCCGTGCAGGATAAAAAGCATGTTCAATTTATTGTACACGTTGTTACGGACGTGTCGATACCAAATATGTGGGATTTTTTTTTTATGCTAATATGAGAAAAAGCATAAAAAAAGGTTTTTTTAAACATTTTCTTTTTACATTTTTATTTTTTGTACTTTATTTTGCTGTTCTTTTTACACCCTCTGTGTCCCTCTGAGGGACTTACACTGCAGCACTGATGATCGCTGCGATAAGGCTTGGCAGGACTACTCTCCTGCCATGCCTTATCGCTTATTATAGCGATCTTAGGCAATGGCAATACAGGACGCCGGTATTTGGCGTCCTGTTGCCATAGCAACCAGCCGGGCTCTCGCGATTATATCGCAAGAGCCGGCTGAAGTCACAGAGGGAGCGTGCTCCCTCTGTGAACCCTTTTCGTGCCGCAATCTACTTAGATCGCGGCAGGGAAGGGGTTAACAGCGGGTGGGCGCATCTCCAATGCCCCCCGCTGTCGCAGCAGGAGGCCGGCTACTAGTGACAGCCGTCTCCCGCTGTGGGATAGCGCGAGATCTGCTATGATCACGCGCTATCCCTATGACGTAAGGGTACGTCATTTTGCAGGAAGTACCCTGCTCCCATGACGTACCCTTACGTCATGGCGAGGGAAGGGGTTAAAGTGGTTTTCCCACAAAAAAAAATGCCACTGAGCGGAGGGCGAGAGAAAGCAAGAAAGCTTAGCCGTAATGAAATGCTTTTCCATTTCTATTATTGGAAACACTAATCAGTTTTTTAGGTGGAGTCACTTTAATTATGATCAACTTACAACTTACTAGATCACTCCCCTAACTCTGCAGCAGACGGCATCTTAAGGGTACTTCAGCACAGTGTGGGTCAGTGAAACTCTATAGCATTTACAATAGTGGCAAAGTGGATTTAAAGAGATCTCACCCAGATACCGTGGAAGAATTCCATGCTTGAATTGACAAGTAGTACAAATTTGAAATCTGCAGCCTGTCAATTTATGATGCAGATTTTCAAAGTCTGCAAACTCTGCAAATTCATTAAAAAACTACACTATTTAAAGCAATTTTTGCCACTATAGGTTTCTGTTAGAAAAAACTGCCACAAAATCCATGGCGAAAATCTGAGGCTCCCCCTTGGATTTCTGCACTAGATTTAGCTCCATATAATGAGGCATATCAGCGTGCAGAAACAACAGCAAGAATTGACAAATGAATACTTTTTCTCCGAGGTGCAGATTTCAAGTCTTTGGCATAAGAACTACAACATGGATTTCCATTGAACATAATGGGAATTCTACTTGGAAACCATGCACTAGACAAATATAGTTTTCCTTCATCCTGGAGGAGAGCTACTTTTCGGCCTTTTTTTCCCCAGGGAACATTGCTTGGTATATAAAAGACTTCCTATGCCAACTTGTGGAGAAACATTATAAACCCAAACCCACATCAAAAGCCTCTTACCCAACCAACCAATTACACTGATAAGGGGCAAAAATCACCAGAACAGCTGCCTTCTTTAGGAAACGATTGTTTGGCCTATATTAGTTATGTTGGAAGGCCTGCTAAAGGGGTTATCAGAGGAGCCTCCAAACCAAAATAACATTCACAGACTTGGTTAAAACCTGTTACACACTTACATAGGCATGCATTTTCAACAAACTAAATCAATAGTTTAGATAAATATAAGAAGTTTTGTGATACATCTTATTAGAGAAAAATGCTTCTTTCTCCACTTCTCAGACTTCTTTCCTTCTCCTGCCTCCTAAACTATTCATGTATTCTGAAAAACTGCTAGAATTCTATCTTGGTAGACAAAGTCTACAGAGAGAGGAGGAGGAAGCCAAGTGAGAGAGAAGCAGAGACACACACAAAGATGCTGTTGCAGCTAATAGTGAGTGTAAGTGAACTCTTAGAGCTACTAGATTTACATCTACACTGCTCAGTACTTCTCTATAATGCCATCTAGCGTATGGGATATGTCATAGCAGCTAGTGCCTACCCACTAGTTCAGGGAAAATAGAAATTAAAGATACATCCTGCAGAGGGGAAGACTGCTACAAAATGTAGGATACAAGTCCTATTTATCAGTGTTATTCCTAATGAACACACACCAGGTAATGCTGAAAAGTTATCTAAAGGTGTATGTTCACTTTAATTATTTAGTTTGCATGCATCCCCTCTGAGCATTATTCACCGATTTTTGCTGTAACACTAGGCATACTTCCATGTTTGAGACGTTATGTTTTTTCCCAGTCTGCATTGATTCCCACAATTTCCAGCATGCATCTCATTCTGTTGCTACTTTCAGTACCTGTCCATCTCAGACTAGTATTCTTCTACACGGATCACAGCTCCCGGCCCCTTGCGGACACGTGGGTATGATGACATGGGGGCAGACCACTCTTGGTCTTGTAGTCAAGTGTCAGTGAGTCATTGAAGGGAGAAGAGCTAGAGCACGCCTGGACACCATGCAGTGGAATTCCAAGATGGGAGTTTGTGCAACAGGGGTGATATATCCTTACTAGTAAGTTTGGCCATTTAATGTATCTGTTACATTTGAAAATCCTTTTGTTGCTTGGATAACCCATTTAATGGGACAGACATTGACTTATTGGAGGTAGCTACCTCTAATAGGTGGCACTAGAGAGACAGTGTTCATTTTTCCTGCAGGAGAGCTACTTTGCAAACCCTAATCCAGGCATTCATTTGTGTTGATATCAAGGGATGCACCACTTAAATGCTAAACATCATCTTATAAAAATAGTCTAACCATCTGCACAAAGTTCTGAAACTATAGATCAATATAAAATAGCTACTGCATGTATAAATCTGGAAAGACTTGTGAACGATCCCAGATGGTTAATAACTGCTGATCGCTGAGTGGGACGCACAGTCTATCTGCTCCCAGTTACAGAACAAATATAGCCTTAAACAAAACTGAAATAGATGGAAAGGCGGTCAGAATGACTTATAACACTGATGTGTTAGCTCAGTGACTGCTATAACAACCAAATGAACACTCCACAAAATAACAGGTTTAATAGATTCAACTGTGTTAAATATTATCAAGCTACTTGAATTCTAGTCGTAGAGATGAAAAAAAAGATGGTGACAGCTAAGTAGTTGCATCATACAGAACAACACATTGGGGGCTCATCTAACAAATATGAGCAGGATTTCTTTCTTCAGTCTTTAACCCCTTAAGGATGCGACCTTTTTCCCCCCATTTTCGTTTTTTTCCTCCCCACTTTTTAAAGATCATAACTCTTTTATTTATCCATCATCATAGCTGTCTGAGGGCTTGTTTTTTGCAGGACTAGTTGTATTTTTTGAAATGTCAAATTGTACAACACGTCATTACATGTAAAGTTAGTCAGTAAGTTAGAATACCAGCACACATTTCTTTTTTTTATACAGTTTTGACATGAACCAGGTAGGAAGGGGAGAGAGAAGCTTGGTAATCGGAGGGAGAAGAAGGGGGGGGGGTACAATAGGGTGAGGGAAGGATCATAATATAGGATACATTTCCAGCACCATTGCGCAATCTAAAAGAGAAGGAAGGGGATCCCTTCCCGATCTTTATTATAGATATTTCTATTTTTCTCTGAGGAGGAATGCCCTTAGTTCTGATGGTTAGATTAACCAGTTGTTTATGGGGTTTAACTAAGGTTGCCATGCTTCCCTGAAATCAAGCATTCTGTCCTGCCATAAAGCAAATAGGTTTTAATATGAGCAACGTTCCAAAGTTGCAGTGATAATGTTTTGAATTGAGGGAGAGTTAGGTGACCGCCGTCCTCTGGCTTTCAAAGTAGGATATGTGAAATAATTCCCTATACTAGGGAGGAATATCTTCTATGCCCAGTAAAAGTATGGTGAGTTGTGGGTTGGGTTTAATCCTTATGCACGTGATCTTGTGTATTAATGTGAACACTGAGGACCAAAGGTAGACGATAGGGGCCATTCCCAAAAGATATGAAAAAGGGAACCAGCCTCTTCGCATGCACTCCAACAAGAGCTGGAGGACCCCGGAAAGAGTCTAGCTAGTCTGCTGGGAGAGTAGTACCATCTAGTAACCACTTTGTGGTTTATTACTTCCAATGAGCCTGCGCAAGATGCACTCTTGTGAGCTCATGTAAATGCTTTGGCCCATTGTGACAGGTCAGTGGGATTACACCTGAAAGAATGATATCAGCACTGCCCGCTGAGATATCAGCGTGCGGTGCTGATAGGGCTCATTGGTCATTTCTAGCTGGCTAGAAATGAGCAATGAACGAACAGTGCACGATGGTCATACATTTACACGTAACAATTATCGATCAAAAGATGGCTTTTGAGCTAATTTTGAACAATATCATTGTGTCTAAATGAGCCTTTACTTTGCATAGTGAATTAAAAGGTTTTAATTTAGTGTCCAAAATTAAACGAATTCCTTTCTTTCTCCAGTGTTTAATTAAAAGATTAGTTATGAGGGACTCTCGAATTTCTATTGGGAGAGGCACTTAATGTCTAGGATAGTGCGATTTGGAGATATTTACTAGGTCAGTTCCAGCTTGTATTGTTACCCTAATAGTAGTGCAAGGTGGTAGAATTATTTTTGAGTTAAGAGAGACTACTAGTAACATCATACGAAGACTTCGACCTCCTCCTAGGTGTTGTTCAATAGATGATAAACTGATGGAGTTTAATGGAAAACACCAAGATCTAATTTGTTGTACTAGGTTAGCCCAATAATAAGCCGTGAGGTTTGCAACCCCCATTTCCCCTCCCCTTCTTGAGGAGTATAATAGAGAAGCTGCTATCCTTGGTTTCTTGGCTTTCCAAATGAAGGGCAGCATTTGGTTTTGTAGTGCTTTTAAGTGTCTCTGGGGCCGGGTATTGTCATAGATCGGAAAACATAAAGAATTTCTTAGCAGTAATATCATTTTGTATAAAACAATTCTATCCAACCATGAGGGTTCTACTCTGGCAAATTTAGTCAATTCTTCCTAAAGTGTTTCAAATATTAACTTTAGGTTAGCTGCAGGCATACCATTGAGGGGAAGGGAAAGTTTTAGACCCAAATACGGCACCTCCCCTGCTTCCCGCGAGAAAGGGAATTCTTGTTTAATAAGTTCTTTTAGAGAGTTGGGGATAATAGAGGGCATAGAATCTGTGATTTATGGGAGTTAACCTTAAAATACGAGATTTGACCAAAGCAGTTTATTATTTTAGCTACCGCTTTTAGAGAGGTAAGAGGGTGGGTTAATAGTACAATATCATCTGCAGAGACCTATTTTGTGTTGTCACTTGGGCAAATGCATTGCCCTCATATAAACATAATGCTTCCATCGTCAGTATAAACAGGAGGGGTGAAAGGGTGCATCCCTGGCAGGTGCGTTTGTGGGCTGGAGAGGACTAATACCCAAGCTGATGGTGTTGAGTAGAGGGTTTGAATTGCTCTTAATATATTGTGCTGTAATCCAAAATTTTCCAGGACTGAGAATGCATATCCCCAGTGAATCCTCTCGACCGCCTTATCTGCATCCACCGTGAGGAGCCGAGAAAGCGTTCGAAGGCTCCCTGCCTGATACAGTCTAAAATCCTTTCTTGTGCCATCTGATTCTTATAGGCCTTGTGTAAAGCCCACTTGATCACCGCTGGTATAACTTTGAGTAAACGTTGGGCTAGGATTTTTGCATATAGTTTTGTGTCACTATTTAGCACAAAGATAGGCTTGAAATTTGCCAGAGAGGTGGGATCTTTGTCAGGTTTGGGGATTGCCACTATAGTTGCCTTCACCATCTTAGATGGAAGGCTTCCCTAGGTCATGGCTTCGTTGAATATTTTATTTAAGTTTGGGGTACGTTTGTTTTTGAAAATTTTATAATATTCGTTTGAAAACCCGTCGGGACCTGTGGCTGTCTTTTTATTTTTTTTTTTGTGGTACCTTTAATTTTCAACATTTCTTGGTTAGTGATTGGGGCATTAAGAGAATCTAGTTGTTCATCACTTAAGGTTGAGAGATTTATGTTCTTCAGAAATTATACTATTTTTGCTTTAGAGGTTGTAGAGTTTTGCATAGAACCGGTTAAAAACGTCTGCTATATCCCATGGTTACTAATCTTGTAGTCTGAACACTAGTGATGTAGCGTACATTGCCCCGCAGGAAGGAGAATGCCAGCAATGTACGCTTTGTCACAGGAAGATCGGCGAGGTGAAAATCTGGTAAGAAGACTGCCTGGAGAGGAATAGGTAAGTATAGAACTTTTTTTTTTTTTTATGACAAAACCCCTTTAATGCACCTTCTCTGGCACTGAGTTGTGAATCTGAAGGAGAGTGCATGTCCTCTATAGCTGCAGCTAGTATATCCTGTACTAGCCTGTGTTTCCCTGCAGCTGGGCTTCTGTGTAGTGAGACACGTGCTTCTCTGTGAGAGAGAGCGCAGGCGCCATCTTGGGAACCCCTGGCTGGGACTTCCTGTCACCTGCTGTCTGAGGGCATCTATCTACTCTGAAGTATATGTACCATTTAATGTACTGAAAAACCTAAAAAAGCATTGAGCGGGGAGCATTTACACTCAGCAAGAAGCCTGCGATCCAGCGGTGATTTCTATGCTGACTGAAAGTCAGAGATAACAAGAAGTGAATGAATAGTAAACAATTTTTTTGCATTTATATGGGACGATTATTACACATTTTCGTTCGTTTGAACACATTTTGAGCAGTAATCATGCCGTGTAAATGGCCCTTAACTTGCCAGTACAGAATAGAATTGTAGAATCATTTTAACTTTTATTTTCTGACATTTGCATAAAGCAACTCTCAAAACTGGTGAATCAATTGACCAATGTTTCATAATAGCTGGCACAACACAAACCAAATTGTGAAGATGTATCAGGTGCCATCAGCGGTTCACGTAAGTAGCAATCATACACGAGTCTTTAGGGAGCAGTTTCACTTCTATTAGCTGTCATTTAGGCTTTCAGACATAATTCAGACATAACACTGTCAGCGCCAGCCAGAAAGTAAATAATCCAGCTTGCAATTAAATGTCATTAGATTTAAAACCGCTTTCTTTAGAGAAGCAACATGCCTTCACAAAACAAGCAAGAGCTCCAAAAGTTTGGAGCAGGGGTGTCCAATCACGGCCCAGGATGGCTATGAATGTGGCCCACAGGGGCAGATTGACTGTTTACTGCATTTGGACAATTCTTGGTGGGCCGGTCACTGTCAGTGATAAGTTAAAGGGAACCTGCAAAGTCCCTACAGAACTATAAACTAAGTTATGGTGCTGTTAGGGGAGGTGATAGGGAGCCAGGTGAGGTATTTTTTTATACTTACGCGTTCCCACAATCCAACAGTGTTGTCCTCTGAAGTTAGCAAAAATCGGACTCTTTGTAGAGTCCCATGCGCGCACTATTGTATTGATCTATCTTTATCCGTTTAGTTGGGCCGACTCTCCGACACTTTTTGCATCAGCCCTCTCCACGCCATTCTGTTTTGTAGAGCTTCTTCAGTTCGATCATTTGCATGTTGGTGTTGGCTTTGATAGTATCTAGCCAGTGGGTACTTTAGCAGCCAGGTCTTTTTTTGCCGCTGACTATTCCAAGCATTATAGATGTTTCGAACGAATTAGCTCGCATTATGTGGCTGAAGTATGAGAGTCTCTGTTTTGTAATTTTGCACTCCAATCAAAACTTTGGTTTGATGTGGTCTAGGACTGTTTTGTTCCTGAACTTAATGTGCAAAATGGGAAAAAATGCCCGCACTATCTAAGAAAAGACCGAGGGAAGGTTACCAATAATAATAATAACCTTCTTTATTAAGTGCAACGCGTTTCGTCGCTAACATACGACTTTATCAAGGCCAGGAGCGCTGTCCTAACGTGTTCGTGTTTGTTCCTGATTTTGGCATAGACTTGTATAGAGCAGAATTTTCACATGTGCGAATTCTGCCTCTAAAAACTGCGGCAAAATTTGTGGCTTTTGCCGTGGTTTATGCCATGGATCTGCATGTGGGTTCAGCCCTGTCAATCAGTAAAATCCATGTGTGGAATTCTGATGCATTTTGTTAGTGTTTGTATTTTTAATGTGTGGCCCAAGACAACTCTTCTTCCAATGTGGCCAAGAGACGCCAAAAGGTTGTCACCCCTGCTGTAGAGGATCCTTTCCCCTTTGTCAAGCAACATCTGCCATGATCTCATGGGCACTGCTTTGGGGTGCTCCAATTCAGAGCGTGTAGATGTGATTCATAGATCATTACCAGTAGTGTTTACTTGTCACCTACTACAATATATGTCACGTTGACAGGCTGCCTGCTGATACAATGCTGGAACATTATGTAAGCTGATGGCATTCATCTGTTGAAGTGACACCTATGCAGCAGCTGCTATTTAAACTAAGCTGAATAACTGGAGATGGCAGATGTACAAAGATTATCAGCTAGTAAACAATTCTGCAGCAATCCAGCATTAAAACCCTCTGGGTCTGGACAAAGATGGCTGCACCAGCTTCTTCGACCACCTGATAGACTAATGTTGCATGCAAAATGCACTATACAATTACCAATATTCCCAATATTGGTAAAATGCCACCAGACAGACCCCCATTTAGAGTGCATCATCTGGGCAAAGAGCTGATTTAGAATGGGTAACTGCAGGCAATCAGACATTTCCCCTGAAATGGGAGAGGTACTATTGCAGCGTGGCACTCCGCTTTAGCTCACAGAAGAAGGTCCTGAGCGGCGAACTCTACTCTATGATGTTCAAATGACCTATTTATTTAATTTATTGGAGAATTGATTTCAATTAGAGCTGCACCTGCAATTACAAGCACCAGGCACTACACAGGGGTAGGAGCTTCCGCTGACCTAGCTGTAGCCCGGCACTGACAGCAGACGCTGACTAGAAAACCCCTTCCTCTGCCAATCTTAAGCCCAAGACTAACCAGCAAATTGGACGAGATTTGCAAAAATCTTGCAGTCTTGATGTTCAATGTCTCCTGTGCATGTCAGAAATACAACCGGATACAAAAAGGAAAGGGTAAACTGATTTCTTTAAGTCTTTTTGTCTCAGTCTCCCACTGTCTACAATGTGTAAGAAAACCCCCTTTTTTTTTTTTTACATTTACTTTGTTCCAGTGTGAGAGACAGAAAATGGACAATTGAAGGTTTCAACGCATTTCTATTGACAGGAAAACTCAAATGTTTTCTTGTTGCTGCTTCCACAATGGAACAGCTAAACAGAAAGTGAAAATGCTAGTGTGAAATGGCCCTAAGTACTTTATTTACATTTCCCTTAACTTTTGAATCCACTTCTAACCTTGCCTCAAAAAACTGCATCCAAAACCCAGTGTGTGAAATGATTCCCATCTCAATGATGGCATATCTACAGAATATGCCATAAATGTCTGATGTGGGTTCCCCTAGTGGACCCAACACTCATTTCGAAAACTGCCCACCTCCTCCTAAGGGCTCAGTCACACGGGCGCATCGGCGCCCGTGTTAGTGTAGAAAGGAGACGGCCGTACCTCAAGACGGACGTCTCTGCAGCGTCGGGAGAAAGAACATGTGACCGGTTTCATTGCCGGTCATGTGTTCTTTCTTCAGCGCTGCAGAGAGACGTCCGTCTTGAGGTACGGCCATCTTCCTCCTGCAGTGAGAGCTTAGTCACACGGGCGCATTGGTGCCCGTGTGACTGAGCCCTAACCCAGCTCTCCTCCGCTGCCAGGCGTGGTCAGGACTACAGAAACACCCAAATTGTTAAAACTGCTAAACTCCCTCCCTCTGCTCTCTTCCCCACTGGCTCTTTGCAATGGAAAGGGGCGGGACAGAGGTTGAGCTAGGCTCTGCCCCTCCTCACAGCCAGAAACGCGAGGAGGGGGGGGCACTTAGCTCCACCCCCTCCTAATACACAGAATGAGCGGGGAGGAGAGCAGAGGTGAGCCTGCGAGGGGGAGGGAGGGGAAAGGGGCGACGGCATGGTGACCTCAGCATATATGTGCCGGGGCCCATGCCGTGTGAACGGGCGCACAAACGTTAACGAGCTTCTACGTCCCAGATAGTAGCGTATATTGGCCAGCTGCGAAAACGCTGGTTGATATATGCTGGTGGGAAAGAAGCCTCATCCTGTGAATAGGAGAGAACTGCTTTGGTGCGAATTAACCTTGCTGGCGGGGTCTTTAGTAAAATTTTTTTAAACACTTCACCAGAGGTTGCATATAAAACAGTATTGCATTAAGTTCTTAGTGTAGCAGTATATACTGGGTGCTTTGGACCCACATAGCATGGAATACTATAATTTTGTAGATTGTGTAACCAAAGTGAACCATCAGATGAATTGAGTTAACCGTTTTCCTTTCTACCTTTGCCCGTAATTTGGATGAGACTATGGCCAATAAGTTTTTCTTCTTCCAAAGGCTAAGAAAACTCCATAAGGGTGCCAGGACATGTAGTTTCACATGTACATATAGCACGGCCAAAAACCACATTGTCAAGATGTGGGAATCTGCAATGGACTGAGTGCGGTTATTGCAGTGTGGCATGAACTACAACAGGAACAGAGACCCTAAGAAAGGCTAAATAAACAATCTGCTATGTAATATGAATTGAGGTTTGCGACGCTCGGCTGTTCAGTTAGTTATGATGCTTCTTCATCCATAATCCTGCAGTGACATCTCCTGTTGTGAAGCAGCATTACTAGTAACACCTTACTGTTCAAGCCAGTAGATCAAAACTGGCAAAGAACCAGAGAAACCAATTTTAAAAAGGGCCTGACTGTCAGAGAAGTACTTGGTGTCCATCAATCCTAGGGTATTTTTAAACGGAACGCTTGCCAGACAGAATGTCCCATTAAAAAGGACCTTTACCCAGGTGGGGAAAAGCCATTGATCTGAAACGCACGTTGGATGGGTGCGGTGCGTCTGGTATCTCAAACCATGTATTAAATACTGCATATGAGCAGAGATGCGCCAATAAAGCAGTCAGACAGAAGGCTAAGCACAGCTGCCCAGCGGAGACACTTCCTCATGCCTGGAGCCGGCAGGTGTAATCATATAAGGCAGGCTTGGGAGCTGAGCCCTCTCTGTATACACAGCAAGCGTTGACCGTCTTTGTTAACACGTTAGATGCCACTGTCATTTCTGACAGCAGCATTTTAAATGGGCTGCAGGACGGAAGGGGCTCTCTGTCATTTGAATGGCATGCCCCTAATCAGATTGCAGGCAGCCATTCACCTACCATGGCAGTGCCACAGGCATGCCTGGGCTTAATAGGATGTTGGCAAAAGTACATACGATCAGAGAATCGCCAGTGCAAGCTCCCCGTGGGGACAAAATGAAAAAAATAAAAGTTTTAATTAGTAGAAATTTTAAAAAAGTTAGAAGTATTAAGTTTAAAAAATTCCCGTTTCCAAGTCACCCCTTAAAACACAACAGTCTTCCCACATGAATAAACAGATGCCTCCAGCCTACCACTAAGGCTGGAGCTGCTGCCAGATTCTTTTCTTTCTGTTTATTAATTTATTTTGGTTTTCTGACCACCACCGGGTACTGGTGATTAGTATCAGTGACCTGAGCATAGATAGGGATTTTAGGAGTATTATCGTTATACTTGCCATAAGAAAGGGTCTTGCAACCCTGAGAACTTAGGGTCAGTACCTAGTCAGCGAGGTTGAAAAATTACCTGGTGCTGATAGATACTGGTGAATTGTAGTCTGGTAGCCTAGTTCCATTTAAAAACGGACGCCGGTTTAGGATAGCACCCAGGCTATATAAATATCTAAGACGTATCATCCAAACATATAGCCACATGGCTAATTTCTGGATGCATCTGTACTGGCGTGCCATTTCTGTGCACACTATACATTGGGTCCAAAGACCATTGGATTAATGTGTTTGCAATAGTGTGCTTGATCCTAACCTTTTTCTATCTGGTTCTACGTGATAAATAGTGTTGCTCCTGACGAATCGCGAATAGCGAAGAAACGCGTCGAGCTATACACAATAGAACCAAGAGAGATTATACATCACTCTGGATAAAGATTTATAATTGAATCTTATAAAAAAGGATCTTAGTCTTTGACTCGAATACTTGTTTTTGTGTATATCCAATCCCAGCCAGCAAAAAGCATACTAAACAACATATGGTGCGCTAAAAACAATGAAGCTGGTCTGAAGCTAACGTTTATATATGTAAGAGTCTCTGCGAAGTGATATCTATATACAGCAGATCTGCTTCACTAAACAACATATTAAGTCGCTTCATTGGATATACAAATGATAATGGAACGCATCACACGCCCATTATAAAAGTTTTTTTTCACGAAAGCCCTTATATCCGAATAGGATTTTAGAATAATTAATAAAAGTTATATTTTAATTTAGGATTACAGTCTGTGAAATATTAAATGAAATAGGTCGCCCACTCACACCTGGTTGTCATCCTATTGATTGAAGATGAAATTAAAGTGTTTTCAAATTATCTGCTTGTCCTAAAGGTTCACATACTTTTACTACTCAGACATGTGACATTGAATATTTCCCTCAATAAAAGGACAGAGTCCAATATTTTTGACTCATTTGTTTGATTTGGCTCCCCTTATCTTTTATGACTTTTG
Source organism: Eleutherodactylus coqui (assembly GCF_035609145.1). Lineage (NCBI taxonomy): Eukaryota > Metazoa > Chordata > Amphibia > Anura > Eleutherodactylidae > Eleutherodactylus > Eleutherodactylus coqui. Next base: position 164,870,034 of record NC_089837.1, on the reverse strand, counting down.
AGCTAAAACTACATCAGATTTTCTCATACATGGAAAATTCTGAAGGCTTGGCAAACTTTCAAGCACCGCTGTATGTAAGGACTTGATTTACCTGTATTCATTATCTGCTTATTTCTCTTTAATTCTTATTTTGAGCTAGGGTTTTCCATAGAGTTATAACCTCAAGTTACAATATTTCTATCTTACAATAGTCGACCCTGAACCAAATACTGGAACTTCTGGGACCACTGTACTTGCTTGGTCTCACCTTTCTACAGTAATTGAGAAAAACCTTGTATAATGCATACTTCTTTTCAACCAGAGATTCATTCCTTCATTAGATATTAAGAAATAATGCCACCTATCCTACAGTACACTCTGAGCTGATCGCACACTACACAGGTACACAGGGACAATTGACCAATAAGTGGAAGGCATACCTATGACACTGAAGCTTGTCTGTAGGTTGTAGACAACACATGGAGTTTGGAGGAGATGCAAAGAGACTGGAACATACTTAAAGGTTACAGCAACAAAAAGGTTTGCCAGTAGAATTCGCATTAAAATTTGTAAGCATAAGCTAAACTTGAAGTAACCAGAATTTAAAAAAAAAAATTTTTGGGGGGTGGGGTGTCAAGGAATTTGAATGGGATGGTAAACTTTGTAATGTGTTTAATGGGGTTATCCCAAGAAAAATATAGTTTCCAGTCAATTCCAGCCTATAAATTTTATATATAAACTTTTTTTTTTTTTAAATAAGTTTCTATCCCCAGATAGTCCGATACTAATAAATAGCACCATATGCTGTTTCTATTGAGCAGCCTTGCCGTGACCGTTACACCTCAGTAAACGTGCCATTTTGCAGTAATGCTGTCTCACTCTTAGGGCTTATTCAGACGTGCGTATATCGGCCAGGTTTTCACGCACGCCCAATATACGCTGTCCCTCCCACTCACCGGCTCTCTGCTTCTCTCTTCTCCGGGCGGTTTGCAATGGGAGTGGGCGAAACAGGGGCAGAGCTAAGCTCCCGCCCCTTGTCCATAGCCAGCAATGGCGGAGCGGGAGCGTAGCAACTGCAAACAGCCAGCAAAGAGCAGAGTAGAGGAGGGAAGGGGGTAGGAGTTTAGCAGTCACAGGCTCCCATAGGGGTCTATGCAGCCCCCCGGCCGGCGTAAAAGCACCCCAGCCGAAATGCACTATCTTAGATGACCGTCTTTATGCCACGGAAATACGCCCATGTGAACTGAAGCATCATAAACCAATGCATCAGAGGGCCAGCGTATATTGGCCGGGTGTGAAAACGCGGCCGATATACGCCCATGTGAATAAAGCCTTATCACTACATATGACATCAGAGAAGATGCAGAACTTCAGAAAACAGCCTCTCACCAGAACAGGGTTCCTTCCATATATTCCGTGCAGAACAGAGGGAAGCAAGACTGCACCTGTGTAACCACTCCGAAACAATCCTTGAAGTTGAAACTGAATAGAAACAGCAGGCGGCACTATTCTAACATTTGCCCTGGATTATCTAGGGATGTAAAACATTTAAAGAAGTGTAAACACAAACCTTTATAATTATGGGGTGCATGTAACTAGAAATATTTGTGGTTCAACCCCTTTAAAAATTACTAGATTTTGCCTCCCTGTTTAAAATCCATGCTCAACTTCCCTGCAAATGGAAAACTCATTGCGCACAAGTGAGAAGTGGACCGGTTTCACGTGGCTTCTGCTATGTAGGTGTTGTGTGGACTGCAGTGTGTACAGGAGCTGGCTTATGGTTCAGCAAACCCGGTCAACAGAGCATGGACTAGTGGGTTAGCTGGCTGCCCTGTACACAGACCCTGCAGATCTTACATGTAAAGAGGGATCCATATAGCTGACAGAAGCCATTTACAGGAAAGTTCAGCAAGAAACTTTAACAAGGCGGCAAAATCCTGCAGATAAATACATTACACCCACCCCCCAAAAAAGTACTATTTAGGAAGCGAATTCCACAATACCCGAGGCATACACTATAAAACATTATGGATATATCCAGACAAACAGTTCTTATTCCTTTACCCCCGTAACAAAGTCTCCATCAAACTCTTAGGCCTCATGTCCACAGGCAAAAGAAGAATTAAAATCCGCAGAGGATTTTAACTCTTCTCCCGCGCGCGGATCCGCACCCCATAGGGATGCATTGACCACCCGCGGGGTAGATAAATACCCGCGGATGGTCAATAAAAGTGATTTTTAAAAAAATGGAGCATGAAAAAATCTGGACCATGCTCCATTTTCGTGCGGGTCCCCCGCGGGGACGGCTCCCGCGGGAGACCTAAAATAGGAATTTAAAAGTATTTACCCATCCGGAGCGGACCGGGAAGGTCTTCTCTTCCTCACGGCCGCATCTTTCTTGCTTCGGCTCGACGGATGTGCCCGGCGCATGCGCGCGGCACGTTGGCTACGTGCCGCAGCCGTGACGAATTCATCCGCCAGCCGAAAAATAAGATCCGGCCGTGAGGAAGAGAAGACTTTCCCCGCCCGCTACGGATGGGTAAATTCTTTTAAATTCCTATTTTCAGCGCTCATGTCCGCGGGGCAGGAGGGACCCGCTGCAGATTCTCCATGTAGAATCCGTAGCGGGCCTGATTTTCCCCGTGGACATGAGGCCTTAAGGCCACTATTGCTAGAAGACATTATTAGAAATTGAAAACTTCCAAGAACCAAGCCCCTTCCCGCTCCCACTAGTGGGAACTGTATTTGTAATCCATGATTAGTCTGCTTAGCTTAGGACTATTTAGCACACACAGAAACACAAACACATTATGTAAGGTTCTCATTTATTTCCAGTTTCTGTGAAAAGAGGTTTTGGGGAAATTTTGTATGTCAGAATCATTAAATACTTAATAAAGAAAGCAAAAAGTATTTACAAATGTCATTCTTACTTGGTTTAATAATTACAAGAACCCCCAAAACATTTTGGAAGGACAAATAACCAAAAGGCTTTGCTTTCTCTATAAATACAGAATTTGCTAGGGTTGAGAGATGCCTCTTTCCAACACATGGTGATTTGAATAGAAATAAAAATTCTCTACTTCACTGAGAAGGGAGAAAAAAAAAAAAAAAAAAAAGGAAAAAAAAAAAAAAAAAAAAAGCCAGCTGCTGGTAGAGCATCCAACAACATGAATTACAACAGATTAATTAGAAGTTCATTTTTGTATAATAAAAAAAAAAAAAAAGAATAGGTCCGTGTCCTGAACGCCAGACATGCGCTGGAGAGCAAAACACAAGATTCAAAGACGGCTTGCTGCCATCTTCAAACCAAAAACAATTTGTAATAATTATATATATTTATATATATTTATATATCTATATTTCAGCCATAGAGAGCAATAGAGAAGCTCGAGTGCTCCGTCCCACTGAAGCATGTAGGCTCCAACTGCTCTTTGGGGAAAAAAAAAATCTGCACAAGTGAAAGGTCTGCATGTGCCCCACTTACATGACGAAATGGAGGGGAAGGAAGTGGGACACTGTGTTCCACTCTTCTTTCAGCAGTCCCGAAATACCTCAAGTACTTTTATTAAGTGAAATCCCAAGAGATTGTTGCATTAAGGAAAAAAAAAAAAAAAGCAAAAAACAAAAAACCCATTGCCGCCTGCCCATGTGTCAAGGCTTCTTTCCACCAACTGCCTGTGTACATCAGGCGTTTTGACCTTCAGTGTCTTCTGTCAGGCTTCATCATTCATCAAGAGTCAATACATTCTCACAAATGCAAAATCACTGGGATTCGTGTGTTTCTTTGTTAAAAAGTCTGCAAGGGGGAAAAAAACAAAGAAAAAAAAAAAACAAAAACAAAAACTGGAAGCCCCAAAGAAAACAAGAGCAAGCATAAAGGCAAATTTCTAGTCCTTGTGATCAGTATCAGATTCATCTTCTGCTTCCCGCAACCATGTAAAGAAGGCGGTGACAGATTTCAGGGCGACACCTTTTCCTTGCTGCTCTGCTGGGTCCTTGCTGGATTCCCACTTGTAAAATGGTTCTTCCTTTATCACATCTTCATCGTATAACGCGTCAAAGAACATCCTTAATAGATCTGAGAAAACAGGATGCTGGTTAGTTCAACGCTTCCAATCGTCTTGTGAAACATGGCTTACCCTACATATACATACACTAATCCCAATTTTACAATAGGTGGTCTCGGAGGGTGGATTTCCACCCATGTATATAGTAGGGAAAGGGGGTGAGGGGGGCAAAAGAACCCACATTTTGTTGGTTAAAGGAAAAATTCCCATCTGGAACCACCTTTGGGACTCTCGCCCATCTCGAGGTCTGCGGCCAACCACTCCTAAACTGGCTGTATGATGCAATGGTTAAGAGTTACAGAAACAGCCAAGTGGGCTCTTTAACATTATTTTTGCAACTACCCTAGGGCTACATGGCAGTTATGGAAATGGTGTAGCACAGCGAGCTACAAGTGTAGCTTACCAAATCAGAGGTATATTCGTTACAGTGCTTCTTACATCAGTAATGGTTTCGTCATGTATACCATAGAGAAGCAAAAAAAAAGGGAAAAACTCACTTGGGGGCTGGTCAAGTTTCACAACAAGGGCTTGCAAAGCATATAGAGCTTGTAGTTCCTTTGCTTCGTTGTTCAGATATTTTTGCAGTAGCTTAGCCCTGCTGTGGATCACACCAACATCAACTCTACAAGGATTCTCCACTACAAAGGAAAAATAGAAAGTCAGAACCAAGAAATGTCTTAACTAAGAAAGTGAAGCAGATGTTAAACGTGTAATCTGAGGAGAACAATGTAAGTTGCAATCTGCTCAGCGCTGCATACACAAAAAAAATAAAAATCCTTCTTCACCCGCTTCCCCACTATACTCTGCCTTCTGGCTGCACCAATGGTGTTCCATCACAGCGACATGTGACCCCTGCAGTCATTTACTGGCTGATCCAAAGTTAAATGCAGCTAGTAATTGACTGTAGCAGTCACATGTCATTACTTGAGACAGAAAAAGTGTTGCAAGCGCTCCATAGAAGTGGAAATGCGTGGAATCGGGTGAGGCCTGGCTGTTCTTATGCAGCGTGGAGTTGATTTCAATTTACATTTTTTCTACGCAGACTAAAAGCCCATTTTGACACGATGATTATCACTGAAAGCCGTCCTTTAAGCGATAATCGTTGTGTGTAACTGCACTGACACCGTGCAGTTTTCGTTATGCTGTTGCTCATCATTGTCTTTCAGCGTGCTGAAAGACAACAATGAGTCTTATCAGGGATTCACAGTGGGATACAGCTGATACTATTGTTTCAGATGTATCCCGCTCCCTGATGACAGGGGACACCCCGTTGTCTTCTGCATCCTCCGCTCCGAGCGCTCGACTGTATAACAGCCAAGTGGTCAGAGCAGGAAACAGCTGGATGCAGAAGGCAAGCGGAGACACCCCGCTTGTCTTCTGCATCCTCCGCCTGGGAGCGCTCGGCTGTATAACAGCTAGGCACTCGGAACGGGGAACAGCTGGATGCAGAAGGCATATATCCTCCTCCCCCCCCCCCCCGCTTGTTTTCTGCATCCTCCAGAGCACAAGGTGATCGCTTAACGTTTGAGCGACCATCTTGCGATGTAAAGGACAACGATTGTCGCTCAAAAGACATCTTTTGAGTGATAATCATTGTGTCTAAATGGGCCTTAACCCATTAAAGGCCCCATACTTACAGATAATGGCGGAGTTGCACACGGAAGTCATAAGAGTTCTGACAAACATAGTAGATGATAACTGCTGGTCAGTCAAGCCGGCCTGTGGAAGAACAGGAGATAAAAATGGTTGATCGAAGGTCTCTTGCCACTTAAATCATTAAAGGCGTTTTTAAAAATGTGAATTATAAGATTGCTAAAATCTAGTACAGCCAAGTAGCGGCAATCTGCTGCTCTGGACCCTCTCTTTGTCCTGTGCAGCCACTGATCTGCCGCTGTGTTTGCACGCATCACTTCCACAGCAACAGACTGTTACCTACAACTCCCAGCATGCATAGAGCTTGTTTACGGGCCAGTGCTGAAGCTCCGCCCACAGCTACAGGTCCTACAACTTACTAACAGACCTCCCTCTGATTGACCGCGCCAGAGAAAGCTACTGAAGCGTTTGAACAAATTTTGAGCAATAATCGTTATATGTAGAGATGAGCGAGTATACTCGCTAAGGCACATTACTCGAGCGACTAGTGCCTTAGCCGAGTATCTCCCTGCTAAAGATTCGGGGGCCGCCGGGCAGCGGTGGGGGAGAGCGGGGAGGAACGGAGGGGAGATCTTTAGAGACGAGCGGGGAGATACTCGGCTAAGGCACTACTACCATTAGCGAGTATACTCGCTCATCTCTAGTTACATGTAAATGGGCCATTAGTCGGTGCCCGGAATACGCCTTTAAAGAGTAATTAGATTCTCCATCTGAGACAAATGATTTGTGAAGACTTGTTCCTGCCACGTGTTCCTGCTTTGCACACAAAATTGTTTCTGATCTTTAAACAAAAAGTCTAATGGACAAAAGTAACCAACCAGAATATTTAAATCATTGCTTTTAGACAAGCCAGTTGTCCAACATTCATCTCACTAGTAAGTCTTTTGTGCACCCAATAGTCGTACCGTGTGAAGGTGCCTTAAGGAAAAAGGATTGATGTTATTTTTGACAGCGGTGGTGTGGGTCTTACAACCCTTTCATGAACTTATGTCTGCCCATTTTCCTTCTCGAGTTAATGCTAATTCTAGCCAAGAGTAGAGCTGCCCGAAACGCTGGATCCTCTTTAGAGACTAAAGATTTATTCAGTGCTAGAATTTCCTACAGATTTTGGAAGGCCAGCCATTTTCAGAAGATCCACGAGTTTACCAAGTCTTCTCCCCACTTGGGAATATTGCTCTTGCTTAGTTTCTATGGAACGCTGGGAAGATAGAAATGTTTTTTCTAGCAACTTTTCCTTTCATCTTTTCTTTTTACTGTGGGCAGTATTTGAGTTGAAATATAGTGGGCGCTACTTCCGTAATCTTCCCATTTAAAAGACGTGGTTCCATCTGCCCAACCCCTTTTTTAAAGAAACACTCAACAACAAATAGCCTATAGCTGTTGGTTTCACATCTTAATCGGCAGACAGCAAGATGTTTTTCTGCAGCTGTCACTGCACACAACATGATGGTCACACTAATACCATAGTATTACAGACAGTTGAAACTAGATTTAAGTTAACCTTACACATTAGATTAACTTTAGCTGAAACAGATTTAGGCAGGATCAGCCAACCATATAATGTGTATGGTGATGTTCTGACTTTCCATGCACAGTTTATTGTCCATGTAGTATCAGGGGAGAGGGGGGCAGAAAAGGTGCCATTACTACAAGGAGGCAGAAAAAGGAAGCACACTGTGTGGAGCGCACTAAAAGCGACACTTACTGCACTGGGACTAATGACTATCTGGGGCACTATGGATTGTGTAGGTGTGTAAAGCATACGAAGGGTGATGGCAAGCAGCCAAAGATTTGTATTTGTCGCATTTTGCAGAGCCAAGGTGTGGCCGGGAGAAGTCGCAATGACGATCTGGTCACAGATAAAGAGAACACAACATCGATGAGATGTTACCATCTGTGATCACTGAAGATAGCTGCACTGTAATCACTGTCACTATGCATAGAGATGTACTATTACTGTGGCGTGATAACTGGGAGGCACTACTACTATGAAGGGGTCACTAGGTAGCACTTCTATTTGGTGTAAAACGTGCGTGACCTAAAATTCCGATCAGGAGTTAAAGACTTAATAAATTACCACTCTTGGAAATCAATCATTTTAACAGGTTATCAATGTTTTTTACTCTTTTCTTTGATGTCTAAGAACTGGGGGAGAAAATAAAAGGCAATACCTCAATCCAGTCAAATATCTTCTGGTTACTGGAGTTGTCTTTTAGCAGGTTAGTGAGCATTTTTTCTAGCTCAGCTGAGGACAGGTCTTTCTTACTGGGCGTCTCGGACTCTTCTAACGTGTACTCAAGTTTCTGCAATGAGAAAGAACAAAGGTAAGGATGTCAGTCCGTAAGTCCAGACCCTAAAAATCCAAGAGCAAGGGGGGGGGGGGGGGGGGTAACAAAAAAAGGACAAGTGCAGGCAAAAGTTTAAATTTTGCAGACTCTTACATTGTCACTGATAAACTTGTTCATATCCTGATCTTTTGATAAGAACTCTTTCCAGCTGAGCCCTGATTCTTGCCATAGAGCACCTGCCTTCTTGTGAGACTGCAACAGAGGATTAACAATATTGAGACAGTTTAAAATATTATCCAATATGGTTTTTTAATTATAGTAATGAAAAAAAACCAAACTCACCATGCCTTTACACTGCAAACCTAGAATTTCTGCTAATAGTGTACCAGCCTTGCCAATGGGAACCAAAGGTTTTGTCAACTCTCTGTAAAGAAAAAGAAATTGCATTGTAACATATACACCAGACAGAACTGGTACAGTCCATGCAGTTTCATCACACACAAAGTTCTGGTGACAGATAGTGATTCCTGGTGAGAACAGAAAGACAAGTAATTCCCAGAAGGTCACAATGAGATCACATGACCCAACTGAAGAGAACGAGTCCAGGAATCTTCAGAGAGAAAGAAATAACTAAAAGTCGAAGTAGCCGACGTATATACTGGAGGAATAGTTACATGATTTGTTTCTGTGGTGGCCCTTTAAACAAAATGAGTTCACATATTACCTGAACAACTCTCCCATGGGAATTCCTCCCTCTGCTAAGACTGGACTGATAAGTTCAGCTAAATATAGCCAGATATGAGGGATGTCTATTTCCATATCTTCACCTACTTCAAGTACTTCTAAGACTCTGCAAATAGAATGATTCGTGGATAAAATTAAATAAAGGTCATACTTTTTCTTAGTAACTGTTGTCAAACTTTAGTAAACAAAGAGCGATAGCCCTAACCACATAGCAACTGAAGGCTATTTAGCTTCTTCTTGAACATTAGAACACTTAAGCAGTCTACTATTCTTGTGTTTCTCAAAGTAGATCTATCATAGGAATTTATCAAATTAACTTTTCACTTAACTCTTTTAAAAGGAATAATTAAAAATGACAAAATCTATATTATGTTAATTACACACAAATCTATATATACACTGTCCAAAAAAAACTAACAAAAAAAAAACTAAATCCAACCACCTATAAGTTGTTTTGCGGCAAAACTCGGCATGCAGTTCCATCTCAAGCAGATATACAAATGATTAGAGTTGTGGTGGGATTAGATGAACGGTCTTGCCACCTGAGGCTCTAAAAGTGGTTCTATACTCTGTCTATAAAAAAAGCTCTAAGAGGCTACTTGTGTGTAGTGGAGCTCATTTTCTGCTTATGTGGAGCTTGTTGACCACTAGACGTCTCTGCGATGCAGAGAAGAGATTTCACCCAGTTAAAGAGAGTTTGAGAGCGGCGCATTATTGGAATGCGAGAAGCAATCAACGCCCTCTGTGACTTCACTAGCCCCCCACCATCCAATCGCCTAGGGCTGATGGCAGACCTGGAGGCCACTAAGGCTGGTAAAGTGAATGAAGAGAGAGAATACACTGCAGTACAGAACTGCAGTATATTATCTGAGCGATCATTGGATCACACAGAAAAAGGTAAAATAAGGGGTGAAAAAAAATTATCCAAGCATAAAAAAAAATAATAAAGTTCAGCATCACTGCACCTTTAACAACTTAATAAATTGAACACACCTTCAGCTCATAGCAAACATTTAAGAAAAAAAAAATACGGCCGAAATTCTGTTTATCTTCATTTCATCTTCCAAATAATGCAATAAATATATAAACGTGATAAGACTTCTGTCCCAAAAATGGTATCAATAAAATTGCAGCTTATTATGCAAAAAAACAAGCCCTCTCTCTATAGGAGGTGAATCGCTGAGCGAGGGGCAGACGAGAAGCCAGTGGCATGTCTTTCAGTTTAAATGCTCTGCACGAGCGCTGACGACCTTAGCGGTGATGTCAGCACTTGTGCAGTCGTCCGAAAGACTGTTGGCCTGTGTAAAAGGGCCTTAAGAAACTGATATCTATGGTTTCTGCATGTGCAAAACAGCCGAACTGCATCTGTCACGACCATGACATTGTTAATCTTATATCTACATTCTATAAGTCAAGTTTAGATAATTATCTTTATCCTTATACTAGCGACACCAAATACTTCCTAAAAAAACTAAATAAAGCTTAAATACCCCTTATAATACTGTTCCCTAGGTAGTGTGCCAGGCTTGACCAGCGAGTACAGAAGAAGACCCATGTGCTCCCGGGCGATGGTGCTCCTCTCCAACGTGGACTCAATACCGTTTCGTACAAAGATAAACAGTAGTGAAGGGCTATTAAGTTCTTGGACACATTGAAGTGCTTCCTGTAGCGACAAAAAGACTGTCAGAGGAACAATGAACAGAATCACAGAAGTAGAACTCTTGCAAAGATACCTCACCTTCATATCATTAATATGTAGATATTCTTCTATGATAGATTTGGATTTCCTTTCTAATTCTTCTTCTGAGAAGGCAGGTGTAGAGGGCGCAACCGCGGCAGCAGCTGATGTTGGGATCTCGCGCTTAACTGACAAGTAAAGAATGGTTAGTAGATACAGCAAACTGAAGGCAGGGGGGAGAACAAAACAACTGAAGGGACTTCAGGGTGTGTTCACATGTTGCAGAAAGTCCAGAGCAATTCTACAAGGTGTGAGCGCACCCTAAAGGGGTATTCTGGTTCCACAAAGGTGCTGTCTCTAATAAATGAGAATCAAATATTAAAATTTACAACGTGGTTCTGCTTTGGATTCTGGTTCTAACTCTAAAGCGCAGCAGCTTCTCCAGGCACCTCAGAAGTGTTTATTCCCAGGTTGCCCTGGATACGTTCTGTAGGCATTCCAGCATTAGAGGTCGGGCTGTAGGAACGACCGGGGTCTGCCTTTTTTCCTCTTCAGCTCTCGGGACTGGATTGCTGACCAATTACAGGGCAGCACTTAGTATGGAAAGTATAGAGCAGGGATTGTCATAATGTCGTTTCATGCTGTATGTCAGCAGGCATGTGGTGGCCATCTTAAAAACAGTGATGCGGGGAGGGGGGGCGCTTGGCCAAGCAAGCTAAGAGTGTGGACGAACTTGGAGGAACTGCTTCAAGGCCTTAACATTAAAAAAACAAAACAAACAAAAAAAAAAAAAAAAGCACAACAGATTCTGCCCTTTTGCTGGGGTGTCTGAGGCTGTGTAGCTCCTGCAGAAGTCCCCCCTGGGCTTCCAGCCTAGGGTGGAGAGATCTCCCACCTTTCCTGCTTGTCCAAGACACAGCGGCCTGGTGGGCCTACAGAAACAGCAGAAGTCGGGCCTAGATTTCCTCTGCACCCGCGGAAGGCACATGTGCCGTGGCGGGTCTGCGACCCTTGTGGCTGCAGCAGAGAACTACACACAGCAGCAGCAGGGGATCTGGTGGGGCTTCCGAAGCAGGGAAGCAGGGCAGTGGGAGGCCCGGTGGAGTGCAGTGCATCTAATTACCTGTGACAGCTGCCATCCTCCAAGGGAGAGCTGGCCCAGGGCTGAGGTGAGGAAACCTATCACTGCTGGAGGAGCCTGTGAGGGCTGATAACAGCCTGCATAGCTGGAGGAAAGATTACCTGCAGAGGAGGGGGAGGGGCTGCTGGCAGCCACAGCAATAGTCTGCAGAGCAGAAGATACTAGGCTGGGAGCTGAGAGATCACTCCAGGCAGAGTGGAGAGAGAGAAACTTCCCCCTGTCACTACTAAGCCTGGACATTAAAAGTAAAGCTACAGCGAGCTTGGTGTGGGGTGGATTGGAGGCCCCACTGGTTAACCCCTTCTTGCCTGGGTCTGAAAGAAACCTCCAGAGCCCTGAGAAAGAGCCACCAGCTTGTGAGGGGAGAGGCTCTGCACACTCGCAGCCTGCGGGTCAGGGTTTCTAAGTTGTGGCCACTCTGCACAACTCTGCAGCAGCACATGCACCGATAGAAGTCTGCACCCTATATTTAATAAAGCAGGACATCTGCTGAGTAAAAGGACTCGAAAGGAGTGCCCAGTGCCACTTCAGACCCTTTTCAACATTTTCAGCTCTGCTACATGCAATTTCTACATCAACTACACTTATCCAGAGCTCTACCACCACCTAGTGGGCGAAATATAAAATTACAGCAATTCTATCTCTGCGCCCAGGCTGAGTGAGGCACTCACCTGCAACATAGCAAAGAGCTGGATTTTCTATGTTCCACCAACAATCTGCCTCCATACATTATTACAGGCCTATCTGGTAGGCCATAACCTAAAGGGGCCCTCCAGCCAGCCGGAACACATACATGGTGATGGGGATGTTACTTACTCTCCCCTGAACTATGCTCTAGCCTCGTCCCAGCATATCTAGAGGAATATCAGATCTTTTAGCTGTACTTCAGGGGGAGACTGAGGATGAAAACAAGGAAGTGTGGCAAATCTAATAATCCAACACAGAACTCCTCACAAAGCACCCTGCCGGAAGGTTTCCCAGAACAATCAAGCATTAGCCACTCCAACAAGGCATCATCACCCGGGAGCTCCAACTCTCCGGTCACAAGTGAACCAACAATGGAAGGTCAGCTAAACAAGATTCCACTGCCTTCCACGGGTGCAAGCCTCTACCCATCTGATGGCAACCTACTATCTCAGATTCAGCGTATCATTAGAGAAGAGTTACAACCCGTGATGCGCACCACAAGGGACACATTGATCTCCTGATATCCCTCCTCTTCAGCTTCTCGTATGACGGACAGGTTGGAGAGATTTGTTGCTCTTCCTACTCCAGACTATGGGAGGGGCCCCCATAAATATAGAGGAACACTCTCGGTCTAGACTTTTTGATCTTTTCGGATTTAAGGTTTGGGAGCCCCTTTTCTGTGGTTCTTTTCATTTTTAATAATTGATAAAGTAAAAATACATGGCCAAATGTTAGGATTTAGGAGGAGTGAATGCGCATATGCAAATAATTATGCTTTTTTTGTTTCCATGTACTATGTTGTGCCAGTATAAGGTGCACTTTTTTGGAGGACAGGATAAGAAGGTAATGGCTGCTGGATTCATACCCATGAACAGCTGAACATGGTGCAAACTCCTTTCATATCTGAAATGTTTGAGGATTCGCTTCCCAACCAGAATACCCCTTTGAGGAGGGATGCCCGTGACATGACTTACTGCTGTCTTTGCTGCGATCTCTTGGCTCAGTCATACTTGCTACTTTTCTCACGGCTTCCAGTGGAATTTGTCTGTCTCGCTCTCTGCTGTGGTCATCCGTCTCCTTGCTATAACTCCTCTTTGTCAGTACAGCCCTTGCCCGATCTGCACGACCCGAACGTTCAAAAAGATCGCCTTTGTCAAATCGTTCACCCCTCTCAAATCTGTCTCCTCTGTCTTTGTCAGATCGGTCACGGCTTGAACTTGCCCTGCAACAGAGGAGGATTATCATATAGCAAAATATTAAAGTGAAGGCAGTCACTACAATGATAGTTTATGATAGACATTGGACAACTTTATGTTCCAGATTTCTATGTAAACGAAAAATTATTCATGTTTGAATTGCAAATCTATTCAGCCATGGATGTTAGAAACTGTACAGCATTTTAGCTTCAAAGAATCTGCTCATAAAGAATGAAAAAAACAGACAAATCAAGAGCATTCCAGTACTAGGCAGACCTATGGTTAATTCTAAAAAGCAACATACATCCCAGCACACCGACACCAGAAAACACTGCAGAGAGAAAACTAAATTTAACCCTTTCCAATCCAATTTGTATCCTGGTTTTCCTAGGGGGCTTACTCTTTTTCTGCCATTATACAACGGCGCTATCTGCTGGCTAAAGCCAATACTGCATGAGGGGACACGTTGGATAGGCTCCGACAGCAGAGAGGCTGGCAATATACAGTACGAGAGCCCCGACAGACGTCTTCCAACATCAGAGTTGTACAGCCTTAAATCATAATGTCTTCAGGAGGTCAGACAGTGGATTGGAAAGGGTTAATAAATATTTGGTACAAAAATAAAGAAAAATCCATACCGCTGCACGGCTCGTCTAGCGTCCTGACTCTCTGCGCTTGCGGATTGCTGCAGAGCGGAGAACCTATTTAGTGTACTCGTCGCCGGCCGACCAGATTCTGGTGCTGGATAAAGAATAAGACGTTTTAGGTTAATTATATGTGGATAAAGGTCTGATCCTCGTAACATTTACAGCATAAACCAACCAAGACTTACCGGATTCCGCTGGCTTTGCTCCAGTTCCTCCACTGCTCCCTTTACCCCAACTCAAACGACCTCCTGGTGCCAGTAATTGGTTTGAATCTATAGCACCAAGCTAGGGGAGAATAGGCTACAGTTTAGTACACAAAGTATATACGCATGTACACACATGATTCACCACTTTGGGCACGGGTAAGCACATCTAAAGTCAGAATACAGATAGTCCCCGACTTGCGAACATTCGACTTACGAATTTCGCTAGATACGAACTATCTGTTTTGCACAGTATGATGTCATGCTATGGCATTACATCATACTGTGCAGGGACCGGACAGGCTTCTATCAAGCCTGATAGAAGCCTGTCCGGTCACATCGCGGTTGCTAGGCAGCCGGGGACCTTTTGAAAGGCCCTAGGGCTGTCTATGCAGAGCGCCTAGCAAGCCGTGCGCTGGATGGGCACTCTGCATAGGCAGCCCTGGGGCCTTTCAGGAGGTCCCCGGCTGCCTAGCAACCACACAGCGTCCCGCGATCTCATCATGGGACGCTGTACGGGCCCCCTAAACGTCGGGTGCCGGCTGTTTCTTACAGCGGGCACCCGGCGGCAGCAGTTCCAACGAGCCGCGCCGCTCGTCAGAACTGTTAACACTTTAAATACCGCTGTCAGAGTGGTATTTAAAGTGTTAACAGTTCCGACAAGCGCCACGGCTCGTCAGAACTGCTGCCGCCAGGAGCCCGCTGTAAGAACAGCCGGCACCCGACGTTGTATGGAGCGGGATCCACCCGCGATCCCCTCCATACAAGCATTCGTTCGACTTGCGAACAAAACGGACTTGCGAACGGGCTCCCGGAACGGAACCTGTTCGCAAGTCGGGGACTAACTGTATAGACTTGGCTAATTGTGGAATCCTTTACGCTTTCCAAATAGGAAGAGTAGGGGAAGGAGAGGAGGAAAAGGGATTTTTGTTACCGTAAGATTCCTTTCTCTCTGCGCTCATTTGGGCACAGAGAGCAAGACCTTAGATCTAGTTGTTACTACTAGGAGGCGACACTAACAAAAAAGGTTATTCCCTCCTATCATCTATACTCCTCCAGCAGGCACAGAGCGAAATCAGATTGTGTGTAATCAGTAGGAGTGACAGAAAACCAACATCAATCATACAGCTTATATAGAAAGGGAACGGTACCATGAAAAAAAGGCCACAAAGATTGAGGATTTCTTAATGTTAGAGACTACAGCCAGTAAGAATGAATTGGAAGGGTGCAGAGTTCCCCAATGAATGGTACTAGAAATGGATTTTATGGTAAGTAAAAAGTAAAATTCCATTTTCTCGTCACTATGCAGAAGATCTCATCCCGCTACATTTCTCCACCTATGAAGGAGGGTAATGAGACTGTACATGCTTGCCATGTGTAGTCATGCGGGACACAGTTTGCAGAAAGACTATTGCTTTTCCTAGGGAGCAGGCTGCGCCCGGAGAGGTGCACAGCCATACTACTATAGGATAAAGAAAAACATGTGACCTATACAGTGGCCATTGTAACAAACTCTGACGTTAAATAGAATTTTTTACATGAGTGAGGCCATCTTATACCGACCACGAGATTGCAAAGGAGGATTGCCGCATGATATGCCCAATCTGTGAAGTATGTGCCTGGCTGTCTTGGTATGGTACGATAACTCCACATACGTAAAAACTCCCATTGAGGTGCAGAACCTAGTAGGGGCTGACTAATGGGTTCCATGCAGTTCAGAAGAACTGTACTGAAAATTACCAAGGTAATGGTATTGACTGCTAATAAGTTGCCCCATCTAGTCATGGGCTTCACTTTAGGGGTTCCCGGAAGGGACTGCAATACCAGGCCCGATTGTGGAATGGACACAGCAAGCTGTCTGCCGGTAACCTGTACTAAAGATTTATGTAATATATAGTCCCCAGATGGGGAATGTATCAGATACTACTCTAGAGCCTAGCCGAAGAGCAATCTACAGTACTTAATGTAGATGGAGATAATCACATGAAGCCAATAATCACCTGAAAGCATCAGAAGGGAGAAGTCTGAAACTGCTCATTTTAGCAGACCAGTGGGTCCGAAAGAGAAAAGAGCTGAGAAGGAAGGGGAGCTAGGAATGATGTTGCCTAAATTGAGGTTCTGCCTGGACAAAGGAGCCGTGAACACGGGTCAAAAGCACAAAGTGGAAGGCGAGGGGGAAGGTGCTGCCCCCTGCGGAAGGCTGTGGGCTGGCAGGCCACACAAAGCTCAGACCCCAAGTAGATCTGTGACGGGGCTGTGACCCCAGGCCATGACATGAAAGCCCTGCCGTGGGCTCAAAAGCAGTAGCCAGCTGAGAAAACCTGGGGCGTCAGAGAGCTATGGGGAAAGGTAAGTGGTGGCCACAAAGGCGTTGTGGTGGAAAGTAACTTGGCAGAGACATCTGGAGGAGGGGGAACACACGCAGATCCGGGGACCCAAGAAAGGTTAGGAAGGAAGAATGGGGAAATATCCCCCCCCCCCCTAAAAAAAAGGGGGAAGGGGCAGATGGAAACGCACAGTCACTTCACCTTCATACTCTTCTCTTCGGCCCCCCAGCAGGGTCATCCCCTCACACAGTGGTGAGAGATCACTGGATATGGGGGAACAGGCAGGAAACAGGTGATCCCATGGTTGGGGGGGGAAGTAGCGCAGTTAGTGCTGTTCTGTTCCCCTTTGTTTTCTTGGAGGAGGGAGTAACAGTGTCTTGTACAGTAACTGTTCGCCCTCCCCACTTGGGGACAATCAGGGAACTTAGATCATTCCTGATGCCTAGCTAAGAGGACAAGGGGAAAAAAATAAGAAATGACACTAAGCTTAAACTGATTTAGCTCAAAGCTAAAGCTGGTAGGAGGGACTAACTTATTTGCTTCGTGTTCGCCTCCTAGTGGTAGCAGCTATACCCAAGCTAGAGTTATTTTCCAATGACCCAGACGAGAGGGGAAAAAAAGCAAATGAAAAAAAAAAAAAAATCACAAGGGCTTTCCCAAAGTAATCTACTGCTACAATACAAACATTTTATCAGTTCACATGCTCACCTTTGTTATCTTGGTGATCCTACTGGTGTCAATAGGACGGCTTCCTTTACTAATGGGCACAGTATTCCAGCCATCATCAGTTGGTTGACTGCCACGTCCACTTGTAGGACGACCGGGTGGCTCTCGTCTCTTATCTTGCTTGGACATTAGTTGCTGTACCTTAACCTGTTCCCGTTGCTTTTCTAGCTCTGCGTCCTTATGGATCTGATCGATCGTCTTAGGGCCCTGATCTGCACGACGAGGTATCCAGTTGCACTGGAAGGAAATTAAAGACTCAAACATATGCACAAGTGCATGGAACATTTTACAGACTGCTGCCCCATTCACTCGTTTGTCATTTGTGTTTTTGTTCTGTCATGCTCTATGAAAAAGGCAAACTAGAATATATAAAGAGAATCCAAGAATAAAGCTTACCAATCGCAGATCAATGACATCTTGAAGCATAAATCGGATACGAGAAGAAGTTTTTCTTTCTTTAATGATTTTATCCATTTGGTTAAAATACTGATCCATGCGAGGCTGTGGATTAAACATTTGCATTAACCAATGTAACCAAGACATTATTATAGATATAGATGCAGAGTAACAATATTACAGACAGAAAGCAATACAAGTTGTGCTATAAAGCAGAGTATGTAATGTACGAAGTCTAATCTAGGAGAAAAAGGGGCAGAATTACTACACATTAACCTTGCTAGGACATAACCTATACGCACATTTAACCCCTTGAGTGGCAGGTTTCCTACCACCCTGTCGTGCCCACCAGGGCAGGTTTTTTAAAATGGTCTAATCATTGAATTTCAACTAATTTTGCAGTTGCGTCTCAAGAGCCATAACTTTTTCATTTTTCCATTGACATGGCCATATAAGGGCTTGTTTTTTGCGGGACAAGTTGTGATTTTTTTTAAACAGGAGGGAGGGAAAAAAAATGGGGAAAAAAGAAAAAAAGGGGCCATGTCATTAAGGGGTTAAATAATGTATTAACTTCCTTCTCTGGGTCATTATGACGCATGGATACCACATGTGTGATTGTATTTTTGATTTTTTACAAAGTAAAGGGAGACAAGTGTTTTTATTATTTTTTTAAATAATTTTTTACCTTTTTTTTTTTTTTTTTTGTCCCTTTAGGGGACTTCCACAGGGACTCATCAGGACCCCTGATCACAATCCAGGGGTCCGATGGTGACAGCCCTTTACATGCTGCAGTCACATAGACTGCTGCATGTAAAGGGTTAACAGCAGAGATCGGAGGTTTTCTCTGATCTCTGCTGTAAGAGCAGGTACCTAGCTGTCCTCTGACAGCTAACAACCAGCTCTCCCTGCCACAGAGACCATCGGCTTGCTTCTGACAAGCCGATGGTCTCTATGGCAACCTGTAAACAAAGCAGGAGGTTGCCGACATATCGGCAATATCTTCTGCTGCTTTTTCAAAGCCCTTGCACTGCTCTGTGTGGGTCTGTGCAGGCAGAGCACACTGTCACAGCTTGTGGCATTGTGCTCTGCAGCTCCCATAGTGATACATAGCCCGGAAATCTTCCGGGCTATGTCACTATGAGCAGTGGAGCTCGTCCCGGAAAATTTCCGGGCGTGCCACTCAAGGGGTTAAGGCTAGTTTTTGGGTAAAAAAAAAAAAAAAAAAAAAAAAAAAGAGCACAACACACTGCAGAAATATTAATGTTTGTGGCCAATAGTTTGACTCAAGCAGGACTTCAGCCACCCAACAGTGCCAAAAAAAAAAGCTCAAGATGATACATGTTACTACCTACGCAGATAGCTTCAAAATCCACTGAACTGATGCAAAAGCAGATAAAATCTTTAGTAGGATATAAAAAGGCTCCTTTAAATGTGACAATAAGAAATAAAACCATTCATGCCGACTCCTGACTTCAAGGCTGCTATAGTTTGGAAGCCAAGAATCAAGGCTAAGATACCAAGCTCTAGCGCTTACACTGTAGCTGTAAGCAGCATTTAGTCAGGTTGCATTCATACACCATTCACAGTGAAAGGGTTAGGCCAAAGATGGAAAAATGGAGAATAATAGTCAAAGTAGTATCAAAACATGAAGAGGGGGGGGGGGGGGGGGGGGGGGGGACAAATCCGTGAGGCTATAAAAGGAAAGTCATGCTTGATGATAGTCTTACCTTGGCCCTTTCAAAGTCCAAGTCCTTCCCAATCGTGGACAAAAGTCGACAGAGACACTCCAAAGACTCCTCATCGTGGTTCTTTAGTAACTTTACTACACAATCGTGCATAATGGCTTCTGTCAACATTTTTAATTTGAAAAGCTCACCAATAAATTTGATATTACCAAGGGATCTGCGCCTTGCACTATCCCTGGCTTCTACTAACTCGTCATTAAGCCGTGCCTTTTCCTCTGGCTTTAGAGAGAATGAAAAGGAAAAAAATTAGTTATTGAAAGTAACATTAAAGGGAAGACATCATGCCCTATAAGTAGCATAAACTAAGTTACAGTGCTTATAGATCAGGGAATGTGCTTTTTATACGTACCAGGCACCTCATTTCTGGGCAGTCACCGGTAGAAATCCATGCTCGGTTAGTCCGTCAGACTCTTTTCTTCAAGTCATGCATACACATTCCCATAGAGAACAGTGGGAGTGTGCGCACTGCCTGAAGAGACTAACTGACCAAGCGCAGACTTCCATTGCTGACAGCATGGGAAAGGGGACTTGGGTAAATAAAAAGCACATCCCCAAACTGCTCATTCCCTGTCCTATAAGCACCACAACTTATTTATGGTGCTTATAGGGTGTGACAGGTTTCCTTTAAAGGAGTTTTTCTGTGAAATACTACTGAAGACCCATCATCTTGATAGGTTATCAATAATTGATTGGCTGGGGTCGACCAATCAGCTGAGTGGGAGCATGCTGACAGTGCCGCAATAACAGAGGTCAGCGCGGAAACCTCTGCTCCAAATACACAGAAACCTCTGCACCGACCTCTGTATAGTAGCCGGCACGGCTCTCATTAATCTTAATGAGAGCCGTGCCTGCAGTTACAAGCGCCAGCCACTGCCCAGAAGTCGGCGCGGAGGCTTCTGCTTTGATCTCTGTGTTATTGTGGCACTGACAGCTTGCGCACACACACACAGCTGATCAGTCAGGGTCCCGATTTCCATGGATGACCCCTTTAAGTATAAAATAGCACATAACACTAAAGTGAAAATCTCAATACAATGTTGGCAACATAGTACTTGATCGCATTAAAAGAGAAAAAAATGCTCTCAACAAATACCGTAGTAGCAGCATCCATCTCCTTCTGTTTCTTTTCAAACACCTCATCATCATCTTTGTCCTTCTCAAATTCCTTCTGGCAGCGGTTCAATAGCAGCTTGCGGAAATTGACAGTCACAGCTGGCTTGTCTGTAGTTGGGACTTTAAGCTGGAAGATGAAAAGGGGACAGTTTCAAATAGGAAAATGACAAGAAATTCTACAGGTTAGTGAAAGCGTACAGACGTAATCAAATTCAACGGAAACCGCAGCAAGAACCATGGAAAAAATGGACGATTTTGGCTTATGGCAGCATAAACTACTGAACAGAGACCCAGAAAAAAGTTAAAATATATGTGTGAAAAAAAAAAAAAAAAAAAGAATAAATATTATACACACACTATATATATATATATATATATATATATATATATATATATATATATATATATATATATATATATATATATATATATATATATATATATCTCAGACTAAAGCAACCATTTGCCTTTCAGTCTTAAGTACACTTAAACTTTACGGTATGTGCGGATTTAGACGCTTTTTTTAGCGCTTACACGCTGCAGATTTATGGAGAGGAAACCGCAATAAATCTCTGCAGCATGAATTGACTTGCTGCAGATTTAAAATTTACGGCACAGATCTAGTCACACTGCAGACTTTCTCCACAGCATATGAATAGGATTTCCCAAATCCCATCCACAATGCTTGCACTGTAAATGCTGTGGATTTTCTGCAGATAATTCCTCTGCACAAAATCTACATTTCAGTCCTGTGTGAACATTCCCTACATGTACCTGAAATCACGGTAATGAAAACCCAACATGACTGAACAAGGCAGACTTACCCCCATAAGGCAGCGGCACATATTGGCATATGCAACAGAGAAATTTGGCTCAGATATGGCCTTTTCAAATATTAGGTCAATAACGCCCTTCAATCTATCCTCTGTGTCTATGGCCAAGTCCTGGACTTGCTTCATCAGTTGCTGGAACATCTGCGGTGTGAGCTTGTTGAGGATACTGCGCACTCTGCGGAACAAGTCCTGTAAAGAAACATTTAATTAGGGTCAAGACATCCAAAATACATGCGGAATATAGATTTCAGCAAAAGGGAAAATCAAGTGCACAAATGTAAAGAGTTTCCAATATTCAATGTTATTCTTGGAAGATCAATACCAACCATGCCCCCTGTATCACATCTTGTATCCTAGGTAGAGGCGGTACAGAGTACTAGAGCCTCCATGCCCCCCATATGACATCTTGTATCCTAGGTAGAGGCGGTACAGAGTACTAGAGCCTCCATGCCCCCCGTATCACATCTTGTATCCAAGCTAGAGGCGGTACAACAGAGTACTAGAGCCTCCATGCCCCCTGTATCACATCTTGAATCCAAGCTAGAGGCGGTACAACAGGGTACTAGAACCTCCATGCCTGCCTGTATCACATCTTGTATCCTAGCTAGAGACAGTACAACAGGGCACTAGAGCCTCCATGACCCCTGTATTACATCTTGTATCCAAGCTAGAGGTGGTACAACAGGGTACTAGAGCCTTCATGCCTGCCTGTATCACATCTTGTATCCTAGTGAAAGGCGGCACAACAGGGTACTAGAGCCTTAATGCCGGCTGGTATCACATCTTATATCCAAGTTATAGGTGGTACAACAGGGTACTAGAGCCCCCATGCCCTCCATATCACATCTTGTAACCTAGCTAGAGGCGGTACAACAGGGTACTAGAGGCTCCATGCTCGCCTGTATCACATCTGGCATCCAAGCTAGAGGTGGTACAACAGGGTACTAGATGACCCCTTTAAGTGTTCAGTTTTCTGCAATAAATTATCCTTTTGCCCCGATATTGTAATCACGTATATCAACATTACAATCACACACAAGTTACATTTGATTCTGACAGCTCCTTCTAGGTGCTTGGTATACAATGTGTATGTCTAGAGAGGTTCCTTCAATTCTTAAGCCACACATCTACTGGAATGGAATTGCACAAACATTTTGGGGAGGGAAAAAAAAACCTCTTTTTTTTTACTTTTACAAACTCATCTGAATGGTGCAAATCATTAATTAATGTGTACAGTAGCAGTTTAAACACTATTCTGGAGTAAAATATGTCAGAAAACAAAAAAGCTAATGCACAGAAAGGGTAAAAAAAAAAAAAAAAATTAGAACGCAACACAAATTATTGGCATAATTATTTAAGCTAAAATCCTTTCCTTCTAGATGTGGAACCTGCGAAGCCCACTATATGCTCTCCATGAAAAATATCATCACCACTAGCGTACCTGAGTCTTTATACTTTCTGGATCATCCTCTTCCCCGGCTCGCTTGTTGACCGGTTTCCAGGCCTTCTCCGCTTTGTTTAACTGCACATTTTCATTTAATGACATAGCTGCGATGATTTTGCGTGGCTCTTTCCTGGGTCCGTGTTGAGACCGCCGAGGACCAAGATTTGCTTGCTGCATACGTTAAAGAAAAACATAAAATACTTTGTGAAAAAGATATAGGAGGAACGTTTTTCTGTCAAGATAGACTTTGTGAAAGCTTAAAATAAAAATTGCAAAATAAGCTTACCGGCCCACGGTTTCCCATAGCAGGTCGGCCTAAATTGGCAAATGATGGTGTAAAGTCCGGCCCACAGTTCATGCCAGTTAACCTTGTGGGATCCAACGGCCTAAGGGGAGTTTTGTTTGCCTGTTAGAAGAAAGAAATTATATTAACCGAAAATAATGTAAAAAGTTATCACACACACAAAAATAAAAGTTACCTACCTTATCTAACACTACATCAGTGATCTGAGGGAGACCCTCTGGTTTTGTCATGCTTGCTACGATAAACTGAAAGCCAAGTAAGAATTCGCGGTCATAGCTTTTCTTTTCCTCAGGATTCAGGGGTTTCCATTGTTCTGTAGATAAGAGAGACCCGGTGAAACGTCTGTAATCTGGTAACCAAAAAGTTTTATTACTTCTAGAAGTGTGAGTCCAGGAACGTCATTGATATAAGGGTGCATCCACTTTGAGCTGGCCATGCACAGAGGATCTCACAACGAATCTGATACATGCCTCCAACACAGGCTACTGTATAGGCATATCTTCCAAAAGCACCCAAAAATACCTTAACATACCTCGCACTATTATTTTTCGCAGGTGCCCCTGTATAAGATAGTGGAGTTAACTACACTAATGTATGCAGCAAAGGAGAAAAACAAACAAACAAAAAAAAAAACAGGACTTTTTAAAGGTCTTCTTCAGGTGAATGCGGGCCTGTGAATGCATTTAACATATGCTGGGAGCTTTCCGGGCTGGTGTACCAAATGTACACTGCAGACACCGTGTGAATGCACCCCAACACTGACTGCGACTTGCATGCCATGGCCATGCCTTTTGTTCCTAAGATAAAGAGCACACTGCTCCCTAACATTAAACCTCGGCCATGTTTAATTCTGTACTGTATGATTAACGTGGTCGGCCCAGGAACAAGGATTTAAAAAAAATAAAATCTCAGCCAAACAAATCCATGGTCACTAACCTGACCAGTGTTACAAAATGGCCAGAAATGAGTTGGAGCGTGCCTTACCTTCTTTGTATTTATATTTAAGGTCTCCTGGCTTTATGTTTTCAGCATCTAGCTTGTCTTCTTTCTCTTCCCATGTCTCGTCCTGCTCCTCTACAGGTACACTGGGGGTCTGCTCAATTTCAGGAGCAACAGCAGGTGGGTTAGCAGCGGACTCTGTTGCTTCAGTAGTACCATCACTTACCTAGAGGGGGAGTACAGAGCATTAATAGGGAAGCACCACAAGTAGCATGTAGGGACTTCCTACCTCTGGGACCACTCACTGGGAGAACAAGGGTGCCAGCAGTTAGCTCAGTGGCTGGAACAAGGTTCCCCTGACATGCCAGGTGATTGTCTATGGGGGAGCATATTTAGACATTAGGACATATCCAAAATATAGGCCATGTATAGGAGGGGAAAAAATTCCTTTCCACCAACAGTACAAGTGGAGCATTAAAAGAAAAAGGGGGGAAGAAAACCCCACTCATTTAAAGGTAAGATAATATCACCGTATGCTATGTAAACTTCTCTTACCTCTTTAAACGCATCTAAGAGATCTCCAACTGCCTCCTTTTTGTTTAAATCCTTTATTTTCCTCTTCTTCTTAGGTGCAGACATAGCAACTGGAAGGTGAAAAACAAGAAAACCCAATTCTAGAAGATTTGCAATTGAAACCAATTTAAAGCCTTTTTTACACAGGAGGATCATTGCTCAGTGAATGGAGGTGGAGTGGACCAGAGCTCATTAGGCTAGTGACGGGTGTATTCTGGCCACATTTATGCATCCATAATACAGTGTCCTGGCCCGAGCAAAGGTCTTCTGACCCGAGCTCATTATAGATTCCTATGATGCTTGGAACGTGGGTGTCAGGCTGGGACACATTATGGATGCTTAAATACGGTCATAATACACTAGCCTTAACTTTACTAACAACTGTTAACCCCCCTCCTCCCTGCACCCAAAGTGGTCAGCCAGGCAGCCGAAATACTTACCGGACACAGCCCAATCCAGCAGTGTGGTCACATTCGCTTTCAGCTCAAAAGCCGGTCACACAGTTGCTAAATCTTCCTCCACTTTCTGCCCGTCAAAAAGACAGCATGGGGAATGGAGGGGTTGGATGGGAGGGGGTGTTGCTACTTAGTTACTAAAATCCCCCAAACAGCCCTCTATAAAGACATCACCAACAATCAGAAGATGGAAGAAGAATCGCAACCATGCAACCCGTTGAGACTGGGCCGGAAGCGTGATGCTAGCAACTCTGGACAAGGTATGTATCTTGGCTGCCTGAATAACCCCTTTAATAAAAGGTAACTTGAAGGAAAAGGTGGGGTGGGGGTGGGGGGGGGAAAAAATCACAGAAGACAGGGAGATTATACTAGAAGAGCTGCTGCTCCACAGACACGATGAGTTGCTACAGGTAGTAACATTGTGGCTTTTGCTCCTCAAAAAACTACTATTCACCTATTAGATGCCGGAGCAGTGTCAATTTCATCAGGGATCACACAAGTCACATGACATGTTTGGAGATCACATGACAAGTCCACGCACTTTACCATTCTACTATGCAAATAGGGGCCACTACACCGATATAAGCAAGGGATGTGAGTAGAACCTTCCATACAAGTACAGTAAAGAGTTGTATGACATTCTATAAACAGTAGAAAGTGGACGACCCCTTTAAACTCCTGCAGGTGTCCATGCAGTGGATAAGAGAAATGAAATTGTAAGGAAAAGGAGTGATGCAACTGAAAGAGGCTTACAATGCGGTAGAATGGGAAGCAAATTCTTAGCATTTTTAAGTACAAAAGAGAGGAAAAGAAAAAAAATAAATAAATAAAAAGGGCTTTTAAGCAAAGTGTACAGCAATGACGTTGACCAAGGATAATGGAGTATAAACTAATAATTATACTAAGCCCTTTGTCCCCCACAGACGTTTAGGACAGTTACACCACCCTGCCATCAATGGGAAGCTTCCATTACCTGCCACAGGAACATCGGCGGTCGGCTGCTTGGCAGTCTGTACAGCAACTGGTTCTGGCTCTGGCTCTGCAGGGGGTTCCTTTCGAACATCCTCAACTTCTGGTATAGGATCAACTGGCTTCTCTTCGGGTTCCGCGATGGGGCTAACGTGAGATTCCTGCATGTCTTGTGCCTCAGCTTCCTGTAGACCTGGTGATCCCTCTCCATTTGTTAGTTGCTCCTCTGGTTGAGCAATTGGAGAATCCAAGGAGGGCTCAGAATGGCAAACAGTAGGTGGCTCTGGCTGTGCAGGTGGCACAATCAGCTCTTCAGAGAGGCCATTAGTAGCTTGAGGATCTACAGCAGGAACGCTCTCCAGAGGACCTTGCTCTTGGGTAGATTCTGGAGTAGGTTCTTTCGCTTCTACAGGACAGGGCTCTGATGAAATTTGGGGTGGAGGAGCCTGTGCGTGAAAGTCTACATCTGAAGCTGAAAAAGACCCCTCTTGTGGCAAAGGAGATTCCTGTGAGTCAGACATACTAGTCTGTGGAGGGGTTATTAACTCTGGCTTGGGCTGAATGATCGGGGCTTCAGAAATCGGCTCGATTTGTTTAACAGCTGCCTCTACAACGTTTACTTCAACCGGATTTGGGTCCTCCTGAATAGCTGTAGGAGCCTCTGGCAGCGTCAGCACCTGAGTTGGTGGGGTCTCAAGCAAGGGCACTTCCTGTGAATGCAGAGTCCCAAGCAAAGGTACAGACACCTCAGGGGTAGTGTTATCAAGCGTCAAGTCTTGCTCACAAACAACTGCCATATTCAGATTTACTTCCGCAGGAGGAGAAGGGGAGGGGCTCTCTGATAATTTGGTCAGCACTTGGGTGGTCTTTGAGCCATCATCTTCATGAAAATAATAAAATATAATGTGCGGGTTAATATAGAACCAAAATGTCAGGTAGAGGCAACATTGTTACATACAAAGCAGGCCTGGTCCAACAAAAATAAATCAGTGTACTTGGGAGATTTACTAAAACCATGATACAAAAGTTAGACCGCCATAAAGTGCGCCAAATTTACAGTGGCACATCTAGCTAGACAAGTTACACAATTTTCCTTATGCCAACTCCTATTTGGCCTATTTTACACCAATATCTTTAACCAAAAGAATGGCGCATTTTACCACTCCTTTTAGCCATGCGCCAGCTCAATACAGTCTAGTGACGCACAAGATGTAAGGAAATTCCGCTGGCTACTGCGTCAGGAAATATTTCGGTCATGAATCACTGTGGATGCACCTGGACCATGGCAAGTTTCTTCCTTCCGTCTCTTACACACATGTAAGTAGCTGAACACTTTTGCACCTACCTGGGCGTACTACAATAGGCACATGGACATTCTCTCCATTCGCCTGCACTTCAGAGCCTCCCAATGCAGACTGAAAACAAAGAAATATAAATGCAATTACTATTTGTCTTAGATACAGACTAACAAAGCATGCAAACAGGTTGCAGAATGGAAAAAAAAGTCTGTGTCTTTGTGATTCCCTTTAAGCAAGAAACAGTATGTGCAAAAATACAAAGGCATTACCAATGCTTAAAACCAGTTTAAAAAAGGGAAAAAAAAGTTAAAAACTTACAACATTCAAGAGAGCAAAATGAAATGTTAGTTACCACTTGTTAAAAATAGTAGTAGTAATAGCGATGCATCACATGTCTGTGCACCCGTCAGAGGGTTATGATTACAAAACTATGCCGAAAGTGCGTGGGAGAAACAAAAAGGAAAGGCTCAGGGTCCAGCAGGGTCCCACTGTAATCAATACCAAAACCAGTATATTTGCCAAATGCAACAACCCTGAGTGGATCCCCTTAAAAGTAAACTTTTATTAATCATATATAAAGATATGATTAAGATCTCAAAAAGATATTAAAAACAGACATGTTGTAGCAGCAGAAAAAAAGTTATTATACAGACTCAGAGTCTGAAGATATAAACTGTCTGCCCCACTAAATACATTAGGTGTATATATACACTTTATTAGGAATGGTGGAGCTAGCCTCACTCCACCGACTCCGGCACAATGACTCATGCACACTGAGCCGTAGAAACCAATATGACCATGAGAACTAGCGCATATATGACACTAGTCACTGACTGGTATCAGTGGTACTAATATAATGAAAGCACAATCAATAGTGAGGAGTTAAATGCCTACAGCAGAGATCTGAAGCTAAAACCTAGTACTAGAGCTCCCTGATAGGTTTCACCAGACAACTGGCGTCTTCAGGGGTACATGGAGCTATAGATGCAGCGCCCGGCTGTAACAGACATATCAGTAAGAGGTGGGATCAGTATCATCCCCACCACCAATTAGCTGTGTGAGAGACAGAGAGAGGGATCAACCAACAGCAGCTCTGGGTGTAATGCACAGACATCAGTGTAAAGACCAATAGGAGGCACAGTGTGTCAATAGAGGACCACAACATTCAGCCAATGGAAGACACATTGCCAAGGCACTCCCTTTGTTCATCACCCTGAGCATGCTCAGTATATCATAACTGGCTGATAGGATTTAAGAAAAAAAAAAGTGCCATGGGAGGGGAGCGGGGCCACTCAAAAGGGGAGAGTAGATCCAGGGGACTTGTCTGGCACCCCATAGTGCAGGTAGACATTATTTTGTAAAGGGTAAAAGCATTGTACTGTGCAGAGAATGAAAGTATGACCGCTATAATGTAGAGCAGTGTTAGGTTCATTCAACCAACCTGTAAGGCTCCTTTTACACAGAGCAATAAATCATTTGGCTGAGCGAAGGAGGACAGAATTAGTTGTGCAGCCCGTTTATACAGGCAGATAAATAGTTTGCAATTTGTGCACGACTGATTTGTGAGCGAATCACTGCACCCGTGAACGACTAAACAACTGCTGTTCACATGCAACAACGTGCAGACGATTATTGCTATGCCTGCAGAAAATGAACGAGAAGCAAACAAATTCTCTGTCCTTGTTCAATCGTCTGCGGTGTTTACACTGAAGCATCATTCAGAAAATCCTTCGATTGCACAACCTGGGGTCCTTCACTGGCTTGGGGGTGATGAGTATAGTAGCCTCAGATGGAAAATTGGGTAAGCTTCCCAATCAATCATTCAGCCTCCTAGAAGACTGACTTCAACTGGAGAACTAGAAGGTGACAATATTTTTCTTAAAAAATACCCCAGGGAGTCCATCAAGACGTAGAGACTAAGTTTTTTGAGGAACGGACGTCACCACCTGAATTTCCTTATCTGAGTAACTAGGTTGTTCTAGAGTTAACTGAGGAGGCTTGAGAACGATCACATTTTCTCTACTGGCTAACCCTGTACCAAATTTTTCATTTCACCTGAGGAGGCTTAACGTGTTAAAAATTCCCAGGCATCCCATAGTGAAGATGCCACCCCGAGTTTACAGACACCACTGCCATCTCCCTATACAGAGGCTCGTGTTACCCTGGCCCCATTCGGGATGATGCTACTGTGGCTTAGGGTGGACAAGCGAGCTCTGAAGATCAGCAGCTCCTGCTGCTACAGTTGAGTCCCAGTTGGCCGCAGTAAAGAGCAGCACTTGTCTGGGCTGCTGGAAGCGATTGAACAAGCAGGATTTCGTAAGGATTTCCGAGATTTTAGCCTGGAGCTGAAGTCATGTGCGTTGGTTCTCTTCGCCAGTTAGGCCAGGGATTCTTATATTTATCATGAAGACGAACCAAATGCCCCAATTTTCATAAAGGTTACAATCCAACATTACATTAGAATTCTGTATAATCCAAAGTATTCAAACAGAGGGTATAGCCAAACTTAGCATGATTCTGGAAGTAGTTCGGGATTACCTGTGGAGGCGTGGGCGTCGATGATGTCCTTCCTCCTGACAAAATTTCATCTGTAACGTCTTTCCCTCCTTGGTTGGGATCTCTAATCCTTATCTGGTTCAAGAATAAAATAAATCTATTAAGTCACATGAGTTTTACTATACTATATCCTAGTTCAAGACACTTATTAATCCATCTGCTGTAAAAGGTTAAAATCGAGCAAGAAGCACCTTTGCTGGGTCACTTAATCAAGAACGTCGCTTTCACATGACGGGTTAGGATCAAGCATCGGAAGAACTTAGAAAGACTTCCGGGACCCAATAACAGCCACGTGGAGAAACAACATCGCCACATGCTGGAAGGGAAATGAGCGCAAGCCAAGTATCTCTGGAGAACCGCCAAAATCCACTCTCAAGCATAGAGCAGCAGCGTGTGGAAGGCAAACACAACCCAGACCAAAGCTCGGAAGTTCTAACCTTGTTTCACCCACTCAGATTGTGCACAGATACCGCTATGTAATGATTAAAGGGTCAGTAAAGAGACATGCTATTCGCTCCTCCAGCATAAACACAATACACTTAGCAGTTTGCCTTAAGCATCCGTCAGGCTAAGGAAAGAAGTACAAAGACCAAGCAGAAGTGAAGTAAGCATACTGTGAAACTTCAAAAAAGGGACCATGTCCATAGTATGAAACTCCCCCAAAAACAGAAGTTCAAAGCATATTATCTCACCCGATACCGGACGCCGGCAAATATCTACAGTCAATGTCTAAGATGCTATGAGGCGGAGTATCATCTGTAATTAGTATGGCTTTTCCTTGTAAATTCCTGTCCTTAATAATTTTGAGGTTACCTTTACAAGTCTAAGTAATGCCGAGTAAGGTCACACCCAGCAAGCTAATCTCAAACAGTCTGTCTGAGCAAATGGTGATGGGTCACCACAACTTAGAGTACCTAACTTTTCAGACACCTATGCTTTTCTAATGCCCTGTGTGTTTCATCAATCTTGTAATATATCTTTATACCACTTAAAATCGGGGCTGAAGCACAGCTCCACTGCTTGTCGTTAGGCATTCAGCTTCTCTAGCAACTGGGACCTTGGCCAACTTTCTTAGCTGTGGGGAGGATCGGT
The DNA here is from genome assembly GCF_035609145.1 of Eleutherodactylus coqui. NCBI lineage: Eukaryota > Metazoa > Chordata > Amphibia > Anura > Eleutherodactylidae > Eleutherodactylus > Eleutherodactylus coqui. The sequence goes on along the minus strand of NC_089837.1, from coordinate 164,838,981 downwards.
CTCAACAGTATCCGCTTCCCTGCAGTCATACTGCTCTCAGATCTCTAGCCAGTGTGTACACAATCTCTACCTGTCCTGACTTACTATGTGCAGTTATCTTTATATTATAGGCATTATGTGTCTTGAGTTGTCAGCGGGCGAAGCAGCAGCATTCTTATTAGGCCTCTTTTACACGAGCCACAGCGATATCACTGCAACTAAAAACTGCAGCTTTATCAATATGATTTTGTAGTGTCAGCAATGCGTTTGTGAAAAATTGTGCATCGCGGCTACACGCGAATTTATCGCAGGAAGGTTAAGCCCTACCCCGAAACTAATCCCTAGCTGCCAATTAATGACCTATACCTTATAAAGGTAATTTTACTGAATGCGGAAGCACCTAAAAAGGCCAACTAGGCCTGCCTGGATCCAGGTGGTTATTCGTGCCAATGTATAAATTAATAGATCTTGTCTGAGATTCAGCCTGCAAAATTCCATAAAATATTTGTCCTGCAACAGCGGTAGAGGTGTCTGTCTGATTGTTCTGAGCCGAAGTGTATAAGAATACCAGTTTTAGAAAATCCTGTGCTTTTATCTTTTAACATATATTTCACACTGTGTGCTACTGGGACACACATAATGCCTACAACATAACAAGTGCACATAGCAGGTTAGGAGAGGAAAAGATTGTGTACACACTGACTGCAGCTCTCAGAGCAGTGTATGAGCAGGAAGCTGAACCTATGAAGATAGTCCCTCCCCCAGAGCTAACGATGTACTAACACCGGAAGCTAGGAATTTGACAAAAAAAAAAAAAGTTATTTTGCATTACTATTAGTGGGTGGCTTTTTCTCTTTTCTCTTCAAAATAAGCTGTGGTGTGTACATGAGGAGCACCACTTTCTGGCTGTGACTTGTATATTGCATCTTAGGGCTCCTGTCCACAAGCGCATTTTCACTGCGTTCCCTGCGGCAATAATCCAGCCACGGGGAACGCAGTGAACGCTTTCCATAGCGTTGCTATGAAAAGCGCAGCCCCGACATCCACGAGCGGAAAATCATATCGATTCTCTGCTCGCAGGTGGTAAAAATCGCAGCATGCTGCGAATTGCCGCGATTCTCTGCGGTTGGCCTGTCAGATAGGCTCACCGCGGAGATCCACTGCGGGATATCGCAACGCCCGTGGACAGGCAGCCTTACACTTGTTTTTATCTTTGTAGCCTATATATCCAATTCTCAGTCTATCCCAAGCTAGTGAGGAGATAACTGCTATGTGGTCTCCCATACACTGTACACAGAAGAGCGCCATCTCCATCCTCACACATAGAGAAGCAGCAGCATGGAGGACATTACAGAGTAGTACTGATCTGCGCAGATGCACATCAAGCACTGGGGAGAGGTCAAACAGTTAATGACCCATATATTCTGGCCCTGTGCTATCCATGTATTCCACAGACTCCATAACAGTCAATTAAATTATTCAGACAGGTGAAAAAAAGAAAGAAAAAAAAACACTACAAGTTCTATTCGCATCAGTTTAAACAAATGTGAATAGTAACTACAATTTGCTGGGTCAATGGAAATTGGGCCGCGTACCGATGTATCTGTGTGCTATCCAATGCAAACTGTCATGTGAAATAGGTCGTACAAGAAGCTGCAGCAACATCTGCAGAGGGACTCACACAAGTGTCTCCAGCAACATATTCCTCCTACCAGATTTCTCTGGTAGAAGACAGCTTCAATTCATGACCTACCTCCACTTGTAATCTGTCGCGATGGCTCTGCTGCTGGAGGTGGATTTCACATGACAACAGGCAGTGGCCAGCAAAATAGAAGGGAGACCCCTAAACGCCCACTACTTTTAGAGTGATTTTTGAGCACATTAAACGCCACTTTAGGTAAAGTTATTTGCACTTTGGATAGGTATCATATTGGTAAGCATATAAGCACATACCCATTTAAAAGTTAGTGAACACTAAAAGAAAAAAATGGTCTTTGCAACAGGAGTGAAGTGTCCCTTTCAGCTTCCCTATAATCAATTCATTTTGTCCTAAATAATTCCTAAAGAAGAAATCTGCCATAGAGGTGAATGCAGCAATTCACCCGACTTTTGCACTGTCTATACATTGTTTTGTGCACCTAATAGGGCATACGAAAGGGTTGCCTTCATGAGACAACCCGCTTATAGCTATGGACATTGGTTCTTCGTGAGAGCCAAAACTCACAAGTCACCGAGGTATACCTATATAATAAGGCAGCACTGCCATGACAGCCTGTGGCAAACCATGCTGGCACACTCCGGTCCTTAGTGCCAGGAGCACAACGGGTCCCGACGCAAAAAAGCAGCAAGTAAATACCGGAGTGCTGCCTGGAGTATGTTACTATGGAATATCCACATGACGTACCACAAATACCTGATAGGTAGAGGGTCAATCTCTCAAACCTCCATATATCAATACAAGAGCCGTTCCTGTAATCCCCTCTTCAGCGCTGCACAGAGGAGTGTCTCCCTCTCCATTGCAGATTATGGGGGGGGTTATGAAATACTTGACCATCCATTTCCATATTCTCCCAATAGACGGTAGTCCCACATATATACTATCCACATGCCATAAATGTCGCAGATGGGAATGCCACCAAGTTTGATTGCAGTCCTTGAGAGGGATCCTATTTGACAATGTGGCCTACTAACCTGTGAACGCTTCATGTACTCCTTTCCTGCACCAGAAAAGCTTAACGTAAGGGAGCATAAAGCATTCTAGAACTTTCTATCCTAGTCCAGATTTGTTGCCGGCAGTGCCTCCATGTGCAAGGACTGATGAGCAGACTGAGCTCCTGCTGTCTTCTAGGAAACCCCTGGTCAGGTTCCAAGAAACCGTGGTTGGCAATCACTACATTAGAGGTTCAGCTCTTGTGCAGCCCTCACACAATGCATACTGTAGCAATTTCCTTTCTATGCCAACAGGTATATCTTGTGACTTTACATATACTACTAAGAAACAGATTAGAAACAGATTATCCCTTAAATCCTCAGTAAATATCAACTATAGCCTGATTCCAGACAGCTGTAATGCAGTCACAATGCCCACTGTCCTGTAGAGTAACCCGGCCAACCTTAGATTATTGGGCTTTACATTGATCTAAACTTGGTTTAGTTACGTCAGCAGATGTTACAGGTGTAGCGGCCACGGCGATGCTAAAATGCAAATGATGGACCTCTAATGCTAGCTTTAAAAAAAAACTATTTAACAAAAGCACTGACATGATTTAAAGAGGTTTTTGGGGTACAAAATGGAAATTCTGAAAATCCTCAAGTCTAGGAGGGACAGCTAATTATTGGCAACCTACACACCTTTCATCTGGACCCTCTTGTTTGTCCCATGCAGCCTCCAATCTGCCACTGTTTGCGCATGCATCACTTCCATAGTAAACACTGCAACACACTGTTACCTACACCTCCCAGCATGCATAGAGCTTGTATTACCGGCCAGCACTGTAGCTCCGCCCACAGCTATAGGTCCTACAACTTCAGCACCAACCTCCCTCTCTCTCTCTCTCTCAGAGCCAGAGAGCGCTGCTGCAGCAGACAGGCAGGAGCCTACGGCACTCTGATCCGCGCACGAGCAACATAGTGCTTCCCTCCTGCCCCCCTCCCATCATGCACTGCTCACAGGATGTTGGAGGCTATGGACAGGGAGGAAGTAGCAAATGCGGACGAGATAGAGGAAGTAAAGATATTTTTCAGGTAGAGGGTCACATAACAAAAACTGAAGAAAGTAGCTAGACCAGGTGCAGTGAGCCTATTACACAATGACTTCTTGTGATGTACATTAGATCTTAAAATGGTAGTTTGTGCCCGGAATATCCCTTTAAACGTAAATTAAACCAGCATCTGTCACTGATGTGCCCATGTACAGTTCAGAGTAAGACAACCCACAACTGAGGAACACAACGTTTGCACATGACGCTTCCAAGTCCTTCCTACTCACCGTCTTTCGTTCCCTTTTTGGAGGAATGGCTTGTTGCTGATTAATCATCACTTGAGCTCCAGGCACCCCAGGAGGAAACTGCTGCTGGGCCGGGTAATACGCTCCAGCTATAGTGAGGGGAAAGAGGGTTTAGAAGCAGAAGGTGAACAATTAGAAAGCAAGCAAGAGTTAAATACTTAACATATGTGATAAAAACCCACAAACCTCAACTCCGACAAGTTCCTTGCACTCCTGAAAAGGCCCCAAAAGCCCATGTGCCAGCTGTTAACTTGCTGCACCACATCCCCCACTAAACCCTGGGAGCTCTCCTTCTACATCGCAGCTACACGGGACTAAATATAGTCAACGCTTGATCATATAAACATCATGAAGGGGGAGGTGCGGAAAGCAGCTGAAGAGATCGCACGGCTAAGGCATCTATGACAAACACAATGGGTGGGGCCCAAATAAAAGTTGGACAGACAGGCAAAGTTAACTAAGTATAGCTAGAGCAGCAAACCCTTCATTAGCAGATGCAAAGTTACAGAAACCCAAAGTACTGAAGTGCATTCCTCAGGCACAACTAGAAAAACTACATGATACAGACAAAATTGGTAATATGTTCAAAATCTATAGCAATTATCTGAATATTTTGATGTTTAAATCTAAGAATGTTATTTTTCCAAGTCCTTACATTAAGCGTATGACCACATGTAGCCTTTATGCTGTGTATTTTCCATTAGAGATTTGCGCAGCGGACTATAGTACAAGCTACGATGAGTGCGCACTGCGCCTACAATCTGAGACCCTCATTACCCCCCACCCCACCCCCCACTGCTCAGAAAGTTATGCACCAATTATAAAGGAGAATATTAAATCTTGGCACAACCCCTTTATTAGTCACATACCATGTTTCCCAAAAATAAGACATTGTCTTATATTAATTTTTGCCCCAAAAGAAGCACAGTGTCTTATTTTCAGAGGATCCGTGACGTCCCGGTGCCTCGCGCTGCTGGTCTCTGAGATATCCTCTTCTTTCTGGTGACGGGGTTTTGAATACCCCGTCTACAGCAAAGCGTGCGATTAGATCGAGTGTCAGCCCCTCACAGCCATTCAGTGATGTTCTTCACTGAATGGCTGTAAATGATCGAGTTCTCGCTCGATTGGCTAGCGCTCGATCCAATCACAGCGCTCGCTTTGTTGGAGACGGGGTATTCAAAGAAGAGGATTTCTCAGAGCAGAGGACACGGCAGCGTGCCGCAGCATTGGGAACCATCGCAAAGGACTCAGACGCCACGGGCCAGGTAAGTATTGATTTTTTTTTTTCCATGCACTTTAGCTAGGGCTTCTATTTCAAGCCTTCCCCAAAAACCAGGGTAGGGCTTTGGGGAGAAACTGTAGTTTGCCCAAGATAGTGCATCTATTTAACAGTCATTTAACAACTCATTTGCAAGCTGCGCCTACTTGCATGACTGCAGGGCTCTGGTATGAGACCATGCCCTTAGACCACCTTGCCGCTAACGTCTTTTAAACTTGCCATACACTTTTAATGATACCTGGTGAAGGATGAACGAGCTTTCTGGGAAGGTTCTTTCAAAGATTAATTGTGGGCTAGCAACTAAAACTTGACACACAGCCATCTTCTTTACAGATGACTGTCTTATTGATTGGCTAATGTGATAATTTGTTACATTTTACCAGACGAACAGTTTTGGTTGAAATCGCCCATTTTGGAAATCACTGCCCTGTGAGCCTTATAACACGCTCACTTTTCAGCAGTCAACTCTTTGGACAAAAGTGCCATTATAGCTCAGCTTCCCCAACGTCTCCCCCCCCCCCCCACCCCATATACACACCACTCTCTTCCATACATACAATTTGCACAAAAAAAAAACCACACATTCTCTAAAAAAATAAAGCAAGCAACTGTTATATGCTTCATCTCAAAGTTTTAGATTAACACTTACCGTAAGTGCCGTACTCTGTGGGGCTGGCACTAGGAAAGAATCCAGGGGCGCCAGGCTGTACAGGGTACTGTTGTGTGGGCATCACATAGGAGCGACCCTACAAAACAAATATGCATGGCATTGACTCTAGAGCTCCAGGGCTAAGCAACACATGAAGAATATACAGGTAAGCATCACCAGGAGAGAAAAAAAAAGTGTGCACTTACCTGTCCTTGTATATAGTAGCCCTGGGAGGTGTAGGATAATTGTGAGGGTATCATCATCACCTGGGAACCAGCGGGGTACACATGGGCAGGGGGCACTGCACGAGCTGTAGATCCAGTCTGAACTCTAGTGGCGGTGCTAGGAGGCTGTGTCCTGCTCGGATAGTAATGCTGCAGAAGTGGGAAATCACAGAGATCAGAAAACCCAACTGTTACATCAGCCACAGTACACATCGAAAATATCTATAAACCGCTAACCGATCACAAATAAAAGCTATACATGTGTGCTCGCCCAAATCAGATCACGGCTACTACTGGGGATTATATTTTGCTCTGTACAGCATGGGGCACTTTGACAAGAAAACCTGATCTACTTTACACCTCTTAGGGAAAAAGAAAAATTTAGACAAGCCATCAGACACTCGGCCATGTGCACTCTTGATTACAAATACTTCACAGTAGTGTATACAGCTTCTATTCAGACCTATGTATCTCCATGGTTACAGACTACAAACAAACCCTCAGAAGTCTGATCATACACTCAAACTGCCTGATATTTGCCCCTTACCTTTCTCTAACATACAAAGTGCGGGAGAGAAGTAAGACTACTTGACTATAACGTCAGATGACATAGTTTAACCCTTTCCAATCCAATTTGTATCCTGGGTTTCCTAGGGGGCTTACTCTTTTTCTGCTGTTATACAACTGCGCTATATGCTGGCTAAAGCCAGTACTGCATGAGGTGACACGTTGGATAGGCTCAGACAGCAGAGAGGCTGGCAATATACAGTAAGAGAACCCTGACGGACATCTTCTAACATCAGAGCTGTACAGCCTTAAATCATAATGTCTTTAGATGTCAGACAGTGGATTGGAAAGGGTTAACTTAGTTCCATTGGAGCAATTACATTTTATATTATCTATATAATACACATACTTTATTGCTAAGCTAAACTCCTTTTAAATTTGTACTACCTGCCATGTAAAAGCCCATTTTCATGCATTAAGTTATACTTTAAGGTGGTTACTGTGGGGCAGATCGGTAGGGGTCTGCCCACAGGGCCCCTTGCCTATCATCTGTTTGAAGTGGTCACGCCATACAGGCAAGTGCTACTGTCAATTCCCTGCATAGCAGGCACAGTGCTCTACACTTCATAGAGGTTATGCCTTGTATTACAGCTCAGAATCCCATTCACTTGAATGGAAGAGAGTTCCTCTTAGGCCATGTGACCAATAAGCGCTCACAGCTTGTTCAATCAGATGATCGGTAAGGGTCCCGAGTGGCAATCTGACATCAATGACCTATCCTGATGATAGGTCATCAATATGATGGTACTGGGAAACCCCTTTAAACTAACTTTTCAGTGCAGATCCCAAACAAGTCAGCAGCTACTCCATCGCATGGGTTCACAGCCTATTAATGATCTCCAGTTTAATACAGGCAATACTGCAGGGGAAGATAAGTTATCAATGGAAAGATGATAGAACTGTGAGAGAACTGATAAGGAAACACTCAGACCGGAGTTTGGACATTGTTTGGTGACTCCATCCACAAATATTTCCAGAAGAGCCTGAAACAGCCCATCTCCACTTAGACTTTATGCATGAAGATCTGCATAGTGTCTTGCATTACATTGGCCATACACAATAAAAGTCGCTCCAAATGGACAACTTAAACCAATCTTTTGAAAATTAAACAGCAGCTACCATTTATGTTGGCTGATGGAAGGCTGTCTGCTTAAAAAGCAGGTTTTTGACCATTAGCTGAAAGTACATACGTATGTCGTGATCAGCCAATTATGGCGAATCATTCACCACTATGCACAATCCCACTAAGCTTAACCCTTTCCAATCCACTGTCTGACGTCTGAAGACATTCTGATTGAAGGCTGTACAGCTCCGATGTTGTAAGACGTCCGGCAGGGTATTCTTACTGTATATTACTGTCCGCTCTGTTATCGGGGGCCTCTCCAGCTTGTCCCATACCGCAGTACTGGCTCTAGCCAGCAGATGGCACCATTGTATAATGGCAGAAAGAGAAAGCCCCCTAGGAAACCCTGAATCCAAAATTGGATTGCAAAGGGTTAAGGTTTTTTTTGTTCTACAAACTATTTCTCTGATCTGCTAGTTTATCCTGGCATGTTGATCGTCAGATTATTCCTACAAATTATCCAACCTTTGACTGATCAGCCCCATTCTGACCGACCAAAATCCCATGTGTATGGGGAGCTTTATGCAAGAAATAGGTCATGCAATGCCCCACAAGGTATATCGAACAGCCTAGACGGGTGTCCCATGTAAATCCCCCTAGGGAGCAACCTGCGGTTACAGCCGTGTGCACCTAGTCTTAGAGACGGCAATCCCCCTAATCCATCTTCAGGATATTGGAGTAAGGGCTCTTACCCACTTGTGTTTTTATAACACGATTGTCAATGGGACTTTCTAATGTTAAAAACACATCGCACAAAAATTACAAACAAACCTGAGATGTGTTTAACATTAGAAAGTCCCATTGACAATCACGCAAAAAAAAAAAATGCAAAAAAAACGCAAGTGGGTAAGAGCCCTAACACACCTCACCACTTTAGTAAAAGGCTACTATAGTAATACATATAGCCATCCATAATAGAATTTAAAGGCAATCTGTCACCTCCCTTGAGCACCATGTAGTTATGTATGGGTTCATGGTCTATTAAGGATCTCCAGTTTAATACACCTCCCCTAACAGCACCATAACACGAGCCGACAGTCAGATAAACAACTGCACCAGCGTTGACATAACTGCTAAGGTCGTGGGCAGTCGTGTAGAGCGTTTACACAGACAGACTTCACTGCTGGATCACGGGGGTTCTCGCTCAGCGCTTCACCGTTTACATGGAACGTGAAGCCCGCAATGGTTTTTACGCTGATTAAAAAGTGAGCGATAATCATCCCGTTAAAAAAGTTGCATATATTTTTGGTACTGTAAGGAGGTCACAGGTTGCCTTTAACAATATTTTTCTCTGGATCAGCTCTGCATTATTTTTTTTATAGATTTTAGTCTTCTTTCAGTGATGGGTTTCCCCTTGCTACATTCAGAACACATGCACGCTCCTCCACATGTGTATGGGGGTGCCAGGCGAGATGCTGACCACTATCTAACGTGTACGGCCACCTTAAGCGACAAGCACTGTGGATGACGAGACGTTTATCCCAGATTGAAGCAGCAGGTTGCATCCAAAATTACAAAACAGTTTAAGGATCCATAACTTTGCATCATTGAGAAAAAGACATCTGATACTAGAAGACAAATTAAAGCATTACCTGAATAGATCTGAATCCTGCCTGTTAGAAGCAGCAGCGGAAAAAAAGGAAGAAGCAGAGGGTGGAAGGAGACAAACGTGAAAATCTACACAAGAAGGGGCGATCAGAAAAGTACAAGAGGAAGAGGGGATATGCCAAGGGACAAGAACACATGCAGCCAGGATTTTAGAATCTCAATACACAGATTAAAGGGGTATTCACATCTTACCAACTGCTAGCATATCACTAGGATAAGCCATCCCTCCGTGACCAGTGGGACTATGACCGTTGGAGAATGAAGGGGCCGCAGTGCCGGCTTAGTACTGTCCCCTTCATTAGGGAACCTTTTAGTGGGACAGCACCAAATTCATGCAGCAGTCCTTTCATCCTCAGTACCCAGAGTTGAACCCATCAAGTACCTGCACAGCCTAATGATATGCCAGCACTCTGAGATGGAAATACCATGTAACACGTGTAAACATATAGCGGGTATAGTGTCAATCACATTGGGGAGGAAAACAAGCTTGTGTGACTATTCCAAGCTCAACCAACGCCGGGGAGGAGGTAGATGAGACCAAAAGGATAACATTGAGGCCTGGCGCAATAAAGCTTTCACTGCCCATCTTTTACACAGAGCGATAAACAGAAATGAGCGAGCATACTCGCTAAGGCAAACTACTCGAGTAGTGCCTTATTAGAGTACCTGCCCGCTCGTCTCTAAAGATTCGACTGCCGGCGCGGGTGAGAGGGGAGTTGTGGCGACCAGGGGGGAGAGAGATCTCCCCTCCGTTCCTCCCTGCCGGCACCCGAATCTTTAGAGATGAGCGGGCAGGTACTCGAATAAGGCACTACTCGCTCGAGTAGTTTTCCTTATCGAGTATGCTCGCTCATCTCTAGCGATAAATCATTGGCTTGTTTAAGGCAGATAAATCCTTTGCAATTGCGTTCGCAATGTGTTCAGTCGTTCACATCCCCTATACCAGTGAATGTGGACGGCTGAACGATCTCTGCTCACATGCAACAACGTGCGAACCAGCAAATTATGTCTGCATAAAACAAATGACGAACGAGAAGCAAACGATCACCATTGCTCAAGTTTGCATGATCCAACGATTTTTTGAATGATGATCGTTCCGTGTAAAAGGGTTTTAAGTATAACCTGTCCCTTATCGACCTCTGCCACTTACACAAGCGCATGCAAGATGCTTAGCAGAATGTTAATACAATCTATTTAACAGTCCAGGGATAGTAATTACACACATTGTGACTGCAAGAAATGCGGAACACACAAGTGGCACTAAGATAGTTCTTAAATTAAGGCGAAGATAAGGAAAAGCATAAGATTGCTGCTAGCAGGGCTACTGTCCTGTCAAAAACAGAATCTGCAAAGCCGACACCGAACTGAGTCTCCAATAAAAATATGAGCAGCGCCCAGCAGCCGCCTCACCAGTGATGTCCGTGAAACGCATCACCAGATTCTTTGAGCAAAAGCTGAAAATTCAGCCTTGCAGAGAGATTTAGTGCTATCTCAACCATGATCCTTAGGACCTCTACTCTTAACCCCTTAGTGACAGAGTGTTTTTTTTCTATTTTCATTTTTCCTCCCCATTTTAAAAAAATCGTAACTCCTTTATTTATTCCTCAATGTAGCTGTATGAGGGCTTGTTTATTGTGGGACGAGTTGTATTTTTCAATACTATATAATGAAAAAAATCTAAGTGGAGAGAAATGGAAAAAAAATGACATTCCGCCATCTTTCAATGCATCTTGTTTCTACGGCGCACAAACTGCAACAAAAATGACATGACTTTATTCTATGGGTCAGTACGGTTACTATGATACCAAACCTATGTGGTTACATTTTTTTGCAGTAGTAGTTTTTTTGTCAAAGATTTACATTTTTTTTTTAATTATTTCCTGCCGCCACCTTCTGCATGCAATAGCTTTTATTTTTCCGTCGACATAGTTGTACGAAGTCTCATTTTTTTGAGGGACATCCTGTAGTTTCCCCGTTAGTACCATTTTGGAATGCATACAACTTTTTGATCGCTTTTTATTGCATTATTTCTTAAAGACAGGGTGACCAGAAAAGCGCTTTTATGGCGTTCTGAAATTTTCAATGTGTAGGGGTAAATAATGCGTTATTTTGATAGATCGGACTTTCGCGGACACAGCGATACCAAATATGTATTTTTGATTTAGATTCTTTTATTATAAATATGGCAGAAGAGTTTGTTTTTTTAATTACTTTTATTTTTAATAAGTAGCAAAACTTTATTGATCTTATTTTTACTTTTTTTTTTTTTAAACTTGCGATACTTTGATCGATCCTTCAGTATGATGTAATGCCCACGGGGATGGCTTGATAGGCATTCTGCTATGACAGTCCTGGGGCCTTTCAGAAGGCCCTCGGCTGACAGGACACCTGCCTGCGATCTCATCACTGGAGGGCGTACAGGACCCCGGAACATCGTTTGGGGGATTTAAATGCTGTCAGAATAAAAGGTTTAATAAACCCAATAAAGAAACAGCCGGCACCTGGGATGTATGAAAGGAGATCACCGCGCGATCTCCCTTCATACACTTCCTGCAGTGGCAGGACGTAAAACACTATAGGGCTGTCATGAAGGGGTTAAAGTAGGCTTCTGCAAGGATCTGCACTGTTCTGAGCTGCTCAACAGCCAGCAAAAATGGTCATTGGTGATTCAATACAGTTTGTAACAAGTAGAGGATAAATCTCTCACTCGCTTTTTGTTAAGCTGAAATTCCAGTCTGCCCAGTTTCAATATAAGCTCCAGGGTGACTAGTTTGAATCAAGCACAGAGAAAGCAGTAAGAAGGTGTGCCAAGACTTATGTCACTTTCTGCCATATCTAAAAGATTTTTATACAATGGAAAGGGGCTGTCCAAAAAACGTATAGCTGATAGTTTAAAAAGAAACCTGTCTGTATTTTTTGTACTTGCCTGTTCCCACGATCCTGCACGCAGCATAGAAATCTGACTTTTCAGAGTCCCATGTGCGCACTCTCCTATACAAGTCTATGCTCATGGGAACGGACAGCGCTTGATTGCAGGGAGTATAAAAAAATCCATCCATCACCGGGCTCCCTGTCACATTCCCTTACAGCAGGTCTCACTCACTCAGCATCTCTCCTGGCATCAGAGAAGACGCAGCAACTTCAGAAGCAGCCGCTAATCCATCCTTATACCCAGTGGAGCCTGAGTAGGTGACACCACCATGGAACTATTACAGAAGTTGACAATAGAAAAGCAGGTGGTGCTATTTTAACGTTAGTCCTGGAAATTGTCTGAATATAATTTTTTTTTAATTTTAAAGGAGTTTAAGTACAAAAAAAGGTTTTGTAAAAATACGTTTAATGTAACTAGAAAAGATTTTTGATGGCACACTCAAGGGAAAGGTCACGTGTCTTCACTAGTGTATTAGGCTACTTACTTGTCGAGGTTGAGACTGCGTATTCATTTGTGGAGTCTGTGGAGGCCCAAACACCACAGGGGCTGTGGGTGCAGTGGGGAATGCTGACTGCAATCAGAGAGAAGTGAAGAACAATGGTAATCAAACACTGAATTTAAACAAGCATTCAATGAATTAGTGTTCAGTGCAATATTCCCTGTATCATTATACAGATTGTGCATCTAGAACAAGTACTATCCTATTTCCCTGAAAATAAGACAGTGTTTTATATTAATTTGCTCCCAAAGATGCGCTAGGTCTTATTTTCAGGGGATGTCTTATTTTTCCATGAAGAAGAATTCACATTTATTGTTGAACAAAAAAAAGAACATTTATTATATACTGTAGTTGTCATCACAAACCAGAATAACCAGACAAACCCCTAAAGAATCTAAGTGATACACTGGTTGCCTGAGTGACAAACAGAGCCACAAAAAAATAAGGGCTGTCAAGTACCTGGCTCCCACACACTGTCTGGAGACTGTAACCATCAACGGGGATGGTATTGCAGCTTCCGGCCACCAGCTCACAGAAGATTCGCACAGCAGGGACAGAGCTAGGTCTTACTTTTGGGGGAGGTCTTCTATTTAGCACTTCAGCAAAACCTCTACTAGGTCTTATTTTCAAGGAAACCGTATTGCTGGAGGCACAGTTACCATGCAAAATGTTGCAGTTTGATCATCTACCCACACATCCCAAATTGAAGTTACTCTCTACTGGACTGGAAGTAAATAACTTAGTAATGCCACTCTTACACGAGCAGATTGCCATTTGAACGCTTGCGAGTGATACCACTGCTAATTTGTTCGCAGCTGTTCTCGCTCGTGCAGAATGTTTAGACAGACACAATTGTTCACTTCTCCCTCAGCGCTCCCATTCCTTGTGAAACACTGAGCGGTAGTGATTAGCCGGAAGGAGAAGTGAGCGAGCCCATGATGATTTTTATGCAGGATGAAACTGAGCGACGAACGAAAAGAGTACGATGGCTCGCGTTTAGACGTAACGATTATCGTGCACATTCGTTCATTTGAGTGACAATCGTTACGTGTAAATGGGCCTTAATGCTGTAAGCTTTCTAGCAGCGTCTAGTAAGACTGCCCTGCCACAAGTTAGGAAACACCTACCTGTGGGAGTCCAGGGGAAGGGGCAGTAGGGGGTCCTCCTATAGGCTGTGTGGTTTTGCTCATCTCATGTGCTGCTGCATAGGGTCCCCCACAAGGTCTACAAATAAAATAAGACACGGCAGTCAGAAACTACTGTACAGATTTAGATTACATAAAACAAGATAAAAATAGGAAAATAGGATTTGGTTTTCTCTCTCATGCCTCAACTAATACCCGAGTCAGCCCGATCTCAGAATGTAAGGTAAATGGCGGCAGCAGTACCCCCATTGCTACTTCTGCTGAATACATGCCAGGCACACAGCCCCACCCCTTAGATTAGGTACTGCCCACTGGGATCGGGAGGATCTCTGCTCCGGAGGATCCCCATGGACAATCTTTTTCTGTTTGCTTTATCATTACATTTACGGCTCATTTTAAACATCGAATTTACTAAAATATTTTAAGACCTGAACAGATTATGGACACAAATGATTACAGTGACCGTGTACGGCGGCCAGGAATTCTAGAATTGGCCAACTGTAGAGCATCGAGCGGAGCTGAAGGTCATCCTGACTCATTTTACAAGGCACCAAACCCTCTGCTCACACGGTGCTTCTACAAATATTCCACGTTTGGCCAGCATTCCTCCTCCATGTCGTCAGCCAGCAAGATCCTGGCGTCTGGAGCGGCTCCAAGCCCGCCTATAAACTACAGGACTTGTTAGACAATTTACAGACACCGGAAGAGGTCTGCAATTATTGTGCATATATCACGTTATAAAGTCACCGCATGTATTGCATAAGACTAATAACCTGAAGCATTGAACGGGTCATGGGGTACAGTGCTGTGCAACTATAGAAAACTAAGACTATGGACCGCAAATTACGAAGAAACCAATCAAGACCTCACAGCAAAAAATGGTTTATGGCTGCTGAAATGCAAGGGGGTGGGGGTGGGGCACTGCTAGAATATTAACTAGTGATCCGAGCCCAAACAGGCCTGGCCAATAAGGGGTTATGGACCTATACACAGAGCTGTGTCGTCCAACTGCGCCAATAATGGCAGGGCCGGACAACCCTCTAATGTGTAGAGAGCGCTCAACTTTCCCCCATCAAATGATGTTGGGGAAAAGAAAGAATAACACTAGTTGTATGGGGGGAAAACCGCTGTTGCACAGTTAAGTTGTATAGGCACCTTTATAAGCCACTCCGGCTTTTAAAAAAAAATGATATTTATATGGCCAGTTTCACATTGCTAATCAAGTCGCATGAAATTTGCGTGTTGAGAGACGCACGGATACAAACCCTATTCTTTTGAATGGGATCATATTTGAGTGATTCCACCCCCCACATCACCGTGCAGGGAAAAAATAAAAATAAAAATTTGCGGCATGTCCCATCTTTGGGCATTCCCTCGCTTTGCCAGCCCCATTTACGACAATGGTTGACACATTCCATTGCCCTGCATGCGAGGTGCACACAAATGTGATGAAAACAATGGGAAACACTCAGCAACCTCCAGGTGCTCCAGAGGATCGCTACTTCCCCGAAACACGGCTTGATATCATATGTGCCAATGTGCAATTGCCCCAAGGATGCCAGGTGTTTTTGACATAAATACCTCGCATCCGCAGGGAAATTGGACGTTGGAGAGCATGACACTGGGCAGGGTTATATGGCCAGATATCGCACTCGCCCATGTGAAATTAGCTTAAGAATGTTTAATTGCTCAAACACTAACCCTAGACCAAGCACCAAGTGACCCTGCATGCTAAACGTTTGACAGTAATATGAGATAAGCGGTATTGGAGGACAATCACTTGATGCCCCAGACAAGGAGCTAGGCTTCCTACACATGACAAAGGCCTAATCAAGCCAAATGGTTGGTGTCACCAATCAAGTCAGTGTTATCTCAACAACACAAACAATTTAATGAAGAGCCTATTGTAAGGCGAAGGAATAATGGCCAGCCGTTCAGATCCATCCAGTTTTAGACCCCAGAGAAGGCCGGGCAGGCCCTCACACCCAGCTATACAAATGCTAAGCTTTGTTTACACCCGGCCACTGACTACAAGTGCATTAACACAATAATTCGGGACTGCTTAAACACGATAATCGCTTGGTGTTTACGGCCAACGGACGAACAATAATTTGCTTATCCTTCCCTTTATGCAAAAATGAAAATCGTAGGCTTGTTCGGATTAAACACCAGTTCATCTCATTCACGGATGCAGTGAGCTGAACCACTGTGTTCAAACTGACCGGGAGAGCGAATGAGCAAACTGCGACATAGCTGGCGTGAGCAAACCTTTTATCGCTACGCTTAAAAGTTCCCATAGAAATGGGATTGTTGCATCTGTTAATTTGAATCACAAGCGTAAAGTGAAAAGAGACCACGGCTCCTCAATCAGAAGAGGAGTTACTAGAAATCTCTTCTGCGGCTCAACAATGGCCTTCATATATAACCCAAAGCATTGTCCATCATGGAGACAATAGCTAATGAGGACACAGATCACAACAAAGCTATCTGATCACTTTACACCTCCCCCCCCCCCCCCCTCTCCAGACACAAGACTGGGTTATCAAAAAGTAACCTGGCAAACTCTTCTCTGGAAGAAAGGAAAAAGGAAAAAAAAAAAAGGTTTTAAGAGTCAATGTGATGGATCCAGGTTTCTTCAGACAAAAGGCATATGGCGATTTTATTTGTCAGACCCCAAATTTGCCATCAAAACTGGCAGGATCCAAAGACAAAAATCGCTGTATGTCACATTGCACCTGCGGGGTGATTTATGCCGTGTTCACACTTGTGTGCTGCCTTTCCTCAGTTATATACCTTCTCTGCCCCCTGTTTCACCAGCTGCTGCGGTTTCACCTGCCCCCCCCCCCCCCCCTGGTCTTTACTTCCTGGACATCCCCAACAAAATAGCCATGCGACCGCTGCAGCCAATCACCATTGCCCTTTAGCCGGTGAATAGCTGTGGCGCTCACGTGACTTGGCATCGGGTCGTCATCGTTCGCAGGAAGTTTAGCAGAACTGGTGAAACGGCAGTGGCAGGGAAGGTAACAGCCATTTCACTACCGCAGACGGAGAAGGTTTGGACTACGTCCCCAGATAACCCCTTTAAGTGTACCACAAACAATGGGGCAGATTCACTAATAATGTCTAAGAGCGTTCACACGTAGCCGACATGCTGCAGATTGTCGCAGATCTGCAGCAGATTTCAACTGAATGCAATTGAAAGGGTAAAAGCTACTGTAGATCCACACCGAGATCTGCTAGGTGTGACAGTCATCAGCATGCCGCATGCTTGGCCGATCCATTGTTCTCCTGCATAATAACCAATGTACATTTTTTAGGAGTTGTAAGAAATGGCCATATTACCTGTAAGCTGCTCCTGAACCAAGATGCATCTTAACCAGCTGACCAATATCCTTACTGCAAGGCCGCTCTGACTTCCGGCCGAAGATTCCGTTGCGATACGGCTGCAAATACAGAGCAGGGAAGCGGAATCCCCAGCAGCCACAAACTAGGAGGACCCAAGGGGGTCACAGCGATCCCACGGTTCACCAATGGACGATATGGAAGCCGCATATAATCCCAGTATCCTCAGATAAGACGACAGCATGTGCATGTACACACAACCCGCAAGGATCCAGCTGTAGAGGGATCACACAGGACACGACACAATGGCCACACTTAGCATGTGGAGCTGGAACTTCCGGCACACAGTATGGTGGAAGGGTAATGCAGCAGGGCTGATATAGGGCGGCCCCTCCCCCCACTGGCCCACAGATAACATTTGGGAGGAGATCTAGTTGGTTCACTTCATTGCATATGAAAGGGGCAGCAGCATATGTGCAGATGGATCCCACCCCCAGCCCAAACCTAACTCCTTCAGACCAGCCCAACAGGTAGAAAGCATTCCTGGCCCAGAAACTGCAAACCCCTGCCTCCCCCTCCCAGTACTCACTGCACAGAGAATGGCCACATACTAGAGGGGCTCATTCACACCAGCGTGAGAAACAGGCCCATTTCTGCAACATACAAAAGAAAAAAGAAAATTAAAAAAGACACACGTAACGCAACAAGTGCTTTTTTGGGTTTTTGGCCACTCACGCAGGTTTTTTTGGTTTTTTTACAGCTTTAACACAGTTTCAAACGTCATGCTAAACGCTGTAAAAAAGCCTCCATTGACTTCAATGGGACTTCTCAGATAAGCGATCGAGCGTGTCATTTCTAACGCCGCAATTTTCTAGCGCTGTCTGCTCCATTCTCCTAACCCACTGCAATAATAGGGTGCGCTAAAAAACACTTTCAAACGCATTTGAAAACGCTGTAAAATGCAGGGTTTTATAGACTTCCTGTGAGCAGCCCAACACTCCCATAGACTTCCATGGGCGATTTTAGTCTGTAAATATGGACCAAATAAGGACATGCATATTTTTTTAATATTATTGCACAATATACTAATTAAAAAATAAAAAAAGCCTGAATACACCAATTTAGGCTGGTTTCACATCTGTGTTGGAACCTCCGGCTAGAGTTTCTGTTGCAGATCCAGCTCAGTTGGGCATACCCCATTAGAGTAAATGGGGTTGTTCCAGCACTGTTCATTTCTGTCCAGAGACGGAGCCGTTTCGCTCCCAGGGATTCGCCTTTCCTACTCCCCGAATGGAGCAGGAAATGGGAATCCCTGCTGCAGATGTGAAACCAACCCAACTTCATAGGGCCCATTTACACGGGACGATTAGGAGTTGGTAAAAGTTCTACACTCCCGTCGGACTGCCTGCACACAGTGAATGGTGGCAATACGCCATCAGGCAGCGCTTGCCCGACAGTTCGTCCCATGTACATGCGATGCATGTATTCAGCCAGTAAAAATATACTGCACAATGATGGAAAATACACCCCAAAAGCCCTGAAAATGCAGCAGTTTTATCCTCATATACCCATCCCCCACAGTACCCCAACCCATAGAAATACACAATGCCAATAAGTCCTCAACAACCCGACCCCCATCACAAGTCTACGGAGCTGCCTAATGGTCATACGTGGACACTACCATGCTGGCGAGTCTGGCCTACAGCACATATACTGCACCTTATGGTTCAATTCATAGTACTCACACAATCCAGTCCCAAAACTTATTGTTATTCTAGGTGCACCAGAGACACTCAGACAACTCCCATCGGACAACCAGTCCACGTGCCATCTGACATACATGGAAGCAGCACTCTTATGCAATGGCACATCTCATTTCTTGACCATGAGACAGACATGCATATAGTCCCATAGGCTATAGCTGGAACATGCGAGTGGAATTCCACGGAGCACACAGACCCCAAAAATACACTAGTGTGTTGGCGATGATTTCACACAAAGGAAGTCTCCCTAAGGTGGTGTTAACTGAATGTTGCCAGCTTGGAGAACCCCCACTTTCCTCTACAAGGTCTTAGCTGTAGCCTGACTTGTCCTTGGCCACTGAATGGCACTGGCATATGCCAATCTGGCAGACAGCATAGTAAATACAACGGCCATAACTGTGGTGGTTGGCAGTTGTCATTTCTATGCCGCATGCCAGTTGTGAAGGCCAAGTCAGGCTTCAGAGTAGTAGAGGCAAGTGAAGGGCATGTCCAGGCTGGCAGCATTCACAGAACACACGTTTGGGACGATGTACTGCTCCACAAGAAGGGATAAATGGTAAATCATCATTTTATGATCATAGTTTTTGCTTGAAAGGGGTATTCATCCCTGTTTAACATTTATGACATATCTACATCCATCACCAGAATGGGGGCCCCTGACAGTCTCACCTGGGAGGATGACTGCTGCCCCATGGAGACAGAGAATGAAGTAGTAACTGTTGACAATGTCGCCCACTGCTCCCTCTATTAACTTCTAGTCATGTAAACCAGGAGCCTCATAGCCTTCATAGAAACAAATGAACGATATACGGATTAATGTCCAAGGTGGGAATTCACTTGAATGGGACTGAGCTTGCAATACCATTTCAGGCCACCACACAGTGTATGGTGTTGCGCTACTTTCAGCACATTGCCACTTGGGCAAACAGGTGATTGGCGGGGTGCCAGGTGTGGGTCCTCTGACAATCTGATAAGGACGACCTATGAATACTGATGAACCATCATGTAGATAGGTCATTAGTAAAGAAAAAGCCTTAAGGCCCATTTAGACACACCGATAATTGCTCAAAAAATGTTGCTCAAGCGACTTTTGAGCGATAATCGTTGTGCCATTTACAGCGCAAGATGATCGCTCAAGATGAGTGATCAACTTTCGCTGCCAGCGGAGGATGCAGAAGACAAGTGGGGTGTCCCAGCTTGTCTTCTGCATCCAGATATTTTCTACACAGAGCACCCAGCTGTTATACAGCCGGGCGCTCCGAGCGTGGTCTAGAGAACACAGCTGGACCGCTCTGGTCTTCATACTCAGCCTGTCATAAAGGAGCGGGATACAGCTGAAACAATAGTATCAGCTGTATCCCGCTGTGAATCCCTGATAAGGCTCATCGTTGTCTTTCAGCATGAGACAACGATGGATGAGCGAAGGCTTAACGAAAACTGCACGATGTGAAAAAGTGAACAAAAACATTTTTTGTATCGTCATAATTGTACTGACATGCGGAAAAAAATTTCATTTATATTGCATGAACACTCTGAAAAATAGCAGAATTTAGTTTTTTTCCCCCCTCACCCTATTCAAAAAAAAAGGACAAAAAAGACGTTCTACAATCATTTTATGGACCTCAAAAATGGTACCCATAAAACCTACAGCTTGCCACACAAAAACAGGATCTTATATCGCTAGGCCAATGGCAATTTGTTTTTAAAAGTTATAGCTTTTCAAAAGTGCCAAAAAAAGTTGCGCTCTTAGGTCCAAAATAGGCGGCATCACTGAGAGGCTAGAAGACATCTGTCACCATCATGGACCTAACTGTCCTTGGAACTGGTTCTGCTTCTCTGAAAGCAAGCACTGCAGTGCCATGCGGTAGAAGCTTCCTGACGCTGCAGGCTTTCTCCATCGACTTCAACAACAGGCAAGGAAACACACACGCAGCAAATCCACAACTTGGGGCAGAGCTCTCCAACCTCCTGTACTCCGGGGGCCACAGCCAACTTTGAGGGATGGTTGGGAGCCACATTCAACGTTAAAAAAAAAAAAAAACTCGAGGGGAGAAACTTTGGGGTTGGGGCTACTACACGTCAACTTTGGCCACAAGACATGTCATGCGGCCCTAGAGGGCAATGTAAGTGAATCCAGTCCTGTTACAACTTGCCACAACCCAACAATCACAGGAATTCAAAATCTGCTAAGATTTCTAGTGATTGCTGGCTTGCAGCAACTTGCGAGTCCCGACGGGACCGCATTTATTTACATTAGGATTCAAAGTAGAAGGACCATTGTTCAGTCCTTGGTGGTGCAACACGTGTGGTGTCCAGAATTGCAGTTTAGCCTGAACCTAACTGTGAAGAAACAAGATAGGCAAACTTTTCACATTTGCTGATGTGTTTCAGTGTGAAGTCAGGTACAAGCATGGTCATCCCAAGCACTGTGTGGTGGTTGGGATGTGTCAGCAACAATGTCCATTGGTCAGGACTCTTATGGCGAAGCACGTCTCTCCCACAGCCACTAGCTGGTTAGGACATACTATGGTTCACATCCATCAGAAACGCCACAAGAAAATCCAGTACAATGCTGGAGAGAAAAAAAAAAGTCTAGCAATATCATAGACGGCAAACTCCAAAGAAATGCTCATTTGTTGTAGAATTTGGTGCAAATGTTAAAGTTTGAAAGAGCATGTTTATACCATGGAGGAGCTAGGCGTTAAAAGAACCACTCCAGTGAGTTTCCCCTCCTCCCCCATTCATTGTGTACCTAGCCCCCACTAAACAATGCATTTAGAAAGTCTTCACACCCCTTCACCTGGATTTGGGGATTTTCTGCCATTCGTCTCCAGCTCTGTCTGGATGGGCCGTCTGTTGACGCCAATTCCAGGTCTCTCCAGAGAGGTTAGAATGGGTGCAAGTCAGCACTCTGGCTGGACCATTCAGTTGTCCCTAAGCCACTCCTGTGTTGTCCTAGCTGTGTGCTTAGGGTTAGTCTTAATGGAAGGTGGACCTTTTGCCTAGGAAGGTCCCTTTGCTTCATTCAGCTTTCCATCAACCCTGACTAGTCTCCCAGCCCACCCACTAAGAAACACCCCACAGCACGATGCTGCCACCACCATGCTTCACTGTAGGGATGGTACTAGGTAGACAAGTGGAGGCAGCAGTGGGCTTCCTGCATTCATCTCAGAACTGCTAGAGAGAACTTCCAGACACTACGGCCGCCTGCACACCAATGAACCAGCTGTGACCCAGCATACCTGCAAAGCCTGTAATGCAGGTGACCACGGATACTCATTGTCAGTCACACACAGTGCATAATTTAGAAAAAAAATAAAACATTGCATTTCCCACATTGTTTTAGGCGATGAGGCAGGTGCAACCCGTCAACAATGTCAATTGCGGAGGGGCTGCAGCTCAGAGAGCCTTCATTGACTTCAATGAAGACCCTACTGCGTGGAGTCTGCAGGAAAATAGAGCATGGTGTGATTTTTCCTCCACTCATGGAACACACAATTTGTATCCATGAAGGAAAAACCAAAAAGTACATGCCTTTCAATGCGTGCGATTTGCTTTGGTTCCTCCATCTGGACACCGACCACGGATTCCACAACAGGAATCCGGTCATGTGAAGCCGGCCTTAGGCAAGTTAAAGTAGACCTAAACTTTGCATAAATTAATGTTCCCTCCAGGGCTGTGAAGTTGGGAGTCCGAGACAGAGGCTTGACTAACCGACTCCACAGCCCTGCTTGTTTCGCACAGTCCGAGAGCCCTAGGGGTGCTTTTTAGCAAACTCCATGCGGCTTTTGTATAAGGAGCTTCTTTTTGGGCACTCTGTCAAAGCTCATATTGGTGGAGGCTGCACTGGGTATTATTGTATCTTGTTACCACCAGGAAGTAGGGGTAGAGACAATTGTGGGTGCTTGACAGGGTGGTGACGCCCCCTCTTCATGTTTGGCTGCCCGGCTGGCTCCCCTTCCTCGGCCTCACAAGTCCTGGCACTCACCACTGCGGTCTCCTGTTGTAAGTGTTCCAATGCCATCTCCCCTGCAGTTCTAACTGTTGCCGCCGCCCTGCCAGCAGCGGTGCCGTCACTGTGGGCGTATTTCCCCTTACCAAGTACACTTCATCTTTGAGATGTTTCTACTCCTTGATTGATCAAGAGAAGTGTCATAAGAAAGTGTCTGAATACTTATCGGTGCAAAAGGTTAGTTTCACATAAAAAAAAAATAAACAATTACAGGGGAAGGGAGGGCACAAATTCCTAGCACAGTTACTGCTGTCCCACAGTTATAATGAAGGCGATCACAGCTCATCTTCATTACTGTATTCTTATGATCGGTAGCTTAATCAGGTGAAAATAGAATATAAAAGGTAATGGTAGTGTCTTACCTGCAGGTGGAGATGGCACTGGCTGTAGCTGGTAATATGATGCTGTGCTGATGTATCATGGGAATGTTACAGCATAGAGAATGGGAGCATGGAAAAATTTTGACATTAAGATGGTGCCTGATAAGTATCATACAGGAGGCTGCACTGCATAGATGTGACTGCTATACACTCAGGAGACCTCCAGAGTGTGACAATCAGGTGAGGGGGCAGGGTAGGGTAGTGAAAAATGTGTTTTCACCAGAATGTCACTTTAACAATAGTTCATGCTCAGAAAACTATATTTTTGTATACCTGTTGAGTGGACAGGACTCAAACAAACATCCTATGCCTCTAGTGGTAAACACAGGCAGCGCACTACAAAATAGGAAAAGAAAAAAAAAACTTGTCCCTATGTCTTCTCTTTTGGATACTAACTGGCACTGTCAGGAATAGGTCAAATACTGGAAAATTGCTGACCGTGCAAAAAAATAAAATAAAAAAAGCTGACAGTTATTTTTCTTAGTGTCCCTTTAAATTCTAGGGAGCTGTTAAAAGCATTACACCTATACACTGACATGCAGTAGCAGCAAAATCACAGGACAATGACCACAGGAGTGCCATTGTGAGATGGCAGCAAGCTGGCTCAGTGGTTAGAACTGTTGCCTTGCTGGATACAAAAACAACCAAGTTTGTATGGTTTTTCTCCTAAGATTCCTCAAATAATTGCCCACAGCACCTTAAAAAAAAACATCAAATCTCCCGCCTATGCTTATACCCCAATAGTGGTGGTCTTAGGCTGGATTCACACAGGGCGGATTTCCGTCGGAAATCTCGCGGTTTGGCCGCAGCAAAAACCGCGAGATTTCTGCCGGGAGAACCGCCGCGGCTTTGAAGCGGCCCGGCCGGCGCTTGCTTTTCCGTTGCGGCCGGCGCTCCCATAGAGGAGAGCGCGGCCGCGACGAAAACAAACAAAAAAAGTAAATAGACATGCTGCATATTCTGACGGATTTACCGCAGCGGATTGGCCGTCCCGTGTGGACGAGGTTTCTGAGAAATCTCGTCCACCTGGCTGGCTAATCCCGAGATTAGCGGCCGCGGGCGGATTTGTCGCGGCAAATCCGCCCTGTGTGAACCCAGCCTTATGGTGAGATCCAGGAGAATTCCACCCTCTGACCAGCCCTAAAGGGAAACTTCCCATCAGAGGAGCAGAATGATATATTTGTATCTTCATTTAACACCAGCTGCAGTAGAAAGGGCCATAGACGTCATAATGTAGGCCTAGGCCCAATGGGAGGAAACCCGTTACCCTAAAAGGGCTTACATTCCATTTCTGGAACTTTCTGAGCATGTAGTCTGCTGAAAAAGAAGGTTCTGTATAACAGAAGGCCATTATTATATACTGTGATTGTGGCAGGAAAGCCTTGCTCTAGGCATGACAATGGGAATGCATTGTAACACGGCAAGAGGACAAAGCATAATATGGACTGGAGAGCTACATTTTAGTTTGTAATGCAAGTTAAAACCGTTATACTACAAAGGCAGTTCCTCCAAGGAGACAATGGTGGAACCCTAGTCTAAGGGGAAAGACACGTAGGCGCACATACCCACCAATCTGGCTACTTCCTTCATCTTCCCCGAAGGCTTCAGAAAGGGATAGACATCCCCCCACCATTTCTTATAGCTCTCCTCTAAAGTTACTTATACACAGGGCGATAGTCACCCGAATAATCAAAAGACAGGTGCCTGTTGTCCTGTGTGCACCCGGCCCCCAACAGGGCACGGAGCGAGAAGCCGCTCAGTAGTCGCTACTCGATCCATCTCAGTGAGCAGACTAGAACGACTGCAGAATGAATGCAGGCGAACGGCCTGAAGAGATCATTTTTTGAATAAAGGCCCATTTACACAAGACCAGTGTCGGGCAAACGATGCCCGACACTCGTCCCCGCATGTACTCGCTTCCTTGCTCCTGCACGGGAGCTAGCAGAGCTTGCTGGGTCATGTAGCGGCCAGCAGGGGGCCGTGCAGATCTTCCCACTCAAGGGATCAATGACACCAACGCCATACACCCGAAGATCAGAAGAAACCAGAAATTACCTCAACTCCTTTCTAATCCCAACGGCAGTATTTATGTATATTCACATAGCAGAATCTGGCAGAGTATAAAACTACAAATGAATCGGCTGCAATCACAAACTCCCCCAATGTCTGAATGACCCCCTTCCATCTTTGGCCTCATTCACATCGGCATATGGTCACCGCATATTAACCACATGTATTTCCCGTGCGTAACACGTGGTGAATGGAGGCAATGAAAGTCTATGGACTTTCATTCTTCCAGTCACACCTGCGTTGGAGCTGCGAGAGGACATCTGTATAAATGGCAGCATGCTCTATAATCTGCGTTTTTACATTGAGCCCTTGAAGGGCTGTGTATAGAAACGTTGCCCCTTCACAATGCCTGCGACAGAGCAGCGTTTAGTATGGAGCATCGCTGCACAGAGCGGGGGTTTTTAAAGAAAAAAGTCACACTGCGCCTATCCGTGACGTCAGTGCCTATCGCAGCCCTACGCGATCTCTGCCGGAGGAGCGTAGGGGCTTTGATGAGTACAACGCTGCGAGACTCGCAGTGTTGTCTTCATACGGCCGTGTGAACGAGCCCTAGGGAACCCATCCATGGAGCAACTAGCATACAGATTGCGCCTCTGAGAAGCCGTTGAAGCGTATAAGCGACAGTCAATTGTTTGCTCTTCCACGAAGATTGCTCATTAGTTGTTTGTGTAGATATCTTTCCTAGAGGAATATCCATGCAAATTCATTCGCACGTTGTTCAAATAAAACACGACTGACTTTACACCAGACAACCATCAACTTTTTTGTAAGCCGAAACCCCTAGAAGCTCCTCGGTGCCCATGTTTCCACTTAACCACTATTGTTTAAATGTGCTCTTTTGAGCGATTATTCAACGGATAGTTGTCTCACGTACCTTTAGGCCACTCTCACACACAGTCAAACTGCTGCGATTTTATCGCCGTTTTCAGCCCCCCCCCCCCCCCCATCACTGCCTCCAACAGCGGTATTTAACTCACCCCATAATTCTGATGGGTGATAAGGAACGTTAATCGTGGCAAAACAGCAGTTCAAAACGCTGTGGTAAAGAGCGGATGCGTGAGCGTGTCCTTAGGCTACTCACAAAGGCCGTTTACAGCGTCTAGCACAGAGTTCAAACCGCCACGCTAACCGCTATTAACTACCTCCATTCATTTCAATGGAGGTAAATGAATGGGGAACGTTGTCAATGCTGTCAAAAACATGGTAGAAGGCTGTGCACAGTGTTTTTGATCGCAGCGCTCTATGCCAACAGGAGGGAGAGTGATAGCGGCGCCATAATCGTCTTTCTTTGCCTGCGTTGTTACTGCGCCAAAAGCCCAGGCGCCCAGCTGATCACTGGGGTCCGGAGCAACAGGCCCTGCCCATCTGCTTTTGATTATCTATCCTGCAGATGTCACCCACTGCTAGAAGTGGGACAAACCTTTTAAATTTGGTGCAATTCACCTCCATGTGATGAAAGCTTTATATACAGTATAGAAAGAAGGCCGCACTAAACAGACTTAAAGTGCACAAAAATCATGAAAGACGCCACTTTACAGCATACGTTTCGTGAAGTATATTCATGGAGAAATACATTTTGTCAATGAAGAGAAAATTAGCGAAACCCATCATCACAACATTTCCACATGGGTAGCTGAAATGTCACTGCTTTGAGCCATCTGGGAAAACACCAGCAGCACGCTACATTAGACAGGAGCGAAACAATGCCAAGTAGCACAGCCGCTGACATTTTGTTAGTGGGCAAATAAGCATGTGGATTATGGTGCAAGTCAAAAGGGAGCATATGTCTTATTTGGCAGTCCTAGCAGTAGTATCTGCATCAAGAGCCACTAGTGAGGAAGTTGGCTCCTTACACCCCAACTGAAGGCCGGCCTCACTTACACTTCTACAGTCTGACCCGACACTACTAAGCATTGCTGTTGGTCATTAAGCTTTAGAACCAGCTCCTAAGATTATTAACATTTGTCTAGAGTCTAGACCTTCGCTAGACTTCATCCTGCCAGTCTCTTGCTTTTAGACACGCAAGAAAACTAGAAACTAACCCAAAGCAGCTTTCACAGCAGATCCACCAATAAGAATGGCAAAAGTGTTAACAGATCCATAGGGATAAGCCCACATACAAAGGGAAAACATGTAGATTTGTAGCTGTACGAGGTAAAACCTGAGCAAAGAAAACTTACAACGTTATTTGCCAGGCCAACACTGGAAAGGAAAATATTGGACAACGAGCCCAAGAGCCCTTTTCCAGTAAAGGATTCTCATACCCCTATAAATAAGCATCAATCAACAAAGCATATAAATTGGTGCTCATACCCACGTACACAGATGGTTGCTGGTATGGGGACAATCAGTCAGCACCATTGGCCATCCTTATGCAGAATGCATTCATTAGCTGCTTACCTCCCCATTTACATGGGGAGATGTGCCGCCGATGAGCAAGCACTTTTTCTGCCTGTACAAAATGCACAATCACCCGACAAACGAGCATCCGCTTGTTCATTGGCTGATCGGGTGCATCTTTGCGTCTGGTAGACCCGTGTAGAAGGGTTTCAGGTATCTGATTAACTTGCAATGTTCAAGTGTTTAAGAGAGAATATATGGCTGCTCATAAACCAGGAATGAAACAGAAGTTATCCCTCTAGAAACATTTATCCACATGACACGCGATATGTGATTGCTGGGCGTGTAACTGCTGGGACCATCAGGAATCACAACAGCGCTCCCCCTAGTCAATGGCTTGATGTACATGGTTAGCCAAATTACATTTCCCCAATTCAGAGGCATCTGGAGGCGTTGTGCTGCTCCAAATTAGGCACAATTCAGACAATGCGCTCACCATTTATTTTAAAGATTTTTTTCTAGTAAAAAAGTCTGATAGGTGGGACTGTAGAGGACCAGGTCTACCATGACAGTCGTACGTCAGCTCTGAAGGACAGCACTCACCTGCATTTTGTAACAATTAAAGCCGCCCCTCTGCAATCAGTGGTAGAAAGCATGGTTTTGCGAAAGAGTTGTTGAAAACCTGAACATTTGTGGCGTGATTTACGAAGCTACAATGCCACTTATTGGTGACACTTTTTTACAATTTTTTTTTCCCCATACAAGGCTAGCGCAACGTCCGAAATGGTCCTTGTAGGAGTTCTCTTATTTGGAGCAGCAGAACGTCCCCAGAGGCCTCAGAGTTGGGAAAGTTTTATTTTGCTAACTCTGTAGATATGAATGGAGCAGTGCTCATACTAGAAGCACTCTGCAACAGTCGTTCTCGCCATACCTGGGGGTCTCCGAGGTGGAGCCCACACATAGCGGACACGTATGGCATATCCTGTATGTATGGCATAAGCATCCAAGGTTTCATGACGACACAAATTATGGCATGCTCCAAACTCCCTATGTACAGAAGTATTCTCCTCTAGAACCATTGCTAGTAAGGGAGAAGATCTCCATGCATGCAGAGTCCTACAGGGCTTGTGCAGGTCCGTATTGTGGAAATGTATAACCTTTGCGCACATGTAAATGGGGAAGGCCTAATTTCCTCCCCTCTTTCATCCTATTTTGTTCCATACTGCAATTGAAAATTAACAAAATAAATCTACTCTGCATCCCAAAAGATGAGCCATGTCTGCAGCAGGAGCCTCCCCCCTTTCTAGTAGCTTACGAAGCCCTGCCCCACACTCATCCACTGGAGAACAGAACAGACCAGACTTCTAAAAACCCTGCAGGCGATCACTGGGCCAGTTCCTCCTCTTTACATTTGTTAATCATTTCTACCACTAGTGTTCATGTAAGCAGCACCACTTTTGCCCACAGGCTATGTATGGCATTACAGCCAAGTACTACTAAAGAGCATGGGGCCGAGTTGCCCTAACAGTCTCTGGGATGCCATTTCTGTAAAGAAACAGACCATTTTTCTCACACAACCCTTTTAAAAGGGATTTTCCAGGCACAAAATTAAAGTTCTGTAGATGCTAAAATCTAGAAGATACGGAAAAGTAGCGACAACCTGTACCTTCCATCTGTTGCTCTGGACCCTCCTCTTCATCTCATGCATTTCCCCTGCAGTAAACAGCAACAGACTTACCTACACCTCCCAGCATGCATAGAGCTTGTATACCGGCCAGCACTATAGCTCCGCCCACAGCTATAGGTCCTACAACTTACCAGCACCAACCTCCCTCTCACAGAGCTAGAGAGCGCTGCAGCAGACAGACAGGAGCCCGGCACTCTGAGCTGCACATGAGCAACACAGCGAGTGCTTCCACCCATGTCCTCCCATCATGCACTGCTCACAGGATGTTGGGGCTATGGACAGGGTAGCAAATGCGGACAAGATGACAGAGGATGGCATCATGCATTGCAACTCTAAAAAGCGCAGCTGACCTACAGATTTCTGTAGCGGCTATGCAGGTGTATGACTGTGGCTTTGTATGCAAATGCAGCACTTTTCAATCCCCATAAAGCAGCGGGTCATTTTTTTCCCGCATGCACAGATACCCCCTGCAAGTAATTGGGTGTGGATGCTCCACGGAATCCGTGTGAGTTATACCTCCCTCACACAGACGCTTTCAGCGTTTAGCGCTGCACTTTCAGCATTGTTTTCAATGGAGCCACTTAGACAGCCGCTCGATCGCAGCCCTTTCAGCGCCGCAATTTGAGCCGGGTCTGTTCTATTTTTGGGTGTTTAGCACTCCTCATCACACAAAAGTAAAACGCGGCAATTTAAATCGCAGCGCTTTTAGTAACGTCTGTGTGAGGAAGGCTTAAGCATCGAAAACCTGGAAAAATACTTACTTTACCAGGTAAATAAACCTTAAGCCTGGGTGTACACACACGCACGAATCCCGGCAGAAATCTTGAGGTTTGGCCTCAGTGAAAAAACGCGAGATTTCTGCCGGGAGAAGTACTGCTACAAAACCCGCGGCACTTAGCCTCGGGTTTTGAAGCGGCCTGGCCGCTCGCTCTTCTGCTGCGGCCGGCGCTCCCATAGAAGAGAGTGCTGCCGCAGCGGAAGAAGAAAAAAAAAAGTACATGCTGCGGCCGGGGAATCCGTGCCACAGCACTGGCTTTTGCCGGCTTTGTCGCGGTGGATTCGCCGTCCCGTGTGGACGAGATTTTTGAGAAAGCTCATCCACATGGATGGCTAATCCCGGGATTAGCAGCCGCAGGCGGACCCGCTGCGGCGAAATTCCGGACAGAATTTCCACGGCAAATCCGCCCTGTGTGAACCCAGCCTAAAAGTTCAATCTATCAAAGTAATTATAGCATTATTTATCCCTCATGGTGAATGTTATATGATATGTTAAATAGTACCAATGAATAACAACTCGTTTCACAAAAAAAACAAGCCTTCAGGCAGCCATGTTGATGGATAAACAAGAGTTATGATCTTTTGAAAGTGGAGAGGAAAAACCGAAAGTGAGAAGGAAAAAAAAAATAAAACAAAGGGCTGCGTCCTTATTTAAGGGGCTGTTCAATTACCGGACATTGCCCCCTCTAGCTGCCACTATACTAACAACAAAAGCAGCAATACTTGCCCCTCCTTTGCCATGTGGATCCAGCGCTGTAGCCCCTGTATGATGAAGTCACCCGAGTACTGCAGCCTCGCCATGAATGACGCCAGGAGAACGGACCACGATGCTGCAGGTTCTGGATGGAGTTACCCGAGCGCTGCAGCATCACCGTACTGATCTCCTGGTATCATGGGTGTGAGTGCTGATGCCAGGTGAATGGACCATGACACTGCAGGGTCTGGATGGAGATACCAGAGCGCTGCAGCATCACCGTACTGATCTCCTGGTATCATGGGTGCGAGTGCTGATGCCAAGAGAAGGGACCAGGATACTGCAGGGTCTGGATGGAGTTACCTGGGCGCTGCAGCATCACCGTACTGATCTCCTGGTATCATAGGTGTGAGTGCTGATGCCAAGAGAAGGGACCGGGATACTGCAGGGTCTGGATGGAGTTACCCGAGCGCTGCAGCATCACGGTACTGATCTCCTGGTATCATAGGTGTGAGTGCTGATGCCAAGAGAACAGACCGGGATACTGCAGGGTCTGGATGGAGTTACCCAAGCGCTGCAGCATCACCGTACTGATCTCCTGGTATCATAGGTGTGAGTGCTGATGCCAAGAGAACAGACCGGGATACTGCAGGGTCTGGATGGAGTTACCTGGGCGCTGCAGCATCACCGTACTGATCTCCTGGTATCATGGGTGCGAGTGCTGATGCCAAGACAACAGACCACGATGCTGCAGGGTCTGGATGGAGTTTCCCGAGCGCTGCAGCATCACCGTACTGATCTCCTGGTATCATGGGTGCGAGTGCTGATGCCAAGAGAAGGGACCGGGATACTGCAGGGTCTGGATGGAGTTACCTGGGCGCTGCAGCATCACCGTACTGATCTCCTGGTATCATAGGTGCGAGTGCTGATGCCAAGAGAAGGGACCGGGATACTGCAGGGTCTGGATGGAGTTACCTGGGCGCTGCAGCATCACCATACTGATCTCCTGGTATCATGGGTGCGAGTGCTGATGCCAAGACAACAGACCACGATGCTGCAGGGTCTGGTTTTAGTTACCTAACCGCTGCAGCCAATGACCACAACAAACACCGTGACGACGGCAGAGCTGCAGTGCGGGATCCCAATGGCAGAGGAGGGTCACGTGCTACCCTTTTTTTTTTACTTTTGAGACAGTTTGGGGCTAGAGGAGCAATGTTGTCCTGTAACCGGACAACCCCTTTAAGTCCTATGGCTCTGGCTTAATTCTGTCTTCAACATAAGACATGTAAATTGGATGGAAAAAAAAAACATAAAAGTAGCCTAATCACTAAAAAGAGCCCCAGTTCACTTGACTACATAGTTTGAAATTGATTAATGCCTGCAATCCCAGTACTTTTGGATGCCTTGTGGAAGCAAGTGACATTGCAATCCATTTGTTTCATCAAAACACCTACAGAAGCTCGTCTGGAGAGTCTCTTGGGCTCCGTTTACAATAGGATCACTATTAGCACTGAAGGATTATCCTCCGCTCATAAAGCGATAGCATACCACTGACGAGGGGGCAGCAGTGCCGTGTCAGCACAGCACCCACTTCTGTTCTCCGGGCCGTGCAGGCAGCCTCAGTCTTACTGATGTGCTGCACGCCCGCTGCGCAGCAAGTGGCCGGGCGACCACCCTTCACAAGGGTAACTTTGGTACAGTCTTCATCATCCTACTTGGAAAGATTAGCAAACACGAGGAACCGTACTGCGATAGATAGACCAAAAAGAATATACTTCACATTTATGCCAACGTAAGGGGAGGCTGTCAGTATTTATGACCCTACATAATCGTGTGCATGTTCTTCGCATCAGCATACCAAGCAGTTTTAGTCCCACTGGGCATTCCCAGACCCTGGAGTGCATTCCTCAGGCCGAGTGATGGCTGTAACATCCAACCAGCAGCCCGCTACATCCATCAATCAGAGCTGAGTGGAAGGCATGGAGTGTTCATTGTGGAGAGCGGAGGGCACTTCAGTGACAGGAAACACCCAGTGGGCACTTCTTGCAACATCGGATCATAAGGTCTCCTTGGGTATGCCGATACCAGGAACATACAGAAAGATATGTTTAAACAGTTTTGATGGCCAAAACAGCTGACAGACTACCGTGTACTGGTGACAGCAAACTTCGCCGGGGGCCACTGTCAGGACAGTTTGCTGGTTTCAAAAAAACCTTCTTGAAGGGTTGCCACCCAAAAGGAAGTTATCCGTATACATAAGATAGGGGATAACTGATCGTGGGGGTCTGGCCACTGGAACCCCACCAATCACAAGAACAGGGGTCTTAAAGGGGTTGTCCCGCGCCGAAACGGGTTTTTTTTTTTTTTTTATTTAAAACCCCCCCGTTCGGCGCGAGACAACCCCGATGCAGGGGTTAAAAAAAACAAACCGCTCAGCGCTTACCTGAATCCCGGCGGTCCGGCGTCTTCATACTTACCTGCTGAAGATGGCCGCCGGGGTCTGCTCCCTCCGTGGACCGCAGCTCTTCTGTGCGGTCCATTGCCGATTCCAGCCTCCTGATTGGCTGGAATCGGCACGTGACGGGGCGGAGCTACACGGAGCCGGCATTCTGCACGAGCGGCTCCAATGAAGAGAGCAGAAGACCCGGACTGCGCAAGCGCGGCTAATTTGGCCATCGGAGGCCGAAAATTAGTCGGCACCATGGGAACGAGGACGCCAGCAACGGAGCAGGTAAGTATAAAACTTTTGATAACTTCTGTATGGCTCATAATTAATGCACAATGTACATTACAAAGTGCATTAATATGGCCATACAGAAGTGTATAGACCCACTTGCTGCCGCGGGACAACCCCTTTAAAGAACTGGAGAAATGGTCACAAATGCCATTCCATTTACTTCAATGGGCCTGCCAGAGATAGCCAAGTGCATGCACTCCGCTTGTCCCACTGAAATGAATGGAACCGTTATCCACATGCGTGACCACCGTTCTATTCATTTCAGGACACCCCATTATTGTGACTGCTGAAAGTCTGGCTGCTAAAATCTCCACCTATCATCAGACAGATCTCCCCTACCTTGAGGATAAGTAGTAATGATTGTTGGTGGGAGCTCCCCCCACCCCCTTTATACTAACCAAATTTTGCAACACTGACAAGAAAAAGTGATTTTTTTAAATTTAATTAAATGCTGGTCAAGAAGGAGGCAGAGAACAAGGCATCTGCTGTGAAGAAGAACGGACAAGAGTTATGACCAAGGCAGCACATTTCCATCTGCTTTTAGTACTATACTTGATAATACTTAAAGCAACTCTCCGGTCCTGGAGAAATAAAGATGGCCGCACCAGCTTCTCTGACTGCCTGATACACACTGTGCACTGGTATAAGACACTACACCTGATGTCCATGCTTACACTACCAATATATACCAATACACACACTGCATCAGGTAGTCGGGAAGTGGTGCGGCCATCTTTGTATCTCCAGGCTTGAAGGGTCACTTTAAGAAGTGCTAAATCGAATTTAAATTATAAATAAAGCTAGCTTTAAGGGTCTTGTACATGGAGTAATAATCATGTAAAAAACATTGCATCAAGCAAATGTGAAGAATTGCTCAACCTGCGTTCTATCCTCTTGTGCAAGCCAACATCTGCTAGTCGGTAGAGGAGACGAGATCTCAAAAGCCGTTGGAATTGCAAAAAAAGCAAAAAAAAAAAGATTGGAAAGTACAAGAGGAATGCTAAAACTCACAATATCGTTGATCGGCGTTATTTTCCCTTGAGCATTCGGCCACACTGACATCTGCGTCAGCCCATCATAGGACAGAGCCATTGGGGCATGGATTTCGTATCACTGCTCTCATAATGGAGCAGGACGACAGAATCCAGAACTTAAACTTATATATTACAGTTGCCAAAAGGTAAAGACTAGAACTAAGGAAAATGGGGGGAAAAAAGCATGATTAGCACAAATTCAGTTTCTTTCTGGAGAAAAAAAAAAAAAAGTATCAGGCGCCCTTGACAGAATAATCCTGACCCCGTAGCTTTACACGAGATGGCCATCAGCAGAATAATCACCCTAAAGAGCGATGTCAAACAGTCGTTCAGGGTAAACACCGCAGTGACAAGTCAGTTGTTGGTATTTGCACAACTTCCACACAAGTCTGCATGGAGATCCCCTCTATTAAGGATCTCTGCAAACAGCTACTGAGCAGTCATCACCCCGTGTGACAGCAAACAGGCGGCTGGCATCCGTCCTCCAACACATCTGAACAGAAGCTGCTAGGGTTACTCGTCTTCATCAGCCGGGCCACTTTAGCAAACCGATTTTTGACGAAAGTCGCAGGAAAATGAAGTTTCCTGTGATATCTTCTGCAGAGGTCAGTATGCGGCCAGTGCACCTCGATGAAGACCCCAAATGTATCCTCCATCTTGCATATGGGCAGCAGCTTCATTGGACGCCTGCATCACATGACCTAGCCATATATAACATAGGCACTGTGTACGTGTTTGTGTGTTAGGCCCAGATATTGCTGCTGGTGTGGAAGCTTGTATAACAGGGTTATATTGGAGGGAGCAGAGAATCTGCATTACATTTATAGGCCTATACAGAACGTGGTCTGTACATTGGGAGAGGGGATATTTCTGCTGCTGTCACCATATATAGCAGCAGACAGATAAACTACGCTTTGGCGCGGGATTATAGTTCTCACACACGTCCGTGAAACGCAGTGTTTTAGCGTGATTTCAAACAGCACCTTCAAATGCATTCTACAGCGTTAACGCACACCATCGCTGTAATGGGTGACGAGATGCGGTATAAAGCACTTAAATGCTAGGAAATAGAGCAGAAAGCCCTCCAAGATGGCGGCGTTTGAAACATCCCTGTGCTACGACTGACCCCCTACAGCACGGTACACTATTTTGACCGATTTGTAGGATGAACACCGTGTTCCCCAGATGTGTGGCTGTATTTCCATACAATTTGGAGAACCTTGGTAGCATTGGGGACCTCTGGAGGGCAAATTAGTGAACCCGGTCAAAATCGGCGCCACATATAGACACAAACCATTTATTCCACTAGTCACCAATTAATAAAGCTACCTTTAACCCTTTCAGTGGCACGTTTATTACCATAATGGTAATCAGTGCAACAAGCCCCGGAGATTTTCCAGGGGTGCCACTAAAGGGGTTAATCCGCATTTGATATTCAGATACCATAAGGCTTCCTGCACAGACGAGCACAATATCAGCCGTGAAACTTGGCCTGATATAACACTCCTGAATGTGCGAGGTACCTGCGGATGGGAGGAGGGTTTTTTTTTCAAAACCGCCTCCCATCACTTCTGTGAAGTTGCGATCCCCCGTTGGGGCATTTAGGGGTGGTGGAGTATCAGGAAGCGTTTCCCATTCTTTTCAATAGGGCACATGGGACAAATTCCATGAATCAAGTTATGTTAAACATTTTAAAGAATTTTTGGTTATTTTTTTTCTGATGGTCACAGCTCATCTCCTCCCAACGGGTCACAAAGCACGTCTAGAACACTCCTATAGATGTCAATGAGTCGTCTCCTGTCTATGCAAATGGCCCACGAGGCTGCTGTCTAAGGTACGTTCACATACTGAAGAAAATGGGGCAGATTATCTCCAGTGGAAAATCCGTATCAAAACAATCATAAAATTCATACGATTGGGGCGGATTTTTATGCAGCCTTTGATGCGGATCTGCAGCAAATTTCGCTCCTTCAATTGAAAGGGTGAAATATGCATCAAGCACAGATTGCGCAGATGTTCAACATTTTCTGTTGCCATTCTGAAAGGGATTGTCCAGTTTCCACTGTTTTTTGGATAGGCCATCAATAGTATATTGGCCTCTGACCAAGTGTTCGCTGGGTTGGTGCATTGAGCAGATTTCTGCAGGAAGCAGACAGCACTGTACTTGCTTATACAAGCAAAGTTCTCATAGAAATGAATGGAAACTTTAGCTGTAATACCAAGCCTGGCCACTACAGTGGGAACAGAGCTGTCTGCTTCCCGCGGAAATGAGCTCAGTGCACAATTCAGAGAGCTACTTATCAACGGGGGTCCTAGGCTGCATACCCCCTCTCATTAACTAATGATGTACAGTTTACCTGACAACCCCTTTAAATTAATGCCAAACAGCTGCATTTGTCACCCAAAGGCTATATTGCTGTCCATTTAATCCCTCATGAAAAAGATTAACTTGCATTGATTAAAGGTTCCCTATGGGCGGCTTAAACTGCGTATCTTCTGCAATTCAAACCCACCCGAGGACATTGGGCCTAAGCGGGATAGGGTCATCTCTCCTTAGATGGTCATGTGATCTCCGTTCTGACCAGCCCAGATCTGCTTGGGGTTATGGATTCCTTTTCTAGTCAGTTCCTCAGTCTGTGTGATGCTGTCACATGGATCTACCACAGCAACTGCTTAGACTAGTCACATCTGTGCTAGGGATTCCGGAGTCCTGCTGTGTTATGGTAGCAGGAAACGGAAACTCCTGGATGAACGGATGAGACTCATAACAGAACTGTGACGAACGGACCCCAGTGACCATAACGGGGTCCATATGGTTCCTGCACCTGTCCAGCACTTATACCAGACGACTTTGTCTGGCGTTTCATGCCAAATCTGCTTGGGAGCCTCTGACAGATGTAAACCGAGCCTTAGAGGGGGATACAGGCACTTATGTCAGTTACTCAGGTATAATAGAGGAGATCACAGCTCATCCTACTGACTATTCTTATGGTCTGTAGTTTATTTAGGTGAATATAGAAGGTAATGATAACTGAACTGTCTCTCTGCAGGCAAAAATGATACAGCCTTAAAGGGGTTGTCCCGCGGCAGCAAGTGGGTCTATACACTTCTGTAGGCCATATTAATGCACTTTGTAATGTACATTGTGCATTAATTATGAGCCATACAGAAGTTATCAAAAGTTTTATACTTACCTGCTCCGTTGCTAGCGTCCTCGTTCCCATGGAGCCGACTAATTTTCGCCCTCCGATGGCCAAATTAGCCGCGCTTGCGCAGTCCGGGTCTTCTTTTCTGAATGGGGCTCCGTGTAGCTCCGCCCCGTCACGTGCCGATTCCAGCCAATCAGGAGGCTGGAATCGGCAATGGACCGCACAGAAGCCCTGCGGTCCATGGAGACAGAGGATCCCGGCGGCCATCTTCAGCAGGTGAGTATGAAGACGCCGGACCGCCGGGATTCAGGTAAGCGCTGTGCGGATTGTTTTTTTAACCCCTGCATCGGGGTTGTCTCGCGCCGAACAGGCGGGGGGGTTAAAAAAAAAAAAAACACGTTTCGGCGCGGGACAACCCCTTTAACTAATGCCGGGCTGATGAATCATGGTACAGAGTGAAAGTGAAAGTTAAAAAATCTCACCATCAAAATGGTGTCTGAT
This sequence comes from Eleutherodactylus coqui, assembly GCF_035609145.1. Lineage (NCBI taxonomy): Eukaryota > Metazoa > Chordata > Amphibia > Anura > Eleutherodactylidae > Eleutherodactylus > Eleutherodactylus coqui. Next base: position 164,800,484 of record NC_089837.1, on the reverse strand, counting down.
AAGCATTAGACCAGGGGCTGCACTGCATGGAAGTGACTGCAATACATACAGGAGACCTCCAGAGCGTGACAGGCAATCAGGTGAGAAGGTCAGACATGACTTTTTTATGCTGAAGTGGCCCTTTATTTAAATGGACTCCATATCATTTCTTCAGTCTATGGATTTTGCATGCTACCATTAAGCATCCATCACAGCCTGTACGTTATACATACAATGGGGGCTTCTCCCAGGGTACACGCTAAATGTAAGCGGTCCTTTAGCCGACTAGAGAAGCTCCTGCAGAGCGATTCTAGACCTGGAGCTATTTTTGTCAAGGTCTCATGGAATACAAACTAGCAATTCTCATCAATGGAAACAATTCGCATACCAACAATCTTCACGCCAAATGTTGAGGAAGGACGAGATACTGGAGCCTTTATGGGTCACAAACTTCACTAGAAGCCCCTAATAGGAACTGGACATCAGAGGGAACAAAGTTAAGCAATGGTATCCAACCCCCTCAATATCTGATCGGTAAGGGTCCGCGGTCGGAACACCCACCGATCAGCTGACCGAAGGCCGAGTGCTGCAGCCCCTTCAATATTTACATCGGAGCCCATCCCTGATCCAACTCCACCACCATATTACTTCTAGCAGCCATGCAAGTACTACAGGCTTGTCCCACTGAAGTGCAGTACTCTGAACGGCCACTAGTATTCTAAGCAGACAGGATCGGAATCATTTGAAGAGGCTGTGATGCCAACAGTGGTTAATGGTAAATGTTACAGAATTCGCACATAAAAAAGTGTGATGTAATAGTGTTTCCAATGTTGGAGAAACAGAAGTCTATGCCCCCTGTGCTGACAAGTGGGTGGGTGACCACTCCTGTGGCCAATCGGTAGTACAAGTTGTGTGACTGAAGAATCAGTTCCTTTCACCTGTAGGAGGCGTGCAAAAACCCACGTGCTTCCAGCCAAAACCCCTTCAGATGACCGGAACTGATTCAGTCACAGAGCTGCCATCACTTTATGACCGTGGGGGTCCGATCTCCACCGCTGAGGAAGACACAAAGTCCTCGATGATACAGTGATGGCAACATCTCTGACGGTGGATTCACATCTGCGTCGGAACCTCAAGCTGAAAATACCAGAAGCCGGGTGACCCCATTATAGTCATGGGGGTCAGCCTGGCACTATTTAGCTCTGTCCAGAGACGTATGGCCGTGGGGATTTCCTGAAGGGAGCAGAAAAAGGGGAATCCCTAACACAGATGTGAGAACACCTTCACTCAGTGCAAGAAAATATACTGCACCAATCACCGAGACACATGCCAGCGGCTTCAGGGTGCCAGCACAGCAAGTCACCCATCAGAAGTGGAAAGATGTAAAACTGTGGCAGCAATGTGGGTTAACCCCTTAACGACCAGCCCATAGTGTTTTTACGTCCTCCCGAAGTGGGCTCTATTCTCTGAGGACGTAAAAACATGCTTCCTGCAGAGAATAGTGCCCCTCGGGCTGTGGACGTGACAGCTCCATGCTGTCAGTGTCCGCAGGTAGCTGACAGCATGGAGCTGTCATCCCGGGCTGTTCGGAGCCCCCCCCGGCATTGCGATCGGCGCTATGCAATGGATAGCGCCGATCGCAAAAAAAGTAAATAAAAGGACATAAAAGTTAAAGATTCAGCTGCTCTGATGGATCGGATCCATCGGAGCAGCTGAAATTACTCACCGAGGTCTGGCACGCTGCTCCCCGCTCTCCTGCCGCTCCGGGGCCCGAAGCCGGTCTTCTGCGCATGCGCGCCAGGCGGCATTACGTCAGCCGCATGCGCAGAAGGCCCGGCGGCGCGGGAGATTTAAAATCTCCTGGCTCCCGGCTCCTGTAGGTAGCCGGGAGGCAGGAGATGTCAGCGGGGACTGCGGTGAGCGGTCCCCGGTACCGCGATCGCCGTTATCCAATGGTTAGCGGCGATCGCGAAAAAGTTAAAAAAAAGTTTTAAAAAAGTCAGTTTCACCTCCCCTCATGGATCGGATCCATGAGGGGAGGTGAAAATACTCACCCCCAGTCCTCAGCGGTGTCCCGATGTCCCGGGACCCGAATCCCCGTCTGCGCATGCGCGCCCGATGATTGACATCGGGCGCGTGAACAGACGGGCTCGAGCCCCGGGAAATTTAAAATCCCTCTGCTTCTGGCTGCCATGTGTAGCTAGGAGCAGAGAGATTATACCGGGGACATGATCACTGTCATCCAATGGATGACAGTGATCATGTAAAGTGAGAAAAAAGTGTAAAAAAGTTTAAAAAAAAAAAAGTAAAAAAAAGTTTTTAAAAGTTTAAAAAGCGTACGTTTCATCTCCCCTCATGGATCATATCCGTGAGGGAGGATGAAAGTACGTACCTAAGGCCCCCAGATTTATCCGCGGACCTTACCACAGCTTCTGCACACGCGCCCGTCGCCAAAATGGCGGGCGCATGCGCAAAAGCTGTGGATTGCCAGGATAATTTAAATTCTCCCTGCTCCTGGCTACAAAACGTAGCCAAGAGCATGGAGATTTAATGGGGGTCCGCGGTGAGCGGTTCCTGGTCACGTGTTCGCCATTATCCAATAATGGCGATCACGTAAAAGTTAAAAAAAAAATTTGAAGTTTCATCTCCCCTCACTGATGCGATCGGTGAGAGGAGATGAATCTTTTTACCGGAGGCCTGCGTATTTGAATCCCGACGCGATCTTCCTCCATGGACCTTCCAGGATTCTGCACATGCGATTGCCGGCAAAAAGCCGGACACATGCGCAGGAGTCAGGGAGCCCAGGAAATTTAAAATCTCCTTGCTCCCAGCGACCAACGGTCACAGAGAGCCTGGAGCAGTGACCAGGGGCCTCGTTGAGCCGTCCGCGGTCACGTGATAAAAAGGTAGTGATCTACCTTAGGCCGGTCTCACATGACCGGATAGGAATGACGGATTCCGCATGCGTCTGATCCGTGGTAATACGCAGATCAATCGCATTGGATTACACAATTCCGCTCACATTAGCGGGTCAGAATTGCGTAATCCACTCGCAGAAAAGAGAACGCAGCAGGTTCTATTTTACTGCGGATATCGGCAACATAGAGCCCATTGTGCTCCGTGGTCGCGGATATACCCGCAGCCCATACGCAACTACATTGTATACGGGCTGCGGGTACCCCCGTCATCGCTAAGCAACGGTGCGGGAAATACAAACAAAGGTGTACTGTGCATGACCGCCTGTGTGAGTACGCAGTTATGCGCAGTACATTACGCAGCCGTACGCAGGGTCACAGCCGGGCTCACAGACGGGATCCGCTGTGGGCCTCCGCAAGCGGATTCCGCCTGCACCCGCGTGAGCCCGGCGTTATTCAGACCGCTACCTGTGATACGTATTTTACAAGAAGCCCCGGGAACGCTCGCTTTCCTGCAGTTCCAGGAGCACCTTGTTGAGCGCCTTCTGTGTGAGACCGCCGCACCTCATCAAGCTTACGGAGACTCACGGAACGCCACTTTTTACACCCCATACCCGGTTCTCAGGCCACGAAACACACCCAAAAAGCATGAGAGGGGGGGGGGGGGGACACACGGTTTTATTGCCCCATGGGCCCATTCCAACCAGCCTCCGTAATTACCCCTGTCTTCGGAAATACTACACAGTTCACATTTTTACTTTTATCTAAGATTTGCGAACGCCAAAAAGGGCGCGGAGGGGAAGGGGGGGAATTTTTAGGGAGTCAATCTTTATTCTGTACAAATAAGCAATGGGGCCTGGAATTTATTCAGTTGTGCCCTAAAATCCAACAGGTGTTCCGTCCTTTATAGGCCTTGCCATGCGTCCTGTAAGTAGATTAGGGCCACAATGGGTATGTTTCTGAACTCGGGACAAACGGGGGTATCCATTTTGGGGTGAACGTCTTCATTCCTATGTGCACTGTACAAAAAAACTGTTTTTAAATTGAAAAAATTGCCAAAAAAATTGAAAATCGTAACTTTTTCCTTCTGCTTTGCTTAGATTCATTCAAATACTGTGGGGTCAAAATACGCCGTACACCCCTAGATGAATTCGTTAAGGGGTCTAGTTTTCAAAATGGGGTCATTTGAGGGGGTTCTTTATAGTTTTGGCCGCTCAATGGCTCTATAAGTGGGCAATGGGGCCTGAAATTTATTCAGTGGTACCCTGAAATCCAACGGGTATTCCTTTCATTGTAGGCCTAGCCATGGGTCCTGTAAGTCTATTAGGGCCACAATGGGTATGTTTCTGAACACGGGACAAACAGGGGTATCCATTTTGGGGTGAAAGCCTTCATTTATATGTGTGCTGTACAAAAAAACCTGTTTTTAAATTGACACAATAGCCCAAAAAATGAAAATCCTATTTTTTTCCTTTTGCTTTGCTTAAATTTATTCAAAAACTGTGGGGTCAAAATATGCAGTACATCCCTAGATAAATTCGTTAAGGGGTCTAGTTTTCAAAATGGGGTCATTTGTGGGGGTTCTATATGGTTTTGGCCGCTCAAGAACTCTACAAGTGGGCAATGGGGCCTAAAAGGACTTCAAGCAAAATCTATGTTCTGAAAGCCACCAATTACTCCTTTTATTTTGGGCCCCGTTGTGCATGCGGACATAAGATTAGGGCCACAATGGGTATATTTCTGAAAACAGCACAAACAGGGGTATCCATTTTGGGGTGTAAGTCTTCCTTCATATGTGTGCTGTACAAAAAAAGCTTTTTTTAAAATGACAGAATTGCCAAAAAAACAAAAATCCAAATTTTTTCCTTTTGCTTTGCTTGAATTTATTCAAAAACTGTGGGGTCAAAATGCGCAGTACACCCCTAAATAAATTCGTTAAGGAGTCTAGTTTTCAAAATGGGGTCATTTGTGGGGGTTCTCTATGGTTTTGGCGCTCAAGAACTCTACAAGTGGGCAATGGGGCCTAAAAGGACTTCAAGCAAAATTTGTGTTCCGAAAGCCACCGGTCGCTCCTTTCATTTTGGGCTCTGTTGTGTATCCAGACATAAGATTAGGGCCACAATGGGTATGTCTCTGAACACGGGACAAACAGGGGTATCCATTTTTGGGTGCAAGTCTTCCTTCATATGTGTGCTGTACAAAAAAAGCTGTTTTTAAAATGACAGAATTGCCGAAAAAACGAAAATCACAATTTTTTCCTTTTGCTTGGTTTGAATTCATTCAAAAACTGTGGGGTCAAAATATGCAGTACACCCCTAGATAAATTCCTTAAGGGGTCTAGTTTTCAAAATGGGGTCATTTGTGGGGGTTTTCTATGGTTTTGGGCGCTCAAGAACTCTACATGTGTGCTATGGGGCCTAAAAGGACTTCAAGCAAAATTTCTGTTTTGAAAGACACTGACTACTCCTTTCATTTTGGGCCCCGTTGTGGACTCAGATATAACAATAGGGCCACAATGGGTATATTTCTGAACACGGGAGAAATAGGGGTATCCATTTTGGGGTGTAAATCCTGATTTTCATGTAAACTATAGGAAAAAAATATGTCTTTAAAATGACAGATTTGCAAAAATATGAAATTTTACTTTTTCTCCTCTAAATTGAATTAATTCCTGAAAAAAAACTGTGGGGTCAAAATACTCATGACACCCCTCAGTGAATACATTAAGGGGTGTAGTTTTTAAAATGAGGTCATTTGGGGGGGTATCTATTATTCTGACACTCATGAGCCTTTCCAATCTCGGCTTGGTATAGGAAAACAAAGTGTTCCTCAAAATGCTAAAAAGTAATGTTAAATTTGTACGTCTCCTAAATAGTTTAAAAAAAAACGAAAGTTTTTCCAATGTGCGCCCAAAATAAAGTAAACGGGTGGAAATATAAATCTTAGCAAAAATTTCTATATTATGTTTGCACATATTTAAGATATTGCAGTTGGAAATGTGAAAAAATGACGATTTTTTCAAAATTTTCCCAATTTTGGCGCTTTTAATAAATAAACACAATTTCTATCGGTCTATTTTTTCCGCCTAAATGAAGCACAACATGTGGCGAAAAAACAATGTCAGAATCGCTTGGATATGCAAAACCTTTCTGGTGTTTTTCCATGTTAAATTGACACGTGTCAGATTTGCAAAATTTGGCCTGGTCATTAAGGCGCAAACAGGCTTGGTCACTAAGGGGTTAATAAATGACCACTGGTGGATGCTGCCGTTACTCATGGCAACCATCCTTGCATTTACACTGAGGTGGGTAGTTTTGCCCGCTCATTAGATGGCAGCCTCGCCTCTCGTTAGCCTGTTTGCCACTGCTTTCTATGCAGCAGACCTTATGATGCCCATTTATACCAACCGACGAACGCATGACAAGTGAGGTGTGACAATCTAACGATTGCTGAGCGCTCGCTGCCCGCGTTTACAAGGGTGTATTTGCACGGGCGATCCCTGTGCGCTGCAAGATGCACCACAATCGCAAGTGGAACGGACGCAGTTCGCTCATTTACATGGGTGAGTTTTCGTTCGGACCGCGATAGATAAGCTGCAGCCCGTGTTATTGTGTTTCCCTTCAGGAAGCGCCCGTTCTTTTCTACAGGAGAAAATAAAGGTGTGTAAATGCGAAGGAGATACAAGATTTTTACATTAGATTTCTACTGAAACGTGATTTTCCCCTTGTGAACCCTGCATGTGCAGCGACACATTTTTCACGCAAAACGTATTGAAGACAAGAAAAAAAAAACAAAAAAACCACAAGGCTCCTTTTAGGCCTCATGCCCACGCAGAATGCGCTGGAGGCCCTGTCCAGGTCCTCGCGCTTCTGTAATGCGGGTGTGCACACGCATGCCGGCTGCTGCGCTGGCGCACATGCGCAGTACAGATTTTTTTTTTTTTTTTATTTCCTGCTCTTCCCGTAGAATCCGCGGCATCAATTACGGACGGGCTGCGGGTCAGACGGCTTCCTTTGACTTCAGTTCCCACACGGACGGCTTCCATTGAAGTAAAATGCAGCATGCTGCGATTTTTCACCCGTGCGCAGAAACAATTGGTTTCCACTCGTGTGCATGAAGAATCATGTTTTCACAGCAGGCTATGGAGGGTTATTGCTGCGGAACCCGGAGGCGGACGCCTACTATGGAATCTGCAGCAGAAACACACCCGTGTGCAGGCGGCCTAAGAGTGCGATGTTGGTCCAAGTTACTCAGACGGACATCCCCCTCAGGGTGTAGTTACAGCCTGCAATAACTGCGCCATGTAAAGGGGCCTTTATCCCAGATGACGCCCGGCGCCTGCGGTCACAGCCTGTCGATGCATGTACACAGGCGAGCGCGACACCACTGCGAGGAACTCAGACCGCCGACACGTGAAAATGTGATTGTGAGGATGATGCGCGGCTGTGTGGGTGATGATCTTGTGCGCGATCATGTGCTGCTGTCATAAAATCAGAAAGACCACATGACAAACCTGCATGTACACGCAGAGGGGCGATTCCTGGACTGGCGCGCTCACAGGACGACAGTTCTCGCAGTCCATGAGAAGAGCCGCTCGTGTAAAATGACCGGATTGCTATTAATGCGCTATTTTACGTGCGACGCACAATCAGACGGAACTCACATGTGAAACTCGCTTAGGTAAATACAGCCTGAGGGTTATGTACGAGCGCCAACCCAACGGCCTTGGCAGATCACTATACCACCTGCTCCCAGCACCCACTGACTACTCCTAGTCATGCCCCCCAGAGGCGGCTTGTGGTGGGCACTTATTAGTCACACGCTGGCACTTTTTTCTATTAACATATTAGCAAAACCAAATTACAGACATTGGTCATCACCAGTGCCAAGACTTGGCCGTCCCCGGTGGCACCCACAGTGCCCAGCTCCCTGCTATGCGGTGTGCCCTGCTGCCAGCAAGGAGGGACAGCAGCTCAGTGGGCACAGGAGGGTGGCAGCTGGCCCAGATCTGTGCCCACCTTGTCACTCGATGGCCAGCTGTGCCCCGTAGGTGCCCTCTGCCAGGCAGTCTAGGCCTCGGCCGCCACTCATGCCGCCGGCAATGACGTACCAAGGCCGCATGGGAGGCGACAGTCACCGGCTGCCATCCCTGCCCCTCCGGCTGGCACACAGCGGCATGCAGCCGGGCGGCGACATATGATGTCACTGCACCGTGTGATGTCACTCATCGGCTGCCATACGGTGCGGCGGGCCGTAGCAGAGGTCACCCCGCAAGCCGGACACACGGGGCAGGTAACGGGCAGAGTGACGTTACTGCACTCGTGTCGGACATAGTGCCGGCTGGCAGCGCGGAGGGCCCGGAGCGCACAATGTGGGCACAGCACATCCCAGGCACACACATCTGATGCCAGACGGGGTCCACGAGCCGAGCCACGCCAGGCGGGGCACTGAGCCTGACCTGTGGGGACGGAGAGAGCGAAGGATGGGGACGGATTGCGCCCCGGGCCCCACCAGGTCTCACCTGCTCTCCTCAGTCCGCGCAGCCGGGCGCAGCCGCACCAGCCAGATGGCCCATTTCCGGATCCCGGCGCCGCAGTACGCATGCGCAGAGCATGTCCACGTGACTGGAAGGAGCGGAAAGGGCGGGGCGCTAGAAACGCTGCGTCGCCTTCCATGCCGGACACGTGATGAGTGTGCGACAGGAGAGTGGAGAGGGTGTGGTTACTGTCACGTGTCTAGCAACCGGCGGAAGCCATGAATGGGTGACTAGCGTGAGGCTGGTGCTGCTGATGCCGCATGGATGAGGCTGGCTGAGCGAAGAAGCCAGAACAATTAAGCGCAGGGCTGCTTTCATTTTTCAAGAGCAGCAGGCAAAATAAAAGCTGTGTTTGGTTGGGTGTCAGGCTGGGGTCACACAGGCGTAAGCGCATTCGCCCATGCGTTTGCACAATGCGCTGCCATTTTTGCGCATGTAAATCTTGTGCAAAAAAGCACAAGCATGCTGGCATTCATTGGAAGGAGTAATTACTGCAGTGTGTGCGCTGGCCCTGGGCAAATGTGCAGAAAAATAGAGCGTGCTGTGTATGTTTTTGTGCGAACAATCTGCGCGTGCTAAGGACGCTTCTGTGAACAAATCCACTGAAATCAATGAGTTCCATTCCCTGCATAATATACTGCGCACACATGTACCTGTGACTCCGGCCTCAGCGTACCCACTGCGGCTTTATGGTGAAGTGTACAGTCGGACCTCACTAAAGTGTTAAACAAATGCAAACATTACCTCATTTATGTCTTCGTATAAAACGTATCCAGTAAAGAAAAGTACACGACAAAGTATAGTAAAAAAACGCTTCTATAGTATTTTTCATGATTAATGTTATACATGCCCCCCGATGGTGTGGGACATATGAAGCATATACGGGGGGGCAAGGGCTGATTGTAATTGTAAGACTATAGCAATAGTGTCCCCCATAGTGGCCTCAGTACTAATAGTGACCCCCCCCAAAGTGGCCGCAGTAGTAATAGTGACCCCTATAGTCGCCTCAGTACTAATAGTGACTCCCCCCCCCCCCCCCATGGCGGTCTCAGTAGTAATAGTGACCCCCCCCCCCCCCCATAGTGGCCTCAGTAGTAATAGTGACCCCCAAAGTGGCCGCAGTAGTAATAGAGACCCCCCCTCCCCCATGGTGGCCTAATTAGTAATAGTGACCCCCCCCCATGGTGACCTCAGTAGTAATAGTGACCCCCCCCCCCCATAGTGGCATCGGTAGTAATAGTGACCCCTATAGTGGCCTCAATAGTAATAGTGACCCCCCCCCCCCCATCCCCTGAATAGTGGCCTCAGTAGTAATAGTGACCCCCCCCCCCCCCATGGTGGCCTCAGTAGTAATAGTGACACCCCCCCTTCCCCATAGTGGCCTCAGTAGTAATAGTGACCCCCCATAGTGGCCTCAGTAGTAATAGTGCCCCCCATAGTGGCCTCAGTAGTAATAGTGACCCCCCATAGTGGCCTCAGTAGTAATAGTGCCCCCCATAGTGGCCTCAGTAGTAATAGTGATCCCCCCCCCATAGTAGCCACAATAGTAATAGTGGCCTCAGTAGTAATAGTGACCCCCGTAGTAGCCACAGTAGTAATAGTGATCCCCATAGTGGCCTCAGTAGTAAAGGTGCCCAAGGAGTAATAAGGTGATGAAAAAAAGAGAGTATATATGCATTATGTGCATTTCACATGCACTATCACATATCAAACACAAGGCTCACAGGCCAAATCCGACCCACCAAGTCATTTTATGTGGCCCACTGTCCGTGCAGCACCCCTACAGACATTCCACTCACCTAGCCTGCAGCCCCGGTCCGTCAGTGGCAGCGCAGTTTGTGACCACTGACCTGTACCTTCAGCATCTGCGCTGTGTACAGGACAGTGCCTCAGACATCGGGGGCGAGAGGTTAGCGGTTACGGCCTTAGTGCAGTGGTCACCAGATAGGATTGTTCCAGTGTCTGTCCCATAGTGGGGTTGTCCTTTTCAGGATAGGTGCTCCGCTTGAGGGAACCGTCTGCTTTAGGCAATTCTGGCATTCTTGTCCTTGTAGTACTCCATACCTAGTTATATGCGGCTTTACTATTATTAATTCGTCTGTAAAGATTGCCATTTCCTGTTCCTTGCTGTGCTATGTTTTCGGACCTGAAAGTAGTTACTATCAGTTCTGTAAACTAGTCAAACCACATGTGACAGCAACATTCTGCTCCCGGAGAGTTATGAGTATTCCCGTTACCGGGGTGTCTGCAGAATTCTGTGTGGAAAGCATCACTACCCTGAGAAGACATTAAAATTGGGGTTATTTAGTATAGGAGCGACCTAATAACTGTATAAATATATCAGGGGACAATACAGAGATCTCTCCCATGAACCTACTAGCGCAATGCTCATGGTGCAGAATTCCGTGAAATAACCCGTAATCACCCACGGCATGTTCTATTTGCCATGGGTGTACGCGCGGACGGCTTCCATTGCAGTCAATGGAAGTCGTCCATCACGCTATCTTTCGCTGTAGCACAGCGGAAGATAGCGTGAAAACTCTTCACTGCCCACCGACACCCGCATCATATGACGCTGCGGGCGTGTCACGTGACACTGCCGGCGCGTTATGCGCTGTACTGCGCATGCGTTCTGGCACGGGATGCGGGACGTCAGGCAGCGGAGGTGAGTCTGGGGGGACGCCGTGACGGACTCCGCTGCGGAATTCTGCTTGCGGAGCCCGTCACGGCCATGGGCACTAGGCCTAACTGTTTATACCCAGGACTGTCACTGTAACAAGGGAGCATCCTCTATGTCTAGAGGAAAGAAGGTTTCATTATCAACATAGAAGGGGGTTCTTTACTGTAAGAGCAGTGAGACTGTGGAATTCTCTGCCTGAGTACATGGTGATGGCAAATTTCTTGAGTATTACAATATTACATGTTATAATTATTAATTACTTCAGAAGGGTTGATGATGCAGGAATTATTCCAATTGCCAGATTGGAGCCAGGAAGGAATTTTTTTTCCTAAATGAGGAAAATTGGCTTCTACCTCAATGGATTTATTTGTCTTTCTCTGGATCACCATTGAGGGGTAATAGGCTAAACTAGATGGACGTGTGTCTTTTGTCAGCCTTACACACTGTATTACTATGTTTATGTTTCTATGTGATCTGAGTAAAGGATTTTGTTTAAGATTCCATGAGACCAATGAAGGATTCACTTCAACATCCGGCTAAGTGGCCTAGACATTGTACTGGGAGAAGGACATCTATTCCATCGTCTGAAGATGATTTCCAACCTTGGATGAGACTCATTCCTTTTCAATAACTGATAAAGAACAGGAAGAAGGAAAAATGCTTTTCTCCATAGATAAGATACGCTAGTTGCTAAAGTCCATCCAATCAAGGGACCAGGATGTTGACCAGTGGGACACTATAACCTACCTCTAAGGGGCCCATGGCTTTCAAAGGACAAGGCTTTCAATAAAGCCATGGTGGCTGAATGGAAACATCCAAAAAAGGCTCCAGTTCTCACCAAACATTTCAAAACAATGATTCCCATTAATCACTTAATGCCACAGGATGTAAGTTTATGTCCTGGCAGAGTTGTAATAAATGCAACAAGATGTTAACTGTGGATGGCACAGGTTCAGAAGTGAGACCACGCCATCTCGCAGTGGGAGCCAGCTATGACTGATAGCCTGCCTCCCACTGCAACAACAGGGATCGATGAGAACATCGATCCCCACTCTGGACCCTTTACATGCCATGATCAATGTACATTGCAGCATGTAAAGGGCTCTCCCTCTGTAACGTCATCAGTGCTCCAAGATGTAATCACGGAGGGCCGATGGTTTGCCATGGGTCTATGATCACTATTGTGAACGATAATGCATTGCATTATAGAAGTATTGCAATGTATTATCATAACGATCAGAGCTTTTATGGTTTTAGTCCCCAACAGTAAGGTAACCAGACAGCCCGATTAAGGCGGGACAGTCCCGCTTTAGGACCCTGTGTCCCGCTTTCTGCCGGGACAGTCATTTGTCCTGCTTTCGGGACATCTGGTCACCATGAAGGTGATTACCAGCCGGAGTGCCGCAGCTCCCTGGCTGGTAATCACTTTGCGGCGTCACAGTTGGATGCACACACTGACGACAGTGTGTGCATCCGGGATCTTCTTCCTCTGACCTTCTTAGTTCCGCAGGAGGAGGCGCTGCTGCAGGGACACACACTTCTGCCTGCAACAGCTGTGAGAAGTGCTGTGGCACTCTGGAGACCAGGAGGAGGGTAAGTATGTGGGTTTCATGGGGGCTCTTTTAGTACTGGAGCTACTGTGGGGGTAACTGTTACTACTGGGGTCAATATAGGGGACACTATTATTATAGTGTCTCCTATATCAGCCCCATTATTATTAGTACTGAGGCCACTGTGGGGGTCACTATTACTACGGAGACTACTGTGGGGGTCCTTATTACTTCTGAAGCCACTGTTGGGAGTTACTATTACTACTTAGGTTACTGTGGGACTCACTATTACTACTGGCGCCACCGTGGGGGTCACTATTACTTCTAAGGCCATCGTGGGGGTCACTATTACTACTGAGGCCACAGTGGGGGACACTATTATTACTAGGGACGATATAGGGGGCACAATTACTACTGGGGTTGATATAGGGTACACTATTATTACTGGGACAGATATAGGGAACACTATTACTACTGAGGCCGCTTTGCACGTGGCAGCATACCTTAATCAGACTTGGGGAATGTTTACATATGGCAGGAATGTCTGCAGCAGAAATTTCCGCTGCAAATTCCGCAGCATTTCTGCACCCAAAAAAACTGTCAAAATCCATAGCATTGGTGTGGATTTTGATTGAAAATCAGCCGCATACCTGCAGCTTATTTCATGCTTTGTGACGCTCCCCTTCACTTCCTCCGTAGCCTTCCCACTGTCAGTGCTCCCCAGCTTCCAGTTCCGAGTGGCCTGGTGAGGTGTGGCGCTGTAGGTCAGATGAGGCCACTACTGGTCGCTGGGAACTGGAAGCTGGGTAAGGGCGACAGCGGGAAGGCTTTGGAGGACGTGAGGGGAAGCACCACATAGTATGAAATCTCTCCTGTTCTTGTCACTACTGTCAAGTTTCTCACTATTTTTTCTCTTCCCATTAAACCTTTTCCTTGTCGAATGCATACCAGATCTTACACTAGAATCAATGAACCAACACCCAATAGATAAACTACTTTCAGACATTGATGATAATCAGTGCTCAAATCTCAATCTTGATTGCAGAAATGTATTATGTTTTAATGGTGTTATGGGAATAAATCATATTTCAGAAGACTTCACTGATCTGCCCCAAATTGGTTATAATGAGGAGATTCATGCATGATAATGTATTTGAACTGACTGGTGTTATCCGTCAGTCTTCAATACCTTACTGATTTATTTTTAATATCACAATACAGATGTAGTTGAAGATGTTGCACCAATTACATGCATGCCCCCCCCCCCCCAACATCATAACAACTCATGATTGGCCAAGTATGTAATGACGCTAATGATTAACATATGTTTACGCCCCAGGTGTATGTCGCTATGTGAACATGTAATTCCTATACACCCAAGTAGCATTGATTTATTAATATGCCTGTCTGAACCAAAGGAATGCAGTAAAAGATAAGTAGTTCTTCTTGTGAGCCATGCTGGGAAGATGCGTAGGGGTTTAGCTCAATATTGTACTTGGACATACCAGGGTACAATATTGAGCTCGTTAACCATTTAACTGCTAGCTATTTCCTATGAAGGTGGATATATATATATATATATATATATATATATTTGCCTAGGCTGATATAATAATCTTTATTTGTATAGCGCCAACATATTCTGCAGCGCTTACATAGACAGGGGGGATACAGAAAGACAAAAAGTACAAACATTACAGAACCACGGTTACATAGTAATCAATTGATGGAAAAAATAGGGGTGCGGGTCCTGCTCCAACGAGCTTACATACTACAAGTAATGGGGTGATACAGAAGGTAAAGGGGCTGGAGATGTGCATGGTATGGAGAGGTGGAGAGTGAGCGATGTTATACACATAGGCAATGGTCAGACATTTAGCCGTGTGACGGCAGAAACGGTATGACTGCAGGAGCGGTTTATGATGGCTAGCAGGGAATGCAGTCAATAGGTCAGGGAGCATGTTATCAGGCAGCGTACAGAGGGGTTTGTTTAGGGAATGCGGTATGCCTCTCTGAAGAGGTGTGTTTTTAGAGCACGCCTGAAGTTCTGCGAGTCCTGGATTGCTCGGGTATCCTTTGGCAGTGCGTTCCAGAGGACAGGTGCTGTTCTGGAGAAGTCTTGGAGGCGGGAATGAGAAGTTCGAATTAAAGGGGCGCTCAGTCTGGTTTCGTTAGCAGAGCGGAGAACCCAGGCTGGGTGATGGATTGAGATGAGAGAGGCAATATAGGGGGGCGCTGCACTGTGGAGGGCTTTGTGGATGAAGGTAGTGAGTTTAAATTGAATTCTGTATTTAACGGGCAGCCAGTGCAGTGACTGGCACAGGGCAGAGGCGTCCGAGTAGCGCCTGGACAGGAAGATGAGCCTGGCTGCCGCATTTAGGATGGATTGGAGAGGGTAGAGTCTGGTGCAGGGGAGGCCGATCAGCAACGAGTTGCAATAATTTAGCCGGGAGTGGATGAGGGCAACAGTAAGCGTTTTTAACGTGTCCACAGTGAGAAAAGAGCGGATTCTTGCGATGTTCTTGAGGTGCAGCTGACATGTTCGGGCCAGAGATTGGATGTAGGGGGTAAATGATAGATCAGAGTCGAATATGACCCCAAGGCAGCAGGCATGTTGTCTAGGAGTTATGCTGGCGCCACACACTGAGATGGAGATGTCAGGATGAGGTCGGTTAGTGGAGGGTGGAAATACCAGTAAGTCAGTTTTAGAGAGGTTTAGTTTTAGGTAGAGAGAGGACATAGTGTTAGAGACATATAAGAAACACATTTATATTATTACTACAACAATGGCAATTCACAGAATGGAAGGGAATTGAAGCATTATAAAGATCTGGTATATAAAAATGGAGATTTGGTGGAACAAGGTTATCTTGGAAAACTATTTGAGTTCGTATGTTCTCCCTGTGTCTGTGTGGGTTTCCCCCTGATACTTTGATCCTCCCCTCTCCAAAAGCATACTAATGGTGAACTTAGACTGTGGACCAAACCAGACAAGCGATGTACAGCGCTGCTGAATAAGTATGCACCATATAAATGTTAAGGCTTTAGAATTTGTAAGAGGTAGCATGTAAGTGCTTTCTGCTTTCTTCGGGTCACAGGGAAGACCCGGAGTGAGGAGAGGTGAATTTAAGCCTATTTGGTATTGTACTGCACGCAGAAGGGGTTTTATCTATAATCTATAACTAGTTTATCCAAGGACTTTTTGTTTTAATATACTCTTTTATTTTCCATGATCAAACAATAATAGTATACCAAAAAAAAAAAATAGACTTACAAGTAGAAGAGGAAAATATGTAGGTACGTGTGGTGAAGAAACAGATCAGGAGGATAAATCAGTGAACATAAAGGCGCATTTAGGCACAACGATTATCGCTTGCCTTCTGCATCCCGATGTTTTCTGCAAGGAGCGCCCGACTGTTATACAAATGAGCGCTCCGTGCCGGGTGTGGAGAACAGAGCTGGACCGCTGTGTTCTTCATATCCAGCTGTCATCAGGCATAACAAAAACTGCACGATGTCAGTGCAGTTACACACAACGATTATCACTCAAAAGATGGCTTTTGAGCAATAATCGTTGTGTCTAAATGGGCCTTAAGTCTAAACAGAGATATCCTGTGCCTTAGTAATCGATGGCCAAAAGATGAGAGAAAACCCCTTAAACAGCAGATCAAACCCAGAAGGTAATTGAGCATAACTTACAACAGTGACCTAGATTATAAATATAATATGGGACAATTTATATCTCGCTTCTTGGTACTTGTGAGTAAACTCAAAGATCACATCTCTCTGGGCCAGAGTAAATGAGATATCCAGGTCGCTTTCCCATTTAAGCAAATATGATGGTTTAAATTTTTGTGGCGGGGAGATCAGTAGAGCATAAAAAAACAAAGAGAATGACGAGCAGGGCCTCATCTCATACAGACTTTTTCAAAAGGTGTCATTTGTCAACAAAATCCTTTGGATGAGGGGTAAAGAGCTCACAAAATGGAAGGGGCTGCATAGACCTCCAAAGGCCCCGTTGGACAAGGGCCAAAATATCTGACAAATCCGATTTGGAAAGCCAGCGAGTTTCGAATTAAAACTGAGACACATATCTGCAAGGCACCAAGTTTTAAATGGGCCATTCGATAAGCCCGCAGAGAACTGTGGATTTTCCAAAATGGAGAGACAAGATCCTTTGGAAATAAGGTATCATAGGTTACCAAAGTGGGTCCTGTAGTTGGGTTAGACTTTAAGATCATAGGGATAGGGGGGTCCCATCCAGAGAAGCAACTGTAGGGGGAATGGGTGTTAAGGTTGTGCATCGGACCTGTGGTTCTACAGGTTTCCTGGTGAACACCTTCACAGGCAGGGGTTAATTGAGATGGCTGGGTGTGGTATTTTCTGCAGATAAATACCAGCAAACTCTTGGGAGAGATTGATGGTCATTTTAGTACTTAACTGTGTTGTGCCCACTCAGAGCGGGTTGTATGCATGCTAGTCTGTAGTGTCCCTCTCTCCTCCCCTGAAGACGGTCTGGACACCTGTAGTCCTTGTCTGCATCATGTGCAGCCCCCCCTCTTCCCTTCCCTCTGACAGATGCGGGCCTCCAGACGTCTTACGTCTTGTGTGTGTGTCAGACGGGTGATGCCTGACACTGTTCCCTATGTCAGCATGGTGGCTGATTCTCTATTCCCCGGATGTGAGTACACTTGGACTGCCTATGGTTTACCATCTGTATGCATGTGAGCTCTGGGTGGGGTTCCTGTTATATGTTGTATGCACAACCTGGTATGTAGGTGTGAACAGCAACATGTTTTGTATGTCTGTGCAACTGCTCTATGTGCAGCCCTGCTCTCTGTGGTTGTGTTACTCTGTATGTTGGTGTGAACAGCGACGTATGTCATGTTCGTGCAGGTGGCCAGACATGTGCTTTATGTGCAGTTCTATTCTGTGTTCAGTGTGTGTGAACAGTGTCCTGTGTGTTTAGTGCACTTCTCCAGGTTCCTGATCAGGGATAGCTAGGTCCCAGATGAAGACAGTGGGGCCAACCTTATCAGGATGATAACCCTGCTTTTAGGCAGGGGTTCCCCACTTTCCCTGATTAGTAGGGGACAGAGGTCCTTTCAATTGTACCTGGAGAGTAAAATTGTATATAAATGTGTTTGCAGGTTTTGAATGGACACACTTGCATCCGTATTGAAGTGTGGTGCTTTAGTGCGCTAAGCGGACGTAACAGTGGGGCAAAAGAGTGTTCTGTTGATACCCATTGTTTTGTGGCCTGATGTGTGCACCAATCAAGGACACGTTGTAAGAGGGAAGCATGGTAATAACCCTGTATGTCTGGTAGACCCACCCCACCACTAGTCTTCATCAGAAAGAGAATCAAGCACACTAGTCTGTCTAGTTTATTAGTCCAAATAAATAATTTTAATGGGGAGTGTTTGCAAGATATATAAAATGTGGGGCAAAATGTTTATTTTATAGATGGTGCGCCAACCAAACCAGGTATACAAGCCTTTGGACCATCTGTTTAGATCACTCCTCATGTTCCTAAGTAACAGTAGATGATTCAGAGTGTATAACTCCCCTTGGTCTCTCGAGATCCACACTCCAAGATATTTAATGGCTTCCAGAGCCCATTTAAATGGAAGGGTGGAGGCAAGAGAGGTCTGGATAGAATATGGTAGCAAGACATTTAAGGCTTCAGATTCTTGGAAGTTTATTTTAAAACTACAATTTTCCTGAAAATGGTGGAGTCCCATCAACAGACTTGGGAAGAACTTGATCACATTTGTTAGAAAAAAGAGCAAGTCATCCACATATGTCACAACTTTTATATCCATATTCTAAATAGTATGGCCTCTAATACCTGGATTTGTTCTTAGTGTCCATAGCAGGGGTTCTAAGGTTAAGACGATGATCAAGGGGTAAAAAAGAGGGCAATCCTGTCATGAACCATTTCTTATGTGAAAGAAGGAAGAAATAACACCATTATCATTGGTTGAGGCAGTGGGGGCCTGATATAAAGAATGAATCTATGAACGCATACCCTGGCCCAGACCAATATGTTTCAATTCTGAGAAGGGACCAACTCACCCGATCAAATGTCTTTTCTGCATCAATAGATAAGAAGCATTGTGAAGAAAAAAATTATACAGCTCACTGATAGATGTTGACTTAGAATGATCAAATGTCCTTGTAGAATAATCCACAGGTGCACGGATGTTGCAGGCTGAGCCCAGTCCGAAGTAAAGCCTAGAAGTATGAAGATTTGATCCAGCACCAATATTTTTTTTTTTTTTTTAAATCACTTCTTTATTGAATACATATTAAAAAATTCCCATGTGCACATGGGTTAAAAGACAAGCTGATACGTTTCGGCTGTTATACAGCCTTATTCATAGCTATGAATTTTTTAATATGTATTCAATAAAGAAGTGATTTTTTTTTTTTTTTTTTTTTAAATCTTCATACTTCTCAGCTTAAAAGCATTGTCCCAGGCTTCTAAGGCTGGGATAAATCCAACTTGATCAGAATGGATGATACTAGGTAGTAATGGGGCTAGGCATAAGGCAAGGACTTTGGCAAATAGTTTGGTATCGCCATTTAGCAGGGAGATCAGACAATAACTAGACCAGAGTGTGGGGTCTTGGCCATCTTTATGGATTACTGAAATGTGGGCATGGGTTATATCCAAAGGAAGAGGGCATCCGTCCTTGATGGAACTAAGGCCTTGATCCAGGGGATTGAATATAAGGTCTGTATATTTCTTATATTAAGAGGCGGTAAAGCCATTTGTGTTAGGTGCACTGTTCAGACACAAACTTCTGTTTCGGTATCTTGCAGAAATGGGCATCGTCCCATTTTCCCTGAGCTTATATTGGTGGTAGATCAACAGAAGGAAATCATCAGTTTACAGAAGCAACTGCTGGGCTTGCATCACTCAGGTACCAATGTCCGCATGGCACTGCCCACAAAGTTCGGTAGGGATCTCCATCAGTATACAGGCTTCCTCAATCAATGCCGGATTTATTTTCAAATGCAGCCCACACTGTTTACCAGTAACCGGAAAAGGGTATTTATTATTAACCTCCTCACTAATGACGCGCTTGCCTGGCCCTCGCCATACGTAGAGACCAACAGTAATCTCCTCGACAGCCTCGATGCCTTCATGACCGCTATGGGGCAAATCTTTGGTAATCGGAACCGCTGTGCCACAGCTGAAGGGAGGTTACATAACCTACGACAAGGGTGACGTTCCGTTGCAGAATATACGGCGTTTCATCACTGGGCAAATAATACCACGTAGAATCATGCTGCACAACAGAGCCAATTTTGCCAGGGATTATCTGAGTGGGTAAAAGATGAACTTGCCAGAGTGGAGACTCCTGAAAACCTGGAAGACTTCATCCAGTTGTGCATCCTGATTGACCAGAGACTTTTCGAGCGGCGAAAGGAGAGACTGCAAGGTTCAGATATCAGCACCTCATACTTCTTCAGTCAATTGACGTTGAGTCCCCACCCAAGGACTAAAGCTGCTCCTGAACCCATGCAGGTCAACATAATCTGCAAACATCTATCTACCACGGAGAAGGAAAGGCGCCGAGCTGAAAATCTGTGCCATTATTGTGGGAACTCAGGACATTATGCCCTAAACTGTTCAAACAAGCTCCAAAGGACTCTCGCCTTGTTAAACCCATAGCCAATCCAGTCGTCATGAAACAAGGGGATACCACCAAACACACCTTTCCACTAGTACTTCATGACAGTGTGGAAACCCTTTCCCCGATCCACCATTTTGTCCTCCCAATTGAGATTGTAACAGGTGATCACAAGACACAGTGCTCGGCGATCTTGGATTCGGGAGCAGAGGGGAACTTCATAGACTTAACATTCGCTAGTGACAAAGACATTGCAACAAGACTTAAGTGTTTCAGTGTTTCACATTCGCTATGTGAGGCACTGAACGAGAAATGTTTGAATGGAACAACGATTTTTATGCCTGTGACAAACGAGAAGCGAACGATGAACGAGAATCGTTCAGTCATTGACTCGCATTTAGACTGAACAATTATCATTCACTTTTGTTTGTTTGAACGATTTTTTTCAGTAGAATTGTTCCATCGAAAAGCACCCTTATGGTGACTTTCAAAATACCAATCAAGTTATAATTTTACCAGGTTTTGTCCAGATCCCTCCTTAGAGGACCAAATCAGACTTCATTCTCTGGATCTTGTTAGGTGTCTGAACATTTTCCTTTATAAATTTCAGGATATTGGACTTGAATAAAATCTTTTAGGTACAGTTCTCTACAAGGAACAAGGATCAGAAAGCCTCTAAACCCACCTTCAGTAGGTGGATCAAAGAGGCCATTAGTGTGTCATTCATATCCCAGGGCTTGAAGCTGCCTAATTTTGTAAGAGCTCATTTGACTTGTGCAGTGTCAACCTGTTGTAGCAGAGAGAAGTTTACTTCCTTTGTAATATATTTGTTCCCATGCAGCAGCACAAGATTCCCTGCAGATTTCTGTAGTCTTTATAATCATCACAGAGTAGGTAAGCTTTAGTTAGCCATATGAAGGAGGGGATGTGGAGCTAGCTGTTAATTTATTACTATTTCACGAAAAAATCCAATCTGCCCTACCAGTTCACAGGGGCAGGAATAACCTCATGGTTGTTCTGCTGTTTAGACTAATAGAAAGCAGATTAACATTGGAAATCAACGCTTAACACTGTGTTTTCTCCTCATAGCCAGCGGTCCCATCCCAGCTTACATCTGCAATCCCAAAAGTGGTTGGTTCCGCGAGAGCAGGGGGAGGTGGTGTCTGGCAGCATCACACTGACGTCACAGTCTGTGCCAGGATCATCACAGAGCAGGGGAGCTTCCACGCGGAGGAGAGGGTATGTGGGTCTCGGGAAGATAGGGGGCCGCTGGGGGATGTCACTGTTGGTTCTGGGGGCCGCCGTGGGGTGTCACTATTAGTACTTTGGGCCAATGTGGGGTGTCACTATTACTACTGGAGGCCGCTGTGGGGTGTCACTATTACTACTGGGGGCCGCTGTGGGGTGTCACTATTACTACTGGGGGCCGCTGTGGGGTGTCACTATTAGTACTGGGGGCCGCTGTGAGGTGTCACTATCATATTGGGGGCCACTGTGGGGTGTCACTATTATACTGGGGACCTCTGTGGGGTGTCACTATTATACTTAGGGGCTGCTGTGGTGTGTCACTATTATACTGGGGGCCACTGTGGAGTGTCACTATTCGTACTGGGGGCCTGCTGTGGGGTGTCACTATTATACTGGGGGCCTGCTGTGGGGTGTCACTATTACACTTGGGCTGCTGTGAGGGTCACTATAACCGCTGGGGCCACTGGGAGTGGGGTCACTAATACCATTGGGGTATGTTTACATATGACTGCTTTCTGGATATGAAAATGCTGCTGAATTTTCCACAGAGGACATTCTGCAGCATTTCCGCATCTAAAAAGCAGTCAAAATCTGCATGCTGCCTATTTTGAAGCGGCCGTGTCCTTTTTAGAATGACGGTGGTAAAATCCTACATTGTGGTAAACCCCGCCCCCTGATGTTTCGGCACTTTGCGATGAATAAGTGGGTTTTGGGTTTGCAGTTTGGGCACTCGGTCTCTAAAAGGTTCGCCATCACTGGACTAGACTAACTAAAAATAACCTTTAATTAATGTAATATATAAAAACATATAAAGGGTACTTAAAGGGGTTGTCCCGCGCCGAAACGGGTTTTTTTTTTTTTCAACCCCCCCCCCCCCCCCCCGTTCGGCGCGAGACAACCCCGATGCAGGGACGTACAGAAAGCTCACCGGAGCGCTTACCTTAATCCCCGCGCTCCGGTGACTTCTATACTTACCTGTGAAGATGGCCGCTGGGATCCTCTGCCTCCGTGGACCGCAGCTCTTCTGTGCGGTCCACTGCCGATTCCAGCCTCCTGATTGGCTGGAATCGGCACGTGACGGGGCGGAGCTACACGGAGCTACACGGAGCCCCATAGAGAACAGGAGAAGACCTGGACTGCGCAAGCGCGGCTAATTTGGCCATCGGAGGGCGAAAATTAGTCGGCACCATGGAGACGAGGACGCCAGCAACGGAGCAGGTAAGTATAAAACTTTTTATAACTTCTGTATGGCTCATAATTAATGCACAATGTATATTACAAAGTGCATTAATATGGCCATACAGAAGTGTATAGACCCACTTGCTGCCGCGGGACAACCCCTTTAAGACGAACACCTAAACATAAATAGTACCAATAGAGATTGATACGCTAATGTAAACCTGAGACAGCCACTATAGCTGAGTTAGTGGGAAAAATCTCGGTTTACCAAAACAAAATGATATTTAGATGTAATTAGGTTTTAGAACAATACATGTACCTCCACTGAAATAGTGTTCTAAAGGTGGAATCTGTCACTGGGGAGCAGTATGATGGGATAACTCCCCTAGCTAAGCATGGATGAGATCATGCAACTGATCCACCTAGGGTCTAGAGCAACTACTAAGCACTGGATGCATCTTTACTGAAGTGGTGTTCTACCCTGTTTCACCGACAATAAGACAGTGTCTTATATTAGTTTTTGCTCTCAAAGATGTGCTAGGTCTTATTTTCAGGGGATGTCTTTTTTTTCC
The DNA here is from genome assembly GCF_035609145.1 of Eleutherodactylus coqui. NCBI lineage: Eukaryota > Metazoa > Chordata > Amphibia > Anura > Eleutherodactylidae > Eleutherodactylus > Eleutherodactylus coqui. The sequence goes on along the minus strand of NC_089837.1, from coordinate 164,777,182 downwards.
ATGAAGAATTCACATTTATTGTTGAACAACAAAAAAAATGCACATTTATTATGTACTGTACAGTAGTTCTCATCACAAACCAGCATAACCAGACAAACTGTGAATCCGATCAAGAATTTCTTGTTACTACCATTATTTCCATGTACAAACTGTCTGGAGACTGTAACAATCACCGCCCCAAGAATCAAAGTGACACACTGGTTGCCTGACTCACACTCAGGGTCACAAAAAAAAAAGGGCTGTAAAGTACCGGGCTCCCACACACTGTCTGGAGACTGTAACGATCACTCACAGTAGTTCCTGGACCACGTGTACAGCAGGGACGGTATTTCAGCTTCCGGACACCAGGGAGAGCTCATCCCAGCAGACTCACAGAGCAGGGACAGGGCTAGGTCTTAATTTCAGGGAAGGCCTTATTTTTAGCACTTCAGCAAAAGCTTTACTAGGTCCTATTTTCAGGGGATGTCTTATTTTTGGGGAAGCACGGTAGATTTCTAGCGTGGGATCAATAACCAATGAGCACTATGATGAAATATCTTCCCTAGCTTAGTAAAGAAGCAATCATGCAACTGGGCCAACAAGTTTCTCCAGAGGGCATAGATCATCAGGGACTTTGATAAAACCTCAGAAATAATTTCAAATATCCAGATATGAATGGTGAAAGTGTGCTAAACGGCTAACCGGAACCCCTCACTTCATATCCATTAACCCTTTCCAATCCACTGTCCGACGTCTGAAGACATTCTGATTGAAGGCTGTACAGCTCCGATGTCAGAAGACGTCTGGCAGGGTATTCTTACTCTATATTACTGGCCGCTCTGCTGTAAGGGGCCTCTCCAGCATGTCCCATACTGCAGTACTGGCTCTAGCCAGCAGATGGCGCCATTGTATAATAGGAGAAAGAGAAAGCTCTCTAGGAAACCCTGAATCTAAAATTGGATTGCAAAGGGTTAAAGGTATCAAATTCCCACAAACAAACTTGGTCAGAATCTCAACTCTTACTACCAATATTTAAAAGATTCCCAATGCTCTGATGAGGTCTTACCATAAACTGCAGTCCCCGTAGGAGAAAGAGGTAATAACTACAAAACTGCAGAAATGGTAATAATGCGTTCAGGAGAAAAATGTTAAATTTGTCTCCGACGCATGCTATGCAACGCACAAGAGTGGCTCAGGCCCCTTTGAAATCAATGGGGGATTATCGTTATCCACTGCCACTGCTGTAACAGCAGTGGCAGAGGATTCCTTCACCCCCGCGGGAGTCCCCTCATCGCTGAACACTGTGACAGTGTTCAGTGATGAGGGGACTCCCCGCGGCGGTGCTCTTCGGGGAAGGGGGGGGGCAGGACTTGAAATATAAGCCCTTCCCCAAAAATCATCCCAAATGTGTGTAAAAAAAAAAAAATAAATAAATAAAAATATATATATATATACACTCACCTCTCTGCTGCTATCAGGGTCTCAATGAATTCAATGAATGGATTGAGCGCTGCCTGTGATTGGCTGAACGCTGTGACCAATCACAGGCAGTGCTCAGCTGTCATTCAATGAATGGCTGAGTGCTTAGCCAATCAGACACAGCACTTTCAGCCACGCGGCAAGACCTGCCGGACCCCGACAGCGGTGGTGAGGTTAGTATATATATATTTTTTATTTTTAACACAAGCTAGGGAGGATTTTTATGGTACCATTTGGAGAAGTGAATATATGTATTTTTTTATTTTTTACACAAGCTAGGGATGATTTTCAGGGAAGGGTTTATATTTCAAGCCCTTCCCCAAAAATCACTGCTGGGATTCCCTGCATCTCATTGCATCATATCTCCTAAACTATACTAAAAATTTTTAAAAACATTACACTCCCAAGTACAGAAAAAAATCATACAATTAAAATTGCTAGTAAAAAAGTGTCATTTTTAACCCGCAAATAATGAAAAAATTCGTCACTTAAGTGGTTAAAGGGGTTGTCCCGCGCTATTTTTTCAATAGCCCCCCCGTTCGGCGCGAGACAAACCCGATGCAGGGGTTAAAAAAGAAAACCGGATAGTGCTTACCTGAATCCCCGCGCTCCGGTGACTTCTTACTTACCTGGTGAAGATGGCCGCTGGGATCTTCACCCTCGGTGGACCGCAGGGCTTCTGTGCGGTCCATTGCCGATTCCAGCCTCCTGATTGGCTGGAATCGGCACAAGACAGGGCGGAGCTACGAGGAGCCGCTCTCCGGCACGAGCGGCCCCATTCAGAAAAGAAGAAGACCGGACTGCGCAAGCGCGTCTAACCCGGCGATTAGACGCTGAAGATTAGAAGGCACCATGGAGATGGGGACGCCAGCAACGGAACAGGTAAGTGAATAACTTCTGTATGGCTCATAATTAATGCACAATGTACATTACAAAGTGCATTAATATGGCCATACAGAAGTGTATACCCCCACTTGCTTTCGCGGGACAACCCCTTTAAGGAAAAAAAAGTCTATGCAGCTTTGATTAAAATCGTATTCTATTTTGCAGGACACTAGATGGTTAAATATGTATGCTGTCAAAGAAATCCATAAATAGGCTAACATAATGGGGATATTCTCATGCCCATAGCGGTACCACATTATTATATGAGGTAAGTCTCAAACCATTTAATAAAAACTGCCATTGTGCTAAAACTACACTTTAATCCTGTGTTAAAAAAAAAAATCTGCTGGGCATGTTTGTCGGAGTTCTAGTCATGGGACCTGAAGGCCAGAAGAAAACTGCAGAGTACACAACCTGTAGGGGAGAAGCCACAGAACTGGATTCCTTACAGCAGAGGTCAGTGATATCGTGATGGATTTCTCAAAAAACACACACAAAACAACGCAGAGTGCTTCTTTTTAAACAAGTTGCCCAACTTAAAGAGTGACTACACTTTTTGCTAACTTTAGACATGTCATAGAGACATGTCAAAAGTATTGATCAGTGGGGGTTCATTTGCAGGGATTCCCGCAGATTGATAAATTGCTGTGCCCCCTCAGCTATCTTCTCTGTTTTTCAGAGGTATATAGAAATCAATAATTTTGACATAGATCTATGATATGTCAAATTAACTGAAAGTGCAGCTACGTTAATTTTTTTAAATGGGTTTGAGCACTGAGGTCTGTGATTGGCAGTAGCAGCCTGTGATGTTGAATAAACCCGCTGCTGCAGCCTGTAATCACAGGGCAGACCAGTGGCATATTATGTTTACGCATGGGCAATCAGTTGACAAATAAATCAGACAACCCCTTTTTGGGTCAATTCACATGTGTGTTACGGCTCAGTTCTGGGTTTCCGTCTCTCTGTTTCGATTTTGGAGCGCCAGAAACAGAAATAAAATGGAATTAAATGTTTACATTTTTTCTCATTGATTTCAATGTGGCTTCCAAAAAATTCTGAAAGATTTCCGTTTGTTTCCATTCCATTAGGTTTCTTCGTTTGAATGGAAAAATAGTGCTGCAGACGGCTGATGCTTTTTCAATGAAGCGCCGGATAATTCCTGGTATGTTACAATTTACAGATGGAAGTGCGCTTCTTTTAGGGATGGTTAATTGATAGAATATGCCATCATTTTTTAATAAACAGGCATCTGATTACTGGTCATTACATGTACAATAAATATTGCCAACAGTTGTGTCTTTTTATGCAGATATTATGTGTTTGCTGCTTCATTTTTGTAGCCATGCCTTACTGGGGATTTTCACACTTAAAGCGGTTTTCTGACAATCCCATATATTGGTGGCAGTGGGGGAAGGGCAGAATATGTAATAAAAAAAACGTGCATACTCCCCTCCCGCTGTCCGTTGCTGGCCCTCACTACGGTCTTACATTGGTTGCAGCGGTGTTGTGGGTTCCTCACCCATTGTGACCGATAAAGCCTATAGAAGGACAATAGGCACATCATCAGTTACTTCCCATAAACCCGCCTCAGGGTTTCTACATTAGGGGCCCTTGTGACAGGTTTACGGGATGTCACCTGTCAGATGCTGTGGCGACAGTCGGCCATGGTGAATATATAATTTTTGGCATGGGGAGCCCAAAACCCATCTGTTAACGTTCCCCTGGACGTAGCAGATGGGCTTACACAAATTTCATCCTGCATTGAGCAAGTGTTTGGACCTGATGACCCTGGAGCTCTCTTCCAACGCTACCATTCTATGATTTTATTCACTTTTGAACACTAATGTATATAGGCTGAAAATTGTGTGCATATTCATCTTTTATAGCAGTTGGAGCTTCATTTTGCTGCCACAACAGTCTAATCCCCTACATGTACAGAGTTAAATGATAACATTTTCGGCTGGCTGCAATCACCACTTGGGTAATCTTAGAACCTTACTATATAGTTTTACTATGGCATTCAATGCATGTACAGTATAATCCTAAAATCCCCTTAGTGGAGGAAAAGACTGGCACAGATTCTACAGGAGAAATGCCATGCACTCTAAATGCAAAAGGGTGGAGTCTGTAATAAATCCCCAATAGGTATGGAGTTTACCGCTGCAGAGACCCGACCCATAGGACCACAGGCTTAGGATGCTTTCACAGAGGCGTTCGAATTGTGGTGATGAATATGGAATAATTCTGCCCGTCTGAAAACACCCTTAGGCCGTTTTCACATGGCCAAGAAAATAAAGTGAGCTTTGTGCGTTGCGAGGCGCACAAATCTCACATGTATATAAACCCCATTCTTTTGAATGTGGTCATATACGATGCGGGAAATAAATCACCGCAAGCTCTAACTGTGGGCGTACCCTTGTATTGCCCATTGTTTTCAATGGGGCAGATGGAGCATCGCACCAAGTGCTAGGTGCACACAAGTGTGATGCGAGCTCTCCTCATTGAAAACTTACACATTTACTCCCCGTATGAGTCGGTTTGTCAGGGCATTTTCAATTTTTATGTACAATTTTTAAAAAAAAGAAATGGCCTGGTTTAGCAGAAATTTAAACGTTAAAGTTGGAGGTTGAGGGTCAATTCATCGCAAAAAATAGTGTTTCTCTAATAAAGATACGATGGTATTGTTGCCACTGCTCATTATCCAATATTCCAAATAGACCAACTAAAATCTCATTAGGGACTGGAATCTGTAAAGGGATAAGATCAATCACCTGACTCCAAAATATATTTAAAGAGGAGCAGCCCCAGATGTGCCAAACATCAGTAGGGGTGTGATAACATCAAGGGCATAATGGAAATAGAACTTTACCCATTCTATGGAGCCATTCAGGGGTCAAATATGCTTGGTGTATAATATATAACTGAATGATTTTGTCTTTAGGGGCTAGTGAAATTAAGGTGTGTGATTCCAAGATCTCAGACCATATACCATCAAAAATTTCAGGAATTTGGCTCTGCCACCTAGCGTGCAAGGAAAGAGACCAAGGACATGTTAACATTGAGGAGATGCGTGTGTATAGGAGTGAATTTCTTACCGAAAATTCCGTTTTTCCGAGTCATCCTGACGGCATACCTGGAGGTTGCACCTTGACCTTGTAGGGACAGGAAGCAAGAGACTTCAAAAGGCTCCTCTCGCCTCCCATTCACCAGTGTCTTCTAAACTACTTACATGGACATGTCGTGGTTAACCAGGGAAGATATTTATTTGCTCCGAAACAAAAATAACATGGTTAGTTCTATTTGAACATAAGCAAGAAGAGGGTAGCTTACCCGGACTTAAACAAAGGATAATATACACAAATTTTCCGCATAAAAGGAATGTCCGTCATAGGAGCCTCTGGGCTACAAATTCGTGCCCGCATAAACGTAAATATAAACGTGTGAATTTTGGGAAGGAAATACGTGCCGTCAGGATGACTCGGAAAAAAGGAATTTTCGGTAAGAAATTCACTCCTTTTCCCCGGCGTCATCCTGACGGCATACCTGGAGTATACCAGATTATCTCTTTAGGGAGGGACCACTGCTTGCAAGACCTTTCTCCCGAACGAGAGATCGGAGGAGAGGTCCGTATTCAGCCTGTAATGTTTAGCGAACGTGTGCAGGTTGGACCATGTGGCTGCCTTGCAAATTTGGTCTGGCGTCGCCATAGCCCTCTCTAACCAGGAGCAGGATACTGCCCTGGTTGAATGGGCCTTGAGTCCTTCCGGGATAGGTCTGTTGCAGGAAGAGTAGGCCTGCTGGATGGTGGATTTTATCCAGCGGCTAATGGACCTCCTAGAAGCCGCTCTTCCTCTGCCCGGCCCTAAAATTGAACAAAAAGACAGTCAGCCTTCCTAAAGGATGATGTCTGCTCTAAGTAGCATAGAATGGCCCTTCTTACATCCAGGCTATGGTAATCTCTTTCCCTATCATTTTTGGGATTTTGACAGAAAGATGGGAGAATAATTTCTTGCTGTCTGTGGAATTTTGAGGCTACCTTCGTAAGAAAAAAGGGGTCTGTTTTTAGTATGACCTTATCATCCTGGACTAGTAGATGAGGTGTTTTACAAGATAGGGCCTAGAGCTCGCTTACGCGCCTCGCTGTTGTGATAGCTACCAGAAACACGGTTTTAAAGGTGAGGAACCTAATTGGTATCTGGTCGATAGGCTCGAAGAGGTCTTTGCAGAGATTTTGGAGAACTAGGTTTAGGTCCCATGGGGGGACCATACTACGGCTAACTGGCCTCATTCTTTCTGCCGCTTTCATGAACCTGTGGATCAGTCTATGATCCGCTAAGGGTTGGTCTAGAATGGCCGAGAGCGCTGATACCTGTACTTTCAGGGTCCCTGGTCTCAGGTTTTTATCTAGACCCTCCTGGAGGAAGTCCAAAATCTCCGCCACCGAAGTGTCAAGATTGGAGACTTCCAGCCCCCTCCAGGAGGAGAATTTTTTCCAGATTTTGTTATAAATAGCTGAGGTCACAGGTTTGCGAGACTGGCATAGAGTCGCGATAACTCTGGAGGACAGACCTTGTCTTAGTAGCGTCTGTTCCTCAATATCCACACTGCGAGGTTCAGTCTCTCTAAGTTGGGGCACAAAACTGAGCCCTGCGCTAGGAGATCCTTCCTGGGTGGAAGGCGGATTGGCTCCGTGATGGCGAGTCTTAGGAGTACTGGAAACCATGCCCTTTTTTCCCAATATGGGGCGATTAGGATCAGCGTGATATGGCTTTGCTGGACCTTCTGAAGAACTCTCAGGATCAGGGGTATGGGGGTGAGGCGTACGCCAGACTGAAGTCCCAACTCTGGGAAAAAGCGTCTAACCCCTCGGCCCTTTCCCTCGGATCTAGGGAAAAGTAGGCGGGGCATTTTGAATTTTTGCTGCTCGCAAACAGGTCCACCTGTGGACTGCCCCAGGTTTCTGTAATAAGACAAAATTCCTCTTGATTCAGAGACCATTCCCCGGGGTCTAGGCGTCTTCGACTGAGAAAGTCAGCTGTTAGGTTCTGGGACCTTTTGAGATGGACCGCTGTCAGGGACTGTACCGTGGTCTCGGCCCATCAGAAGATCCGGGCTGTTAATTTCAGCAGATGAAAATTTCTGGTGCCTCCCTGGTGGCGAATAAGTGAAACGGCGGTCACATTATCAGAGAAGATCTAAACATGTCTCTTCTTTAGGATATCCTGAGCTCTGTGAAGCGCCTCCCAGATGTTCTCTGAAATTTGAGGTCTGGGCACGCAACGTCGGACCCCATTCGCCCTGGAGCAGGCACTGCCCCACTTGCGCTCTCCAGCCAGAGTGGCTTGAATCGGTGACTACAGAGATGAAGGGCTCTGCCACCCATGGGGACTCTGCTTCTAGATTGTCAGTTGACCGCCACCAGCGGAGGGACCCTGTGACAGATGATGACATGGGCATTCTGCTGTCCAGAGAGGTTGTTGCCCCGTCCCAGTTGCCCAGGATGGCTCTCTGTAGCGTTCTTGAGTGCGCCTGGGCCCAAGGAATAATGCCGATATAGGAGGTCATGAGGCCCAGGAGCCTCATTGCGTGCCTAATTGTTATTTGCTTCTTCTGGCCGCATTTCCGTGCTGCCAGTCTAAGGCTTTCCTGCCTGGGTGGAGGCAAAGACAAGGTCTGCGACACCGAGTCTATCTGTACCCCCAGGAAGGTTTTCCGCATCTCGGGGAAAAGACTAGACTTAGGGAAGTTAACTATCCACCCCAGTCTCTGAAACAGGAAGATGACTCGGCTGGTATCCTCTTTGAGGGTCTTCAGTGAGGAAGCAATTACCAGGAAATCGTCCAGGTATGGGATGATGTTTATGCCTGCTCCATGGAGATGCGCCACCATCTCTGCCACTATTTTAGAAAATATTCTGGGTGCCGTAGAAATGCCGAAAGGTAGGCACTGGAATTGAAAATGGCGTACACGGCTTCCTATCCTGACGGCAAACCGCAGGTACTTGTGATGTTCTGGCAGGATTTGGACGTGGTAGTATGCGTACTTTAGATCGACGGTACTCATAAAGTCCCCTCTTTCGATCAGAGTTACTGCTGACCTGACGGTTTGCATTTTAAACCTTTTGTAGGTAATAAATTTGTTCAGGCCCTTCAGATTAAGGATCATCCAGAAACTGCCGTTTGGTTTTTTGATCAAAAATAAGGGTGAGTAGAATCCCAGGCCCTGCTCTACTGTGGGGACCCGAACTACCGCCCCCATTTGTAGCAGCTTAGAAATTTCGTTTTATAAAGATAGCCTGCAGGGCTGGGGATTGCGTGGGGGTGATTCTGAAGAAATTAGGGGGCCGGCTGAAGAATTCTATTCTGTACCCCTGGGCTATGAGCTGCAGGACCCACGGGTTATCTGTAATCTCCTGCCATTCCCGGGAAAAATTCAGTAGTCTGCCCCCCCACCTGGTACTCCTCTATGGGGGTAGGGGTTGTTTTTGTCTTACCCCTGCTTCCTTTGGGGTAGGACCAGCGCCCCATCTTTCCTTTGCCCCGATATGGCTTGAAGGATGGCTGACATTTGTGGGGAAATCCCGTTCTCGCCTGGTCCGGAAAACTGTGGGTCTTGTCGGTAGCCTTTTTAAGGATCTCCTCCAAGTCCGCGGCAAAGATGTGCTGACCATGAAAAGGAATGTTACACAGTCTTCCTTTGGATGTCGTATCTGCCTTCCACGTTTTCAGTCAGACCGCCCACCTGGCCATGTTAGACAATGCGGCGCTTCTGTCCGCCAGCCTCATAGATTCGGCAGATGCGTCTGCCAGGAAGCCTGTTGCTGATCTTAGTAGAGGCATGCATTCCAGTAACGCGTCTCTAGGGGGCTTCTGTTTGATCTGGTTGTCGAGTTCACCTAACCAGAGGAACATTGACCTTGCCACAGAAGTTGCTGCGATATTGGACTCCAGCGTATAGGCCGTTGTTTGCCATGCCCGTTTCATCAAGGCGTCTACCCTGTTGTCCATCGGGTCTTTAAGATGAGAGGAGTCCTCGAATGGTAGGGCTGCCTTTTTGGCCATTCTGGCCACCTGCGCGTCCACCTTGGGAACATCCTCGTAGATGCTCACGTCTTCCTCCGCAAAATGGAGTCTCTCTTTATACTCGCGGGATAAATAGAGGTGTTTGTCCGCGCAAGCCCATTCATCCGTGATCACTTTTTTCAGGGTATCATTAACCGGAAAGACGATGCGGTTCCTTGGTCTGAGCCCGCCGAACATGTCGTCCTGTACGGACCTTGGCTCGACCACATCCTCGACCTTCATAGTATCCCTGACTGCTTTGATCAGGTCATCGAGGTCCCCTGATGAGAAATAGTATTTTTTATTCTCACCCTTGGCGTCAGGGGGACGGTCAAAGAGTTCACCATCTGACAGGTCGCCCAGGGATTGTTCAGACTATGTGGCTAGACCTTTTAGAGGCCCTTCTTTCCCGCTGAGCTGAGGGGGGACTGGAAATCGATGTCCGGACCTCCTCTCTAACCAGGGATCTAATATCTTCCCTAAATGCGGCCTGTTCATCCGTAAGGATCTTGGAGGTACAATCAGGGCATAGCAGCTTTTTATACGCCTCGTCCAGTTTTTTAAGACACAGGGCGCATTTCCTGTGTCTTTTCTTAAGGTCCTGTTTAGACCAGGTGGATTCCCTGTCCTGCAAAGATATATGCATGCACATAAGGGGAAAAAAAAAACCCCACACAATGCTAAATCCCTGAGCATAACATTCCTGCAACAAGTCACACTTACAGTTTGCAGGGCTTCTATCTCTGATTCCTTTGTAGTCATGATGCCAGATAGAGTAGACAGAACCAGATAGACAGATTAATCCTTCTCTGAAGGTGTGCTGTCAGTGGAAGCTTGCCGGGGGGTCTCCATTTTTAAATCCCGACACTTCCGGGCTCTGCCGACGGCGTCTGACGTCACCGCGTCACTGGCTCCGCCCCCCCGACGTCGCGCGCGGTCACGCCGGCATGCCTGGAGGAGAGAGGCATCTGAGCCTATGGCCCGCCGCTCTCCCCGGCTGAAAAACGCTGCATAGAGCTCTGGAAGAGGAAGGAGGGGACTCAAGGACCTATGGTCCGCCGCTCCGACTGCTGCGGTGGTGAACCACGGGCGGTCAGACCTGTGGCCCGCCATACTCCCGGACCGCGCTGACACCCAAAGGGAGATGGGAAAGGAAGCAGCCCTGTGGACCGTCAACCCTACTGTCAGCCTGCTTGGAAGAGAGGTGAGGGGGGAAGCAGCCCTGTGGACCGTCCCCCCAGCTGTCATCCTGCGGCTCCCCGGAGGGAGCTCCTCTTGCATGTCCCTGTAGGGACAGGAAGCACTGGAGAATGGGAGGCGGGAGGAGCCTTTTGAAGTCTCTTGCTTCCTGTCCCTAAAAGGTCAAGGTGCAACCTCCAGGTATGCCGTCAGGATGACCCCGGGGAATATATATATATATATACTGTATATATATATACTGTATATATATATATATATATATATATATATATATATATATACTGTATATATATATATATATATATATATATATATATATATATATATATATATATATATATATATATGACTGAAACCAAACCACGAGGACCTTGAGACAACACGACTCCTATTCAGGCCGCATGCACACAGGCGGGTCAGATTCCGACCCTGCGCCCAGCCGCCATCCGCGCGTACTAGTATTTTATTTTTTTCTGAACTGCAGATGGTCCGAACAGCTAGCTAGATTTTAAATTTTTTTTAAAACTCCTGCTTTTCCCGCAGAAACCACGGCCCATCCCCAATGTCAATTGAGGATGGGCCACGGGTCAGACGGCTTTCACTGACTGCAATGGAAGCCATCTGTGCAGAATCCGCAGAAAAAAATGGAGCATGCTGCGATTTTTAATCCACAAGTTAAGTTCCGCTAGTGTGGATGAAGAATCACTTTTGCACTGTATGCTATAGGCGGGATTTGACACAGAATCCAGAGGTGTCCGCTCATTACGGATTCCGCAATACAAATCCGCCCGTGTGAATTCAAGCTAAGGGGTACCTGGAGAGAAGTCAGTGTACAGGGGAAAACTGTACAGAGGGCGCATCGTAGTTGAAAAAACTTAAGGATCAAATAGTTGCTTTAAACATCATGAAAAGAGCACATACCCTAATAGAGCTTTACCAAGATTGTGTTAGTAACACCATGTGATATCCAGAGAAACAAGATGGGGATGGCATTGATTATATCATAAGGGCTTATCTGCTATAAAAGCAGTGAAGGACATTATTTCTTTAGCAGCCATTCAACCACTGTGGGTCAGTCTAAGCACAGAGGCTAAAGGGCATGGTGCCATCACAGAGACTTCTAAGATGGGCCACAGTGTATGCCAACCTAGGTAAGTGAGAGGATAGAATCCTGAGTTAGGAAGTGGGCTAAGGAAAAGCCAGTAATCTAATAAAACAAAGTGGAGCTGCCATTATATAAAGAAATCAGGTAGAGCTAGGACCCTAAGAGCTGGATGTTGTAGAGTTGATCATTTAAGCATATGGCAGGATGACCCTCAGACAAAGGGAGTTATAACCAAGTTGACCTGACTTAAAAAGGTTTGAGGGTCAGTATTTGAAACATGTTCCAGAACATACATGAATTATGATAATTTAATAAGATTAAATACAACCAGTGACATTAAAAATGAACTTATCACATCCCCACAGCACCATAAACTGAGTTATGGTACTGTTGGGGATGTAACAGAGCTGGGGCGGATGTAACAGAGCTGGAGGATGTATTTTTTTTATACTCACCTGCTTCTGTCATTCAGCAGTGCCCCCCTCTGAAAATCACGTGGTGCTGGAAAATCGGGCTTTTCAGAGACCCCATGCACATGCTTCTCCCACAGACTTGTATAGGAGAACATGCACAAGGACTCTGCAAGGAGTTAGATTTTCCAGCGCCATGCAACCTTCGGAGTGTGACAGCGCTGGATCGTGGGAGCAGCAGAGTATTAAAAAATACTTTCTCCGGCTCCCTATCACCTCACCTAATAGTACCATAACCTAAGTTTAGGGTGCCATGGGGACGGGAAAGTTTCCCTGTAAAAGGGAGACCTCTCCAGACAGAAAAAGGAAGCTTGGAAATATTCTTTAAAGGGGTTGTCCCACGAAAGCAAGTGGGGTTCAGCACTTCTGTATGGCCATATTAATGCACTTTGTAATGTACATCGTGCATTAATTATGAGCCATACAGAAGTTATTCACTTACCTGTTCCGTTGCTAGCGTCCTCGTCTCCATGGTGCCATCTAATTTCAGCGTCTAATCGCCCGATTAGACGCGCTTGCGCAGTCCGGTCTTCTCCCTTCTGAATGGGGCCGCTCGTGCTGGAGAGCTGCTCCTCGTAGCTCCGCCCCGTCACGTGTGCCAATTCCAGCCAATCAGGAGGCTGGAATCGGCAATGGAACGCACAGAGCCCACGGTGCACCATGGGAGAAGACCTGCGGTCCACCGTGGGTGAAGATCCCGGCGGCCATCTTCGCAAGGTAAGTAAGAAGTCACCGGAGCGCGGGGATTCGGGTAAGTACTATCCGGTTTTTTTTTAAACCCCTGCATCGGGTTTGTCTCGCGCCGAACGGGGGGGGCTATTGAAAAAAAAAAAAACCCGTTTCGGCGCGGGACAACCCCTTTAAGTGAGGTGATATTGCATTCATAAGCCAGGTGTGGGTCTTTAGTAATACCCAGATCTTTAAATTCGGTCACTACCTACAATCCATACAATACTAAAGGGCCAAGGTAAAAGGCACAGAAGCTGACCTGTGTTTGAGCAGACCTGTTTTACTGTGAAGTGAAAACCAATAATCGCAATGCCATTAGAAAAGGAGGAGAAACATTAGCGTTATCGCCAACTGGGCAGATACAAAAATCATTAAACCACAAACATTTAAAAGGAGCACGTAACATGGCTTAATTAATAATGGGCAGCCCACAACTGGGATCAGGTCTCTTGGGCACATAAATAACTTTAGCAATGTGTGGTTGCTTAATATCAGAGAAATCAATATGGTACGGTCTACCGTACAACCTGGGGAATCAATGACAGGTTAATACAAAACAAAGGGTTTTTTAAACTACAAGTCATCCCAACGAACAGTGCATAAACACTACAGGAGAACAGTTCGAGCGGAATCCGTTTAGTGTAGAGTCAGGTGCTCTCTTTGCTCAAGCCAATCATTTGCATGCTTTGGAGAGATTAAAGAAGAGCTTTGTCAGCCACCACCCTGGGATGCACAGGCTAAACCATGGGATATTGTATATTTTGATCTCAAAGAAATCTCTTAATATCCACAAATGATGGTCTTTGATGTAATTCCAGAGAAGTGTATTAAAAAGAAACAAAAAAAAAAATTGAAGACTGAGAATTTTCAAATCGCATCTCCTTGGCACCACAGGCACTTTATAAGATCTTATCTCTATCCGTGCAGTTTAGTAGGTGCGCCAGCAATGGACGCGGAGGTCTTGGAGGTAGAGGATGCGCAGGGCCTCTGTGTGTTCTCTCCACAGGAAAAGCATCCAGAAAGCTTTCATCAGGCAAGGCCTTCTTGAGCCAGGATTCTACAAAAGCGTCTGGACTGCTGTGGCCTCAGTGCGGTCTTCGAGTTGATATGCAGTTCTCAGTCTGAGACACTCGGTCCCTCAACATCTGCATGTCTTGTCTCAGCAGCCCCACATTTACCTTCACCTTGTCGATTTCGCTTTACATGCTGCAACGGCGGCCAAATCCTGCTTGAATACTTGTTTAAGTGTGGGTTCTGGCTCAGTTGTTGGACTGACATTTGTGTGGAGGCGATATAGGAGAACTTCTAGAATCCTGGGTGTCTTCAGCAAATTTCCTGAGCCACTTTGTGGTTGAATTAGAGCTGCGTTTCTCATCGTAATAGTGGAACTAAACGCTTCTTCTAGTGCACTTAATGCGAAATAGGAGGGAAATGAGAGCGTATGTGGGTCTCTGGAATGAGGAGTACAGGGATATCTTTCCCAAACTGCAGATATGCAGACTAATATCTAATAGCATTCCCTAGGGAGCTGAGGGGGAGGTCACTAGTTACGCCTGCTGCTATTCCAGTCTAGTTCACAGCCTTTTGGTAAAGCTGAGACATAGTGATGACTTAACGGGGGTGGGGGGGGGGGCACTCAGGCTGAGCTGTGAAAAGAGAGGAAAGCTCTGTATATCAAAAGATGTGAAGCATGCAGTGCCAGGGCGGGTGCAAACGAGCAAGGAGAATACGTGGTACCAATCTCCCATAGGCAGCCATGTTACTGCTCGCACGATTTGCACAAAATACGCACACACACCAAGATAATACATGGCGATGGGCGGCACGCAGCAAGTACGCGATGTCATTGTGCGCTGTGAGATATGGCCGTGTGAGCCCAACCGGACTCTCCTAATGCCGCCAGGCACAGCCAGCTCCTTCTCACAGTCCCTCGGTATGAAAGCTGCAGTCTCTGTTGTTGTACTCCCACTGGGCAGATGGAACATGTGGGCTGAATTATATGCAGCCCGTTTGAGTCCGGCAGCTACTGGGGCAGGTGACACTGTAGTGATGGCACAACCAACATTCACAAGGATCCTGGGGGAACAGAGCACAGGCCAAGATGTCTGACACCTCCTGCACGCCAAGCACTGGGAATCCACTGCAGGGCAGAACCTGAAGGCACTCAAATCATGTCACAAGATGAGCACCACCCATCCAGTCCCCCCCCCCCCCCCCCACCAGACACACACACACACACACACACACAGACACACGCACCCCTTTAAAATGCTGCATACAAATCATTGCTGCACAAACAGAGCCTTTCTGTGGTGGCATTTCCCCCCCCCCCCCCCATCTATTGTGGTTTTTTGGGTCTATGGCATTTTTAATTTTTTTTGTACAGTGGAGAATGACATCTTTTGCCGTTTTCCCATAGTTTTTTCTAGAGCAGTGGTGGCGAACCTGCGGCACGCAGAGCCCTCCCTGCTGGCACGCGCCGCCATCGGCCGCTCACCACCTTAGTGAATGCCTGCAGGGGCCGCGGCTCCCCTGCTGATATTCACTCAGCGCTGCTATCTGTGCTGATCCCGGCGCACACTGTGAGTCAGTGTGCAGCTAGGATCCTTCTCCCCCCCTCTTCCGACGTCTCCTACTTTGGTTCCGCAAGAGCAGGGGGAGAAGGCATCCAACAGCAGCACACTGCCTTCAGTATGCACCTGGGATCAGGCAGGAGAGGAGCGGCGCTCCCGCGAGGAGGAGGGGTAAGTATGTGGGGCAGGGGGCGGGCATTCTGAGAGCTGGGAGAATCGCTGGGGGAGAGGCATTCTGACTGCTGGGAAAATCGCTGGGGGGAGGGAGGAGGGGGGCATTCTGACAGCTGGGAGAATCGCTGGGGGGGAGGCATTCTGACTGCTGGGAAAATCGCTGGGGGGGAGAGGGGGCATTCTGACTGCTGGGAAAATCGCTGGGGGGGGGGCATTCTGACTGCTGGGAAAATCGCTGGGGGGGGGGGGAGGGGGGGGCATTCTGACTGCTGGGAAAATCGCTGGGGGAGAGGCATTCTGACTGCTGGGAAAATCGCTGGGGGGGGGAGGAGGGGGGCATTCTGACAGCTGGGAGAATCGCTGGGGGGGAGGCATTCTGACTGCTGGGAAAATCGCTGGGGGGGAGAGGGGGCATTCTGACTGCTGGGAAAATCGCTGGGGGGGGGGGGCATTCTGACTGCTGGGAAAATCGCTGGGGGGGGAGGGGGGGCATTCTGACTGCTGGGAAAATCGCTGGGGGAGGCCATTCTGACTGCTGGGAAAATCGCTGGGGGGGGAGGGGGGCATTCTGACTGCTGGGAAAATCGCTGGGGGGGGGGGGGGCATTCTGACTGCTGGGAAAATCGCTAGCGGGGGCAGGGGGGGCATTCTGACTGCTGGGAAAATCGCTGGGGGGGAGGGGGGCATTCTGACTGCTGGGAAAATCGCTGGGGGGGGGCATTCTGACTGCTGGGAAAATCGCTGGGGGGGGAGGGGAGGCATTAGGACTGCTGGGAGAATTGCTAGCGGGGGAGGGGAGGTATTAGGACTGCTGGGAGAATCGCTGGGGGGGGAGGCATTAGGACTGCTAGGAGAATCGCTGGGGGGGGAGGCATTAGGGCTGCTGAGGGAACCGCTGGGGGGGGGGGGCGCATTATGAGTGCTGGGGGAACCGCCTAAGGGGAGGGGGGCATTATTGCTGGCAGACAGCTGGGGGTGGCATGGTGACTGCTGGTGGACCACTGGTGGGGGTAATATGACTGCTGTGGGAATCGCTGGGGGGGAAGCGGGCATTATTACTGCTGGGGGACCGCTGGGGTATGTCACTATTACTACTGGGGGGGTCACTATTATCGCTAGGAGGGCCACTATTACCACTGGGGTATGTTTACATGCGGCAGAAACTGGCAGGGCTGTTTCAAAATAGACAGGGTGCAGATTTTGACAACTTTTTGGATGCGGAAATGCTGCAGAATTTTCCACATCCAAAAAGCAGTCAGAATCTGCACCCTGTCTATTTTGAAGCAGCCCTGTCCTTTTTAGAACGACGGGGGTAAAATCATGTGATAAGCCCCGCCCCCCGATGTGCTGGCACTTTGCGATACATAAGTTGGTTTTAGGTTGCAGTTTGGGCACTCGGTCTCTAAAAGGTTCGCCATCACTGTTCTAGAGGGTCTTTGGCACAGGCAGATTTCAATGAATTCCGCACCCAAATCCGTACGGCTCCGTTTAGATTTTGATTCAGAATGAAAACAGCTTAAATCAGCCTTCAATTCTGCATTAAAATCCACGGCGGATTGTAGTGCAGAATTCCGCAGAGTCACAGTGGAAATATTCCGCCGATGTAAAAAGACACTTTTAGGAGGAACAAAAAAAGTCTTCATAGAAAGCAAGTGGAAGGTAGTGGGCTGGGAGGGGAGAGGATTCCATGCAGTTAGTTTTTTTGTCTGAAGGAAGTTTTAACTGAGTTTAAGCAATTTAAGACAAACCCTCCACCCACCCACAAAACAGAATCCAATTGCTATGAGCAACAAGGACAATTTTTATATTTCGATAAGGTTTACAGTAAATGAGGCTTCTTCAGTCAAGGTAAAAGTCATAAATTAGTAGATCGATAAATTAATCCATTCTTCTGTGTTTAGAAAACAATATACAAACACATTCAGAAAGTCTTTACACCCCTTTATTTTTACATCTTATGTTGTGGATTTGTGCAAATTTAAAAAAAAAAAAAAAGTTTCCCCCCCCCCATCATTCTGCATTCAATGCCCCCAGATGAAAAATCTTTATAAACATATGCTAGAAAAGGGAGGGAAAAAATGATCACATGGAAAGAGTGGGACATATCTAAAGAGGACAAGCTAAAGCTAATAATTTATTGAGGCTTGCAAGAGAGGCCAAAGTCAATAAAAGTCAAAGATGCTGTAGGATATTTTAAAGATAAAAATGGTGAATTGGTTAAAAATGTTGATAAGGCCGAACTTTTAAATTCCCATTTTGTATCGGTTTTCTCTCAGAAAGTAAATGTAACGTCAACTAATCTTCCCTGTGCTATTGAGGGAACAAAAGAATGCAGACTAAATAAAAAATAAATCTTATTTGTTTAACGTCAATGTTTTCCGCAGCGCTTCCAGGCAATTTTTTTATTCATTACCCCCTACTAAGCTAGGAACTCATTTTACCAATCTTGAAAGGATCAAAGGCTAAAGTCAACCTTGAGCCGGCTTCCTGAACCAATCTTTACATCTATAAGCAAAGATATGGGGAGGGAGTATTTAGCTAACTTAAATGAATTAAAGACTCCAGGTCATCCAGATGAATTACATTCTCGGGTACTAAAGGAAGCAGCAGAGGTAATTGCTGAACTACTCACCCTAATCTTTAAAAATTCCTGGAGAACGCCATATTTAATAGAGGTACTTCGGAGACTCGAATTTGGAGGATCATTTATTAAGTGGATCTCTATTTTGTACAGATCTCCGGTAGCCATGATCGTGGTGAATAGCCTGACTTCCACCTCCTGTTTGCTATTGCCATAGAGCCTTTAGCTCTAATAATTTGGCAGCGTGTATCATACAATGGCATAGGGATCAGATCTAGAGACCACTGGGTCTCTCTGATAAGTGGGTTTAGGAGATTTTCAGGCTTACGCATTAACTAGCAGAAGTCTGCTTTTATGCCCCTGAGACCCGAGGGTTGGCAGATAGGAGACGTGTTCTACAATGTACAGGTCACTTCCCAATTTAAATATCTCAGGATTTATCTCTGTAGGGATCATGCTCTGAGCTTTGATCTGAATAGGGTCCCCCTATTAACATCTCTGCAGCATAAACTTAACACATGGAGTAACCTGCCATTATCGATGGCCGGTAAAACAAATCTTATTAAAAGGATTGTCCCTCCCAAGTACTTATACTGTCTAGAGCATGCAGAGACAGTACAGAAATTTTCAATAAGACCAACTCATTAGTAGTGTCCTTTGTATTGGGGAATCTAGAGCCAAGCTTCGTATGGAGACTCTACAACACCCATGGCGGGAATGGCGCTACCAGATTTGAAGCTGTATTATTTGGCCAGACAAATTAGGTATATTGGCCACTGGTTGTTGAACTCTCCTCTCCCAAACGCCGACCACTTAATGTTTTTTTTGTCCGAAATCTCCTTCTGGATCGTCCTGGAGAAACCAGGGCTACTGGCCAAGCAGATGCTACCTATTCACAAACTGCCGGTTAGACTGTGGCAGACATGTACATCACTGACTAAATATATACGTACCCCTTTGAAAACCCCTCTGTGGAATAATAGAATGCTCCCATATCTTGTGAACCTGCCACATAAGCAGTTCTGGGTGAACCAAGGAATTACCACATTGGCGGGGTACTAGCCTCCTATGAGCAACTCCAGCAGGTCTACCAGGTCCCTAGTACTGGTTTCTGTAGATACTTGCAACTCCGGCATGCCCTTATGATAATTCCCAGAACCAAGACAACCTCTTTCCCTGTACCCCATGATAGGCATAATGTGCACCCAAAAACCCAGGAGCCTGACATCAAGAATAAATTATGAAATTTACCTAGGAATACTCCGGGTCATCCAAAACACAATTCTAAATTACCCAAGGCAAAAGAAAAAAAACAAAAACAAAAAAAGATAATATCCCCTAAATTATAATCCAAATACTTAAAAAAAAATTTATTCAAAAACACAAAATCGAATGGCCAACTCCCAAAAGCCTTCTGTAGAGATTAATAAATCAGCACCACCAAAACTATTAAAATGTAATCTATAGCCACGCGGTATGTTTTGCCTTGCAGCGTCCTCAGGGGGAACAACCACCAGGGCTATAGTGACTCAGAGGGATTAACGCTATTCTCATTTGCACAACATAAACTAGAAGCAATGGGATGAAACTGAAAGGGAAGAGGAAAAAAAAAGTGTAGAACAGGTTGCTATACAATTTGCACAAGGCCACAATATAAATAGTCAAAGGGTCTGAAGATTTACCAAATGCACTGTAAAAAATTGTCATTACTGCAGTTTTAGGAGGACCTGCTGACACTCCTGACATGCCCGTTTTAGTTAATTCATTGCATTACATAGTAACATAGTTCGTAAGGCCGAATGAAGACAATGTCCATCTAGTCCAGCCTGTATATCTTCCTGTGTTGTTGACCCAGAAGAAGACAAAAACCCCAAGAGCAGAAGCCAATTAGCCCTTCTGGGGAAAAAATTCCTTCCCGACTCCCTAATGGCAATCAGACTGTTCCCTGGATCAACCCCTAATAGTTCCTACCTGCTGTATACCCGGATTAACAATTAAAGGAGATGTCTCGAGGAAGCAGTGATTTTTTTTTTTGCCCAGTCCCCCTAATTAAACATACATTACTAATTACCCCTGTAAATGACTTTCCTAGCTGGTTTGTACTTACCGTTCCAGCGTTTCAGCAACTTATAAAAGTTTCCCCAAGATGGCCGCCGGCTCTTTCCCCGTCGCTCGCTGCAGCCCGACGTGCGCGCTCCCGAGACGCTGCCAGCTGTGTCTCCATGGCAACCGGACGCCCTGCAGCCGCCGACCAGACGCCCCGCAGCCGCCGACCAGTCACCCACCGCCAGGCAGCAGGTAACCGGCGCTAGCCCCCGGCTCCCCAGCGCTACGCTCCCGGCTCCCCAGCGCTAGACCCTCAGCCCAGGTGAAGGCCCCGGAGCCCAGTGCTAGGTTCCGGAGCCCAGCGCTAGGTTCCGGAGCCCAGGTGAAGGCCCCGGAGCCCAGCGCTGGGCTCCGGGGCCTTCACCTGTCAGTGAACATCACCCCCGACCCATCACTTACCCCCCTGGCCCAGCGCTAGTTCCCCCGGCCTAGCGACAGCCCCCCCATCGCAGCGACAGCCCCCCCCCGGCCTAGCGACAGCCCCCCCATCGCAGCGACAGCCCCCCCCGGCCTAGCGACAGCCCCCCCATCGCAGCGACAGCCCCCCCCCGGCCTAGCGACAGCCCCCCCATCGCAGCGACAGCCCCCCCATCGCAGCGACAGCCCCCCCCGGCCTAGCGACAGCCCCCCCATCGCAGCGGCAGCCCCCCCCCCCCGTCCTAGCGACAGCCCCCCCATCGCAGTGGTAGCCCCCCCCGGCCCATCACTTACCTGGACGGCAGGACAGCTGGGCGGCTTCTCCGGACAGCTGGGCGGCTCTGCACCTTCCTCTAACAGAGGAAGGTACAGAATGGCCGCTCCAGCGCGCTCCCGAGCAGTGACAGCTGATCTGCGCATGCGCAGAAGAGCTGTGGCGGGGAGCACACTGAAGCGGCTCGTGCTGAATGGAGAAGACCGGACTGCGCAAGCGCGTCTAAAAAAGCAAGCTGCCAGCGAATTTAGACGGAACCATGGAGACGAGGACGCTAGCAACGGAGCAGGTAAGTGAATAACTTCTGTATGGCTCATATTTAATGCACGATGTATATTACAAAGTGCATTAATATGGCCATACGGAAGTGTATACCCCCACTTGGTTTCGCGAGACCACCCCTTTAACCTAAGATTTATAACCTAGAATATCCTTCCTCTCCAGAAAGACATCAAGTCCCCTTTTAAAGTCCTCTATGGATTTTGCCATCACCACTTCCTCAGGCAGAGTTCCACAGTCTAACTGCTCTTACAGTAAAGAACCCTTTTCTATGTTGGTGATGAAACCTGCTTTCCTCTAAACGTAGCGGATGCCCTCTTGTTAACGTCGTAGTCCTGGGTATAAACAGATCCTGGGAGAGATCTTTGTATTGTCTCCTCGTGTATTTATACATAGTTATTTGGTCGCCCCTTAGCCATCTTTTTTCTAGAGTAAATAATCCCAATTTGGATAGCCTCTCTGGGTATTCCAGTCCTGTCATTTCATGTATTAGTTTAGTTGCCCTTCTTTGAACCCCCTCCAATACTGTAACATCTTTCCTGAGCACCGGTGACCAGAACTGTACGCAGTATTCCATGTGAGGCCTGACAAGTGCCTTATATAATGGAAGGATAATGTTCTCATCCTTCGCCCCTATACCTCTTTTAATGCACCCAAAGACTTTATTTGCCTTTGCAGCAGCTGACTGGCATTGGTTACTCCAGTTTAGTCTACAATCCACTAGTACCCCCAGGTCTTTTTCCATATCGCTTTCCCCTAGCAGTACCCCATTTAGTGTATATTGGTGACATCCGTTTCTCCTGCCCATGTGCATAACCTTACATTTATCAACATTGAACTTCCTTTGCCATTTCTCTCCCCAAGCCCCCAGTTTATCCAGGTCTGTTTGTAGCCGCACACTGTCCTCCGTTGCATTAATTATATTGTATAATTTTGTATCATCTGCAAATATTGATATTTTGGTGTGCAGCCCCTCTATCAGGTCGTTGATAAATATATTGAACAGAATGGGGCCCAATACTGAACCCTGTGGCACCCCACTAGCGACTGTTGCCCAATCAGAGTACGAACCATTTATTACCACCCTCTGCTTTCTATCATTGAGCCAATTCTTTACCCAATTACAGACGTTTTCAGCCAATTCGAGCTGCCTCATTTTGAATATTAGCCTATTATGTGGCACGGTGTCAAAGGCTTTAGAGAAGTCCAGATATACGGGATCAATAGACTCTCCCAGGTCCAGCCTAAGGCCTCCCTCACACAGGGCGTTTTGTACAGCGTTTAGCGCTGCCTTTTCAGCCCAGCGCTAAACGCTGTACAACACTCCCATTCATTTCAATGGGGCTGCTCACACAGGGCTGAAAACACAGCGCCTTCCAACGCTGCGCTTTGACAGCGATGCATGTTCTATTTTGGGCCGTTTTCAGCCCTGCGTCGCCCATTAAAATGAATGGGCAGCGGTTTTAGCACTGCTAAAAACGTGGCAACACTTGGTGCCGCGTTTTTGGCAGCGTTAACCGCTCGCCGATTTTCGGGGTGAGGGCTTGTAATAGAAGCCCTACCCCGAAAATCAGTCCCTGCTAGGCTAGGTAGAAAAAAAGAAGGTAATACTCACCTAGCCGCTGCAGTCCGGGTCGCGGCCGCTGCTCTCTGCCGCTGATCCGGGCTTCCTCTGCACTCAGAAGTCTATTGACGGAGGCCAGATTTGAGAACCCCGGCTCCGGCAATAGAGTGCTGTGATTGGTTGTCGGCGCCCAATCACAGCCCTTCATTGACTGTCTCAGCCAATCAGCGCCGGCAAGCTCTGATTGGCTGAGACAGTCAATGAAGGGCTGTGATTGGGCATCGAGCAAGCGCTGACA
This sequence comes from Eleutherodactylus coqui, assembly GCF_035609145.1. Taxonomy (NCBI): domain Eukaryota; kingdom Metazoa; phylum Chordata; class Amphibia; order Anura; family Eleutherodactylidae; genus Eleutherodactylus; species Eleutherodactylus coqui. The sequence goes on along the minus strand of NC_089837.1, from coordinate 164,754,008 downwards.
ACCAATCACAGCACTCTATTGCCGGCAATAGACTTCTGAGTGCAGAGGGAGCCCGGATCAGCGGCAGAGAGCAGCGGCCGCGACCTGGACTGCAGCGGCTAGTGAGTATTTAGTTTTTTTTTCTTTTCAGCATTCTTGGCTGCGTTTTCAGCCGAGCTGAAAACGCAGCCAAAACGCTGGCATAAAGTATGCCAGCGCTGCTGAAACGGGGCGGAATCTGCAGTAAACGCAGCGTTGCAAAACGCTGCGTTTCTGCAAACGCCCTGTGTGAGGGAGGCCTAAAGCTTACTTCATCGTGAAACTGATCAGATTTGTCTGACATGAGCGACCCTTCATGAATCCATGCTGGTGAGGAGTTTTTCCCTTGTTCTCCTTGAGGTACTCATCAATGGCGTATCTCAGAATCCCCTCAAAAATTTTTCCCGTTACTGAAGTGAGCCTTACTGGCCTGTAGTTACCAGGCTCACTTTTGGTCCCCTTTTTGTGAATTGGAACCACGTTGGCAATGCGCCAATCCAATGGTACAACACCGGTCTTTATAGTGTCTAGAAATATTAGATATAGCGGCCTAGCTATCTCATCACTTAGTTCCCTTAGTATCCTTGGGTGCATTCCATCTGGGCCTGGCAATTTATCGATTTTAATCATCTTTAAATCGGTTCCTCACTTTTTCTTGCGTTAGGTATGACATTTTGTGAGGGGTTCGTTTTATTCCCCTGCAGCTCGTGTGGCATTACCTTTTCTTTTGTGAATATGCTTGAAAAGAAACTATTTAATAGATTTGCCTTCCCTCCATTGTAGTAGACATGATGATTAGTTAGCGTAAAATGTCTATCGATTTGTAATAAACTAGAAGGATTACGCAGCTGTAGTGACTAACTCTGTAGAGGCTAATGGCTGCATAATCTCATTATGGTAATTGCTGGACAATGTCATGGTGAAAGATGTGTGTTTCATAATGTTAGCCTAATACAAAGTTCCACAAGCAGCCTCTAAGAGTTAGTCACAATATTATGTATACGTGCATTCATTATGTGTTACCCCAGCCCTACCTTCCCCCACACCGAAACTCCCCCCCCCATACTGAAACTTCTTAGAGACTGCCACATACACTGAAATTCCTTCAGTCTGACCGCATGCTGAGGGGACCAAGTCCACACTACACTGGACTTGAGAGAAGGTGGGCAGGGGGAAGGGGGGGGGGGGGGGGGGGGAGAAATTCTATATGACCCAGCGAATAAGAATATATATATGTTACTGATGCAATCTGTTGCACGCCCATAAAGGGCAGGTATTATGTGTTTCAATAAAAAACCCGAGGCCTCTTGTAACTAGAGAGAGCTGGTTGAGATTCAAGGCTGATGACTTGTGTCCGATTGGTTTCTTTCATTATGTGTGCACACTAAACAATTAGTAAGCTACAGAATACCCTGAAACCTGCTGGAGGAAAATATGATCCAGATCACCATCATCTTCAATGATTTCCCCTGCATTATTTGTTAAAGGGCCAGGGCTCTCCCTGTAAATCCTTTTGCTGTTAATATAGTTGAAAAATAGTTTTGGGTTGTTTTTGCTCTCTTTAGCGATCAGTCTTTGCCTCCTCCTTGGCTATTTTGATCCTATCTTTGCATATTTTCTTTTCCCCTGTACGATTTTAGCGCTTCTTCGCTGCCTTCTTGCTTTAGTAGTTTGAACGCTTTCTTTTTTTCGTTTATTGCCCCTCGTCTTGTCGAGCCACATTGGTTTCCTTTTAGTTGAGATTTTTATTTTTAAAAAGGGAAGGAACTGCTCACATGAGGCGATTAGGATCCTTTTAAACTTCTCCCATTTGTCCTCTGTACTGATATTTTTGAGGATGTTGTCCCATTTAATGTTACCGATAGTAGTTCTAATCTGATCAAATTTTGCTTTACCAAAGTTTTGTTTATTGGTTGCTCCCCGATAAGGCTTTTGTTTGAATGACAGCTGGAAGTTGATTATATTATGATCACTGTTCCCCAAGTGCCCCTCAACCTGTACTCCCTTTAGTCGGTCCGGTTTGTTAGTTAGTACTAAGTCCAGAATGGCCCTCCCTCTCGTTGGTTCCTGCACTAGTTGGTTCAGGTAATTATCTTTAATTACTCTCAAGAACTTATCACTATAAAAAATTATGATTCTGAATCATTTTTGCTTAGAAATCTATGCTGTTCGTCCGACAAATGGCCATTACATTCTTCTTCGGCTATAATCACATGATTGCAAGACACAGGCAAGTTTTAGGAGCTGAGCCATGCAAATATGAACTCCACTCTTTTGAATGGAGTCCTACAAAATGATGCTGCGAATTAAAAAAAAACAAAAAAAAACTGCTGCATCACCTAATATTTTCAATGGGACAGTCAAAAAACAATGCATGCCATGCGATGTGCAAGTGAGTGCTATGTGTGGTTTTCCATTGAAATCAATGGGGAACGCTTGCTGATCCTGATGCAGGAAACAAGCAATTGAGGAAAAATTAAAATACACAGAGACCATTAAACTTTGTCTTAAAACCCATAGAAACAGAATTCACTTTATTCTCCTGTTCCTGTAACAGTAACAGTAGGTTTTAAAAAGGGACCAAACATAATTACTATGTGTGTTCATGGAAAAGTCCTTTGGGTAAATGTTTTATAGAATATTTTATCCATTTTACTTGGCTTGTGTATAGAAGGAATAATTTGGGAACCCAAAACAACCCATTTACTATAGAAATAAAATGCTAAAAAGTAGACGAAGCTTATCCAGTGATACTATTTGTCCAATAGATCCTCAGAGATACTCGTTTCTAGGATATCAGTACTTTCCAAAACGCATAGATTTTGCTTTTGATCAATGGGAAAAATCTAATAATTTAGATTTTTTTGTAGACGAAATGATAAAGTGATGGGAGGAACCATTAATACAGAATGTAGTTATGGTCACGAAATTATTTAATAAGATTTAGTAACAAAGAAAAAAAAACAAACAAAAAAAAAAACACAACTAGTCCCATGTTCCCACAACATTCCCACCCACCCACTTTTTCAAGCACTACACATCATAATTAGGGTTCTTTCGAAGGATCACAAATCCCTCAAGAATAGGGGTTACGGGCAGGTACTCTTCTGTGGCCAGTTCTGCCCGTTCTCCATGTGCCAGCAATACAGGCGTTGTGTGTGTCTGAAATCCGGTGATGGTCTTCGGCTTGCCAGCCTGGCCAACAACGTCCACAGCCTGCAAAAAGACATTTGTATGTAATCTTAAAAAGGATCGTGGAGCCTTCATGTCTAAGTGTATTGTAACATAATCGCTGTATGACATGAATAAAGCTAAAAACTATTTTATTCCTTAAAATTTTAATAGATTATCCCGTTATGAATAAACCTTTATTTTATAGACACTTTATTTTTTGGTGTAGGATGCAAATGGACTTCCGAAACTGAATAGGTGTCTCACAAATGTAGCCCAAAACGCTGCCTACCAACTGATCAGTGGAGTGCCAGTGGCTGCTCATCACCATTTTATACCTGCGTTACCTCTGCAATAACACATTGTGGTCTGTCTACACCCTGAAACTGGTATTTTATGTATCAGTAACTAGTTTGTTTCCTTGAGCGATACACAGAACAGAAAACTTACCTGGCCAACTCTGACAGAAACTGGTAAAGGCCGTAGCTCCTCATCAAATGTGACCAACATTCGCGGTTGCATTGCAGCTACTAAACCGTACAGTATATAATGGGATTTGCCCAACACAACTATAAAAATAGAAGAAAAAACACACAAAAGTAAAGATGCATATAGCAGGCAAAAAGCACCAATAATTACAATAAAAATACTACTTACTGTTCCTAACATCCAAGAAGGAAACGAGGACAGTTAGTAATCCAGCCACCGCCACTTGACTCATGAGCTGCCGATCACTATGGTATGGGCATAGTGTGAGTGTTCCTTTACCCAAATGAGTAAGTCCCTAAGAATACAGGAAATTCACACATTTCAAAAAATAGCATCTCAACCTATCACACAATTTGAATAAATGCATTTATTGCCATGTTCCAATATTTGAGATTAACCACACGCTCACTCCTGCATATCTTCAGGATTGCCTGAAGTGGAGAGAAGGTTTTTTTTTTGTTTTTTTTTTTTTTAAGATGATCCACAGTACTATATATGTTTTACACATGGATTTACAACAGTTCCCCTCTATCTATATCTCTATAGATCATCATCTTTTTTAACCTGCCAGTTTAAAACCTACAGAAAGAGGTCCAATCCAGAGGGAATACAGCACTGGTTAGATTTTTTAGAAGTCCCAATCTTTCCCTACACATTCCAATTGGCAATGCAAAGCAGATGCAATCATAAAAATGAAGGATCTCACCGCATTCCTATGGGACACCCATAACAACTTTTTGTCTTCTTGGACCCACTGGTTCTTGTTCAAAACTTCAATGCATATAACCGGTTTCCCTGAAAATAAGCCCCATCATGATTTTTGAGGATGCAGAATGATTTTTCAGGATTTGAGGATCCTTGAAATAAAAGTCACTCCAAAAATAAGCCCTAGTTTCAGTTACTAAAAAGTCAGTGTCCAGTTACCTATACATGTAAAAGTGTAAAATCTTTTGGAGCAAAAATGAAGACCCTGTCTTATTTTCAGGAAAACAGGGTAGCTGTCTTGAGTGGGACAGACTCATCTATTTTTTTTTGCATCCTCTCTCCGCTCACGCCAATAGTTTTGCTTGTGACAATGGCTTGTTTTCTTTTATTAGCATTTCTTAGGTTACTAGGTGTTCAGAACCAAAAGTGCGAATTTTTTTCTTTCAAAATCAGCCCTCCATTTCATCGCAGTTCTAGACTGCGTTTAGTCCTCCAGCCTTTATCATAAGTTGTGAACATTCTTATTAGGTTTTTAATTTACCTGTGCCAGTCGCACCATAAACAGGTTGTTTGGATCTTTTGCATGATACTGGGCTAACTGTCTCAGCATAGCAGCAAGGCGAGCATTGTTGGTGCCTATGGAAATTGAGAACAAAAAGCTCTAGAAACTGAACAAATAGAGAGTAAAAAAAAAGACAGACAATATACAATTGCTTACCACTGCCCACCATGCCCATAGCAAAGATGGAGTTATAGGACACTTCAGGGTCTGCATCATGGGAGAACTTGCTCAAGGTATCCAAGATATTCAACCTTGGATTGGAGACGGAGATGAGGGCCAAAGCTAAAGGAACTGCTCTTCGGAGCGTGGGCTCCCCATACCTTAGCTGCAGCAGAGAAGCATAAAAGTTTATAAAAGGCCAAAACAGCCAGTCCTTATCTAAAATAAAGTAACTTGTGTAATATAACACCAGAAAGAAATATCTTGTTAACATTTTCCAGTAGGCAGGGGAAAGATCCAAAACAAAAGCTTACCAAATGGCCAAATGTGCGCAGTGCCATTTCTGATCCAATTTCTTCACCCATTGCAATGAGTGCGATGCCAAGGACTGCCACACCCTGTAAGAAAAGATTAGTGGAGGAAAGGCTATAATGAAGTTAAATTTATAGAATTTGGCTGAAATATTGCACAAAGTGGCCAGCATCCAATAGAGCTACTGACTATCTGATCCATCAACCACCACTCTGTAATGGTATCTGCCACACAGCAAGTTAGTTTTCAAATCTGTGATGCTCTTCTCTTCATACACTTCTAGATCAACATAAAACCGCACCTGGTGTGATCCCATATCAGCAGCAGTTTCTTTTTTCTCCTTTTTGTCTTTCTTCTCTTCTTCCTTCTCCTTGGAGTCATAGTGTTCACTGCAAATATGGAGAAGCTGCTGGACCTTCAAAACATTTCCAGAACCTAGTAAAGGAGTATTACAATGCTTAGTGAAGACAACTGAAGACAGTATTTGAAGAATATAGAGTTCCCATAGTGCCTTACTAGTAGGGCCTAGAATATGACTACTTTTTTTTTAAGTCTGAAAATTCACTTTAAGTTGGTTTATGTGACTTCATAGCAATCATCATCTCGGAATTACTTGTCCTTCTGTTCTCTTGGTGAAGATGAGATGGAAGGTGTCACCAGAACTTCCTGTATGACGAAACTGCAAGGACTATACCACTCTAGCTCTTTACTTGGGAGCTAACTGCATAGTGTTATACTTTACATTGAACTCAACAACATGTTGACTGGATATTATGTGGTTATTAAGATTTTGTAGGCATGTCTAGTCAGAATTTAGATAATCAGAAAAGGGAGCTCCCTGCCACAATGAAAACAATTTAATCCGCACACAACTTTGTACTTTAATCGACAAAAGAGAGATTCGCATTAGAGGGAAATCTCCACCTTTAAGGCTCTGTTCGCGCACGTGTTGTCGTTAACTGGAAACCACAATGCACTGCCAGATCTAGTGCTATTCTTGCAAATTTGCTGGGTCTGCTGATAGAGGCTCTGAAAGAAGTGTGAATGAAGACTAAAGTCCCTCTCACGCAGAATGACTGAGGCGCAGAAGCAGACAGCCGTGTCAGCGATTATCGCACAGGAGCATCATCAGTGAATGGAGGCGGAGCGGTCAGAAATTGTTCCAGCCCGCTGGCTTCTGTTCGCAGTCAAGGCAGTTATTCATATGCCTGTTTAAACTAAGTGATGCAGAGGTAGACCAACAATTTTATGGTCTAACATGAAAGATATGATCAGCGATTTATCACCAATTGTTCTTGAACTGCATACAGTCAGATGGCACACTTATAGTGCAAATGACTCAATCTAAAGTGTGATTTGAACAATTGTGCCATGTAAGGGACGTTTTTTTTTTGTTTGTTTTTTTTAAACTAGAAAGTGGGAGTAGCTTGGCTGAAGGGGCAGCTCCATCCACCACCTGTCACACCAACTATAATTTGGTCAAAAACGGGTGTAAAATCATAACGCAACTCTAGGGCAGATTTTAACTGCCATAGATTTCATCAAGTGGCACACAGCCTCTTGCACCTCTTATTACATTTGATGCATCTTACTCAAGTCTTATTTATGAATGGCATATAAAAACACTAAAAATCTAAAAAGAAATGTGCCTCTAATATTTATCATGCAAGTGTAGCATGTGAAGTCCATAGAGCCCAACGGTGTAGCTTTGAGAGTTACTAGATTGCTTGCAATAACATAATAGCCTTTATGGGCTCCAGCAGCTCAAGAAATCCACTCCCATGTCTAGACAGTAGTAGAAAGCGTGTTGGTGAAGGGAGAGTGCTAAAAAGATGAGTGGTTTGCATTCATTCAGGAGGCAGAAAACCACCGCAATATTTCCATTTTACACTGATGCTCATGGCACAAGAGCACCCCATTGCAAGTTCTGCTGTGGGGCATTCTGGTTGCTATACATTTTTAAAACTTTCATGGTATTTAACAACCAAAGTAGAAGAAAATAAATAAAAACCTGAGCCTACCTGCATATGCACAGATATCAACAAGAGTATTGGCAAAGCTGCGGAATGGCTCAGAAACAACCTCCAAAGCAGCAAGGATTGCCTCAATAGCTTCACCTTTCCCTTAAATGAGAAATAAGAAAACACTACTTAGAAACAGGAAGCAGTTGCTCCAACAGAAGCTTCTCTGGCTTTACAAAATACTGTGACCGTTAACACAAACTATCAGTCACCTAGATGATTCAGTCCTAAACCAAGAGGAAGCCAGCGTGCAAATGTGTCTTTTAGTTCTTGCTCAGATTTCTCCATAATTGTCTGCAGGATTGTAGAGGTCACATCACCATTGCACGACCCTACAGCAATCATCCCACAAGCAAGGGCTGTTACTCCAACCACCTAAAAACAAACAAAAAGGAAGAATAAAGATTGAATATGTTCAGCATTGTCCAAGAAAATGTCCACTACAAAGAAATATAGCTAAAAATAATGAACTCAGACCCCTGACAACCCGATGATACAGTTTTCTGAGAACACAGGGATCTAACATCTCATGAAAAGTAAAGTCTTACCTCCATGCTGGACTTTGAGTCCCCCATTACTGGAAGTAGAAGTGTCAGGACATCCTCACGATTGGAACCAGCATATGCAAGTCCTAGTCTGTAAATATGGAACAAAGAAAACATTAAAAAGGTGTAACAGTAAGATGCAGAAATCAAACAAGAACACCACTTCTGAGTAGTGGCAATCACACAGCTAAGCTATATAGTTTTACATGTATTGATCAAAAAGAACATGATGACCTTTCAATGTGTTGTAATATGATCAACTAAAGTTTTGCACTTCACCCTTTTCTATAGAGCTCCGACAACCTATCTCCTTGTGACTAGAAGCTTTTATATGGATTAGTCCAGCTTGAGATGAACAGAGTTAATTGATCATACAGAGAACTCTCAAGAGCAAATAAAATTATGCTTTAAAAGGGAATCTGACAACTTGAACATGGTGTCCACTTGCAGGCATCATGTTATAGAGCCGGAGGAGCTGAGCAGATTGTATATGGTTTTATGAGGAAAGATTCAGCATAACATGTATTTTATTCATTTATATCTCTGCACATTCCGAGCTGAACAGTCCAATGGGCGGAGCTATCAGTGATTGACAGCTGTCTGTATGACTGTACACAGAGCTAAGGGTATCACGTTACTGATAGGACCACCCACTACACATCTAAGCTTTAAATGAATTCTACACAGCCTATACTGAATCTTTCCCCACAAAACTATTCAGGAATCTGCTCAGCTCCTCCGGCTCTACAACATGATGCCTGCAGTTTGGACAGCAAGTTCCAGCTGACAAACTCCCTTTAAAAAATGGAAGAAATTGAAGTGAACCCAGACAACCATCACACATTGACTATATGCTTCTCTTTGAGAATCAGACTGGGCAACCATATAAAACTCATGAAGGGCTGAATACTAAGAGCCCAGGGTTTTTTTCCTTTGCGAAATCTATCATATCATCAGTGATTTAGCTCATTCCCTTCAAACAGTGTAGTCTACACTTTTCTCCAGGTCACAGGACCCGAGCAGACAAAGCTTTGTGCACTGCAGTTAATGGATCAGCCTTATGACAACTGCCATAAAGGAAAAAAAACAAAACATTGTCTTTCTGCCCATAGCGACCAATCACACTCCCCCTTTCATTTTGTATTCTGCTCTTGCAAATGAAAGCTATGCATCTATGCGAGAGGGGGTGGGGGGGAGAATTCAGGACACAGTTGTCAGTGTTGGTCATGTGACCAGGAGGCCAGGAAAAAAGTGCAGAATACAAGCTACATAACTGGGTTCTTCATAGTAGAGGTCACTGATTATGGGATGGATTTCTCACAAAATTAAAATTGTTTAATTAGAGAAAGGAATACTAGGACTATAAACTAGAATGGACTATTTTAAAACATCCACATGCCCTAAATTGAGCATCTGGAAAGGTGTTCCTTTAAGGAGACAATACTCTATGCTTATTTTTAGGCAAGCTTTGCACCAACAAGGAACAAAATTCTAGAACTGGATTATTTTGTAACTGGCTGTTCCACTTGTACTTCTGGTTTAGTCACCTACATCTTGAACTGGACAATGCAGCTAATCTAATGGATATTGTCTCGTAGGGTAGATACTATTCCAGTAGGTGTCACTGTGGAGAATTATACCATCACCCATTGCATGGCCTATATAAGACTGCCTGCACCCTTGTAGTGCTCTGTCTGGTGGAATCTCCACTAGGATAAATATTACCTCCCAAGACTCTGCTTAATAAAAACAGACTTTTACTTAAGTTAAAGGTAGCATTCAAATTTGGGAGCCACACACCAACGATCATAATCATGAAACCTGTTACCAAATATGTAATTTTCCATGCAATACAAATACGATTCAACTGAAACCCAACCAGTTGCAAATATATAGTCAACGTGTTCAGTGTTACTTACCCAAAAATGGCACCAAGACGCATAGTGTTGCTATTATGGAGGACGTAATCTGAGAGAAGAGCCAATGCTGGGTCGCATTCATTTCTCACCCCAGAGTTCACAATACCACAGGCCAAGAGAGCTCCCGACTGTAAAGGAAAAAATGCCTCATGTTAAATAAATAAAACAGAGCAGAAGCAGAGGACAAGTCTTTCCCTGTCTTCCCCAGCCGATCACCTTGCTTAATGATCGGCAGCTTCTTTCTACAATCATTAAGCAATGGGGAGGAGCCGAGTAAGACCAAGAGCAGAAAAGCACATAACCAGTCGGAACCATGCAGCCCGCCCATCAGATGGTCTCGAACTTGTTTGTATATAGCTCACAGGGCAGACAAATGAAGGTTCCTTCATGATGGAAATGCTACCAGAAGAAATCAAGGTATGATGCCCCTCCACACCTGAGCAAGTTTTCTGATACATTATATAGGTTGTTAAATGGTGCCATTGGGGAAAAAAAAATATTTATATCTATCTAACTGCAGGGATAAAGATACTGTTAGAGATATTAACCCCATCTCATATCCATATCTGCCGTAACATTAAACTGTCTATGTGATGACTGATGTTTCTGAAAAAGAATTTTGAAACCCCAAAAATCAAAAATGTAAAGTATGTATTTCTTTAACTATAAAGAAATCGTTACCTTAATGTAGTCCTCCGAAGAATATAAGTACTTGTCTATCTGAGTAAGACCTCCATCCACATCCCAAAGGAGGATCATTCCCAGAGAAGCCGCTGCACTCAACATTCCTAGGATTTTACAAATATAGACAAATGAAATTCCTACGGCATAACGTTCTGAATGAAATGGCAAAAACTGCACTTTGGATAAACCCTTACCATGGTCCTTGTTCTTATACAGCCACTTGTTTCCATCATCAGTCAGCAGCTTGTCTTGACCAAAGGCCGCATTAACAAATCCATTCACAAAAGAGGAAGCCAAATTCATCCTTGCTGAATCCACTTGAGATCCACTACCTCCAAATCCTGATGAAGAGCAAATACAACATAAATTATGCTCACCTTCTACATCTAAACCTCTCCACTTCAAAGCCATTTTTTTGTTTTGTGCCCACCAGCCTAAAGCGGTCATTTTTATTTTTCCTCCAAGATAGCTGTAGGACTTTTTTTGTAGGACAAGTAAGTTTTAAAAGGTGCCGTTTGTTGCACCATATGAATTTACTGGAAAACTTTAAAGGTTTTTAAGTTGGCCGAAACTGAAATTACGCCATTATTCTTTGGGTTTCGTTTTTGTGACATTCGTCGTGTAATAAAAAAAAAAAAAAAAAAAATTAGTTAATTTTGTTCTGTGGGTCAGTGCGATTGCAGCGATACCAGATTTATATAATACACACAATAGTGTTTACTGTCACCACAGTCAGCACTCTATAGCTTTGTTTCGTCGATGGGGCTGTGTGAGGGCATTTTTTTTTTTTTTTTTAAATGTGTGGGGCAAACGGTTTCTTTTGGTGCCGTTATGGGTTACACATGATGTTTTGAATTCAATTTTCACCACCACCACCACAAATGTTGTCATCGGGCAATTTGTTTTTCCTATGGCATTCACGGTCTGGGATAAATAGGATATTTTAATACTTTAAACTTGCACAGATGTGGTGATGCCGCAGTCAGCATTGGATCGTTACATCTAAGGGGTTTAACAATCAGTTTACCACAACTGTCACCAGGTATGAAGTGGGCTTGGCTTTTGGGCATGCCTCATACACTCCCCAGCACCAGAGAACGCACATGTACACCCAATTGCGCAAAATGGTTTAATGAGAACACAACTTACGGTTATTCTCCAGATGTGTTTTGTAAATGTCATCGGGCACTTTGGGCTCCATGATATCAAGCTAAAGAAAGAAAATAAAGAAGTTTATACTGTAGAGTACAAAAGGTGTGCGTGTGTGGGTGCCAATGCCAATACTCACTTCACGAGCCAGAGCAAGGAAGTTGCTATTAAGTTGAACATTAGACATAATTTCGGTTAAATCCTCATATTCTTCAACATCTTCATTCAGACTGAGGTAGACTCCATGTCGACCAAGCATAAATGCCATCTGTTTCTGAATAACCCTGAAAAACACAAATATGATGTCAGTAGAGAAACATTTAAAGGTTCAGCAATAAACATACAATATTTTAATCCCAGTGATGCATTTAGCTTTCACAGTATTAGTATGCTGTCTCTTTGTAACAGATTACTAGAATGGGTTATAAATACTTCAGACTGGCATACCCCTTTAACTAAATTTCATTTTTATTATTCATCTGCTGCAGATGTGATAAATGCTACATGTAGGGTGTCAGAACAGGGTCTCCATTCCTTCTAGATCCAAGGCGGCTAGGAGTTTGAATGGAGCCGTTGTTGACTGTAGTCGCTGGGCAGATGCTCAACATCTATGGCAGCGACAGCAATAGCTGAGTGCGGTCTTACAGCTGGGTAATGAGAGACCAGGGTGTAGATTTTTCGCAGCAGAAAGAAATATCCACATCTACAGCAAGTTTGACTCTTCAACTGAAGGGTTGAAGTTTGACACGGACTTGTGGAAGAGAAAATCTGTAATGTTTGAACACACCCTTAGGTTAGATCAGGCGTCAAGTGAAGGACCCACAGCTCGTCAAAACGCAGTTGTGATGAGGCAGCGAGTCCGTTTTTCACGGATTTTGTTAATGTTCATTTCGACATACCGCAGGATGGCGCTCGGCTGATGTACCAATTTTGTCAGCTGTGGATTAAGGTTTGGCTGTAGGTTTCTCTCTGCAATGATTGCAGATGTTGCTGCCAGGAACACATACATAGGCATTCTGTTGTGTTTTACACAGGAAGCATGTGTCTCAAATCAGGAACATGTAATCCAAATGAATCCATAAGCCTGGCAATCAGTTTAATGTTCCTTTTACAAGTCGTTAAAAGTGGCTCTGCAGTTTTGAACTGTTCGTGACGTACCCTCCAGATACTTCAGCAACAGTTCATTGGTGGGGACCTACAGTCCAGGACTCGCACCAACCAGCTGTTCATCGGATCTGCTACAGCTCCGTACACTGACAGCAGCCCAGCAAACAGCTGGTTGGCATAAGTCCCGCCCAGCAGCAGCACCCACCACCCCACATGAACTGATGAGGTATCTGGAAAATAGGTCACGAGTTTAAAGCTGGAAAACCCCTTGCAAAAGAGGGAGGGGGGAAAAAATAAAATAAAAATAAAAGTTTAAGTCTACATCACCACCACATGCACAGCAACCAGATTTTGACTGCATCCTGACTAGTTTGTGTTTCCTTTCCCTAAAATGATGTTTCCCAACTCCAGTCCTCAAGGTAACCCACCAGGTCATGTTTTCAAGATATCCTATACAGCGTTTCCCCCCCAAAAAAGCCCTAGCTTGATTTTTTTCAGGATTTTTGGGGAGGCTTCAAATATAAGCCCTACCCTGAAAATAAGCCCTATTTACCTTACATTTTAAAAAAATATAAAATTAGATATACATTACCTAGCAGGCTTGGTCCAGGTCCTTTCCACAGCCCTCGGTCACCCACACAAGATTACTTCTTGGTTACAGAATTCATAAATCCCGCCTCCACAAAGCAATGGCTGTGATTGGCGTGATTCTGCGAGTGACGTGGACAGCCATCGCTTCATGGAGTTGGTTTTTTTTTTTTAATACTGTAACTATGAAGTGATCTTGTGTGAACAGCCGAGGACTGCAGGAACAGCGCTGGGGCTTTGGAAAGCAGTGGGAGGGACCTGGACAGAGCCTGCTAGGTAAATAGAATAAGACATCCTCGAAAAATCTCCTCCATTTTGGGGCAAAAATTCATATACGGATAGAATAGAGTGACCTGTTGGAGTTGGGAAATACTGCCCTAAAAAGGTAAGGAATCCAAGTTATCAGAAAATCTCCACTGCATAAGTGTAATATGGGGTGGAGGGAAAGTTTAGCAGCGTATGCCATCTAGTATTTCTAAAAAAAAAAATTAAAAAAAATTATGTATTGGTGTTAAATATCCATCAAGAAACTTAATATAAATATATACTGAATAAAATAATTGATGCTTACACATCTTTGCAAGAAGTGAAGATGTCTTCCACAAGCTCCATGTCATTAAGCATGAGAGCAAGACGCAGCGCCTCGGGGTAACGATTGAATTTTCGGAAGACAGAGAGAGCACAGCGCAGAAGCGAGGAATTCTCGGGTTCAGGAACATAACTTACACAACTGAATGGAAGATAAATAAATTAATTGTTAGCTGCATCATTAGGAAAACTATCCAGGATGGAGGAAAAGACAAACCACACCCCATTACTAGCTGAAGAACGGTTTCTGAAACAGTGCTCACATTTCTTACTAGGAGTACAGTTTAAAAAGGAAAAGCATAAGTCATATTAGTTGCTTTAGATAATGCAAGACCGTTTTCTTATATGTGCCCAAATCCTACTTGGAGTTGAACAGACTGTAGCAGCAAAAACAAAGATGCTGCAACTCCATTAGGAATGTGAAAAAAAATAAATAAATAAATAAATAAATAAATGATAATCTCTACGTTTCTGACGTAGTGCCAACTATTAGAAACTAAGTAAATGTTTTGTTTGCGTTCAAATGATATATTTTTTAAAGCATTTGAGTTTTTATGCACTTTCCACAGAGTAATACCTTTGTTTGGTGGTAGGCAGTCATCTGAACTTTTAGGGCTCCAGCTAAGGCCGGTTTCACATGGCAGAGATGATCATGCAAGTTCTGTGAATTGCGAGATGCACAAATATAAACCCCATTCTTTTGAATGAGGTTACATATGAGCAATGCGGAGGGGGGGGGGGGGGGACCTCACACACTGGCAAGCACAATATTGGCCAGAGTTTCACAGCTCAATATCACACTTGCCCGTGTGAAATTATCAGTTTTTAAGGCTAAGTTTATTTGGGAATTGCTGCATTTTCACGCTAGTCCTATTTTTCAAAGGGCTGGTAAATTTGATAAGCACAGGACACTCACCTGGTTAGGTAGAGGCAAACTTTAGCATATGCATTATCATCAATGTACTTTTCCAGCATGTCCATTTGCTCGATTTCCATGAGCAGGTCACAGGCTTCATGTTCAGCATTGTGGGCCATATTGTATGGGACAATCTCTTTCACCAATGTCAACAGAGTATCCCGCTGGGATTTATCAGATTCTTCCACTTCTTGCCATTCTTTGGCAACCTCCCCAGCCAAGTGCCTAGCAGGAACAAAGAAAGACGTGCGAACCCAAGTTAACCTTTAACTTCAATGTCATTGAGAAACTTTATCTCATTTACGCCAGTCAAGAGATGTAGTAAAAGCCAGACATGGTTTTCTGCCTTACCTTACATACTCGTGTCCCCACGATGCTAGTTCTTCCTGTGACCCCAGGAGTCTGTACTTAAGACATTCTCTTTCACCACTCATAGTCATTGCAAGAACGGAAATTATATCAGCAGCAAAACGCTGAGAAAAACAGAAGAAATTATGAGCCTTAGTTACACTTTTACCCAAGAATACTACAACATTTACTGAAAGAATCCTATTAAATGCATATTATGCAGGTTTACATATGAACACGTACTAAAACACAGTCTGCTTCCACAATTCTCAGATATGGACATAGAAGAGCATTGAACTCATTTGAAAGATCTGTAATATAAATGGCTTGTCTCATACCTGTCCCTAGGTCATACGGGCATTACAGGAGGGCATCCAATGAGCCAGATCGTATTACGTTACAGAGCATCTCTCCCATGAGATAATGCCCAACTAGCTGTTTGCTGGAGGGGGGGGGGGGGGGGGGGGTGTTACAAGAATGTATGTGCAGCAACAGCTCCAGACTGCAAGGGGATGTCTCTGATAAGACATCATTTCCTTTCAGCTCCTAGAATTAAAAGCCTCTCTTTCCATGGTACCTAGAGGGTCAAATATCATGTCATGCTTCATATCATTGCCTTACACTAGGTGCAAGGAATGAAGCAGTCACATTCAGACTGCCTTGGTCATGTCACATCAATTAGCTAGAAGATTTAAAAGAATGGGACCCCAAGGTGAGCGACTGCAATATGGACATAACTTATTCTTCAATTAAAAGGAAAAAAAAAAAAATCATGTTAATAAAAACTCAATGCAGTCCTGTGCAAAGATCACAAGGGTACAGTCCAATGTTGCGGTAGCCACAATTCTACCTATCAGTGGCAGCTAACAGCTGCACAACCTTACCAGTAATGCAGAGAGGACCACGTCTTCATTGGCCACTGTGGGCGCATGGGCAGGGCCCTCTCTTACAACTTCAGAGTGTACCCTTAGGAGAGCAGCCAGTCACAATCCCATAACACCCTACACTGGTTGTAAAAGCAAGTTTGCCAACACTCACCTTATTTTCCCCAGGTTCCATACTTTCATATACCTCCTTGAGTTTCCCATAGTGGGGTCTCAAGAACTTCAATGGTTTGGGAACAGAGGTCATGGAGGTGGTGGAAGAACGAATCTGTCTACGGAGTTCCTCCAGAGCAGGTTTGTAAAGGGAGCTGTCCTTCTCCTAGACAGAGGAATATTTATGGTACCGTAAATACAAAAAGAAAGTGTATTTAATTCCACATGTAAAGCTGATGATCATGAGAACCTGCAGGACATACATGGAGCAGTGATCATATGTATGCCACAGAATGATGAATAGCAGGACACTCACCCCAAGCCGCTCCACAAGCATTTCAAGTTCATCTTGGAGTTGCTTGTCTTCTTCAGACTGTAAAGACAAGGATCACATGAAGTGACAAGTGTAGTTATGTCGTACCGTAAGAGTTCTGAAACTCTGCTGCACATATACCACTAAACAGTAACCAACTCTTGGAAACCACACACACAAAAAAGGGGCATGCACCTTCAAATCAAGACTCCTCTGCCAGCCTCACATGACCTTTTTGGAATTGCAGGTGCTGTGATCGCCGTCTGAACGGATTATCTGTGGGCATTGGGAGTTTCAAAGTTTCCTCCACACTCACCAGATTGGCTGAGCCAATGACAGCACTCGCTTGCTGGAGGCGGGGTATTCAAAGCCCCGTTACCAGGAAGAGAATGTTGTCAGCACAGAGGACATGGCAGCCTGCAGCAGCGCCGGAGACCAGAGTAAGGGATCAGAATGTCACCGGCTTGTGAGTATTGCTGTTTTTTTAGCTAGTGTAAATAGAGCTTATTTTGGGGGGGAGGGTTTATATTTCAAGCCCCTCATCCCTGAAAATCAGGGTAAGGCTTATTATCGAGGTAGGTCCTACTTTCAGAGAAACACGGTATCACCATGCTCACGGTCTTTATACATGATGAATTTGCTGTATAAGCAGGTCCCTACTGTATAAACACAACTCCCCAATATATTTCCTTTGCCCGAATCATGTTTGGGGACAATCTGAGACAACGGAGAAAGCCGCTAGCTGTTTTCTGCAGGGTTAGCTGCGGTGTATATTCTATTACTAGTAATAATTAGGAAACTATAGTACCAGTATTTCTGGTGGCGCAATGGGCCACACAGCTGCTCTACATGGTACATGCATTATGATCCCCACATATCAGACACACAGCTCTACTACATCCATCTTGATTCCCACACAAGACAAGCATAGCTTAGCTCCTCCCACAGCAGTCATGTCACCACAGGTCCTTTAGCCCACCGGATCTCTGAGGCGACGGTAAGTCGGTGTCTACTGTCAGTACCGCTGAGTTGTGTCTGACATAATAGCGGCTTAGTTGTATTCTGATTTTTGTTTTTGTCCTCCCCTTTCCAAGAGCCCTAACTGTGCTGTTCTTCTGTCGGTCAGGCTCTATGTTTTATATAGGTTGTAGGACCTTCGATGGTGTCACCAGGGGGCGAAGCATGAGAAGCAGTCACATACATACTCACTGACAAGTGGTCGTTAGTATGACCAGAGAGTGCAGATGCTGTCATGATGCCCGGCAAGCCACCCACTACTCCACATCAGACTCAAGACCCGCCACGAGGTCCCAACACAGAAAGACCGACTCTCTGCTTTCCCTGGAGGATGGATCCGGCACTTAGCAGAAGAAAAGGTGCCAGCACAGGGAGTGTGTGCCATCTTGGATTCCAAACTGTGGCACACACCTCTATACCGCACTGTTCAGCACAGGTGGGGGCACAGCTCCGACAGCCCTACCAGGCCTTCTAGCCACCTCCAAGGTAGGAAGCACTGTGTATGGCAGTGATTTTGCACTGCGTTTGACAATATCTCACACACGCTGTCATGTGCAGTCTACCGTTTTTTTTTTAAAGTTTCATGCTCTGTTGCTTAGCGCTGGTGCATAGCAACGCCGCACATACGCAATATAATTGCGCATGTACATCGTTTATTAAGCACCCAGAGAACAATAGGGCTCTATCACACATGTGGTAAACTACAATATGCAATAGATGGCATGCGAAATGTTATGCGCCATTCTCAGAAATCTCGTCCACACGGGACGGCAAATCCAATGCGGCTAAGCCAGCAGAAGCCGCCGCTGCAGAATTGCCGGACGCAGCATGTTCATTTTTTTTTCCCACTGCGGCCGCGCTCTCCTCTATGGGAGCGCCGGCATCAGCAGAAGAGCGAGCGGGCCGCTTCAAAGCCGCCGCGAGTTTTGAAGCAGCGGTTCTCCTGGCGGAAATCTCACGTTTTTTCGCTGCAGCCAAACCGCGAGATTTCTGTCGGAAATCCGCCCCGTGTGAACCCAGCCTTAGGGCTCATTCACAGACGTGTGAAGTTTCAGTCTGTGAAACATGCAGCGTTTTCACTGTATTTAGATCTTGCTTTATTTGTTCACTTATTCACTGCGTTTTTAACGTGTGCAAGAAAGACGAAAGGTTCCATAGATTTCTCTGCCTTCATGCCAAAATAGGCAGTGAATACATGTGCATCATATGTAGTCACGGCTAATTAGTGCCAACCTATTGACTTTGATGGAAAATTTTCGTCAGTATTAGGGACTCAGGCCCAGTGTCCACGGGCGGACTTTAATTATAAAACCCGTGTGCGAGATCCTCAGATCTAGATGCCCATAGAGATGCATTAGCATCTGCAGGGCAATTTATTGCATGTGGATGCGATTTTCCCGCACGTGTGGGAAGAAAGTGCAGCATGCTCCATTTTTCTGTGCATCCCATTGATGTCAATGCAAGCCGTCATATCCGCGGCACAGCTGTCATTGTGGCAGTGCTGCGGATCCGCAGGAGAGCAGGAAATTCAACAGAAAGATAGACGGTGCATTCGCGCAGCATGCTGACGGTGTGCTGAGAGCATCTGTGCGTGCCCGTGGACAAGAGGCCTAAGGCCCCCTGTTCATGGGCATGATTCCGCCGGCGGCGGTTTACCGCCAGCGAATCACGCCCTCTGAAGCTTTCCATAGCACTGCTATGGAAAGCGCTGCCACTGTCCATTGCGATTCTCCGCTCGTGGCGGGCAATTCGCAGCATGCTGCGAATTGCACAGATTCTCCGCGGTCAGCCTATCTATCATATAGGGCTGACCAGTAGAGATTCGGCGGTGGCTCCTGCTCCCGCAGCAGAGCTTCCCCACAGAATACCGCAACGCCTGTAGACAAGGGGCCTAAGGGATCCCACACACGGCCAGATATTTGTGGCGCAATCCGAGGCAGGCGTTCACACCGCGGATCCACAGCATATAGCGCCCATAGCATGCTGTGTGAAATTGATTCTTCCTCCACACTTGTGGAAACCAATTGCGGTTTCCGCAAGCGGAAGAAAATGATGAAAAAAAAAAAAAAGAAAAAGATCGCAGCATGCTCCGTTTTCCCAAGGATTCCGCGTAGACGGCTTACATTGCAGTCAACGGAAGCCATCCGATCCGCGGCACAGCCACAATGTAATTGTGGAAAGGTTACGAATTCTGTGGGATAAGCAGGAGATTTAACAAAAAAAAAAGTCTGTACTGTGCATGTGTGACAGCTCGCAGTGCGGACCAGCCGCAGTACAGATGAAACTGAAAGCCAGCAGGTGAGTGCGGATGGCTGCTGGCAGGGCGGATCCGCTGCAGAATGCAGCCTTGCAGGTGGGCGAAGATTTTTATTTTTTTTTTTAAACATGTAAAAACCACATCTGAATCCCCTAATGTAAGCCAGGGTGCATAATACAGAGCACTAACAGCTGTGGGGGCGGACCCTTACAAACAGCTGGCTTGGCCTTTGGTGAAAAGGAGATGTACTCCCCTAACTACTCAAAAAAACTGACAACATTTAGTGCAACTTTAGGCCCCCTGCACACGGGCAGAATTTCCGCCACTGGAAGCCTGCATAGGATTGCGTTAACAAACGCACTCCTATGCAGATGGCCGCGGTTTGGTCACGCAAAATCTCACGCGGCAAACAAACCGCAGCATGTCCTATTTCTGTGCAGAGCCTCGCACAGAAACGTCACTCACCCGCCGCCGGCTCCAGTCTGCGCATGCGCTGGCTGCCCGGCAGCCGGCACATAAGAGCCGGAGCTGCGGAGTGCGGGTGAGTACGCGCTCGTCCCTGCAGGCGCTAGGGTCGGGTCCCGCTGCAAGAATCCTTGCTGCCGGATCCGACCCGCCCGTCTGCAGGCGGCCTTACGGGGTGTCCAGCAGTAGACTACTGATCGCCTGACCTTAAAGGGGTTTTCAGGGAGATTACTGAGGAGCGATCCTCAGGATAGGTCAACAACAGTTGACTGGCTGGGGTCCGCCGCTCGGGACTCTGATTTCAATGAGAGCTGTGCCTGCAGTTACAAGCGCCGGCCACTACACAGAGGTCGGTGCGAAGGCTTTCACTGCGGCCTCTATGTATTTGTGAGGCTGACAACATGCAGCAGCTCAGCTGGTCGGTCGGGGTCCCACTAGATCATCAGTGGTAGTCTCTCTCTGGAAAACCCCTTTAAGGCAAATCTTGGATAGCAGACATCCAGGAGTCCAACAGTCCCACTGATCAGCTGTTCACCAGGCCCATACATTCATGCACTGAGCTGGTGTCTGCAGACAGCGCCGTTCCCACTGCAGTGGACAGGCTTGGTATTACAAAGTTCCCAGCTGAGGGCAGAAGAGTTCCGACCCCTCATGCACAGTGCGCGGCTCCATGTGGGCAGCCTCGGGGCACCCTGCTCTCCCAGTGTACACCAGGGGCTGCCGGACCACCCGACGGGTACGGCCGTCCTCCAGCTAAATACCGCAGTGCCCCCCGGAAGCTCCTGCTTCCCGCGGCACTTGTACAATGTCCGCGCTGTCAGTAGCACCGGCTGCCGGCACCTCACACCCCGGCGCCGCCGGCCGCCTCCTCATGTACAGGTCGGGTGACTCAGCTCGCTCCGGTCTAGGCCGCTGCCGGCCTCCTCCGCTGACTCAGCGCATTCTCCTTAGCCTCACCAGCTCCTGCTCCTCCTTCTTCTCTTTCCCCTGGTCGCGCTGCTCTCCGCCGGCTTCCTTGCCTTTCCCGCTCGGGGTTGTCTGCTGACTCCGGCTCTGGTCCTCCATGTCCGCCAACGAGCCTTAGTACATAAGCATACAGAGCGGAGGATCTGCGCATGTGCGGACAGGACGTCAGACGCTCACGCAGGGCGAAGCGCTGAACATCCGGGGCCCCATTGTCCGGGTGCGGCGCATGCGCGGTCCGCGAAACGTGACTCGTCATTTTGGGGCTCACCTGTGACTGCCATGTTGGTGCTCCTCGCTGCACACTGTTGTATGACTATGCGCCATCTTACTCCTCCTGACTGTAGAGTAGCAAATGCCTTTTATTGGGATGAAGAGACTAAACGCAAGCCATGTTCTGGAAGGGGTTAGCTCAGGCAAGACAGTCCCAGTTATGGTTCTTTTAGAGGACGTTGGACACTCGTCTCAGTGATGCCTGTTACACAGGAGCGAGTATTGCTCACAGCGCTGCAGACATGGAGTTCTCCCCCACCTCCATTCACAGTAAGCAGGCAGTTGTTCAGAAGTGAACCGCTGCTGTTTACACTGAATGGCGCGGCGGTCAGTTTACTGCCTTCACAAACTGAATGACTGACCAACTCAGTGGCTGCCTGCAGTTACACAGAGATCGGTGAAAAACTGATTTCACTGCGAGTCTTTGTGCATTTATCATCAGTTTTTAATGCTTGTCATCAAGGGTGGGCCACTTTTGACACCAAAAAACACCGGCCATTTAAAAGGGGTGTGGCTTATCACAAATTAGGATTTTACTTCTGGTATTCCAGTGGCCCCTATAGTAATAGCAGTGCCTTTTAGTCGCTCCAGTAGTAATAGCGCCCCCTCTCAGTGGTCCCAGCCTACTGCACATCACCGCTGGAGCTTCTGTGCCTTCCTGTATGCTAGGGGTCTGCAGTAAGGCTGAGGCACAGCAGCTCCAGCGGGTCACAGCTTTCTGGGGTCTATTCACTGGGACTACACATTGCTGCTCCGGCTCTGCCGCTGCAGCAGCTGTTACTGCACTGCACTCTCTCTGCTTCGCTGCTCCCCCAAACCAGCCCCGCAGGACAATTCTAATTTGGACTGCCGGCGCTCTGCCATTGCCTTGCTCTGCCCGGCTCTCTCTGATGTAGGCTGCCTGCACACCGGCGGATTTGCATTGCGGAATCCGGAGCGGGCGTCCATAGCAAATACCACCCATAGCATGCTATGGCAATTGGCGATTTCATGTCCACGAGCGGAAATCGATTGCAATTTTCTATGAGCGGAGAAGAAATCGTCGCATGCTGCGATTTTGTGCAGGGTCTGCATGGACGGCTTCCATTGAAGTCATCATTGCGGAAAGGTTGTGGGATCCACGCCATCAGCTTGTAACCCACTCTGTACTGCGCATGTGCCGGCAGGCGCATCCGTATTACATATGAGAGGATAGCGGACAGGCACGCAAGAAGTATCCGCCGGGCACCAAGTCGGATTCCGCTGCAGGGATTGATTCTAGGCATCACCCCACCGCCCCCAACACTGCAAAAAATCACTTGTGTGAGAGCGGCCTCAGGGCCCCTTCACACTCGCGAGCGCGATATTGGGCCATGATTCACGGCCCGATATCGCACTTGCTACCATGTGAAAGCCCTGTGGTTGTGAGGTGTTTTCATGAGAAAACACCCTTGTATCATAGCGCGGATACAGTAGAGGATCGCAGAGTTTTGCCATTGCTTTCAGTGTGAGTGGTGGTGCTGTCGCCGGCCCTATCGAAAACAAAGGGAGATTCCACAGGTAGATACTATATGCTGCAATATGTTTCCTGCACACAAAAATCATGGGGAAAAAGTTGTGATTTTGCCACGATTTTCTCATCACGATATCGCAATCACCAGTGTGAAGGAGCCCTTAGGGTGGTTTCACACGGATGAGAAAATTGCACGATTTTCACCTGATGCGAAAGTCAGTAAAAAAGCAGATTATGAAACCAATGAGTTACAATGGTTTCCTTCCCATCTGCGATGTTTTCACTCATGCGATGTTGAGAAAACAAAAAATTGCGGCATGCTCTATCTTTCTGTGATGTGTGTTGTTTTTTTTTTATCTCCCATGTTTCCCTATGGAGCCTCCTTTTTATCGCATCGCATGCCATGTGAGTGAATTCCATTTTTTCTAGTGACAACTTGAATGGGTGATTCCGGCCCAACAATAGGACATGTTCCGATCACATTTGAATACACACATTGACTTTAATGGGTCTAAGTTTAATCAGTTTCAAACACGGACATTGGGGCTAGTTCACACGAGCAGTGATTTAGCGCAGTATAGGCGCATAAAAAGATCGCGCTTATACTGCTCTAAAGATCGGGTGAATTCCAGCTATTTGAACTAGCCGTTCACACGATCCGAGGTGCGTGGAGCGTGTTGTCCTGCTTCCATAGGTGTCTATGGATAGGTCCTATCTTTGCACTCACCACGGAGCTTAGATGCGACCTTGCAGTCACATGTCCTATCTTTGTCAGGTGTGAGGATTTTGCACGTCTAAAATTCATTCATCTGAAAGGTTCTATAGCAAACCATTGGTCCTTAAAGAAGAGCGTTCTGTGTGCGCCTCTAACGCACGCAAACAGCGCTCATGTGAACGAGGCCTTAAAGCGACCCTCCAGGCCTCGAGAAACAAAGATGGCTGCAGCACTTCTCTGACTACGGGTAACTGTGCATAGTATGTATCGGTCGTCTAAGACACTACATGCTACTCTGACTGGTCAGCACTGCTCACGTCAAAGCAGGTGTAGTGTCTTATATTAATGATGTATACTACTACACAGTGTACATCATGTAGTCAGAGGAGTTGGTGTGGCCATCTTTGTTTCTCCTGGCCTGGATGGTCACTTTAAAATCATCTGTATGAATAAGCCCTAGGGCCGCTTTCACATAGGTGACAAAGTAGCGCAATTTTGCTGCGATGAGAAAATTCATGTATGTGAAGCCCATGCTTTCCAATGGATTGCTTCACATTAGGGATGTTTTCTCTGATGCTATCTTTAAAAAGGATTATTTACCTAGCAGGCTGGGTCTGGGTCCTCTTGCTGCTCCCCAGAGCTCTGCCACGCATCCTGCAGTCCTCATTCCCCACAGACGATCAATTCCTGGTTGCGGGATTCATAAACCTGCTACCATTGTGTGGTACATACGGCTTTTTTGATCACTTTTTTGTGTTTTTTTGGGAGGCAAAATAAACAAAATAAGCAATTCGCCTCAATATTTTAAGGTATTTTTTGTTACAGTTTATGTTGTGCAGGATAAATAATGTGTTCAAGTCACTTTATTTATCCTGCAGATACAATAATAGCAAATATGTGGGATTTTTAAATTTTTTTTTTATACAAATAGGGGAAAGTGCGCAAAAAAGGTTTTGTTTTTTTTAAAATTATGTCCTGTCATGTTAAGAGGTTAGATTTTCAAAATGCTCTTCAAAATTGAATCACTGTGATTGGTTCATCGAGCTTTGCAGTGATTGGCTGAGTCGTGGCACTTGAGAACCAATCAGAGCCAGCGCTTCCTGGAGGCGGGGTTTTGAAAACCTTTGACCAGGAAGCGCTGGCTGAAGACTTCAAACAAGTGCCACGGAACTGCCAGAGGAGAAGTGCAGCGGAGCACACAGTGCTTTTCAGATGATGTATTTTTTTTTTTTTTTATGTAGCTAGGGGTTATTTTAGGGACAAACAGTAGGATTTTCTACTGTAAAAGTTGCATTGCAATGCACGAAAACAGCGTTTTTTGTCTTTAGTTGTTTTTTTAATAAACACATAATATATTGACCAAAATTTATCTTTAAAATAAAGTATGATGTCTTATGAAAAAACATTCTCAGAATCACTCTAATAAGTAGAAGCATTGCAAAGCTATGACTATGTAAAATGACGCAAGAGATTTGAAAAATGGGTCTGTGTCCCAAAAGAGGTATTCCTAATATCACATGGGATCTCAGTGTGTTCTGTATTTGAAATCATTAATCTTTGCAAATACACTTACTTTTAGATAATGCACAAGTCCTACCTTCCTACCGACCTAAACATCCTATCCCCACTCTCTGGTTGTCTTCGATTGTCCTAGATACGTCCCCCAGTAGATTTTCATTCTGGTCGAGAATTCTCAGTGCAGTCTTCCATTACTCCTATATAATTGCTCTGCTGCTGCCTTTAAAGGGGTTGTCCCGCGAAACAAAGTTGGGGTATACACTTCTGTATGGCCATATTAATGCACTTTGTAATGTACATTGTGCATTAATTATGAGCCATACAGAAGTTATTCACTTACCTGTTCCGTTGCTAGCGTCCTCGTCCCCATGGTGCCGTCTAATTTTCAGCGTCTAATCGCCCGATTAGACGCGCTTGCGCAGTCCGGTCTTCTCCGTGTTGAATGGGGCTGCTCGTGCTGGAGAGCTGCTCCTCGTAGCTCCGCCCCGTCACGTGTGCCGATTCCAGCCAATCAGGAGGCTGGAATCGGCAATGGACCGCACAGAAGACCTGCGGTCCACCGAGGGTGAAGATCCCGGCGGCCATCTTCGCAAGGTAAGTAAGAAGTCACCGGAGCGCGGGGATTCGGGTAAGTACTATCCGTTTTGTTTTTTTCAACACATGCATCGGGTTTGTCTCGCGCCGAACGGGGGGCCTATTGAAAAAGAAAAAAACCTGTTTCGGCGCGGGACAACCCCTTTAACCCCTATTTTTTCCATTTTTGTTTTTCCTCCCTCCTTTAAAAAAATCATAACTCTTTTATTTAACCATTAACATAGACGTCTGAATTCAATGAACGGCCAAGCGCTGGCTGTTATTGGCTGAGTGCTGTGACCAATCACAGGCAGTGCTCAGCTGCCAGTCAATGAATGGCTGAGCGCTGCCTGTGATTGGCTGAGTGCTCAGCCAATCAGATACAGCCCTTTCTAAATCCCCACCTGCTGAAAGCGCTTCAGAGCCGTGACGAGACCCAAGCTGCTAGATGCGCCTGAGCAGCGAAGGAGAGGTGAGTATTTTTTTTATTTTTTACACCAGATAGGATTGATTTTCAGGAAAGGGCTTATATTTAAAGCCCTTTCTGAAAATCACTGCAGGGATGCTGGCATCGCGATCCTCTGTGACAGCTGTGGCAGGGGATTTTTTACTCCCCACGAGGAGTCCCTTTGTCACCGAACACTGTGAAATTAAATTCCTGTAATCTGGAAAATGCTGTCCCATGTGGCAAGGCAGTAGCAAGAGTGGCCTGTAGAGGGCCTTGGTGTGCAGATTACTTCTTTTATGAGCTTGTCTAAAAGGCTTAACACCTGCTGTGTGTGGCAGGAAGCAATAAAAGTCTGTTCCTGTCACACTCAAGACAGAAGTTGGCTGAGAGAGCCAGAGGTCCAGTGTGGACCAGGGACGGTAAAGGAGCCGCATCACGGACTTGGAGCCTTAGGTCTGGTGCAGACCAGTTGAGCCTGTCACCTGTCCAATGGAGGAGGACGCCCTCCAGATGCCCCAGGAGGGGTTAGTGACAAGAACCTTTGGATTGTGTACCCTGAACATTGTAAATGGACTACATGATATGCCGTGTATGCTGTGACGTTGCTGTGCTGATAATTAAATGCAGGCAGGCACTAGATTTTAAAAGAAAAGCAAGTCTCTTGCAGCCTATTTTTACATGAGGTGAGCGATTTCCAGTCCGAGAGGTTGGTGATCCACAGGCGATTGACCCCAACTTGCCACACCCCTTATGTGTTAAAGTAAAAGCCTTTTGACAGGTCACCAAATGGGAAATGTCTTCCCACCTCCTCCTCCCACGCCCCCACCAACCCCGGGTGCCCGTCCTCCACCTCCTGGTCCAGCAGCATCCTGTAAAGGAGTGAGATTAAGTGCCTGGGAGAGTCAGACGACATGCAGATTACTTTGAAAGGAGTGAGAGTTTTAGTCAGACCAGACCCCCTCAGCTGTAAGTAATTCATCCATGCTCCATTTGGGGTGCGGGATTCTATGAAGAATTGTGCTAATGGTCTCAACCCCGATTGACCCATCACATCTCACTGTCGAGGAAAACGGATTATGGGGGTAAGCAGCAGGGACCTATTTTTCTCAAAGGCTTTAAATTGGGGGTTAGCCAGCAGCGGTGTAAGAGTGCCCGGGACTGACACCAGTGAGCTCCTTACGCAAAGCCATAGTAGCCATTATCAGGTATCTACCAATTGGGTTAGTAGGGAAGACAGACCAGGGAAGTCCCTAAGCAGACTGCCCAGGATCCAAAACACTCCCTGAGTAAGCCTGAGATCGAAGTCGTATTCGATTTTGACCCATAACTTGGATTTGCGATGCTTGAGGAGGTTCAAGATACAATTCGCTGTGTTGGACTTATAATATAGGGAAAAGTCTGGCATGCTAAGACCTCCCGACTCCTTGGCCCTAGTGAGCGTACTATATTTTAGTCTAGGTCTGTGGCCTCTCCAAACAAAACTGGTGATTAGGGAACGGATGTGTATCAAGAAGGGCCTGTGTAGTCTGATGGGGAACGCCTGGCAGAGATACAGGAATCTTGGAAGGGAGTCCATTTAAATCAAATTAATTCTACAGCTCCAAGATTTAAAAAAGTGGGTTCCATTTATTTAGCTCTTTTTCTAGATTTGATAGAAATGGTTTAAAGTTAAAGGGGTTGTCCCGCGAAAGCAAGTGGGGTTATACACTTCTGTATGGCCATATTAATGCACTTTGTAATGTACATCGTGTATTAATTATGAGCCATACAGAAGTTATTCACTTACCTGCTCCGTTGCTAGCGTCCTCGTCTCCATGGTGCCGTCTAATTTCAGCGTCTAATCGCCCGATTAGACGCGCTTGCGCAGTCCGGTCTTCTCCCTGGTGAATGGGGCCACTCATGCCGGAGAGCTGGTCCTCGTAGCTCCGCCCCGTCACGTGTGCCGATTCCAGCCAATCAGGAGGCTGGAATCGGCAATGGACCGCACAGAGCCCACGGTGCACCATGGGAGAAGACCCGCGGTGCATCGTGGGTGAAGATCCCGGCGGCCATCTTGCTAAGGTAAGGAAGAAGTCGCCGCAGCACGGGGATTCGGGTAAGTACTAAACGTTTTGTTTTTTTAACACATGCATTGGGTTTGTCTCGCGCCGAACGGGAGGCCTATTGAATTAAAAAAAAAACCGTTTCGGCGCGGGACAACCCCGTGAACGTGTTGGATGGATCGGCCGGGAGTTGAATGCCTAGATATTTAATGGAGGTGTCTTGCCACCTAAAAGAGAACTGTCTCTGTATAAGCCGCTCCTCAGTCCTTGGAAGGGTAACATTCAAAATCTCACTTTTTTGCAAGTTAATTTTAAAGTTAGTGACCTTGCTAAATCCTCTAAATTCGTACATCAGAATCGAAATCTCCATGCTCGGACAAGATAGGTATAGGAGAAGGTCATCCACGAATAGCAATATTTTATGATCCATGTAACCTACCCGCACACCTCAAATGGAGTCATTCTTTCTGATGGCGTTGGCCAAAGTTTCCACTGTTAAGATATATAATAGGGGGGACAACGGTCATCCCTGTCTTGTTCCATTTTGAATGATAAAGGTATCCTACAGGGAACCGTTAATTCTGACCCTGATGGGTTTGTATACAGCGCCATTATTCAATCCCTCATTCAGGTCCCCAACCCCACCCTCTGTGGATCAGCCTCGGTATAAAAGGTTGTATTCTAGTTGCGATCAGTTTAGCAAATAGCTTTATGTCTACGTTTATAAGCGAAATGCGTATATAGTTACCACAAACCGTAGCATCTTTCCCTGGCTTGGGTAATACCACCAAATAGGCCTGAAGAGCCTGAGCTGGGAAGGCACATCCCCTGGATATCGCTTTGAAGGCCTAAGAAATATCCGAGATAATTCATCTTTAAAGAGTTTATAGAATTTTGAGGTGTACCCATCCGGGTCTGAACTCTTCCCCACCTTAAGCTCCTTTATTATTTCTGATAGTTTGGAGGGTGAGAAGTCCCCCTCTAGGTCCAATTACTCCCCAGAGTCTATAGAGTTAGGAGCGCAAATATCGAGATAGGCCTCAATCCTCTTATCGTCTGACCCATTCCCTGGCAAGGGATTCTGTTTAATGTTATATAGGGCACTATAATATGTATGAAATACTTTAAGAATTTCTGAGGTTGAGTGCACAACTCCCCCTCTTTGAGTGTGAATCTTGGGGATGTGGGTCAGAGGAGCTCTGGGATGTAAGGTCCTAGCTAACCACCTCCCACATTTGTCTCAATGCTTCTGCGCATTCTATCCATAAACCCCATTGACTTCTGATCCAATATAGATAAAATTTGATGTAACATGGAGATTTCTGCTTTTGTGGAATCCGTGGGGTCTCCCTTTATTTAAGGTTTCTTTAGTGTGCAGCTCTTTAAGGAGTCTATTTAACTTAGCGGATCTATCCTTTGGGTCCTGTGAGAAATAAAGATACCCCTCAAGATACACTTAAGGGCCTCCCATTTCACGGGAAAACCTGTGGTATCCTCTTTATAAACTTCCACATCAAATTACACTATTGCCCTTTTTACATTGCTAACACACGGGATCGTTAAGGAGGTTTTCATTAAGTCTCCATAGCTTCCCTTTAGGCAGCCTACCTGTGTCTGCAAGCCCTCCATAAATTGGGACATGGTCTGACCACAAAAATTGGCCTATGGAGCATGATGGGTTACTGTCCAGTAGTCTGTGAGATATTAGAAGATAATCAATACGGCTATAACTGTTGTGGGTTGTGGATTGAAAGCTGTAATACCTGACACTTGGGTGTAGGATCCTCCACATAGGCACCAACTGCATTCTCTCTAACTCCTTTTAATGATCATAATGCTGAACGGGAGATGGGGGACTTACCCAATGATGTGTCTACCTTGGGGTCTATGGCCAGATTGAGATCACCTCCCAGGGTTATGCTGGATTCATCTGCGAAGGCGGCCAACTCCCTCAGCGTAGAGGTCCCAAAAACGATCTGGTTCTGGTTGGGGAAGTATACGTTAGCAAATTTTAACACCGCCCCCAGAACCTCGAGCTTGAGAAAAATGTATCGACCATGTGTGTCAACAACATGATCAACCACTATGTGTTGGAGTGATTTATGTAATGCCACAGATTCCCCCCCCCCCCCCAGCATTCTTGGATGGGTGGGGACTATCGAACCAGGTAGTCTAAAACCTGGGTAACAAGCATGGAACACTGTCAGCTTTGAAGTAGGTCTCCTGTAGCATGACCACCATGATTCTCTTATGTATGTGATAGAGGATCTGGTTCCTCTTCTCCGGAGTATTGAAGCCCTTTACATAGTAGGTGCATAAGGTCACATTAGCCATTGGGACAGGAAAAGGAGTAAAGGGGGGAAAACCATAGCAACTCGATGCTTAAAATCTCCAAACAGAGTAGAACAAATTATGTTAAATAACATTTCAAAGCAGCACACTAGCTACTACACCTATAGGAGGGTGGAGAGAATCAAAGGCAAGATCGCTCCTCCAGCAGCCCCAGCTACATAATGCAAATGCTTGACAAAAATAAGGCAGCACCGACACAGCGCATTGTTTCTCCATTTAGGGTTCAACACAATGAATATCCTAAGAGGAGAGATAAACAAGAACCCAAACAAATAGAGATAACTGAGATAGAGGGGGAGACATTGCAGTAGAGCAAGTTAGTAAGCTGGAGATCAGCACTTTGCTCCACCGCCGGCTCTCTGACATGCCGAGCCCAGAGCCGGAGCCAGTGCACCATCCCAACTAGGCCAGTCTGGAAGTGTGATCATCGGAAGCTTGAAGGATGAGTGGTCATAAATGCCTCCACATCCATGTGGAAGAATGTATCAAGTGGGGTACCACAAGGCTCTGTCCTAGGCCCAGTGTTGTTCAACATTTTTTATAAATGATCTGGAAGAGGGAATTGATGAGAAACTGATCAAATTTGCCGATGACACAAAGCTAGGAGGGATAGCTAACACTAAGGAAGAGAGGGAGAGTATTCAAAAAGATCTAGAAAAGCTTGAACAGGGGGCGGCGACTAACAGAATGGTATTTAAGAAAGAAATGCAAAGCCATACATCTGGGGAAGAAAAATGAAAAAAAACAAACATACAAAATGGGAGGAATTGGGCTAAGCAGCAGCACATGTGAAAAAGACTTGGGTATACTAATAGATCATAGACTGAACATGAGTCAACAATGTGATGCAGCAGCCAAAAAGGCAAAACACAATTCTGGGATGTATTAAGAGAAGCATAGAGTCTAGATCACGTGAAGTAATTATGCCCCTCCACTCTTCCTCAGTCAGACCCCATCTGGAATACTGTGTCCAGTTCTGGGCACCCTACTTTAAAAAAGACATAGACAAACTGGAGCAAGTTCAGAGAAGAGTTACCAAGATGGTGAGCGGTCTGCAAATCATGTCCTATGAGGAACGGTTAAAGGATCTGGGAATGTTTAGCTTGCAAAAAAGAAGGCTGAGAGGAGACTTAATAGCTGTCTACAAATATCTGAAGGGCTGTCATGGTGCAGAGGGATCAGCCTTATTTTCATTGTACAAGGAAAGACCATAAGTAGAGATGAGCGAACATACTCGTCCGAGCTTGATGCTTGTTCGAGTATTAGGGTGTTCGAGATGCTCGTTACTGGAGACGAGCACCACGCGATGTTCGAGTTACTTTCACTTTCATCTCTCAGACATTAGCGCGCTTTTCTGGCCAATAGAAAGACAGGGAAGGCATTACAACTTCCCCCTGCGACGTTTAAGCCCTATACCCACCCCCCTGCAGTGAGTGGCTGGCGAGATCAGGTGTCACCCGAGTATTTAAATCTGCCCCGCCCGCGGCTCGCCACAGATGCATTCTGACATAGATCAGGGACAGTGCTGCTGCTGGTGCTGCTGCTATAGGGAGAGCGTTAGGAGTTATTTTAGGCTTGAAGAACCCCAACGGTCCTTCTTAGGGCCACATCTGACCGTGTGCAGTATTGTTAAGGCTGCTGTGAGCAGTGTTGCACATTTTTTTTTTTGTATATCGGGCGTGCAGAGGATTGCGTCCTCAGTCTGCAGTCCTTGTACATAGTATAGGGCCAGTACTGGTGAGGCAGGGAAAGAGATATACAGGCTATATAGGCAGTGGGCTTTTTCAAACAAATTTGGGAAAAATACTATCTTTGGGCTGCCTGTGATCGTCTTGAGTGTACTGCGTCTCTGCTGGGGGTAGTAGTCCTAATTATTACGCAGCTAAGTGTTACAGCAGGCGTGCACAAGATTCTTTCCTAGCTCTGCGTTGCCCATTACATCACCGCCGTCATCCCGTCCAGAGGGAAACAGTATACATATATACACTGCCTACAGTATCTGTCTGCTGTCTCAGCTCAGACTTTAAAAAAATAGAAGCAAAATACTTAAGGCCTACTAGTGGCCTTTGGACACTTGACTGCTTCTGCGCTGTGAATTCCACTAGCTCAGTCATACGCACCTACGTCTCACTACAGGCTTGCGCAAAATTCTTTCCTGGCTCTGCTGTGCGTTCTGTAAGCGAAGTCAGCCTCCAACCACAGGCCAATAAGCAGCACATTTAATTACAGCGTTCTGTTTCTGCACTACTGGTAATACACCATGCTGAGGGGTAGGGGTAAGGCTAGAGGACGTGGACGCGGGCGAGGACGCGGAGGCCCAAGTCAGGGTGTGGGCACAGGCTGAGCTCCTGATCCAGGTGTATCACAGCCGACCGCTGCGGGATTAGGAGAGAGGCACGTTTCTGGCGTCCCCAGATTAATCTCACAATTAATGGGTCCACGCGGTAGACCTTTATTAGAAAATGAGCAGTGTGAGCAGGTCCTGTCGTGGATGGCAGAAAGTGCATCCAGCAATCTATTGACCACCCAGAGTTCTACGCCGTCCACTGCTGCAACTCTGAATGCTCTGGCTGCTGCTCCTCCTTCCTCCCAGCCTCCTCACTCCATTACAATGACACATTCTGAGGAGCAGGCAGACTCCCAGGAACTGTTCTCGGGCCCCTGCCCAGAATGGGCAGCAATGGTTCCTCTCCCACCGGAGGAGTTTGTCGTGACCGATGCCCAACCTTTGGAAAGTTCCCGGGGTCCGAGGAATGAGGCTGGGGACTTCCGGCAACTGTCTCAAGAGCTTTCAGTGGGTGAGGAGGACGACGACGATGAGACACAGTTGTCTATCACTCAGGTAGTAGTAATTGCAGTAAGTCCAAGGGAGGAGCGCACAGAGGATTCGGAGGAAGAGCAGCAGGACGATGAGGTGACTGACCCCACCTGGTTTGCTAAGCCTACTGAGGACAGGTCTTCAGAGGGGGAGGCAAGTGTAGCAGCAGGGCAGGTTGGAAGAGGCAGTGCAGTGGCCAGGGGTAGAGGCAGGGCCAGACCAAATAATCCACCAACTGTTTCCCAAAGCGCCCCCATCGTGCCATGCCACCCTGCAGAGGCCGAGGTGCTCAAAGGTGTGGCAGTTTTTCACTGAGAGTGCAGACGACCGACGAACTGTGGTGTGCAAGGTTTGTCGCGCCAAGATCAGCTGTGGAGCCACCACCACCAGCCTCACCACCACCAGCATGCGCAGACATATGATGGCCAAGCACCCCACAAGGTGGGACGAAGGCCGTTCACCACCTCCGGTTTGCACCACTGCCTCTCCCCCTGTGCCCCAACCTGCCACTGAGATCCAACCCCCCTCTCAGGACACAGGCACTACCGTCTCCCGGCCTGCACCCACACCCTCACCTCCGCTGTCCTCGGCCCCATCCAGCAATGTCTCTCAGCGCACCGTCCAGCCGTCGCTAGCGCAAGTGTTGGAGCGCAAGCGCAAATACGCAGCCACGCACCCGCACGCTCAAGCGTTAAACGTGCACATAGCCAAATTGATCAGCCTAGAGATGCTGCCGTATAGGCTTGTGGAAACGGAGGCTTTCAAAAAAAAGGATGGCGGCGGCGGCCCCGCGCTACTCGGTTCCCAGTCGCCACTACTTTTCCGGATGTGTCGTCCCAGCCCTGCACGACCATGTCTCCCGTAACATTGTACGCGCCCTCACCAACTCGGTTACTGCCAAGGTCCACTTAACAACGGACACGTGGACAAGCACAGGCGGGCAGGGCCACTATATCTCCCTGACGGCACATTGGGTGAATTTAGTGGAGGCTGGGACCGAGTCAGAGCCTGGGACCGCTCACGTCCTACCCACCCCCAGAATTGCGGGCCCCAGCTCGGTGCTGGTATCTGCGGCGGTGTATGCTTCCTCCACTAAACCACCCTCTTCCTCCTCCTACGCAACCTCTGTCTCGCAATCAAGATGTGTCAGCAGCAGCACGTCGCCAGCAGTCGGTGTTGCGCGGCGTGGCAGCACAGCGGTGGCCAAGCGTCAGCAGGCTGTGCTGAAACTACTCAGCTTAGGAGAGAAGAGGCACACGGCCCACGAACTGCTGCAGGGTCTGACAGAGCAGACCGACCGCTGGCTTTTGCCGCTGAGCCTCCAACCGGGCATGGTCGTGTGTGACAACGGCCGTAACCTGGTGGCGGCTCTGCAGCTTGGCAGCCTCACGCACGTGCCATGCCTGGCCCACGTCTTTAATTTGGTGGTTCAGCACTTTCTGAAAAGCTACCCACGCTTGTCAGACCTGCTCGGAAAGGTGTGCCGGCTCTGCGCACATTTCCGCAAGTCCCACACGGACGCTGCCACCCTGCGCACCCTGCAACATCGGTTTAATCTGCCAGTGCACCGACTGCTGTGCGACGTGCCCACACGGTGGAACTCTACGCTCCACATGTTGGCCAGGCTCTATGAGCAGCATAGAGCTATAGTGGAATACCAACTCCAACATGGGCGGCGTAGTGGGATTCAGCCTCCTCAATTCTTTACAGAAGAGTGGGCCTGGTTGGCAGACATCTGCCAGGTGCTTGGAAACTTTGAGGAGTCTACCCAGATGGTGAGCGGCGATGCTGCAATCATTAGCGTCACCATTCCTCTGCTATGCCGCTTGAGAAGTTCCCTACAAAGCATAAAGGCAGACGCTTTGCGCTCGGAAATGGAGGCGGGGGAAGACAGTATGTCGCTGGATAGTCAGAGCACCCTCATGTCTATATCTCAGCGCGTTGAGGAGGAGGAGGAGGAGGGGGAGGAGCATGAGGAGGAGGGGGAAGAGACAGCTTGGCCCACTGCTGAGGGTACCCATGCTGCTTGCCTGTCATCCTTTCAGCGTGTATGGCCTGAGGAGGAGGAGGAGGAGGATCCTGAAAGTGATCTTCCGAGTGAGGACAGCCATGTGTTGCGTACAGGTACCCTGGCACACATGGCTGACTTCATGTTAGGATGCCTTTCTCGTGACCCTCGCGTTACACGCATTCTGGCCACTACGGATTACTGCGTGTACACACTGCTCGACCCACGGTATAAGGAGAACCTTTCCACTCTCATACCTGAAGAGGAAAGGGGTTCGAGAGTGATGCTATACCACAGGACCCTGGCGGACAAACTGATGGTAAAATTCCCATCCGACAGCGCTAGTGGCAGAAGGCGCAGTTCCGATGGCCAGGTAGCAGGGGAGGCGCGGAGATCAGGCAGCATGTACAGCACAGGCAGGGGAACACTGTCCAAGGCCTTTGACAGCTTTATGGCTCCCCAGCAAGACTGTGTCACCGCTCCCCAGTCAAGGCTGAGTCGGCGGGAGCACTGTAAAAGGATGGTGAGGGAGTACGTAGCCGATCGCACGACTGTCCTCCGTGACGCCTCTGCCCCCTACAACTACTGGGTGTCGAAGCTGGACACGTGGCCTGAACTCGCGCTGTATGCCTGAACTCCTGCGGCTAGCGTCTTGTCAGAGAGGGTGTTTAGTGCGGCTGGGGGAATCATCACGGATAAGCGTACCCGCCTGTCAACCGACAGTGCCGACAGGCTTACAATCATAAAGATGAACAAAGCCTGGATTTTCCCAGAGTTCTCTTCTCCACCAGCGGACAGCAGTGATACATAGGCTGCACCCTAAACAATACATAGGCTGCACCCGCGGATGGAAGCATCGTTCTCTTTCGCCATAAAAAACGGGGACCTTTTAGCTTCGTCAATCTGTGTATTATATTCATCCTCCTCCTCCTGCTCCTCCTCCTGAAAGCTCACGTAATAACGCCGAACGGGCAATTTTTCTTAGGCCCACAAGGCTCAGTCATATAACTTTTGTAAACAATGTTTATACGTTTCAATTCTCAATTCAATAAAGCGTTGAAACTTGTACCTGAACCAATTTTTATTTGAACTGGGCTGCCTACAGGCCTAGTTACAAATTAAGCCACATTAACCAAAGCGATTAATGGGTTTCACCTGCCCTCTTGGTTGGGCATGGGCAATTTTTCTGACGTACATTTGTACTGTTGGTACACCAATTTTTTGGGCCCTCGCCTACAGTGTAATCCTACTAATTTTTAGCCCACCTGCATTAAAGCTGACGTTACCTCAGCTGTGATGGGCACTGCAATGGGATATATTTATGTACCGCCGGTGGCTTCTTGGGACCCACCCATGCTGTCGGTCCACACGGAGTTGTAGCTCCATGTGTCCACTTCTAAAGAACCCCAGTCTGACTGGGGCATGCAGTGTGGGCCGAAGCCCACCTGCATTAAACCTGATGTTACCTCAGGTGTGATGGGCACTGCAATGGGATATATTTATGTACCGCCGGTGGCTTCCTGGGACCCACCCATGCTGTCGGTCCACACGGAGTTGTAACTCCATGTGTCCACTTCTAAAGAACCCCAGTGTGACTGGGGCATGCAGTGTGGACTGAAGCCCACCTGCATCAAAGCTGACGTTACCTCAGCTGTGATGGGCAATGCAATGGGATATATTTATGTACCGCCGGTGGCTTCCTGGGATCCACCCATGCTGTCGGTCCACACAGAGTTGTAACTCCATGTGTCCACATCTAAAGAACCCCAGTCTAACTGGGGCATGCAGTGTGGGCCGAAGACCACCTGCATTTAATCGGACGTTACCTCAGCTGTGATGGGCACTGCAATCGGATACATTTATGTACAGCCGGTGGGTTCCAGGGAACCACCCATGCTGTGGGTGCACACGGAATTCCCATTGCGGAGTTGTACCTGCCTGTGACTATTTATTAAAAACCCCGGTCTGACTGGGGCATGCAGACACCTTGACAGAATGAATAGTGTGTGGCACATGGGTTCCCCATTGCTATGCCCACGTGTGCAGCTCCTGATGGAGGTGGCACAGGATTGGATTTCTCATTGCTTCTGTACAGCATTATGGGCTATTGCCCCGCCCCTTTTAAAGAGGGTCGCTGCCTGGCCGTGCCAACCCTCTGCAGTGTGTGCCTGCGGTTCCTCCTCATGGCAGACGCACTTATAAATAGACATGAGGGTGGTGTGGCTATGAGGCCAGCGTGTGGCATGAGGGCAGCTGAAGGCTGCGCAGGGACACTTTGGTGTGCGCTGTGGACACTGGGTCGTGCGGGGGGGTTGGGCAGCATGT
This sequence comes from Eleutherodactylus coqui, assembly GCF_035609145.1. Classification (NCBI taxonomy): domain Eukaryota; kingdom Metazoa; phylum Chordata; class Amphibia; order Anura; family Eleutherodactylidae; genus Eleutherodactylus; species Eleutherodactylus coqui. The sequence goes on along the minus strand of NC_089837.1, from coordinate 164,716,111 downwards.
AACCCAGGAGAAGGGGCAGTGGAGTGTCATGCAGGCAGTGATTGTGCTTTGTTGGAGGTAGTGTGGTGCTTAGCTAAGGTATGCCTTGCTAATGAGGGTTTTTTCAGAAGTAAAAATTGTTGGAAGGGGGGGGGCCTCTTGCCGCTATTGTGGCTTAATAGTGGGACCTGGGAACTTGAGATGCAGCCCAACATGTAGCCCCTCGCCTGCCCTATCCGTTGCTGTGTCGTTCCCATCACTTTCTTGAATTGCCCAGATTTTCACAAATGAAAACCTTAGCGAGCATCGGCGATATACAAAAATGCTCGAGTCGCCCATTGACTTCAATGGGGTTCGTTACTCGAAACGAACCCTCGAGCATCACGAAAAGTTCGTCTCGAGTAACGAGCACCCGAGCATTTTGGTGCTCGCTCATCTCTAACCATAAGCAATGGGATGAAACTAAAAGGGAGGAGACACAAATTAGATATTAGAAAAAACTTTCCGACAGTGAGGGTGATCAATGAGTGGAACAGGTTACCACGGGAGGTGGTGAGTTCTCCTTCAATGGAAGTATTCAAACAAAGGCTGGAAAAATATCTGTCTGCAATGATTTAGTGATCCTGCACTAAGCAGGAGGTTGGACCAGATGACCCTGGAGATCCCTTCCAACTCTACCACTCTATGATCCCAGAAAACCCGGCAAGTCTTCAAGTGATATAAAAATGGCCTTTGTGTTGCCTTTGCGGGCCTGCAGTTGAAAAGAATACCCCCATTGATATTAAATGTCCCTTTCTCTCAAAGCTGCCAGAAGAGAGAGACAGATCTTGGAGAATGAGAATGGGGGTATCCTGGTAGGATAAGTTCCCCAGCTCTCTTGATTTGTGCATGATTAGTCTTTTTTCCTGAAAAAAGTGGATCCTGAATACAATGTCTCGAGGCCTCGCAGGGTTGGAGGACCTTGGGCCCAGTGTGTGGTGGATCCTATCAATTTCAATTGGATTGTAAGGAGGTCTCTGTATGATGTTGTTAAAGAATTTGTGGGCCCAAGCCTCCAGTTGAGTCTGCTCAATATTTTCACCCAGGCCTCTGATATGTAGGTTATTCCTCCTATGACGGTTCTCCAGGTCATCCAAGTGCATAAGCAACTCTGATATTTGTGATGACTACACCTGAATGACCTTTCTGTGGGATTTTACCGACTCTAGTAGCTTTTCCTGAACTTCCTCTATCTCCGAGAGGCGCTGACCCACATGAATAATATCATTTTGCAGGGCTGAAATATCTCTCCTATGGGACATTTCTAATTTATGGAGAGAACTGACCAATTCACCTTTTTTAGGCAGAGATTGCAGATGAGCCCTCCAATTCCATTCCCCCTGTCAGGGGAACCGGTGGTAAGAGCCTGAGAGTGGCCCCTGGTGCCTGGGACTGTCTGGGTGAGACATTATGTTGGCTGGGGGACTCACCACTATCACTGCTCTGTCTAGAAGGGAGGCAGTCTGGCAGCTCTCCAGCAGATGAGGCTGGCTGCCTAGGGGTTAACTGCCTGTCAGCTTGAGGGCGCGTGTGCCGTGGGCTATGTTCCCTGCAAAGTCCATCAAGCACCTCTGTTCTTCCCTGGACTCCTGGCTTCCCCACTCCATGGGGCCTCGATCCCTGCCCTCTGCTTCTTTCACCTCCGCTTCGGCCGCACCGCTGCTCTTCACTCCTCCTGCCGACATCATCTTGGATCTCACACCGTCGCCAGCCTGGTCTCATGTCGCGCGCAGGAACTGCTCCAGGCATCCCATCTCTGGCTCCATCGGGTGGCCTGAGGTGCTCTGCACTCTCCTGCGTCCCATGATCCATGTCTCTGTGGTAAATCAGGGTCGGTGTTGCAGTAATTAGCTGCTGACGCCGGAGCTCTCCTCAGGCACGGCCTATCCCACCATCAGCAAGCTCCGCCCCCTGGAGATCTATTTTTTAATGGTAATACGTAATTTGCCATATAATGTACTGAAAAATCGAGTGAAATGGAAATTAAACCATCTTTGCGTGCGTCTCCTTTCTATGGCGTACACGCTGCAGCAAAAATGACATGATAACTTTATTCTATGTGTCAATATGAATGCTACGATACCAAATTTATATAGTTTTTTTTGTTGTACTACTTTTTTTTCCCCAAAGATATTTAATTTTTTTAACACCATCTTCTGACAGCCACAACTTTTTTATTTTTCCATCAACCTAGTTGTGCGAGGACTCTTTTTGTTGGGGGACGTCCTGTAGATTCCGTTGGTACCATTTGGGAGTACATACAACTTTTTGACTGCTTTTTATTACATTTTTTCTTAGCGTCAGGGTGACCAAAAAAGCGCAATTCTGGTGTTGTTTATTTTCTTTCTGCCAACGTTCACCGGGTAGAGTATATAATGTGTTATTTTGATAGATCGGACTTTTGGGATGCAGCAATACCAAATATGTTTTTTTTGTTTGTTATTTAAATTATTTTATAAATATGGCAAAAGTGTTTTTTTTTAACTTTTATTTAAACATTTTTAAACTAATTTTTAGAGGTCTTTTTGGTCCCCAGAGGGGACAAGAACTTGTGGTGGTTTTATCACTCCAGCACTATGATGTAATGCCACAGGCATGGTTTAATAAGCACTCTGCAATAGCAGCCCTAAGGCTTTTCAGAGTAGGCTGTCTCTTCTCTCTCTCTCATATATTCAGTAAGCTCAACTCCCACTCATCCCACCTCTAGGACAAAAGGTTAACCCTTTCATATGCACAGGCACAGTTGTATGGGACTTATTAGGGCTGTACCAGATAGGTTTTACAAAGCTTACTCCTCACACTCACATTCCCTTCTTCATCTATATATATAAAATTGAATGTATGCGTGTATGTCTGTCTGTCTGTGTGTTTGTCCTTTATGCGCTACTACACCATTCATCTGATCGCCATGAAACTTTGGGAAGTTGTTGAGTGCACTCCTGGGAAGATTATAGGCATAGTACAACTATCCTACGATAAATGGCGCGCGTGCGAGCGTCGTCGACAGTTACGCCCCCCCCACGTAGATCGTTCGATTTCCATCACTGCCACTAATTCTCTCGCTTCCCAATGTAATAGAAACATGAAATTTGGCAGGAGCATTGATTATGTCATAAATACGAAAAGCTAATGGGTTCCAACTCGATTATTCAATTCTATGCGCCAAAGAATTAGCGTCCAAATTTTACGTACGGAATCTAATTTTCTCGCTTCCCAATGTCATAGAAACTTGAAATTTGGCACAAGCATTGATTATGTCATAAATAGGAAAAGCTAATGGGTCCCAACTCGATTATTCAATTCTATGCGCAAAAGAATTAGCGTCCAAATTTTGTGTACGGAATGTAATTTTCTCACATAGAAACTTGAAATTTGGCACGGGCATTGAATATGTCATAAATAGGAAACGCTAATGGGTCCCAACTCAATTATTCAATTCTATGCGCAAAAGAATTAGCGTCCAAATTTTACGTACGGAATCTAATTTTCTCACTTTCCAATGTCATAGAAACGTGAAATTTGGCATGAGCATTGAATATGTCATAAATAGGAAAAGCTAATCAGTCCCAGCTCGATTATTTAATTCTATGCGCAAAAGAATTAGCGTCCAAATTTTACGTACGGAATCGAATTCTCTCGCTTCCCAATGTAATAGAAACTCGAAATTTGACACGAGCATTGATTATGTCATAAATAGGAAAAGCTAATGGGTCCCAACTCGATTATTCAATTTTAAGCGCAAAACAATTGGCGTCCAAATTTTACGTACGGCATTGAATTTTCTCTCTTCCCGATAGAAACTTGAAATTTGGCACGAGCATTGATTATGTCATAAATAGGAAAAGTTAATGGGAAGTTGTTGAGTACACTCCTGGGAAGATTACTGGCATAGTACATCTATCCTACGATAGGTGGCGCGCGAGCGTCGTCGACAGTTATGCCCCCCCAGACAAAGATCGTTTGATTTCCATCTCAAGCACAAAAGCAAAAGGCATTACGAGCAACGGGATGCGTGTTCAACTACAAAATGATGCATCCGCCGAACGTATCACAAGACAATTCCTGGATATTGAGAATGCTGAGGTAAAATAAAAGCTGTGCTGTGATTGGTTGCTATATATTACACCGCTGAGGTAAAATGAATGCTGCGCTGTGATTCGTTGCTATTTTTTATATTGCTGAGGCAGAATAAAAGTTGCGCTGTGATTGGTTGTTATTTCTCTTACTGCTGACGTAACATGAAAGCTGCACTGTGATTGGTTGTTATATTTTATACTGCTGAGGTAACATATAAGCTGCCCTGTGATTGGGTGTTATATATTATAAAGCTGAGGTAACATGAAAGCTGCGCTGTGATTGGTTGTTATATATTATACCACTGAGGTAACCTAAAAAAGCTGCGCTGTGATTGGTTGTTATCTAGATATATAAAAACGAATGTATGTCTGTCTGTCTTCGCAGCAACGCGCGACGGGTAAGCTAGTGTTGTATAAATACTGGTTCCTGCTTTATACAAGCTATGGGGGGACAAAGGGTTAACTTGCTGCACAGGCAGAGAATGGTGTTATTGGTAGATAGAAGCGGCAGATGCTGGCAGGTAGGATAAGATGCAGGGTGCTTCTGGGAACTGTAGTTTCCCAGTTAGAAATACTGGTCACATGGGCTGAACAGTAGAATTGCGATAAAGGTTTTACCAATTAGCAGGGAGTAACAGAGTGTAAATATGTAGAAGGAAGGCACAGAGTGATTTCATATAAGCATGTGGCATTCTGTTTTATATTAGGACTCTATTTTATGTTAGTAGGAAGGTACTGGGCTTTTGACGAAAACGATGAATTGTGGAATAAGACCTTTAAGGGGTTAAACAAAAATGTTTTGTATTCATCACTGCAAATTTTCTTCAGCACCCTATGATCCTCACCTTCTCAGAGTCTAGGGATTCCCTCTTATCATCTTGCTTAAGATAAGCAGTGGCACCCACAGTACACTAATAGCTGTGACAGTTACAGTTCCCTCCATAGTAGTGACAGCCACAGTGCCCCTATGAATACCACCAGTCACAATGCCCCCTTTGGCATGCTCTCACAACATTGAATGAAAGTGCTAGCCAAACAGTGTTCCCACAACAGTACAGAGCCTACCAGGGACTGATGTGAATGGTGACAATCTCAGTACAGTACTGTACAATATGTTGCTGTTATATAAGCAGCAGAAAATAAATTAAAACATGTCATGTCAATAGAAAAAAAAGGAAGGTCCCTTTAAGGCTGACAAAAAGTAAGCCCACTAGATGGCACTGTGGGTTAAGAACACTTTGTTAATTTCATTGGTGCAGAACTGATTAAATTAGAACCTGTGCTTGTTCCAAAGAACATTATGTAACATTTACGCTCTCATACATGTATATATTACAGTCACTTGGCTATATCAAAGGGTTAAAACAAAAACGCATGATGTAGTGCAGTCCAAGTTGATGAAAGGCTATTCTTACACTATTAGCTATAAGGAAAGATTCAAGTTTATTTAGTCTCGAGAAGAGATGTCTAAGAGGGACATGCTTAATTCTTCTAAGTATATAACCGGCCCGTACAAATATATGGTGAAAAGCCATTCCATGCAACATCCCCTCAAAAGACAAGGGCACACTTCCTCCGTCTGGAGAAATATGTTTCAATCTTCAGAGGTGTTAAGACATCTTCACCATAAGACTTGTGAATCTGTGGAACGGCTGGTCACAGCAATAACAGTTGAAGGCTTAAAAAAGGCTTAGATAATCTCTTAGAAGAAATGTATTACACAGAAATAACATGAACACTAGGGACAGATTGGCCATTGAACTCACTGGAAAAATTCCCGGCAGGGTCATGGCTTCGTAGGGTCCTGGGGCCGGTGCAGGGGCAGAATTTCTTTTTACTGTTACTGCTGTGACCAGCTCTTCCATAGATTTACAAATCTTATAGTAAAGAAGTCTTAACACCTCTGAAGACTCAAACTTTTTTCTTCAAACTTTTTTCCCCTTCTGATGTGTTTTATGTTTTACTGTAGATAAAATATGGTTGTATGAGATTTCCATATCATTGTATTCTTTTTTCTTCACATTTATCTACATTTTACACAGCGTCTCTACTTTTTTGGCATATACATTTCCTAATTAAGAAAAAAACCACATATAATTTATTTAAAACTTTTTGTACACATTACCCCTAATAAAACAAAAAAGGGAAAAAGGTATTAAAAATAGCCTTATATGTCATCACAACAGCAGCAAAAATCATTTTGGCGGCCCAAGAAAAAAATAAGCCCATATAACCACCACATGCTTAATATGTGGTACTTTAGGACCAAAACACCCTGGTCCTTAAAAGATTAATTTGTCCAAAGGCCCAGACAATCAAATAAGGATGAAATCTAACAGTCCTGCATGTGCAAAATTAAGTTTACTTCAAGTGCCAATTCCACCAATGAGATATTTGTGAAGGTTCTTCAACCCCAATGACGTTGGAGGATAGTTTTTGTTGCTAAAAGTGGTTATATAGGCCACAATCTCATAATGAAAGGGATGGATTATCTAAATCACAGGGTCTTAAAGGGTTGAATGTCACAGTATATAGGACACCTTGGGAAGTGATGCAGGTTTAGATAGTCTTGGTGGTGATGTCAGTAATTGAAGGGAACATATAAAGATGCTATAAAGGGTTATAAAATAATGGGAAAGATTTACTAAGTTAAATGCACCAGAATTTTGGCCTAATTTGCACCAAAAATCTGGATTTATTATGTTTTAGACACTTTTTGCACCTTGCTCGGCAAGGAGGCACAGCTTAATGGGAAAAAGGCATGACTTAGTTGGAAAGGTGGCATAATTTATAATGTGACAATATGCACCAAAATGTTTTTACAATATAGTGGCATGAGGTCAGTTAACCAGTTGACCAATAGGGGATGTAGAATAAGACTAAAGTGTCTGAAGATGCACCAAATTTATGGTACAGCACAAGCCACTGTGATAAATTTGCCCCACTTTTTAGACTGTTTCATCTAAGTTTATGTTGTCTAAATATTAGACAGGATTAGTAAATCTGCCCCAATGTTTTTAAAGCAGCAATTTGCACATTCATGTGTTTATTTTGCCAGTGGAATATATAAAAATCTCAAAAAGAAACCCTTATGCCACCGCTATTGTTCAGCATTTTGTTTTAAGGAGCATTTAGCTACAGTGGAAGGAAAAGTTCACACCCTTCCTGCTGTGCTAGAAAGTGCAGCTAGAACTCAAGCCTACTGTATGCCAGTGAATAACAACGTACAAGTATATTGCAGAGAAGTTAGATACATGTATAGCACAAAGCCTTGGCATAAGTGACAGGATAAGTGACAAGGGTATGTGTAAAAGTGAGAGTTGAGTGATGGCTGAATGACACAGTCTCAGCACTTGTTGCTTTCTTTGGATTACTGTTAAAATAGAGACTTGATGACATTTTTCTCTCCAAAAAAGCACAGAACAAGCATATTCACATCAGAGTGACAAGATGAAAAGCCAGAAGAAGTGAGAACAGTACAGCTGTAACTTCATAATAATTGTAGGTGTCAGCTATTAAATATATTCAAAATGTATTGGTGTCGGAAATGTATTGGATTCTTTTAAAATATTTTGATGCTTTGTATGCTGTTGTGGTTAAAATGAATATCTGATTACAAAACACAGCTTAAGGCTGCATTCACACGAACGTATATCGGCTCGGTTTTCACGCCGAGCCGATATACGTCATCCTCATCTGCAGGGGGGGAGCATGGAAGAGCCAGGAGCAGGAACTGAGCTCCCGCCCCCTCTCTGCCTCCTCTCCGCCCCTCTGCACTATTTGCAATGGCGAGAGGTGGGGCGGGGCGGGGCTAATTCGCGTAACTTAGCCCCACCCCCGCCCCACCTCCTTTTATTGCAAATAGTGCAGAGGGGCAGAGAGGAGGCAGAGAGGGGGCGGGAGCTCAGTTTCTGCTCCTGGCTCTTCCATCTTGCCCCCCTGCAGATGAGGACGACGTATATCGGCTCGGCGTGAAAACCGAGCCGATATACGTTCATGTGAATGCAGCCTAAAGTGAAGCACTACTTCCTTTATGACCTTCATTCACCTTAACCCTTTCCAATCCACTGTCTGACGTCTAAAAACATTATGATTAAAGGCTATACAGCTCCGATGTTGGAAGATGCCCGTCGGGGTACTCTTACTGTATATTGCCAGCCTCTCTGCTGTCGGAACTTATCCAACGTGTCACCTCATTATTGCAGCCGTTCGGAGGTTCCCACCTTGCTTTCAGGCCAGACCAGGGTTTCGCAGTATTCCTACCTCTCCTGGAGCTGAGGGGTGTGGTGGTTGCAAGAGTAATATCAGTCCTCACCTGGTGCTGAGTAGCTCTGCTCCTATTTAAGCAGTGCTAGTATTGACCCCTGTGCTGGTCAATTCTTCAGTTGCCACTGGACAGCTGCTGAGGAACACATCCTGGCTGAAGCTCCTCCGTGCTAGCTAAGTTCCTATTTCTGTTTTGTTTGGTTTTCTGTTTCCCTTTCTTTTTGTTCTAGGGCTCCCTGATAGGGACTTGTCAGTGGCCCAGGCACGCGTGCGGGTCCGCACCTGTCGGAGCGATCGGCCCGCCGAGTAGGCAGGGCCCCCTCCCGGGTTAGGAGTTTATAGGGAGAGGATTTCCCGTAGTTTTATAGTTCTTTTGCACGGTTGTGCCTTTTCGTTTGTTTTGGATATTGCATGTCCGTTTGGACGCAACACTCATGCAGTACTGGCTTTAGCCAGCATATAGCGCCGTTGTATAACAGCAAAAGAAGAGTAGGCCCCCTAGGAAAACCAGGATACAAATTGGATTGCAAAGGGTTAATTGGTGCAAAAGCTAGTTTTAATAGAAGTCATTGTAAATGTACATTATTTAATTTTAGCTGATCATTTTCATGACACAGGTACTGGCTATCACAAGCCAAATTGTTATATAACTGAACCCAAGTCTAAAGCCCCATTTACACACGGCAAATGTCGGGCAAACAATGCCCGACACTTGTCCCCGCATGTACTTGCTCCCATGCTGTTACACAGAAGCGAGTATCGCTGGCTCTCTGACAGAGCGGCCAGCAGGTAGGCGGGGTGGCTGGAGGAGATTTCACTCCTCGCTCTCCCCCTCTGCTCTCCATTCACTTAACACAGCGGCCGTTCAGTTCTGGACGTCTGCTGTTTACACTGAACAATCATCGTTCAGCTCATCTTTCATCGTTTATGCAGCCTAAACGATGAACGATGAACTGAATGATTATCGTTCAGTGTAAACAGCAGCCGTTCAGTACTCAACGGCCGCTGTGTTAAGTGAATGGAGACCGGAGGGGGAGAGCAAGGAGTGAAATCTCCTCCAGCCGCCCCGCTGTGAGCCAATGATACTCGCTCCTGTGCAACAGCACAGGAGCGAGTACATGTGGCAACGAGTGTCGGGCATCATTTGCCCGACATTCGTTCCGTGTAATTGGGGCTTAAGAAACAAAATGGATACAACGTCCAATATGTTTAAATAAGTTTTCCAGTTTTATTAGTCCAGAATATAAAATCAATTGGTGTTTTGATGCAGAAATTCACATTTAGTTCTAGAATTAAGTAGCCCTAAAATTAAAAGGCAATATCTTTTGAACAAATTTGTGCTTATGTGTTAGCCAATGTTATAACTAGCAAAAGTGCAAAACACTTCACCGAAAATAAAGTTTTCCAGCATTATAAGTGCTGGCCACTAAGGATCTCACTTCCTTATAACTTGCCATCCACTGCCTGTCGTCCAGCAACAGAGAGAAAGAGACTGATTACAGGAAGTGTGTGGGTCTCTGCTTCCCATAAATGTCTATATCAGACTTAAGCTGCAAAGATGATCGCTCAAAATTTGTTCAAAAGATAGCTTGTATGACAGTTTGAGTGATTATTTTGCATAAACGACTAATGGGCACTAATGCCCATAAGTAGCTTATTAGCTTCATTTGCATGTAAATGAGGTTCCCTTCGCTGTATGCAGATAACAGTTTGTGGTCTGTCATCTGCATACAGCTCCATTGTTCTCCTGCTGTTCAGCAGCTGAAAACAGTGTTATGCTCCCTATGCTTGCCAGCTAAACGATGGTTTTTATGCTGAACTAAAAATCATTGTTCGCAGAAAAGCAAACAATGCTAGCATTTACACGCAACAATTATCGTTCAGAGGACAGAATATTTCAATGAATTTGGAGTGATAATCGGTGCATGTAAATGGGGCTTAAGTCTGTATTAGTCATCTTATCTTTTGTTAATTTTCAATTTTTCTTATTTTGATTTTGGGTGGACATTTTAGGGCTTCAGTACCAATTACTAGTTTTCTATAGAATTATGACCTCATATATTTTTAACTTACAATGGTCTTACTAGAACAAATCAATATCATAATTTGAAAAAAAAACGTATTTAGCAGTGAGAGTACATTTTTCCAGACTTTCGAGGATTCACAAATGTAATTCTAAGTTATCAGTGCAGAATGTAGTCAAACAGTCATGATAATTAGAGAGGGGCTATTTTATATGCAGTTATTAGAGCTATATAATTTTTATGTGGGGATGTGAACATCATATATAGATAATTCGTACAAACTACAACCTGTGCTTCCGTACTTCCTATATCGCTATGATAGATTACATCAACAATATGTGTTACAAATCAGCTCTTCAATGCTATGTTCCTTATTTGACAAATTGATGATAGTCATACTTTTTTGTTTCGAGGCTTACAATAAAACACCAACATACATAGGGTGCAATATAGTGAATATTCAAAAAATTATGGAAATATTCTATTATTAATTGAAGGGCATGTGATACAAAACACCAGTAAATATGAGTCATTGACTTGTCTTCTGGGCTAAATTAACTTATATATGTATTATATATTAAATATATACTGTTTTAATGATCAGATTTAGACACAGGCATTTTGTCTTGGGTACAAAAGATATGCATGTACAGTAAAGGAAGCTACCTGTACAGTCAACATGTCCACAAACTACAATTCCAACCTTACTCCGTATTCTTGTAATTTGTACAAGTTTTATGAAGTTATTTTATTTGACTACAATGCTACAGCAAAAATGGCATTCTGCTTTGAGGGATCACCCCACATCTTTTGAGGTCAATGCACATCATGTAGTGGGCAAGAAAAAAAAGCCAGAAATGTTAATGATTAAAGCAATTTATGGTGTAATTGTACATACACCGGTAATGACATATTAAAATTGTCTACCAGCTATTGGTAGAGCAACGCATTATGTACAACTTCATTATGTAAAAAGTCATTATAGCCGTGACTTCCACTTTTCTAGTGCAATTAATCACAATGCTAAGTGCTTATAGTTATTATTTTTTAGAACTATCTAAACCTTTTTGTCCGTAGCTTTTCAGTATCTTTTTTTCGGTGTCATCTGCCATTATAATTATCCATCCTCTCATTCTAGCTGCACTCTCTTTTTTTCTTTGAAAATTATCTATAGTGTTTTTTTTCCTTCCCCCTCCCTGTAACATCTGATGCTCTCCTGTCCTTCCTGTTGAAGGATACAATAGGGTTTTGTCATGGTAACCAGAGCGTTCCCAGTTAGCAGCCCCTGCTTCACTCCCTCCCTCCTTCGCCCTGCCTTTCCCTCCCCCTCTCTTAGGCCTTATCTCCCTGCAGTTTGCCAAGGCTAGCTAGGAATCTGTAGGGCGATCCGGGGATGGGCAGCAGGCACTGTATCCCTTGGCTCCTGCGCATGGCTCTGGATTTTTTGGCTTGGCTCATGTAAATGCTGCTCCATCATCACCAGGATGAACGTTGCTCTTCAGAATCTCAGCAACAGCGTGAGTGCCAAGGGAGATCTATATACACTGGATGCACACTAATTTATTTCTGATCATCCATATACACTGACGTACAAAAGGAGGTGTATACGAGCCGATACCTAATATGCACTGATGTAGGCATGGATGTATGTATGATGCGTATCACAGCAGCTTTCCTGATGTGTTCACATTAAATTATACACATATGCAACACACATACATCACTAAGATCAGTTATCTATCTGCATATGTCATCTATGTCATGCATTCGTTCCTTGATAATATATAATAATCTTCATTCTTTGCTGCATATATCTCATCTCCTCTTTGCCAAGTGTTCATGTGATACCAATGTCTCTTACCTTGTAGCTTACAGGCCTTGTACCATGTTTTTTGTCTGAACTATGAGCATTCCCATGATAGTTCAAAAAGTTTCTAACATCTCACTCATTCTTTTATTGCACCCCATCCTGTCATACGTAGTTGTATTTTGGAAATATTGTGTTCCTTTCTGCATTTTTATTGCAAATGTATGTAAGTTTATATACTGTATGTTCCCAACTTTTGGTAACATACAAGTAAAAAATATAAACATTTAAAAGAGGAAAATTAAATTATATGTTGTCAATAACTGATTATGAAAAATGATGTAAACAGTATATAATATGTTACACTGAGAATCACTAAAAACTATAGTTCTTTTTTAGAACAAGCTCCTTTTTCTGTTTTAATGGTTTTACAACCATTAAGCAATATTGGCTGAGAATACCGTATTATATCAATCTTACATGTTTCAACAATTGTTTTAATACCCTTTATTCTGTTTATTAATGTCCTCATTAACTATTTTGCAATACCTGTTAGATGGGCCATGAGGGGTACGGTTTCTTCTTGTGGAGACCATCAAGGAGGCTTATGGAGACTTACAGATCGTTCCGTGCCCCTCTGGGAAATTTGCTATGCAGATGAGAGATGGTACAATGTCTCTTCAGCACCACCTATTGGAAAGCAACATTCCCATAAATCAGTGTCTGACCTTCTAACAGGCCTTGTAAGAAGACTGGGAATATAAGACAAAATCAGAATTTTCTCCAGAGGGAAAAGGTAGCGTTGTACAGACAGGCAGCTTCAGGGTTTTTGTCCTTGGTCAGTGTGTAGTAGGTTTCTGGCTGGCTGGGTGAGAGGCCTATGATGTGGGTTGTGAGGGGGACACTTTCTCCGTATCGAGAGCGCAAAGGAGGCATGAGGAGTCTTGTAGGCCATGCAATACTCCTCTGGGAGATTTGGTATGTACCTGTTCAAAAGGCCATCATTTAATCACAGCAACATCAAACTAACAGCAAAGAGGTAGCCATCACAGCCATTGAGCCCATCATATAAAACACAGCAACGGAAAATGACATGAATGGTGGTGAGTGCCTGATAGTAGACCAGTCGTCTTTAAAAGGATAATCCAATAAATCTGTATTTTGTTATGTAGGGACCGTGAAGAAAATCTGCCATTCATTCTTATCTGTTTACTTCCTCAATCCTTCGGCATACGCAGTCCAGAGCAGCCACCCGGCATTAGAGCAGGATCACGAATAATGGGGAGCAGTATAAACCACAGGCAAAAGGAATAGATTTTTTACTTAATTAAAAATGATACATATTCTTTTTTTTTGGCCTAATCTTTTTTGATATTATGACTGTAGTTTTTTTAAACTACATTTTCTGTTAATAGCATTTAGAGATATTCTTTAGGCCCCACTCACACGGGCGTATTTTTTCTGCAGAATCCGGGGTGGGCGCCTGCCCCCTGGGATTCCGCAGCAAATAATATACATACCACGCTATCGCAAAGTGATTCTTCATGCTTACAAGTGGACATCAATTGCGATATCCGCTCGTGGCTGAAAAATCATAGCTTGCTCCATTTTCATGCGGCTTCAATGGAAGCCGTCCGATCCGCAGCCATTCTGCAAATAACATTGCAGAAAGGTTGCGGGACCCGCGTCACTGCCTAGAAATGGCGCAGGGAAATCTGTACTGCGAATGTGTGACGGCCGACGATCCACAGTACAGATGAAGAAGAAGAAATACAGGTACATGGGGTCACCAGTTGCGGTCAGGGCTGGATTCCACGGTCGGAATCCAGACGTGCTGTGTGGATGTATCTTTACAGCAGCCTTAAGGGACACGAAACTGTAGACTTTGGATGCTCATTGACCTATAAGGAAACGTGTTTTGAGCATGTTCTGCGACATAAAAATAAATATCAGCTGTTCTTAAAAGTTATGTTTAACATTAAAACTTGATTTAAACAAAAATCGTTTTCTGATGATACATTCCCTTTAATTTGAAAGTAAAATATTAAAGAATGCCTCATCATTGGAGTGCGTGCCACCATCAAGTGTGTATCATAGTGATCATACTATGTTCCTTTTTGATTTCTTAGGCTGCTGTCATAAATGGAAGTTTTGTTCAAGTATCTTGATGCAGTTTTTGAAGCCAAAATTAAAAGTGGTTTAAAAAAGAGAAGTTGCATCAGTCCTTTATACTTTCTCTCCACACCTTATATTGGCACAGCACTTCATATGTTAGGCACATTTCTGGTTGTCCAGAAATTATTTTTTCATGCAGCTAGGGGTTATTTTCAGGATAGGGTTTATGTTTCAAGCCCTTCCCTGAAAATCCCTGCGGGGGTTGCCCTCATCCCATTGCTTTTAGCGCCGACCCCGCTGAAAGCAATGGGATAGCATCACACTGCTCTGCCACAGCTGTGGCAGGGGATTCTTTCATCCCCGCGGGGAGTCCCATTATCACTGAACATTGTGACTGTGTTGTCACAGTGTTCAGTAATTAGGGGACCAGTGTGAAGCAGCAGCAGTTATCCAAGCACAGCTGCTCCAGTGAACAGGCAAAGTTTCATGCGCTGCGCATATGAAACATTGCCCATTCACAAGTTTTTCACTTATGCAAGCAGCGCATTTTTTTCACGCACATAGGCGCGCAAAAAAAACATGCTCGTCTGACCTCGGCCAAAAGGCGTGGGATAGGCCATTAATATGAGATCAGGGGGGTCTGCTGTCTGGGAAACCCCCCGATCAGCGGTACTGTACATTTCATAGTGACTATGTCTGGTATTACAGCTTAGTTCCATTCAGTTAAATGGGACTGAGCTGCTCCCAGGCCATGTGACCAATGGTCATGATGTCAAACACCTGAGAAGAGGCCACCATGCTGACCTGAACACTAGAATCATGGAATCATAGAATGGTAGAGTTGGAATGGACCTCCAGGGTCATCGGGTCCAACCCCCTGCTCAGTGCAAGATCACTAAATAATCCCTGAGGGATATTTGTCCAGCCTTTGTTTGAACACTTCCATTGAAGGCATCTGACATTGTATAGGCCATCAATATTAAAGTCTCTATAAAACCCTTAACCTCTTGGTGACTGCCAACATGCCTTTTATGGTTGTCACTAAGAGGAAAGGCCACCATGTCTGCCATGTAAGTTGGTCTATTGGACCCCACCTCTGGCTATGTCTAAAGAGCTAATGTCATAGACACTGTAGAATGAGCTACATAAGTAATGCAGTGTACTACCCTAGCAATCAAATGATCGCATCTTCAAGTCCTCTAAAAAATAGTTTTAGAAATTGTTTATTAAAGTTCAATTAAAAAAAAAATAAGTACAAAAAATACATTTTTTTTCCCACAAAAAATCTTTTTAAATGGATAAAATACCCAAAAAGTTTTTAAAAACAGCACATCATACATATTTTTGCATTCATAATGACACAAACAATAAGGTTATTTCTCTCGCTTGGTGAATGCCATAAAAAATAATTTTAAAAAGTATTGCCAGAATTTCTATTTTTCTTTTGTTCGCCTTACAAAAAATGGAATAACAAGCAATCCAAAAGTCATACGTACCACAGACTCTTACCAATAAAAATTGCAGCTCTTCCTGCAAAAAACAAGAGCTCAAATAGCTCTGTGGCTGGAAAAATAAAAATGCTATGGTTTTTTTTAGCTAAAGTAATAAAAAAAATAATCTATACAAACTTGGTATCGCAGTAAATGTGCTGATCTACATAAGAAAATTATTGTGTCATTTTTAATCGAATGGTAAACCCTATGAAAACAAAAGGGCAAAATTTCGTGGGAGGTGGGGTGGTGGTTTTACATCCCCCTCCACAAAAAAATAATAAAAGTTTTACAATACATTATATGTAGTCCGGAGCGGTTTCATTAAAAAATACAACTTGTCACACAAAAAACAAGCCCTCATACAGCTATGTCAACAAGTTATGGTTCTTGCAATGCAACTATGAAAATCACTTAGTCCTCAAGGCACAAAATAGGATGGTCACTAAGGGGTGTTAAAATGCTAAAACAATTCATGTCCTGAAAAACAAGACCTCATGGAGCAGCATAAACATAGAATAAATCATTATTGGGATAAAAAATGAATTAAAAAATATAAGCATCTTCTCCTTTTGTGTAGCCTCCTAATATATGGCCGGACATTCATTTGAAAGGCTGGTATGTAATTATTCTCTTTCTCTGCTGGGAAAATCTATTACCAAACACTACTACAGTGGCGATATTAAATGATCACCAGGATCAGGGGAATTTTAGTCTGGTTTTTTTTAATAAAAAGAGGTCGTTTTGATGCATCTGCTCCCTGTGTCTAGGACACAGCAGGAGCGTGGAAAGGTGAGTATATGTCTATTTGTTATCTTAGTGCATGGGAAAGGCATTTTACCCATAAGCAATAACTTAGACAACCCCTTTAAATATACTGTGTTCCCTGAGGGCAGCACAAGGCAGTGACAGTCACACTCATAACAGTGATATATCTGCTGGGTTGATCTGTGCAGTACTTTTGGAGAAACTTGCATTCTATCAGTAGCAGCAAAGGCATAGAGGACTACTTACAGTAGTCCTGGATATTCATGAGCTGCAGGCTAGCTACATCTGCTCCGCCCTCCAGCCACTTATTGACCATTTTCTGCCTATTAGGCCACTCTCACACTGGCACATTTTACTGTTCACAACGCAGCTCAAATCACAGTACAATGCTCCCATTGGGGCCTCGCAGACCTGCGCTCAAACACAGCATTTTTAGCGCCGCAAGTTTTGAACGCTGTCTATTCTATTTTTGTGTTTTCGCATTTTTTAATGCACCTGATCACCCAATGATGTAGTGCGTTAAAAAGCGCCATTGAACACAGTAACTGCGTTTGAAAACGACAATAAAAATTGCATTTGAAACGCAGCATTTTACCGATGCTGTGTGTTAGTGTGGCCTTACTGTACATAGAAGGAACTGCCAATCATTGGCTGGATGGTGGGGTGGGTGTGGCTAAGTGCAGCTCATGAATATGTATGACTAGTCATGTGTATGGCTCCTACTAATAAAATGCAAGTCTCTCCAAAACTACTGCACAGATCTTATGGTGCTCTCAGTGAGGACTGCAAAAACATGGCAACAGTTTCCCTTAACAGTTGTTAGGGAACAACTTGGGATTCACCAAGAGTAGTGTCACTTTTGTCTTGTTGCACTGGAGGACTACTGATGTATCTAGAAATTAATTAATGCCCATGACTTGTAAGCTCTAAGTATGGAGATCCCCATTATCACTCTCTGTCCAAAATGTTCTGATTATGATTAGAGATGAGCTAGCGTACTCGTTAAGGCAAATTACTCTAGCGAGTATTGCCATTTTCGAGTACATGCCTGCTTGTCTGAAAAGATGTGGGGGCCGGCAGGGGTGAGCAGTGAGTTGCGGGAGTGAGCAGGGGGGAGCCATGGGGGGGGGGGGGAGAGATCTCCCTTCGTTCCCCCCACCGCTCTACCCCTCCGCCCCCCGAATCTTTTCGGGCAAGCAGGCATGTACTCGAAAATGGCGATACTCGCTCATCTCCAATTGTGATTCGTTTTTTTATGTATTGTTTCATTTCATCCTCCTTTTGCATTTTGATATGAAGTATTTTATGAAGTAATAAGAAATAAATGTTTTCCCTCACCTTGTATGCACAAGCTCCTCCATGCAGTATAGTATATATTCTCTGATTTCCCCTTGCTTTTCAGATGTCTGACTACAAACGGACCACATTTCATGATGAGGATACCCCGGACACTACAGGGGAGACAGCTTCAACTCCTGATACTGTAGAAGTAAGAGACAATCTGTTTTACCTCTTCGTGTATTTCATTGTGCTCAATTATAAATTTGCATACAACTGAATATTTATCATTTCACATTTAGTTGACCATCACCAGTAATATTTTAAATTATAGCTCCACTAGAATAGCACACCATTATTTGATTATGGGGGTCTGACCCATTGGATCCCGCAAGCACAAGATTTTACTGTGACTTTTGCAGGCAGAAGGAAAAGGCGGCCAAACTATGGGGAGGGCGTGAATAATAATAGCCTGCTGTGACTTGGGGCTCTGGCGGCCCACCTCCATCACTCCAGGCGGGTCTATTAGCATACAGGGCGCCAGAATATAAATGTACGTTTTTGCTATAATGAACATTCTTTTCTTTTTCACGATCCTATGTCCAGGGAATGTTACATGTGCCTGGTAGCACTATGGTGGCAGCTTATAATCCGAAATTCTGATGACAGAATCCCTTTAAGGATGCAACAATTTTGGGGGATTTTCATCTCCACATTTCAAAACTTATGTCCATCAGAATAGCTGTTTGAAGGCTTGTTCATTGCATGACAATTTGTTGAGTTTTTTGGTAACATTGAGGGGTACATAGTATATATAATATGTAACTGCTATTCATTTCTTTTTTTTTTAAAGGGGGGGGGGGCAGGGTGAAAGAACCCATCAATTCTATCATTTTTTAACGGTATTCACTATGCAGTACAAATGATACAATAAGGCCAGCTTCACACGGCCAAGAAAATCGTATGAGAAGTATGTGTTTTGCGAGACACACAAATCTCACACAAATATGAACCCCATTCTTTTGAATGGGGTTATACACAGGAGCTATTTTTTTCGTGCATGGCACCGCAATGCTATGCAGGAAACAAATCGCGGCATGTTTTGCACTGTCTTGTGCATGCTCTCGCAGCGCACTGCCTTTTGTTTTCAATAGGGCCGGCGGAAGCAGTGCTGACCCCATTGAAAGCAATCGGAGAAACTCAGCGATCCTCTGCCGTAGTTGTGACACCCGTGGTGGAGGTTCCCTTCATCCCCAAAGTAATACAAGGCTGTTTTCACATGAAAACACCTCGCATCCATGGGGAATTCACATTTGTGAATGGCCCATGAATTCTGCTATAAAGCATATATATAAATGCTGTTAACCCTTTCCAATCCAATTTGTGTCCTGGTTTTCCTAGGGGGCTTACTCTTTTTTTGCCATTATACAAAAGCGCTATATGCTGGCTAAAGCCAGTACTGCATGAGGTGACACGTTGGATAGGCTCCGACAGCAGAGAGGCTGGCAATATACAGTAAGAGAACCCCGACGGGCGTCTTCCAACATCAGATCTGTACAGCCTTAAATCATAATGTCTTTAGATGTCAGACAGTGGATTGGAAAGGGTTAACTGCAGCTCAAGCAAAATAGCAACTAACATAATTATGTACAGAAAACAGAATAAAAAATCTACCATCTGAAAATAAAAAAAAAATGACTGAAAATGACTGTGTGATAGCCCTGCATTTTCTTGCGGTGATATTGTGATTTTGTTTCGCTACAAAGTCGCGTGACTTTGTAGCGCTTTTTTGCTGGGTTTTTGGGGGGGGGGGGGGCTTGAAATATAAGCCCTGGCTGTAGTAATAAAAGAAAAAACAACAGATACATCACTTAACAGCTGCTGCTGCACTTCTCCGCAGCTCCCTGACACTTGTCTTCAGTTTTCAGGCAATTCTTCCTGATCTGGGGTTTGAAAAACCCCACTTCCAGGAAGCGCTGCCTATGATTGGTTCTCGAGCGTCACGGCTCAGCCAATTAGAGCCAGCGCTTGATGAACCAATCCCAGCCATTCATTAAATGGCTGTAATTGGCAGAACCAGCGCACGATGAACCAATCATAGCCATTCATTAAATGGCTGTGATTGGTTCACCAAGCGCTGGCTCTGATTGGCTAAGACGCAGCGCTTGAGAGCCAATTAGAGGCAGAGCTACTTGGGGGTGGGGTTTTTGAAACCTCCAGAGCAGGAGGAATTGCCTAAAGATTGAAGACAAGTGTCCGGGAACTGTGCAGAAGTGCGGCAGCGGCTGTTAGGCGATGTATCTGTTTTTTTATTGCAGCCAGGGCTTATTTTAGGGCTTTTACAGTAGGATTTCCTACTGTAAAAGTTGCATCACATGAAAATATGTTTTTGCGTGATTCGATGCAACAGAAGGCTCCATAGGGAAACATGGGTTACAAAACATAGCAAATCGCGGCTGTATAGAGCATGCCTTAATTTTGTATTCTAGCAATGTCGCAGGGTACAAAACATCACTCATGTGAAAGAACCCACTGGAAACCATACATGCATTTTGTAGCACTGTCGCATTGCTGCAAACACGCGATTTTGTAGCTCACGTGGAAGTGGTCTAAAGTGTAAGGCTGCATCCGCATGGGCTACAAAATCATCGCTGCAATGTGAAGCCCATTGTTTCCAATGGGTTCTTTCACATGAGTTATGTTTTGTAGCGAGATCTTGTAGCCCGTGCGGATGCAGCCTAAAAGTGTAAGACGAAGAGAATAATGCTCTGGTATACTGCATATACCAAAGCATTATAAAAGTGATCAAAATATCACAATTTGATGCCCCCTACTGGCTCTTACTCTGTCTGATCACATGCTTCTCCAGCATTTATTTTATCAATATTTGGGCCTCTTGAAAGAGTGCAGGAGAGGTGGGATGGTATCACTTTCCTATGGGGGAATCTCTTGTTCTAGGGTCTGGGCCATCTAAAATCTGTCTCACTATGAGTGAATTCATCAGGATGAGCTCCCAATAGCTGTACTACTTTGCTCAGTAGTCCACTGCACTGGCGTAACTATAGAGGATGCAGGGGATGCAGTTGCACCCGGGCCCAGGAGCCTTAGGGGACCCATAAGGCCTCTCTTCTCCATATAGGAAGCCCAGCACTATGATTGAAGCATTATAGTTGGGGCCCTGTTACAGGTTTTGCATTGGGGCCCAGGAGCTTCAAGTTATGCCTCTGGTCTACTGCATAAATTAGCACCTTTCAGCTGTGCCTGTTCAACTGTTGACACTTGAAAGAAGTCCAGCACATCAGAAATCACATGAAGAAGTTTTATTTCACAAGACAGTAGGACTTAATACTATGTATAAGTCTTAGGTCAGGCTCACATAAATGTATTTGAATTGGGTATTAAGTGGCGGGATGTACATGCATATAATAGGCAGTACATTGTGGCAATTCAAATACATTGATTTTCGCAGTTACTCTCTTCAAAAGTGGAAACACCTAAAAAAAATAATAATAATTTTGGGATTATCATAGTCATACCAACCAACAGAAAAAATTATCATGTCATTTATGCTGCATAATTAATGCTGAAAAAGAAAAGAAAAAAAAAACAATCGCAAAATTGATGTTTTCTCTGCCTGCACTCCAAAAAAAAGTATAACAAATTTACAGCACGCTTTATGTACCTAAAAATGGTACAAATTAAAACAAGCAAAAAACAAGCCCTCATATAGCTATGTCGATGGAAAAATAAAAAAGTTATAGCTTTTGAAATGTGGGCATGAAAACCCAAAGAAATCATTGTATCTTTATGGCCAAAATAGGCCACGTGCTTGTGGGGTTAATCAACTTTCAGAAAAGACAGATACATTATTTTTTTACATAATCTCCCTGCTTTTCAATACATTTTGTCCATCTGTCAACAAGCTTTCATATTCCCTCATTACAACATGTTTTAGGTTGAACTGTGAACCACAAATGCACCGCTGTCTTCATCTCTTCATCAGATGTGAATCTTTGTCCTCTTAGGGCTTCTTTCAGGGGACCAAACAAGTGATAGTCTGATGGGGCAAGAGAAGATGTTTTAACAACTCAAAACAAAGATTTTGGAAAGTTTCGACATTATGGGCAGCGGTGTGCAGACATGCGTTATCATGCAACAACACCCTTGGATAGCAATGCTCTGCTCTTTGTTTGAATTTTAGGCTTCAGCTCTTCAGTGAGCATCGCACTGTTGATTGTTGAACCTTTTTACTGATAATGTTCCAATACCAGCCCCTGAGAAGCCCTACCTTAAACTTCTCTATCCATTCATACACAAAGTCTTTGAAAAATATTGGCACCAGACACCCCAATACCACAAAAAAATGAATTATTGCACACTGCTCTTCTTTCTTGCAAGTAGGGCGGCCATTTTTTTTGCGCTGCAGTCACAAATTAACAGACATAACACATTCACAGCAGTGACTGGGGTGACGGTGACCTACAACAGAAAGCATTGATAAGATAGTGTGGCCAACAGAAGTTTTAATTTAACTGGAATGTGGATAATTTTTGACTCAACCCTGCACATGCACAGCTGACTGTTAGGAATGTATCTGTCAAGAAACTCGTCCACTTTTTACAATGAGGAAATCTATGAGAGTGCATGTGCACGGTGGTCTGAAAAGAGTCAGATTTTCAGACCCCACATGGACTTTACCAAGAGACCCCACGAGACGAGAGAGCAGGTGGGTATAAATAAATATACCCTGCCTCCCCGTCACCTTACCAAGCAGCACCATAACTTTGTTTATGGCGCTGTCCCATGGTGAAAAAATCCTTTTAAGGTTTATGGAAAGTTGTTTCCTTTTATCATCTAGAGATGACTTGTAACAAACAGCTTCGTTGTGCATTTTTGTGTGATTCATTTCATGACTTTTTAGGAACTTGGGTGAGGGAAAGCACAAACTCAAGAAACATGTCAAAATGTGACCAATTGATAGTTTTTATCTGCATATAAGCTATAGAATAGTGCTCACAAGTAGGCATGCTCTCATACACTAATGCAGTCAGTCCCATCAGCAGGACAGGGCTGTCACACTGACTACCCGATCCTGGGCAGTGAAATAATCAATGAAAGGGAAGTGAAATAATCAATTCCTTCTCACAACAAACCCCACAAGCTCATATTGAAGCATTGTGTTTCTGAATTGCTAGGGAAGCCCATGACATCAGTAATGATGTCACAGGGCTTTCCTCTGCAAACAGGGCTTGGAGATATGCAGAGAACATGCTATGTGCCTCTTCTCTGCATGTCAGTGCATGCAGATCACAGCTAAAGGCCCATTTAGACCCAACGATTCTCGCTCAAAAATCACTCAAAGTCGTCTTTTGAGCAAGAATCATTAGGTCTAACTACACGGACACCGTGCAGTTTTTGTTCACAAGTCGTTCATCGTTGTTTTTCAGCAAGCTGAAAGACAATGATGAGCCTTATCAGTGCAGTGGGATACCGCTGACACTGTTGTTTCAGCTGGTATCCCACTCGGAAAACACAGCCGGAGTATGAAGAAAACAGTGCTCCAGCTGTGTTCTGCATACCCCGCTTGGAACGCTCAGTTGGATAGCAGCTGAGCGCTCCGAGAAGACAATAGCTGTATACAGAAGACAAGCGGCCCCACTTGTCATCTGCATACACCGTTCGGAGCGCTCAGCTGTATATCAGCTAAGCTCTCCGAGATGACAGCAGGAGTATACAGAAGACAAGCGACTCCGCTTGTCTTCTGCATACCCTGCTCGGAATGCTCAGCTGTATACCTGCTGAGCGCTCCGAGAAGACAACAGCAGATAGCGGTTCCGGTTGTCTTCTGCATACAGCGTGAGCCTTCATTTGCACACTTATGCAAAGTGAACGCTCAAAACTGTCATTCAAACTGCCGTTTGAGCAAATTTTGAGCAATCGTTTTGCTGTGTAATGCACATAACGATTATCGCTCAAAAGATGTCTTTTGAGTGATAATCATTGGGTCTAAATGGGCCTTAACAGTGATATAATGGGCTATTACCATTAGATCACGGTTTATCAGTGATCTGTATGTGGGGACAACAGGGTACACATAGATAATGTGCTGCCTGCTAACCTGTGCCCCCAAGGTAAAAAATAAAATAAAAAATGAATACATAAATACAGTGAAAATTTAAAAACATAAATAAAAAAATAAACAAATAAAATTAGAAAAAAGACTACAAAATGTAAATAGTAGAAAAATAAAGCGACCCCAAACACCAATCTCAGACATCCTGGATTATAAGTGTCAGATACTTATGCAGTAATACATTCCTGTCACACAGAATGTACTATTTGTTACACCAATCAGACAATTAACCGCAGCCACTAATTTTAGTCTGTTCTATCCCAATCCTATTTTCTTTTGCACTTTTACTAAAAAATGTTTATGCTTGGTTGATTATCATCCATTTGCTAAAGCTGCGGCTAAGGCCTCATTCAGACGAGCGTGTTTATGTGCGTGCATATGTCCGCACAAAATCACACGTCTATTAGAACCATTGGTTCCCTATGCTGTGTTCACATGTCTGTGTTTTACAGGCGTGCAAACGCATGTACCTGCAAAACATAGGACGTGTGTAATATAGGTCCATGGTGCACGTCAATATTCCCCACGGGGAGTCCCTTTGTTACTGAACACTGTGACAGCACTGTCACTGTGTTCAGTGACAAGGGGACTCCCTGCTGGGAGTAAAGAATCCCCTGCAGCTGTGGCAGAGGATTGAGATGTTCTGCCATTGCTTTCAATGTGGGCGCTGCTGCTGCCGGCGGACCCATTGAAAGCAATAGGATGCCAGCACCCCCGCAGTGACTTTTGGAGAAGGGCTTTAAAATAAGCACTTCCCTGAAAATCATTCCTAGCTGTAGTAAAAAATAAAAATATATATATACGCACCTCTCCACCGCTGCTGGGGCTCAGGCATGTCTAGCCGCTTGGGTCCTGACACTGTAATGAAGTTCTTTCAGCAGGCGGGGCTTGCTCAGCCAATCACAGGCACTGCTCAGCCATTCATTGAATGACAGCTGAGCGCTGCTTGTGATTGGTCACAGTGCTCAGCCAATAAATTCTATGAATGGCCGAGCGCTACCTGTGATTGGCTGAGCACTGTGACCAATCAGGCAGCGCTCGGCTGTCATTCAATGATTGGCCGATCAGACGCAGCCCTTCCAGCAGGCGGGTTTTCTTTTTTTAAATACCCACCTGCTGAAAGAACTTCATTACACTGCTTGGTACGGAGCAGAGAAGACGCGCCAAGCCCCGCCATTGCCGGAGAGGTGAGTATTTTTATTTTTTTATTTTTTACACCAGCTAGGGATGGTTTTCAGGGAACGGCTTATATTTAAAGAAAATAATCCAAAATAAATGCGGTACTTGCTTGTCTTGAAAAAGTGTGTGTTGCTTTTTTAAAGTTATCATACCATAAAATACAGGAGTTCACAAAGGAACTTTTATTTAAAGCCCTTCCCTAAAATCACTGCAGCAGCCGCGGCCCTATTGAAAGCAATGCTGCACGGACCTGCATTCACATGTGTTTGTGCATGTGCGTGGGTGCGCAGGTTTTGTGCGCACCAGCAAACGCTCGTGTTTTGGCTAAAGGAGGGTGATACCTTTAATGCTAAAGTAGGGTTTTTATTTTTGCCGCCATTGCAACACCATTCACTGTACACATATTTGATATCATTATGCACTATCTAAAACATATCATAGTAAGGGAAAATGAGGAAAAACTAATTGCATTTTTTCCTAATTCTATTTGTTCCTAAAAATAACCTACACAATTAACTGATATCTGCCCCAATTTTAAATAATAAGAAAGCCCCATATGTCCTGAAAAATAAATAAATAAAACATTTTGGGGGTAGACTTAGATGAAAAAAAAAATTCCCCTTTTGTATGTAGCATTCCAAAAGGTGAAATTTTGCTTTGTGCATTATGGCTCAAAACACACCTGTGTCTTGAAAGGGTTAACTTACATGTTACATGTTCTCTATTTAACATCTGAAATGCTCAGTCAAAATGAAATGACATTTAGCCAGTTTACAAATGTTTTCATGTGCTGTCACGCATCACGCATCTTTGATCTACTTGTTTCTTCAGGTTGGTTTTCGGAAGGGAAGAGGGCACATCTTTAATTCCCTTGGAAGTAGATCTCAGCCTGAAATCTTTCTTGGAGCTCTTTGTGCAGTTCTAGGATTGTTGCTCATTGGAAGTCTAATTGCTTTAGGAGTTCAACAAGTCTCAGGTACCAAGATGATATTAGTTCTTCTTACTTTCATTTAACCTCAACTAAATCTTCATTTGCATGTGATTTTTCTTATTCATACTAGATTCTGGGCAGTCATACTAACATACGTCATACTAAATTCTCATGAACTGATAATAAGATAACTAAGTGGGATTGTTCTCAGTAAGAGAAAGCAAGTAATCTTGTAGATATGATACCTTTTAATGGCTAACAAAAATACATGATGTTAATGCGAGGTTTCGGACCACACAGGGTCCTTCATCAAGGCATAATTAAATGGATCTGAAGAGGCATGCATATATATACACACATACTAATGGCAATGCACAGACATGGTGGGATTCATTTGCACTTAAAAGAATACCACAACAGAAACACAAACATAGATGTGAAGGTTTTATGGTCCCTGAATTAGCTTTGTGATTTGAAATTGCCTTTCAAACGAGGTAAGCATTATAGAAAATATTAGGAAGGCAGGATTAAAGAAATGGAGTGATGGGTGGTTTAGGCTATCTTAAGGAACCAGACAGAATGGAGAATACATAAGGACATAACTCCAATGAAAAGGAAAAACTTCATAGTGCTCTTATATCCTCAAGTACAATAGCCTTGTTGAGTCTTTCCCCTCAAAGCTTCGAAATTTGTGCTGCACAGTGGAACTTCATCTCAGTCACGGTCACTATTTCTATTATACTTGCCACTCCTGTTAGTACACTTCTACACACTCCTTAAAACAGTGTTGATGCTGCTATAATGACAGGACTAGTTAAGAGTAGTCAGCGAATTCTCTATATAGACATACAAACTGCTTACGATTCCTTGTTTAGGTAAAACATTAAAGTTTTTTTTAGATAACACTTTATCTATCTCGACCATATGGTCCATCTATACTCTCAGATGTAAGCTTATCTCAGGTATGCTTATATTCATTCACTCTGGATTTTCTGATCTTTGCCCCAATAATTTTAGATTGTTCCCGCTTATTTTATTGTGTAGCTTTTTAATAAATACACTTCCCTTCTGAACATTATTTATACCTCTAACAAATTTACAGGTTTCCATCATGCACCCCCCTTCCCCTCTACCCCCTCACCCTTCATTCCTCTAGGCTATACAAAGTAAAGTCTTTCCTGATAAGTTTTGTTCTTGAGACCTCTCACTATTTTTGTAGCCTGTCCTTGGATGTGTTCTATTTTATCACTGCCTTTCTGTAGATGAGGTCTCTAGAACTGAACATAGTATTCCAGATGTGGTCTCACCAGAGCGCTATACAGGGGGATCACAATCTCCCTCTTTCTACTGGTTAAACCTCTATATATGCAGCCGAGCATCCTACTCGTTTTTGTAGCTACCTAACCGCACTATGGACTCATTTTGAGACTGTCAGAAATCAGAACCCTTAAATCCTTCCCTTCTAAAGTCCTGGATAATACAGAAAAGTGGATACAATAGTTACTCCAATGGTTCCTTCTCCTTAAAGGGGTTGTCCCGAGCCGAAACGGGTTGTTTTTTTTTTCAACCCCCCCCCCCCGTTCGGCGCGAGACAACCCCGATGCAGGGACGTACAGAAAGCTTACCGGAGCGCTTACCTTAATCCCCGCGCTCCGGTGACTTCTATACTTACCTGTGAAGATGGCCGCCGGAATCCTCTTCCTCCGTGGACCGCAGCTCTTCTGTGCGGTCCATTGCCGATTCCAGCCTCCTGATTGGCTGGAATCGGCACGTGACGGGGCGGAGCTACACGGAGCCGGCATCCTGCACGAAAGGCTCCATAGAAGAAAGCAGAAGACCCGGACTGCGCAAGCGCGGCTAATTTGGCCATCGGAGGGCGAAAATTAGTCGGCACCATGGAGACGAGGACGCCAGCAACGGAGCAGGTAAGTAAAAAACTTTTTATAACTTCTGTATGGCTCATAATTAATGCACAATGTATATTACAAAGTGCATTAATATGGCCATACAGAAGTGTATAGACCCACTTGCTGCCGCGGGACAACCCCTTTAAGTGCATTATTTCACATTTGGAGACATTGCACTGCAGTTTTCATTGTTTTGACCATTTATCCAGTAAAGTTTAATAATTTTCTATTTTCATAACACCACCAGTAGTATCAACCCTATTGCACACTTTTGTACAATCAACAAACAGACAGAGATTAGCTATTAACCCTTTTCTTATGTCACTTATGGACATATTATAAAGAATTAGACCCAGAACAGACACTTGTAATACACTCCATTAACAACACCCTGATATCTATCTTTTATCTAACTGCAAATCCACTGAACTACCAAAGGATTAAGTCCATTTTTCAATAACTTATCTATGAGCTCTTTATATGAAGCTGTATCAAAGGCTTTACTGAAATCCAGATAGCAGATCTCCACGGCACCACCTTCATCCAACACTTTTGTGACATTTGTGAAATCTGAGTATTTCAGGGGAAAACACTATTCTACATTATTAAATGTGGATATCTGAGACTCAATCTTTCTGGCCATATGTTTTTGCATTCCATTATGTATCAAATTTTACAGTTATTACTATATATCTAACTATGCACCTCACTTTTATTAGTTAACTAATTTCCATTTTGATTTGTATACTTTAGTGGGAACAGCTGCTCAACACCCCACTGTTACCTGGTTCTGTGGAAACTTTTCTGTTTCAGAGCCAGAACTGAGTTTGTGTGTCAAGTGAGGCCCCAGCAGGATGCAATGGGGACAGAAATGTTCTTGCCAATGTTTATTCCAAACAAATCACTTCTCTTACAGAAAATAGGGAGGGACAGACAGAAGTTTTACTTTTGTTGATTGCACCAGCTTAAGGAGTAGTTTAGTAATCATCAAACTTTGGGCCAAATCACACAACTGTATTTTAGGGCCATGTGCTATCTGTGTATTACTCGGACAGCACATACCCTCATTATAGCTTATGAGGCTATTCAACATGTACGATTTTTCAAATGGGTCAATACTAGTCATAGACAAGAATAGAACATGCAATGTGCAGGGTCAGTGGAAGTTTCTCAGGTACATCCCACATACAGCCGTGTAAATCCAGCCTTATAAGAATGTTAAGGAATTATTATTTGCATCAAGACTTATTGTCACATTTAGAATTTCATCTACGACTTTATGGAGATTCTTCTCTTTTACGGTAGACTTACTTTTCTCAGTTCTGCCAATTTTTAGAACTTTTAAGTAACCACAATGTATATAGGGTCTCTAAATGAGGAGTTCCACTGCAAATGCTCTTGATTGTTAATACACTTTTCAATTCCATTTCTGTTGTCGAAAGAAATCTACTTCAAGCTGTTGGCTTTGCTTGTGGCTCACTGCCCAGAGTTTGGTCTGCAGTAATGCAGAGACTGGGATGCAAACTCTGCCAGGTCCGCACTTGTATGTAAAAAGTGTGTTCCCTACATGAATGTAAATAAAAATGCTAATACCGGTGGTAAACCTGGGGATTCAGCCTATTTTTAAATATCTCTTAAATTCATAATGCAATTTGTGCAGTTGCATTGCCCTCCAGGGTACATTCCTAATCTGCAATTTCTCTCCCAGCAATTACTTGACTGTATAGAATGTAAATTAACCTTATGTTCAGCTTGCATGGATAAAGCATTCAATCCCTCAGTGGCACTGTTATCCTTTGGCGAACAGATATTCATGTATGTTACAGTGTACACGAGATGACCTGTCAGATGTAGATGTGTGACAGGTCATCCCAGCGATAATCATTTCCGTGCTATTACACAGGAATGAGTATCGCTCAGCGAATGAATGTGGAGCGGCCGGGGATAGTTCTGGTCCGCCTCCATTCACAGTAAACAGGCAGTCGTTCACAGATGTAGACTGCCTGGTTACATAGGCCGATCCGTCATTTGGTTTTCTGCATGCGATGTATTTAAAGACTTTGGCATGGGGAACTACTGGTCCTTCTGGCTCAAGGAATTTGATGGCCAGTCAACTTTGAAGGGTTACATGACAACTAATATAATTATAGGTCTGCAGTGCATAGTATTAGATGTAGCCTTTTTTAAAATTATTGCTTCTGGCACAGATTCTCAGGTATAATTATTCTTCACTACTATCACTTTTTCATTAGCATTACCTTCCACACTAATTGGGAAGGAATTTGACTAGAGATGAGCGAGCACGCTCATTTAGGGCTGATGCTCGAGCGAGCATCGGTCTTTTCGAGTAACTGATTACTCGTCCGAGTACCATGCGGGAGGGGGGGGGGGGCTGCGGGGAGAGAGAGATCTCTTTCACCCGCGCTTGCCCCCCCCCCCCCCCCGCATGGTGCTCGGACGAGTAATCAGTTACTCGAAAAGACCGATGCTCGCTCGAGCATCCGCCTTAAACGAGCATGCTCGCTCATCTCTAATTCTGATCACATTTTAATAAATATTAAGTTCTGCCTTGTTGTCTAACCTTCAGACAAGTCCCGATCACTGTGTCTCTCAGAGGCCTGCGTTTCTGTAGCTGGACGTATACTTGATTCCCTGGACAGAGATGTGGATCCATGTCAAGACTTCTATCAGTACTCCTGTGGGGGTTGGATGAAGAGAAACCCATTACCTGATGGACGTTCCAGATGGAATACATTTAACAGTATATGGGATCAGAATCAGGCTGTGCTGAAACATATACTTGGTGAGAATACTAAGAAAAATTATAATTGCATAATTTGAGGGAAATTATTCAAAGTCTTTGCTCTTCTTTTTATTATTCCATTAACCACTTCAGGACCACCCACTGTAATTATGTATACAGAGTTGCATGCCATTTTGCTGAACTGATATATAGTTATGTCTACTCTTCAGTTGCTAATTGTGTCCTCCACAGCAACCCTAACACCCATATCCTGATCTTACTAACAACCTCTGATCCTTGTGATATCATCGGGACCCCAACGCTCCGGGTCCCAATGCGGTGATCACCATGGCAACCAATCTAGGAGCGCACAGAAAAAATCTGTTGCAGCAACTAATTTTACTAGGGTCTATGCTGTAAAAAGTCCTCTCTCTCCTCATGTGTCCTGTCAAAGTGAGACTAGAGATGGGAGAGAAGTTTTTACAGGGCATACAAATACATCTGAGTGAAGTCCATTTGTTTTTAACCCCTTCCTGTCTGCTTTATATAAATGAATGGCCTGATGGCACAGTCCTCTCTATTTTACATGCTGTGTTAGATGGTACTGCTCGCTCCTGTGCGCAATACCACAGGCAGGTTCAGGAAGTCATGACAGATCAACTCTGTATTGTATTAACCAAGCAAAATATCATTGTCTGCACAATTCTTGGAGCGAGCACTCATAAGAAACTAAAATTGAGACTGTGTTCTTGTAGCGCTTTATTGGTGTCATACGTGATACAATGTACGCATATATAGTATCACTGTGCACTGAAGAATTAGGGAATTCATTTTGGGGATAAATATATATTGAATGAAAATAATAAGAAAAAGTGTATTTTACCCTACTTCTGTCCGTATATGTATATGCAGAATAAAAAAGAAATTCACTTTCATTTGGAAGAATTAGAATGTGCTATGTGTAAGGTAAAGTACCCTGGTGCACTCAGCGAGTCATGACTGACTCCTAGGCAGACTGTTTTTGCGGGGTGGTTTGCTATTGCCTTCCCCAGTCATCTTTTACCCCCCAGCAAGCTGTGTTCTCTTTTTTCCGACTTCAGGAGGATGGAAGGCTAAGTCAACCTTGAGCTGGCTATCTGATCCATGCAAGGATTGAACCCGCAACCTTCAGGTCGTGAACGAGAGCTTAGGGCAGCATTTTTCTGCTGCAAAATTAAAAACTCCATATAAAATTCGGCATTCCAGTATGTGAAATGTAGTTCTGGTCATCACGACCCAAATCATCCCTGGTCATGCAAGGGTTAATAACACTGTAGAAATGCTCTTTATGCAAGTCCTTAGTATTACCTTTAAACAAAGAATAAGTACAGTTTAAAGCACTTTTCACATCTCAGAAAACCCCTTTAAAGGGGTTTTCCACTACTGGGATACTGCTGATCTATCCTTAGGATAGTTCATGGATATCTGATAGTTAGGGAACTGACTTCCGGCAAACCCTCCAAATAGTCATTTGAAGGGGCTGCATCAATCAGACGAATGCTGCAGTTTCTTCATTGATCTATGATGTCACATCCATTGGTCAAATGGGCTTTCTGCAGATCACTCTCATTTAAGTGAATGGAACTGAGCTGCAAAATCAGCCACAGTCGCATGTGTGATATTGCAGCTGTACTATACAGCTGTGTCTGGTATGTAACACAGTGTAGTGTTCAGGTACTGGATTGGAGCCATAGGTGGGTAGCCGCAGGTCTGAAGAATGATCAAGGAAAGACAGGAGTCAGTAACTGGAGGTCTCATGTCATGGTACAAATGGAGGAGGCAAGTAACATTGTCAGGAAGGAAGCCAAAGGTCGGTAACTTGAGGACTCATGTTGCGGTAAAAATGGTAGAGGCAGGTAGCGTTGTCAGGAAGGAAGCTAGAGGTCGATATCCATAGGTCTTTAGTAGAAATAGTAGAGGAGTAAGCAGGAATGAAGCTTGATCAAGGCTGTAGAGCACAGTAATATTGCATGGAGTTGGAGGAAGGGCCAGGCTTTTATAGGAAGTCCTAATCAGAAGCAGGGCAGGGCGAGGACAGGGAACCAGACCAGGAGTACAAAATCATAGCTAAGCTCAGCAGAAGAATTGTCAGGATGGCTGGATGGCTCAGTAGAGAGAGCTGTCAACTTGAGAGCAGGAGGTCCTGGGCTCAAGTCCTGATACAAAGAGGCTGCAGCCTTTTCAAACAGTCGATTGCCAGAGGTGCCAGGAATTGAGCTCCATCGATCTAATGACCTATCTGAAAGATGGATCAACAATATCTAAGTCCCAGAAAACCCTTTAATAAGAAAGCTGCTACAGCAGGTTTGGCTTCCAAGGTTCCTACCATGCATTTGATTTTGTTGGGTAAAGTTGTCAACTAATCTTTTTTTTTTTTAAACTCTTTTTTTTAATTGGCATTTCAAAGAAAACATACATGAGTAGGCTGTAATTGTTACACAAATTTCTGACCATATAACACACATTTCTGTTATCAAAGTGCTTCCGCCTTCGGTAGTAACCATTAATTGTCCATCTTGGTAGTTTCTGTGTACAGCATAAAGTCAGTCCCACACATATAGCCTCCATTTCCCCCCCCCCCCCCCTTCCCCCCTCTCCCCTAAACTTCCAACACCTCAATAACTTGTTATAAAACAGAAATAAAACATAACTGGTAGCTTACTGAACTGACCCACAGTGTATCCTCCAGCGAACCTCCCTCCTCCATATTTTGTTATGTGGTCTTTAAAATTCTCATAATTTTTGTCCAAAGTATCATGTTGTATTAGTAAACTGGCTCATACATTCCTTAATTTCATTAGAGTCGAGAAATTTTTTTATGAACTCTGTCCATTTTTTAAAGAATTTTGGGGCTTGGGTTTCCACACGCCTCTCTAGCTCTACTCTTTCCATTTTCATAAGACATTTTAATTGTTGGATAATATCATTTATTCATGGGGGTTTGGCTAACAACCAGCTGTTCAAGAGGCATCTCTTGCTAATTAACAGAATGGTGTGGATCATTTTGGCTTTTCTCGTTTGATCTGATAATTGGTGCAGTATGAAAATTTGTGGAGTCAGTTGTAGGATCTGCCCCCCCCCCTTCATATCTTGTATCCGTTTATGAACCCTATCCCAGTATTCTTTAATTTTTGGACACTGCCAAATACCAGATAGAAAATCAGTGTTTGTTAGGAAGCGTCTGGAGCAATCTTGAAGTCTAGCTGGGCCGTTGGGGCTCTGAGGTTTGTCAGACACATATATTGCCCCGTGGATCAGCTTGAAATATGTTTCTCGCCATCATTCGTTCGATATCGCGTGCCTCACAGAGTTCCAACTCTTAATTATTCCCTCAGATAGTTCTGGGTCCTGTAAATCTCGTGCCCATCTTTTGAATAGTCTAAAGCCATTGTCCCCCATCCATCCCTCTCTAAGTCTGGTATACAAATTTGATATTGAATGTTTATATACAAGATTTTTAACCAAAACATCAAGCGGGTTAACTATACTTTCTTTTGACACATCAACTAGTCTTTCCCGTAGAAAATTTCACACTTGAGTGAATGGCAGAAAATGGGATGGTTCTATTCTCCCCTCAGTTCTCCAAAGGTCTTATATCTGGGGATCTCTGGGTGGAGAAGGTGATGGGCTGTCATAATCCTTTTCGAACATTTTGTTTTCCCTCCCCTCCTCAAATTCTGGATGATTCTATATTTCAATATGTTTGTAAATTTAGAACAGCAACCCAAACTTCTTATTTTCCAGGCCGCTACGGTGTCTTTTGCCATGATGGAGTGTTTGCATTCGACCAGGAGATTTGTATAGCTTTTATGCATGAGGGCATTTAGGCTCCATGGGTCAAACAACCCAGCTTCAAGGGCGGTATTTGAGTAGTTGCTGGAGCCCCGTAGCGAATCAAAGGAGTGTGTAATGAGGCTGGCGACATTGTATAATCGAATGTCTGGAAAGTTGAGGCCTCCTCCACTCTTTGGGAGCATTCGTTTTTTCAAAGCAAGGCTCGGTCTCTTATGTGACCACACAAAAGCTACGAATGCGATGTGCAATTTCCCCAAATGACGTCTTTGGAGTAGGAGTGGTATTGTTTGCAGTGGGTATAATAATCTAGGAAAGCTAATCATTTTTATGTCAACTAATCATTTTAATACATAAAAGTCTTAAGTCCATCAGAACAAAAGCCGCTACTTGTTATTGGTCCTCTATTCTGGCTCATATTTTGATGTCCTGTCTGGCTTGTAACTGTGGATCGCTGATAATCTGATTTTCTACATAGTGTGGATTCTAGATCCTATCTGCAATATGAACATATGAAAACACACAATGTTCAAAATGTCCTCCAACAAAAAGAGAAATAGGAATTCGTAACAAGAAGATGAATTTTGCATATGAATAGAAAAACAGGGGAGCTGTGGAGGTTGGAAGATGGCATATATAAATGTATATTCTGTATCATGGAGGAAAGGAACGAGAGCTCACTTCACCTTGTTCTGATCATGCTAATAACAGACATTGCCTAATGCTTAATTACTATATTTCTTCCTAATTCAGAGAATGCTACATTTAACTCTAGCAGTGAGGCGGAGATGAAGACACAGCGGTTTTATCTCTCCTGTCTAAAAGAGCTGAAAATTGAGGAGCTGAAAGAAAAACCTCTCACTGATCTCATAAACAAGGTGACATCTGAACTTTCTCACATTGACTCTGTGGACCATTTCCCTTCCCTCTTTCTATAAAATTTAAGAGAACAAGTCTTCAGTCTCTGCTTTTGTCTTTAGTCTCTAACTTCAACCCTGTTTGATGCCAGATCGGTTTAAATGGAGACATCCTGAGGCCACAGCTAGATTGTGACTCGAAGGGATTGTTCAGGATTATAAAAACATGTCTGCTTTCCACCAAAAACAGCCCAACACCTGCCTAACGCCCTCTATAGTGTGAATGAAGAAAAGCCAAGATAGAGTCCCGATCTTAATTAGTGTTTTCTTGTCCATTCTCATGGGCAGCTGCGGCGTCCTGTCAAAAAAATACACTTCTGCCTGGAAATCCCTTGGTCGGCAGAAATCCTCGGAATGACCTCTAATGATTACATAGAGCCAGCTGTGATCTTTTCCCAGCGTTGGACTCAGTTAAACTCCCTCCCCGTATATCGGCCGAAAGATAGGGCAAGACCTATCTTTTCCGGCAGCGTGTAAATACTGTTGCTGAGATCGGTCATCGATGAATAGTCTTTCCTGTGCAACTTTTTTACTCGGCAAAAAATTGGTCATCTGAACGAATACATTAGAAACCAATGCTTCAGATAGCTGCGATGTTCAGCTAACGTGTTAACGTTCATGTGAATAGGTCTTAAAAGATATGTGCATGATATTGTAGCTCCGTTTTTTTATTACTTTGTGATAGCTATTAAAAGTCTAGGTGCAGTTGCATTACTAAATCTGCCCCATTATATATTGATAAAATGTAGCAAATCCAGCACTTTATTTACTGCTGTATATTTTTTGAAGATGCAGTCGCTATCGCTGAATCGGTTTTCAACAAGTTTGCCTTGGATTAATTATATCTTTAACTGCAAACAACAATTGTTCTGTATTTGTAATCTCCAGCGTTTCTTTCTGCCTTTTGTGCATTAAGGTTGGTGGATGGAATGTCTCAGGTAACTGGCGGAACGAAAATTTCATGGCTGTGCTGAAGACTGTCTCAGGGACGTACAGGGCGACCCCATTCTTCAGTGTCTTTGTAAGCGCAGACTCCAAGAGCTCAAACAGCAACATAATCCAGGTAAACATAAGATGAGAGAAAAGAAGGATGTAAAACATTTCATAAAGAGTCAGTCAGAGATTCTTGTCAGGGTGGTAAGCCAAATTAGTGCTGCAGGGATGTTTGTTCACATGCTGCAGACTTTTTCTGCTGTGGATTTTACTGCAAATCCACTGCAAAATTTGCACATCAATCTGCCACACAGTTGACACATTGCAGATTAGAAAATCTGTAGCATAAATTCAATTTTGTGTGAATTTTTTCCACTGCACTTGGATAGGGTATTTTAAACTACATCTACATGCACTATACTGAAAATTGCTGCAGATTTTAGTGTTTAATCGTAGTGTTAAACTTGAAAAAATTAACTCACGGCAAACCAGATGTATATGGCAGAATCCCAAAAAGATAAATTATACAAATAAGCACAGCACATAGGATGCACGTTAAAATATTCCAATTCAGCACAGAAATTGTTGCAGATTTCCAACAACATAAACATATCTAATGTATTTAAATGATACATTTCCCCCCATTAACTCCTTTAGTGGCACACCCAGAAAATCTCTGGAGTTTGCTGCACTGACCATGCAGTTAAACCCCGCAAGATTTTCATGGACAGCTCTGGTGCTGAAATGTGCAGAGCACTGAGCTGTCATCTGAAATCTTCCGGGGTTTTTACTGCATACTCAGCACAGCAAGCCCCGGAGATTTCCCTGCCATAATACCAACTATCAAAGTAGTACAGTGGCACATGGTAATAATAAACCTGCCACTGAAGGGGTTAAAGGTGGTTACTCATAATGACATTTGAAATTACTTATTGAAAGGATATGCTATTGCTTCTTGATCAGTTGGTGATCTGGTCCGACTACCACGATTTCCATCGTTCCTCAGAATGAATACTCCATATTGCTAGTTTTTTGCTACACATCAATGTTCCCATCCACCTAATGTCCAGTAAAATGCAATACAGCTGCATTCACTTGATGGATGAAGCCTCTACTGTGTAAGCAGAAAGCCAAAAAGACCTTGCTCCTTCCTTTTTTGGAATCGTGGTGTACCTAAGCTTGAACTCCCAGTGCTTATGTTATCCTAGTTATATGTTGTAGCATTATAAAAAAGGAATGCACCCTTGAACATAGGTGATATATCATTCCTATAGACGTGAATACGTTTATAAATGTAGAGTTGAAAGGAATGAACTGATGACTTACTGGAATCATAAGGTAGACTATGATCAATGCAGAACAGTATAATTGTGAGGCTGAGATAATTACTAAGGTTATCTTCTGAGAATTGCAGATGACTAGAGGAGAATATGGGTTTTCAGAAGAGAAGAAAGAAATGAGTATAGGAGGAGGAATGTGAAGAGAGATGTTCAAAAGGTGGAAGAGTTTATGAAATGAAGTGCTAAAGGGGTTAGAGAGGGAATGTCAAAGTAAAGAACAGGATTAAAAATAGGAATGGTCGGGTAGGGAGGGGCAATAGTAAGGAACACAATGGAAAGCTTTATGAAGAATGAAAATGGTAATAATAATATTAGGACTTTACAAATTTTCATTGGTAAATAGTCACTGGAAATAGTGGCTACAACGAGTTATTAATGTACGAATGACTGTTGTTTGTGTGTTTTTACCCGGAGTGATGATAGTTCCTGTTCACGGACACTGAAGTGCACCCCTCCCTGCACAGTTTATTGGCTATTCATTCAAAAACAAACGATTGCCTGTTTACACAAAACAATAATAATCAATAAGAGACACTAGCGACTAGTGAATTAATAATCGCTTGTCACCTTCTTGGTGGTCCTGTTTACATGGAACAATTATCGCTTAAGCTACCTTTATACTGGGTGGTTATCGCCCAAATAATCATTGGAAACAGCAAATTCAGGCGATAGCTATTCCATATAAACCCAGCCACCAACAGGGCACTGGGTGAGAAATTGTTCACTTGTGTAAGCAGGCAGTCGTTCATATATGAAAGACTGCCTGTTTGCAGTGAACGGAGGTGGGCAGCTGAAAGAGATCTCCAACCCGCTCCACCTCCATTCTCTGAACAACTATCAGTTTGCTTGATTGACTGTTAGGTCATTAGCTGCCCATGTAAAGCCACTCTTATTGTTTTACCTGAAACACCTCTCTCCTCTGCAGGTAGATCAGTCCGGACTCTTTCTTCCTTCAAGGGATTATTATCTAAATAGAACTGCTAATGGGAAGGTGAGTCACCATGTCATATATGCTTTTTGTGTCTTTAGACCAAACATATTCTTCATTGGCTACAATGAGTACGATTCATGGTCTAGCATATATTTGCTGGAGGTATGGGTATTTTACGTCATACAGGCTTTATTACTTTTGAACTCACTTGGCGTCTAATAGAAAAACTGTTAAGCGCCTTCACACTTGCCATAAATGCTGTGGGATTCCTGCATCGGATGTTTTGTGTGGAAATTCCACAGCATTTACAGTACAAGCCATGCAGATGGAATTGCAGAAATCTCATGCCCATAGAGTAGAAAATGTCTGCACAGAATCTACGGCATGTCTATTTATGCTGTGGATTTTGACTGTGGATTTCAACCATTGAACTACAAAGGTTGTAATCTGTGGCAAATCTGCAACAAAATCCACACTATTTAGGTGCAGATTTGGCCACTTCGAATTTGCTGTAGATTTGCTATAGGCTTTCCGCTGTGGAAATCCCACAGTGAATATACTTTGTGTGAAGGCACCTTTAGGGCTTCTGCACACTGGCAAGAGTGATGTCAGGCCGTGATTTGCGGTCCGATATCGCCCTCGCAGTGCTTCTGAATAGCCCTGGATGCGAGGTTTGCACAGGGAAATAGCCTCGCATCCCTGTGGGGTTTCCATTCATCCCCCCCGCGGATGTCACAGCCGCGACAGGAGATCACTATGTTCTGCCATTGTTTTCAATCGCTGAAGGAATTCCCTGCTGCAGCTTTCACAGCCTAAGCAGGAAATCGTGATGTTCTCCCATTGGTTTCACTGGGGTCGGCAGCAGCAGCATTGGCCCAATCTAAAACAAGGGGTATATCACCAAAAGAAAGAACATGGTGCGATTTGTTTTTTGCATCGCATCGCAACACGGTGGTATGCAGGAAAACATCACAAATGTGAAGGAACCCATTCAAAAGACGCACAAATCTCGCACAATTTTATCACCAGTGTGAAGGCGCCCTTAGAGCTTAGATTTGCACTGTGCAGTGATACAGCAGGTGCTTCATTTCTCTGCTTCCAGGTGCTTGCTGCGTACCAACAATACATGGTAGATGTGGGGATGCTGCTTGGGGGCTATCCCGGCACAGTGGAAACACAGATGACCCAGATTCTGGAGCTTGAGACCTTGCTAGCCAATCTCACAGTTCCTCAAGATGAGCGTCGAGATGAGGAAAAGATTTATAATCGTATGACAGTGGCTGACCTGCAGGTGAGATCATAAAAGCACATGTCAGCTATTATACAAACCAGTGATGCCCTAAGGACTCTTCCATGGTACTTGTTCTCTCATTGTGCATCTCTTCTCTATGATTTTTAAATACATATATTTTTAAAAGAGCATTTCTGCTTATGTTACATTCCCACTTAAAGGGTCACTCTGGTGAAAACAGATTTTTCAATGCTTGCCCCCCTCACTTGATTGCCTGTTGCACTCTGAATGTCTCTTCTGTGTATTCCAATAACTGCCATGAAGTGCAGCCCCCTGTCTGATGATTATCAGGCACCATCTTGAAGATGAGTTTTTTTTTTACTTTCACATCTATCTTATGATGCATCAGCACAGCACTAGCTAAAGCTATACAATTTTTTGCCTACTGGGGGGACAGTTTAACCCCTTAAGGACCAAGCGCTGTAAATATATGGCGCTTGGTTCTGGGCTTTAATCCCGGCTGATAGTAATAATATGGTGCAGGATTCAAGACCCTGCTTCTACAATCAACCAGAAGGAGGTTGTTAGTCACAGTATTTTAACCCCTTCTGCCTTCTCCTTTCCCTGGTGCATAGCCCTAAATGAACACTATGTGCTAAGAAGTGAAAGTGTTTCTTCCACTACGTGAGTCGGTGGTCATGTGACCGCCAGAATCCCTTGGTACAGCAGAGCTTATTCCTTATTACAATCTATAGTCAC
This sequence comes from Eleutherodactylus coqui, assembly GCF_035609145.1. Taxonomy (NCBI): domain Eukaryota; kingdom Metazoa; phylum Chordata; class Amphibia; order Anura; family Eleutherodactylidae; genus Eleutherodactylus; species Eleutherodactylus coqui. Next base: position 164,675,434 of record NC_089837.1, on the reverse strand, counting down.
CTAAATAAGCTGCAGATCGTAAGTATACAGTCAGGTGGGTGAGCTGTGATTGCCTCTTTTATAACTGTGTGACAGGAGCGGTGTGATCATCATCAGGAACTGATAGGTGTGCCCATGTATCCCCCTCAACACAGTTTCTGTGGTAAGGATCATATAATAGCATCACACACACAATGAGAATTTGACTATAAAATAAATCCATAACCCCAAGCAGATCTGAGCTGGTCAGAACGGAGATCACATGACCAAGGGGATGCGGACTGGAGTTTTCAGACAGAAAGAAATAACTAACAAAGGTAACACTAGCTCACTTATATACAAGTGGATTGCTACATGATGAATGAATCAACAATGACTGGGGTGGGTCTTTAAAAACAATCATCAACATTTTTATGTTATGTATAATAAATAGAGATGAGCGAACGTACTCGGTAAGGGCGATTTTGCAATCGAGCACCGCGATTTTCGAGTACTTCACTACTCGGGTGAAAAGTACTTGGGTGCGCTGTGGGTGAGCGGGGGGTTGCAGCGGGGAGTGGGGGGGAGAGGGAGAGAGAGAGGGCTCCCCCCTGTTCCCCGCTGCTACCTCCCACTTCCATCTGCAACCCCCCGCCCCACAGCGCACCCGAGTACTTTTCACCCGAGTAGTGAAGTACTCGAAAATCGCGGTGCTCGATTGCGAAATCGCCCTTACCGAGTACATTCGCTCATCTCTAATAATAAACAAAATGTTCATGGAATCTAAATTCTTCCCTGCATGTTATATAAGGAATTGTCTAATATTTTTTAGAACCTAGCACCTGCCTTTGACTGGATGGATTATTTGTCCTTTGCGTTGTCACCTTTGGACATCAATGACACAGAGCCTGTTGTGGTGTACGGAAAGGAATATCTGCAGCAAGTGTCGGAGCTAGTAAACAGCACAGACCCAGTGTAAGCGCCCGTTTACTGTGTGAAATTAAAATAATATTAAAACCAGTATGGATTCAGATTCAAATTTCCTATAAATGTATCACTAAGTGCAGTATCTTGTACTATTAGGCCCAATGCACACGGGCGTCTTTGCACTGCCGGATCCGGAGCAAGCGTTCGCCTCTGGATCCCGCAGAAAATACGTCCATAGACATGCTATGCAAAACGCTTTTCCATGCCCATGACAGTAAATAAACTGCGATTTTCTGCTCGCGGGGGGGAAATTGCAGCATGTCCTATTATAGTGCAGGCCTAGCATGGATGTCCATCTGTCCTGTGGCAATTCCAAAATGTCAATTTCGAAATCACCGCAGATCTGCGTCATTACCAGCGCATCATTCTCTGCACTGCACAAATGCAGTGGCGCATTAGCCGGCACATCCGCAGCACAGAGAAGAAGACATCGCACAGGTATGCGGGAGTCACCGCCGGGGCACAGGGTCTGATTCTGCTGCGAGATCTTGCAGTCGTAATCCGACCCGGCCATGTGCATTAATACGAGCGTATTTAGATTAATGTCACTATGTGTCTCAGATGCCCTGCTATGGCAGATGTCAAGAGTCTATGGAAGCCACAGGCGCTGTGCCATCAAAAGATAAGACATGTCCTTTCTTTTGATGGAGAGAAAAAGAAACGTGCCTATTGTGCTATCTTTTGACGCGCGTTTTTTTTTGTGTGTCAAAAAATCGTTCACCTGGAAGAACCCATAGAAAACTATAGGTTCTTTTAGATGCGTTTTTTTTTGACGCACCTACTCAGTGTCAAAACGACACTTGTGTGAAAGAGCCCTAAATCTGCACTGCGCACCATGTAATGATCACTATCACCTTACCTAGTATTAATTCATTCTTCAGTTCTCATTTCTCTTTCACGTTTTAGCTATTACTGACGATTTCTTTCGCTTACAGTATATTGAACAATTACCTGATTTGGAACCTTGTCCAGAAGATGTCCCCCAGTCTAGATTCTCGTTTCGAGAAAGCCCAGGACAAACTACTTGAGTCACTCTATGGGGCAAAAAAGGTGTGTCTGCAAATTCTGTTGTTCTTACCTTTATCTAATAGTCTGTTGCATTGTATATATTTCTTATCATGCCCTATCCAGAATGCCATACCATATGTCCATGCCATAATATGCCCACTTAACACAGGTTATAGGTGTCATAAACCTATAAAAAACAATTCTTTTCATCCATTTTGCCCTTGCTGTCCTGTCCCTATCTGCTCTTTTAGGCCTTAGTAACACGGGCGTTTTTTGCCGCGATTTGCGGATCGCATGACGGATGCGCATCCGCAAATCGCGTGACCGGGGCCGAAAAATCGCCCGAAAAAACTGCTCCTAGCCGAGCTTCAAGAGAAACGGGCCGGAGCTGTCCAGTGCATTGAATTCAATGGAGCCGGCAATACAGCCGGCTCCATTGAAAGCAATGCGCTGCGGGCAATCTCACGATAAATTGTCGGGAAGGGCTTAAATATATAAGCCCTTCCCTGCAATTCATCCAGAAATGTGTAAAAAAAAAAAATATATATACTCACCTTGTCCCGGCAGACAGAGTTCAGCGCGGCCGGCCAGCAGTGGGTGTGAGTGGGTGCGAGTGAGAGCTGCCCCTGATTGGTCCCTGCGCTGAGCCAATCAGAGGCAGCTCTCACTCACACCCATTCATGAATTCAATGCTGCCGCCGGCCCCATTGAGCGCATATAGAGAAGAGAACAGGAATCGCAGATCGCAGATAGGTGCGATCTGCGATTTCTGTTCTATAATTTATCGGACGAGCGCATAAAAAGCGCTCATGTGTCCGATACCATTGCAAAGCAATGCTTTTATAAAATCGCCGGACACATGCGCATGCGCAAATCGCGCGAAAAAACGCCCGTCTGACTAAGGCCTTACTTAACGAAAAAAATTGTACATGGTTATTTTACACCCATCTACAAGATGTGTCCTTCCTTATTTTTTTGCCTGCTTTGAGATATCTTGAGCTAAGTAGCGCAAGATGTCTAGCTTAGAATAAAAAAAATTGTTAGGCTACATTCACATCAGCGAGCAGCTTGCGCAAGTTTAGTGTGTTGTAAGATGCACGTATGGAGTCATACACATGAGCAATGTTTTTCCATACAGTGATCCTGTGAGCTAAAAAAAATCACTGCATGACCTGTTTTTTCGCGTTCCTCCGAACGCATCGTCCATTGCTTTCAATGAGACAGTCAAGCACATCGCATGCCGTGCGATGTGCACAACAGTGTGATGTGATGCTTCTTAATGAAAACAATGGGAAACACTTGCCAATCCTCTTGCACCTACTGGTAAAACGCACATTGGCAAGCGCAATATTGCGCTCGCATGTGTGAGTGTACCCTTACTTTGTCATCTTTTTTCAAAGAAGGTAATCTCAGAAATAAGCATGTGGTTGCAGTCAATGAGTCCGACTCCTGACCATGCCGACATACTGCCAATTGGACTAGGAAGCACATTAATTTGTATACTGTACATGCATTGAGTCAGAGTCCCATATGTGTATTCAAGGATTCACTGATGGACTTTTTTTCTTAGGTTGTGTTCACACATGCAGGTTTTCATAAGGGTTTTTTATACAGCTTTTGAAGTCAAAACCAGGTGAGGATCATAAAAGGAGAGAAAGAATAAACAACGCATACTACTTTTTATGGATCCACTCGTGGTTTTGACTTCAAGAATTGCATCATAAAAGCTGGCCAAAAGCTGTATGTGTGAATGTACCCTTATACAGCATCTAATAGTCCTGGTTCCTTTAAAAGTGAATGACTTCAGGTGCTACATACAAAGACAGTTATGGACCATTTACATGGGATGATTATCACTAGAGATGAGCGAGCATACTCGCTAAGGACAATTACTCGATCGAGCATTGTCCTTAGCAAGTATCTCCCCGCTCGGAAGAAAAGGTTCGGCTGCCTGCGGCGGGGGAGAGCCGGGAGGAACGGAGGGGAGATCTCTCTCTCCCTCTCTCCCCCCCGCTCCCCCCTGCTCACTGCCGCAACTCACCTCTCACCTGCGCCGGCAGCCGAACCTTTTCTTCCGAGCGGGGAGATACTTGTTAAGGACAATGCTCAATCGAGTAATTGTCCTTAGCGAGTGCGCTCGCTCATCTCTAGTGATAATCATCCCATGTAAATGGTCCATAACTGTCTTTGTATGTAGCACCTAAAGTAGTTGCCGGCGCGGGTGAGCGGTGAGTTGCGGCAGTGAGCAGGGGGGAGCGGGGGGAGAGAGGGAGAGAGAGATCTCCCCTCCGTTTCTCCCCGCTCTCCCCCGCCGCAGGCAGCCGAATCTTTTCTTCCGGACGGACAGGTGCTCGCTAAGGGCAATGCTCGATCGAGTAATTGCCCTTAGCGAGTATGCTTGCTCATCTCTAATTATCACTTAAAATTCGTTCAAACTAATTAATTTGAGTGATAATCGTGGTGTAAATGCACAAAAATCACTCACTTTTTGTTCAAAGTATTTTAAGCTGATTTTTCAGTCAGCCTAAAAACCATTGCTGGATTGCAGGCTTGTCATTCCATGTAAACGCTCACCGCTCAGCGCTTCACATAGAAGGTGGAGCACATAGTGAGAAGCCTGTGATCCAGCATTAAAGTCTGTCAGTGTAAACGCTCTGCACGAGCACTAACAACCTTAGCGGTGACATCAGCGCTCGTGCAGTCGCCCCGTGTAGAAAGGCCATTAGTGTAAATGAAAGCAAATTAAATGTATAACTTACTTCTTTTCAATGCTTAACCCCACAAATACCAAGCCACTTTGCAGCTAACAATAGAAAATACTTTCTTGAAATCTGATTATTGTTTACTTACTAATGCACTCCTAGAGCTTATTCACACGGGCGTATATCGGACGTAAAGTTTTTTTTAAGTTTTTCAGTACATTATATAGGATATTAAATTGTACACCTACATCAATGGAAACATAAAAAAAAGTTATGGCTCTCGGAGGATGGCAACAGAAAAAATGAAAAATTTCTGGTCTTAAAGGGGTTAAGATCTGCATTAAAGTTTTTTGCAACAACGCATCATGGATACCATACCAGAATCCGCATGTCTGACTGCAGAATTGCCAGCAGAATTTTGCTACCTTATTTTTGGGGGAAACAGGGTATATACAATTCTGCGTTAAAATCTGCATGTTAACAGTGCAGATTTTGGTGCAGAATATTCTGTTCTGTGTGAAAGGTCCCTCAGTCGTAACTTTTCTATTTTCCACAGATATAGCCATATGATAGCTTGTTTTAGTTGTATTAGAGATACATGTAAAAATGTCAGTATCGATGTAATCGTACTGACCCAAGTAATAAAGGCTCAGTCACACGGGCGTTTTTTCGTGCGATTTTTTTTTGTGTGCATAAAACTGATGTGCACAAAAAAATCGCGTGACCGAAGCCAGCGTCACGGCTGAAAAAAACACTGCTAGCAGCGTTTATCAGCCCAAAGGGCTCAGTCACACGGGCGCTGCCCGCTATCCTCTGCCACAGCTGTGGCAGAGGAGAACGATGTTCACCCATTGAATTCAATGGAGCCAGCAATACAGCTGGCTCCATTGAAAGCAATGGGCTGCCGGCAAGCGCTGTATTAATTTTCGGGGAAGGGCTTCAAATATAGTCAATCAGAGCCAATCATAAATTCATGAATGGGTAAGTGAGTGCTGCCTCTGATTGGCTGAGCACTGTGACCAATCAGAGGCAGCTCTTAGCTATTGAATGACAGAGGCAGCCCATTCAGCAGGCGGGGATTTTAAATCCCCGCCTGCTGAATACTACAGAAAGCAGTTCAGGAGAAGAGGCGGCTGGACGCGGCTGATCTCCGGCAGCTGCAAAAAGGTGAGTATATATTTTTTTATTTTTTACACTTTTTTTGGATGGTTTTCAGGGAAGGGCTTATATTTGAAGCCCTTCCCTGAAAATTAATACAGCGCTTGCAGGCAGCCCATTGCTTTCAATGGAGCTGGCTGTATTGCCGGCTCCATTGAATTCAATAGGCGAACATCGTTCTACTCTGCCACAGCTGTGGCAGAGGATAGCGGGCAGCGTCTATGTGACTGAGCCCTTTGGGCTGATAAACGCTGCTAGCAGTGTTTTTTTCATCCATGACGCTGGCTTCGGTCACGCGATTTTTTGTGCGCATCAGTTTTGTGCACAAAAAAATTGCGTGAAAAACCGCCCGTGTGACTGAGCCCTTATTACTTGGGTCAGTACGATTACATCGATACTGACATTTTTTTTTACCGCTTTTGCATAATAATAGCACATTTGTTTGTATTCGTCATATTTCAAAACAACATCATTTGTTAAGTGTATTCTACAGCAAAGTTCTGACAATTGCAGCAATACTGTGTATCTTTGTATAATACTTTTACGAAATAAAATCACTTTTTATTGAAAAAATACTCTTTATTTGCTCTGCACATTTTTAAATAAACTATATTAAAATTTCTTTTTTTCCCACTAGGGGGCATCACAATGCGATTATGAGTATTTGATATAACACTTCTCAGTATTCTCAGTGTACTAAGTCCCAGAAATCTGTTTTCCCCAGTACCTCGCTGCATGAACAGATCCTTCCTCCTTTTCACCCCTAGACACCCATTCTCTTTGTTTTGCAGTCCTGCACCCCTCGCTGGCAGACCTGTCTATCCAATACCGATGATACACTTGGTTTTGCCCTGGGATCTCTGTTTGTTAAATCTACATTTGATAAGAACAGTAAAACAATTGTAAGTAAGATATAATCAAGTAGACAGGTCAATTATCAAGTTATAAAAATTATGAAAAATGAATAACATTTTGAATTTCACAATTTCTTAGGCAGAACAGATGATCGCAGAGATTCGATCAGCTTTTGAGTACACATTGGGAGGTCTAACATGGATGGATGAAAAGACAAGAAAAGCAGCAAAAGAGAAGGTGTTTTACTCTATATCCATTTAATACCAAATTTATATTGTAAGGCTCCGGAATTTTACCTGATAGTAAATTTACATCATTTAAAAGAAAAAATATCCATTACAAGCATTAACGACACCAAAGATGTCACCAAGTCTCTTTTTTGCTTTTTTCCATTTTCGTTTTTTCCTCCTCCCTTTAAAAAAAATCATAACTCCTTTATTTATTCATCGACGTCGCTGTATGAGGGCTTGTTTTTTGCGGGATGAGTTATATTTTTCAATGGTACTATTTATTGTACCGTATAATGTACCAAAAAACTTTTTAAAAATTTTAAGCGGAGAGAAATGAAAAAAAAAAACAACATTCCACCATCTTTCGGTGCGTCTTGTTTCTACGGCGCACAAACATGACCTGATAACTTTATTCTATGGGTCAGTATGATTACTACGATACCAAACTTGTATAGTTTTTTTTTTTGCTGTACTACTTCTATTTTTTTTTAAGATATTTAATTTTTTAAAATTATTTTCTGTCTCTATTTTCTGCGCACAATAACTTTTTTATTTTTCTGTCGACGTAGTTGTGTGAGGGCTCATTTTGTGCGGTATGTCCTGTCGTTTCCATTGGTACCATTTTCGCATATAATTGACTTTTTGATCGCTTTTTATTAAATTTTTTCTCAGAGATAGGGTGACCAGAAAAGTGCATTTCGGGCGTTCTTTATTTTTTTTTCGGACCACATTCATTGTGTGAGGTAAATAATACATTAGCTTGATAGATCGGACTTTTACGGACGCAGCGATAGCAAACACGTATTTTTGGTTTATTATTTTGATTTTTTTATTGCAAATATGGCAAAAGGGTTTTTTTTAAAACTTTTATTACTTTTTTAATGATTAAAAAAACTTTATTGATCTTATTTTTACACTTTCTTTTAGTCCTCCTAGAGGACTACAACCAGCGATGCTTTGATTGCTCCTGCAGTATGACGTAATGCTATAGCATTATGTCATACTGCATTCTGTCAGGCAGTCTATCAAGCCACCCCACGGGGATGGCTTGATAGGCAGTCTGCTAAGGCAGCCCTGGGGCCTTTCAAAGGGACCCCGGCTGCCATGACACCTGCACAGATACCCCCGATCTCACCGCGGGGGGCCGTACAGGACCCCCGAACATTGTTCGGGGGATTTAAATGCCGCTGTCAGAACTGACAGCGGCATTTAAAGGGTTAATAGCCGCGATCGGCCGAATGGCCGATTGCGGCTATTGCCCGCGGGTGTCAGCTGTAATAAATAGCTGACGCCCACGCTGTATGGGGGGGAGATAGCGGCGCTATCTCCCTCCATACACTTCCTGCAACAGCAGGACGTAAAAACACTATAGGGCCGTCACTAAGGGGTTAAGGAACAAGCAATTTTCTTCATATTTTAATTGTCAAATTTCAAGAGCCATGAAAGCCTTGTTTTTACATCAATATACTGTGTAATGGCCTGTTTTTTGCTGAATATGTTCTGAGGGAGTTTTCAATGACACCATTTTGGAGTACATATAGTTTATTTATGAGCTTTTATCATTTTTTTGTTTGTTTGTAGGGGTGGGGTGGAATGCAGTAAACAGCAATTTTATCTTTTTTTGTGTTGCTTGTTTACCGTGCAGTAAAAACAATTATTTTATTTTATGGATCAGTAGAAATATGGCAATACTAATTAAATCTTGTTTTTTTTTCCTTTAAAAAACATTTTTGTACTTTTGCACAGTAAAAACATGTTTTTTGGAAAAAATACATTTTTATGTTTTTGCATTCTGAAGGAAGCTGTAAGATGGCTTGTTTTTTGTGGAGTGTTTTAGAGGTTTTTTTAATACTATTTCTTGGGTACATATAATTTATTGTTTAATTTATACATCTTCTTTAGGAGTGGGTTGGTATGCATAAAACCCTGAAGTTCCACTATTGTTTTTTCACCATTATTTTACCTAATAGGCAAATGCTTATGGCAGAGCTGAGTGTCTTTGTTAGACCCCTAACTGCTTTGGTAAGCATCGGCCGCATGTTCCTCCCTCTGTCAAACTCCTTAGTTAATGCAGTTGCTATTACCATGGCTTCTAAGGAGTTAAAATGATCAGACACAAACATTGTTGGTCTCCGATCAGTACTCGATGCCTAAGGCCTTGTTCACACAAGCGTTGTTTTGCACGTACGTGTGCGCGCACAAATCTGCGAGTCCATGCACGCGCCAAAATACGCGTTAACGAAGCTGTGTGCCTATTGCCGTCAATGGTACCGCCGCTGCTGCCAGCGGCCTCATTGAAAGCAATAGGATGCTGGCACCCACCGCAGTGATTTTCTGGGAAGGGCTTTAAAAATATATACTTGTGTCTCCGCCGCTTCCAGGCGCGTCTAGCCGCTTGGTCTCCAGCACTGTAGTGAAGTTCCATCTGCAGGCAGGGATTGAATTCAATGAACGGCTGAGCGCTGCCTGTGATTGGTCACAGTGCTCAGCCAATCACAGGCAGTGCTCAGCCAGAGTTTGTAGCTCTCTATTGCCGGTATTTTCAGGGTGGGGAGGGTCCCTGAAATATAATCCCTACTCCGAAAATAAGCCATGGCTGCATTAAATAAACAAAAAAAGAAACCCAATACAATACCTTACAGGCACTGTCCGCTCCTGCGCACTTCTGCTCTGACAGTTCTGCGGCACTTGTTCGTGGTCTTTAGCCAGCGCTTCTTGGTCAAGGGGTTCAAAAAGCCCGCCTCCAGAAAGCGCTGGATCTGATTGGTTTTTAAGCGCCGAGGCTCAGCCAATCACTGCAGCGCTCGATGAACCAATCACAGCCATTCAATGCGATGCCTGTAATTGGTTCATTGAGCGCTGCAGTGATTAGCTGAGCCGCGGCACTCTAGAACCAATCAGATTCAGCACTTTCTGGAGGCAGGATTTTTGAACCCCCTGAACAGGAAGCACTGACTGAAGACTACAAACAAGTGCTGCGGAACTGCCAGAGGAGAAGTGTGGAGGAGCGGCCAGTGCCTGTTTTTGTTTTTTAATGTAGCTAGGGGTTATTTTAGGAACAAATAGTAGGACTTCCTACTGTAAAAGTTGCATCGCACCATATGAAAACCGCAATTTTGTGCGATGCAACACAAAGGAAAATTCCATAGGGAAACATGGGCTACAAAACATTGCAAATCGCGGTAATATTCAGCATGCTGTGATTTTTCTTTTTCTGCAATGTAGCAGCCTATAAAACATGGCTAATGTGAAGGAATCTATGGGAAACCATGGGGTTCACATAAATGCTATTTGTAGCACTGTTGCATCATGAGAAAATCTTGTGATTTTGTCGCCCCATGTGTAAGGGGTCTTAAGATATATAAAGTTCCTTTAGAAAAAAACTGAGCCTGAAATTCTTTGGCACTATTATAATAAAACAAGATGCAACCACTAATATCTTATTAGGCCTTCCAATAAATTCCCTACAAATGAGAGCAATGTAGAATGAAGGATTATATTTAACTACCATGGATAGTTGCGTTTGCAGTGTAAAACATGTGAGCAAGGGCATGGGGCTGAGTGCATGTGTGAAGATTATGTATATATAACCACAGGGATGGATCCTTATTTTTTGCTCTTCAGGCAGATGCTATATATGACATGATAGGATTTCCCGACTTTATCCTGGACACAAAGGAACTGGATGAAGTATATGATGGGGTAAGAGATGTAAAGAATAACATTGACGTCTACATGAAACTTGTTGGCTGTTTTTAATATAATGTTTATGAAAATCTGCATAGAGGGTTCTGATTCCCTGCTCTGTTCAGGGAGTAGGAAAGAAGAATCCCCAGACTGAATGGCTCTCAGTTATGACAGAACCAAACAGCGCCAAACAGACCCCATTGATTATTGGGGTCCATTCGCTTTCTTCTCAGCTGCCCGGCTTTTTGTGCCAGATCCGCGACGGACCCTTTGGCCGGAGGTTCCAACACAGATGTGAAACCACTCTAACAAACTTTATTTTAAAATTGTGATATCATCATATCAGCATACAGAAGTCACATTAGTGATAGCATTATACAGTATAATCACTTAAAAGGAATCTGTCATCAAGCCATTCATCTTAATGAGAAGTGCGCTCACCGCTTTCTGAAAAGACTCAAGCTGTTGTGTGCGCACTGACATAGCAGGGGGAAATCGCAGGAATGGGGAACCGGATCAGTGTGAGACCCAGCTTCCCAGACTCCTCGTCAGTTTAACTATAAGTACCATTATTCAGTTTATGGTGCTTATAGTTGATGACAGATTCTTTTTAATCACATTATGTATAGTATTAGTGACCACTAGAGTACCAAAGACACTTACTCGTGGCATGTAGAGGACCTTTCTCATGTTTCTTCAAGCTAAAGGCCCATTTACATGGAGCGATGATTGCTCAAAAATCACTAAAAAGCGATCGTTTGAGCGATAATCGTTGTGTCTAAACGCGTGGCCATCGTGCACGTTTCGTGCACTGTTAGCTGATCGTTAAGTTCAGGTCAACCTAAAAATTGTTGTTCAGCCTTATCAGTAGTTCTCCACGGGTAGTGCTGATAGCATGAGAACAAAAGAACTGAAAGCAGATAAGAGCCCTCGGGCTATAATTGCGTTCAGCTAATGCTTCATTTCTACACTTAATTGCTACTAAGTAGCTGAGTAGCTACTTAATAGTTTATGCAAAATGATCACTAAAATCTGTCTCTCAAACTGTCGTTTGAGCGATCTTTGAGCGATCATCGATTGAGAAAGGTCCACACTACATCAAATGAAATGTTGCAAATGAGCTAATAAAAATCCACTTACTGGAGTTGTGTGCTGCCTTTTTTTTATATGTATGGAGGACCTGTTGCCTAAAGGCCCATTTACACTGAAAGATAATCGCTTAAAAATCGCTTAAACAACAGTTAGAGTCACAGTTTTGAGCGATCATCTTTGCATAACTCAAAGTAGATATTTAGCTACTTAAAAATTAATGCAGGCAGAGCGGGATACCTATGCGATAGCTCCGAGAACAAAGCAGCTGTTTTGTATATGCAAACAGCTGCATTGTTTCCGGAGCTTTCAGCTGGTGTCCCGCTGAGAACTGTCAGTGGGATACCAGCTGAAAGAATACTATCAGCGCCGCCCACTGAGAAAATCAGTATGCGGCGTTGATAAGAGTCATTGGTGATTTCTAGCTTGCTAAAATGATTTCTAGCTTGCCAGAAATCATCAATGAACGAATGGGCCTTAAGTCTTGAGATTCGCACCCATCCTTTTTGTTTGTTCCATACAGTGTAGCTGTTTTTTGTGGATTAAATAGAAAGAACATTGTATTTGCTTGTCTATTATGCTAATAAAGGCTTTAAGATGTTATTTTTTTCTTTAGTTTGAGGTGTCTGAGGATTCCTTCTTTCAAAACATGTTGAATTTCTACAATTTCTCTGCTAAATTAATGGCTGAACAACTAAGAAAACCTCCAAATCGAGAGCAGTAAGTATGATTGTTCTTTCCCACACAACATGGATAGATTTACTCACACAAGAAAAGACTGTAATGATCAGTTGGCTTCATGTTGTTGTACTGGTGGTAAGCAGGAACTTTCACACGGGGAGGCATTGTTCTGCAACAAGCAGCAGAACTTGCTGTTGCAGTAGTCTATACCAAAATCTGCATGTCTAAACGCAGGATTAAGTCATTTGCAATTCCATAGCAAAATCCGCACGTTAGACATGAATTTCGGTGTGGTACTTTCCATATAACAATTCTGTCCTGTGTGAAAAATCCCTAACTAGTATGGAGCTATTCCCTTGCCAGTAATAGGCAAGCAATAATGCCAAGTTTGTCAATTATAATTTGTATTTGAGTAATATCATTGTATGTGCCAGGCTGATATCATTCATCTTCTCCCTGTTGGTAAATGTAAAACACGTATATGATAATTGCCTATTATTAAAAGCTTGCTTTGGTTCAGTCTCAAATGTTATAACATAAGGAAGAAATATAGACTCCTTGCTGGAGATAAAATACATTAGCGGTTACCTCATAGATCAGTGGCCTGTAAAAACCATATTTTTCATTATGAGGTTCATGAAGAACTAAGGAGAATTTTCCATATGTTTAATTTTGTCTGCAGATGGAGTATGACACCTCAGACAGTCAACGCTTATTATTTGCCAAACAAGAATGAAATTGTCTTTCCAGCAGGAATCCTCCAGGCTCCGTTCTACGCTCCCACACACCCAAAGTATGTGTGCTCAGCTTTCATACTTATCCGAGCCAGAATAGGGAAATGTTGCACAAATGTTTGCCTGCAAGCAGTTCAAATATGTGTAAGAGAAACAAAGGCATACATATCAAAGGCAGCTGCTGTGGGAACCAAGAGAAAAGGTGTCCCATCCAACTTTGATGTGAACTGGGTCCTCCTGCACAGGAGAGAGTAGTGTGATGGCATAAACAGGCACCAGCAGAGGCCTCGCTTTGCTTAATTTGAGACAACCGGAAGTGCTTTGACTCAGCAAGCAATAAGCTGTTAACAACTGACACCCTCAATGACGCGATACTGCGGGAGGTTACTGCCATTACCGATGTCACATTAGCAGATGTCTTGTTTTACAATATACAAAGGATAGACATAAAACTTTTCATAGGGAATCATAAAAAGTGTAAAAAAGTTCTTGAGAAAGTTTTGGACTTCCTAGCGAAAGAACGACCCTGTTCTAGAGAGTACTGTATTAGCAAATCAGCCACACCATATGTACCATACATACTTCAAAGGCATATTTTTACAGGTCCTCCAATCAAGGGTGTAGCTAAAGGCTCACAGGCCTGTTGTAAAAGTTCAGCTAGGGTCCTCTCCCTTGGAAAAATTTCACTGCAGCTCTTGGTCCAAATTGGCAACAATTGTCCTGTAAATCCAATGTGTTAAATGTCCATTTTGCTGCAGATTGTACTGCACAGTCTCAGCAGATTTCACATAGTTGAATTGAAGGGGGAAATCCGCAGTGAAAATCTACGAATTTCCAAAACATATGAAAATCCATAGAATACCTGTCTTTCCATGCAGATATTTTATTTTATCCAATAACTTTTTATTAAAAGATTTTTAGGTGAACATAGAAATTACAAATACAAAAGACAGAAAATATAAAGTGCTCTTAGGCTGGGTTCACACAGGCGGATTCCCATCAGAAATCTCGCAGTTTGGCCGCAGCAGAAACCGCGAGATTTCCGCCGGGAGAACCGCCACAGAAAAACCCGCGGCGGCTTTGAAGCGGCCCGGCCGCTCACTGTTTCTGCTGCGGCCGGCGCTCCCATAGAGAAGAGCACGGCCGCAGCGGAAAGAAAAGATAAATAGACATGCTGCATGTTTGAAAGCGGCCGCAGCCCCGGTTTCTGCCTTACTTACAGCAGCAGATTGGCCATCCCATGTGGACGAGATTTCTGAGAAATCTCATCCACATGGCTGGCTAATCCCAAGATTAGCAGCCGCAGGCGGACTTGCCGCGCGGAAATTCTGCACGGAATTTCCGCGGCAAATCCGCCCTGTGTGAACCCAGCCTTAAAGAAAACAGAGATTGATGAATTGAGAACAATAAAAATAAATAAAGAAGTACAGTTTGATAAAGAGAAGAGCACTTAGCACTTAGCAGGGATAAGGAGTGACCCTGGTTCGTTCCATTTGTAATTTGAAATGAGTTGAAAAAAAGCCCATCCATGAGGACCCTAGAAGGAGAGCTATATAAAGCATGTATTGCATTAACGATGTTGCCATGAAATCCAAATTTGTGTAGCGTTGCAAATGTAAAATCCCAATGTAATCGAAAGCCTTCTCTGCATTTAAGGCTAATAGCAGGAAAGGTATCCCAGAGAACCCTGCCCTCGCAATAAGATCGAATACCCTCCCTAGTTCCATCAGGGGCCTGTCTCCCCTGATGAAGTTGACCTGGTCATTGTGGATAATACTGGGAAGGACTGTAAGACGTTTTTGAGCCATAGTTTTAAGTAAATTTTAGAGCTGCAATTAAGTAAGAAAAAGGGGTCTGAAATTAGTTGGTGAGTTTGGAACTTTATCTGGTTTAGGAATTGTGACTATAGTGGCCTGACATACTACCACATGACATCGCTTTATTAAATGTCAAAGTTAAATGGGGAGATTTGCAAATCCATCTGCGCCCAGAGATTTCTAAGGTTTTTCTGAGAAATTTCATTATCATTTGAGAGGTCGGCTGGTGGGGTCGCTAGATCGTCTTTTAGGTTGTAGAGCTTAGAATAGAAGTAGCTAAATTCATAAGCTATGTACTTAGGGTAAGTGTCCTTAAAGGGGTTGTCTCGCGGCAGCAAGTGGGGTTAAGCACTTCTGTATGGCCATATTAATGCACTTTGTAATATACATCGTGCATTAAATATGAGCCATACAGAAGTTATTCACTTACCTTCCCTGCGCTGGCGTCCCAGTCTCCATGGCTCCGTCTAACTTCAGCGTCTAATCGCCCGATTAGACGCGCTTGCGCAGAAGGGTCTTCTGCCTTCGGGTCTGTCCGGCAGCATTATATGGGATTTTTGATTGCCGTAAGGAAGAGGTGACGGAATTGTAGGCCCTTCTTGTTTGAATCGTCGCCAGAGAGAGATCCATAAATAGCTGAACATCTGTAAAAGGCTTGGAAGAGAGCCAGCTTTGCGGGCTGCAAACATCAAAGCTTCCTTTTGCGTGGAAAAAATGTATTCTAGCTATCATGTCATGGGAAGTGTTTTCAGGAAGGAATTTTGGTTTGGGAAGCCTGTGAGCTCTATCAATTATTAACTCCTAAGAAGGAATAGCAGGAAGAAGCATTTTCATCAGTTGAAGCAAGTGATCTTTCAATTATGGTGTAGATATCGCCTTTGAAATTACACATTATTCCTCCTGCTCCTATCATCAAGATCAGCCATTTTGCTGTTAATAAACTCAACGTCACCAGCTAGCAAATAGTAAGTGTTGATCAAATTATTGTGGGATTTAGTTAGTTCCCGTATTTTATTTTCTTAATGGCCTTTTTACATGGGATGATTATCATTCAGAATCTTTTAGATTCCCGTGCTCCTGCGAGAATTTGAATCGTTTAGTCGTTCAGTTTTTGCATGCTTTTGAACAACTGTCTGCTTACTGTGAGCGGGTGAAGAATGCTCCTCGGCCTGCTCCGCCTGTATCCCGGCAGCGCTGTAAGAAATGCCAACGGTTCTCGCTCCTTTCAGCGCCATCACCATTTCTTTAATAAGTTTCTGAAGCTTGTAAATTTAAAGAAGACATATTGTAAAGGGGATCCTCAGTGGCAGGGAACTGACCCTGTAAGGTAGGAACAGAATCTAGTTTGGGGCACTGTTTTTTAGGGATTGTTGAGGAGGATTCAGTGTAACCCACAGGAGCAATGTTTCTGGCCGCCATCTCAAGTGAGAGAGGGGTGCTCAGCACAGAGAATCTGTTGTTATTGCTCACTTCTTTGGGTGAAAATCCAGGGCTGTTATCTGCCCCAGACTCTAGCGGCACACTTGGGGAATCCTCAAGTCCAGGTGAGGATCCAATTGATGCCTCACCTTCCCCCACAGAGCTGCTAGGAGAGGGGGAAGAAGCAGAGGTCAGAGCTGTGCTGCTAAGAATTCTGTAAGACACTTCATCTATGCCCTGGAGGTCCTCCACCAAGTTATCTTTGCATTCAGGAAGACTAGAAGAGGAATTCCTATGGTAAGTATTCTGTGAGGTAGTTGTGGGGTTGCTTCTTAAGGAGTAGGCGAGCGGAGCTTACAAATAAGCGTCCATCTCTGCTCTCAGTCAGGCTCCTTCCCCCCTCCTTCCCTCCGTTCATTTACCTGTTCCATGCCCCATGTAAAGGTAAAGGCAATTATCTAACAAATCAGTAAACCTTTGTTTGTCAGGTGATCACCGAAGGGACAAAAGGTTTCAATAAAGACTTATGGAACACCCTGTGAACCCTCCATGTAGCTGGCAAACCCAGTTTGTAGGCGAGCGGGTTCACCACACGTGTGATGACAAAGGGACCCACGTAACGCAGCGCCAGCTTCAAGGATGGGACCCTTAATTTGAGATTTTTAGAAGACAGGTATACCTTCTGTCCCACCCTGTAAGGTTCAGATACAGACAGACTCTTCCCACTACGCAACTGCATACGAGTCCCCGTTGCTTCCAAGTTTTTCTGTACCTCTTTCCATACTCCCCGCAGCGTATCTGTAGCGACATCAGCTGCAGGACAGACTGAAGGAGTAGGGATTGCTGTAAGGAAGCGAGGATGCTGACCATTTACACAAAAGAATGGAGATACCCCAGTGGAAGAACAAGTGCGGTTGTTTAGTGCAAACTCTGCCAACGGCAGGAACTCTGCCCACTGATGAGCCTTTTCATTAGCAAACAACCGTAAATATTGCACTAAATCTTGGTTCTTCCGCTCAGTCTGACCATTAGTATGCAGGTGGAATGCTGAAGAGAAGGAAAGCGACGTTCCCAGGTTTCTGCAGAAGGCACGCCAAAACTGCGACACAAACTGAACCCCGTGATCAGATACAATATTTTGGGGAACCCCATGTAGGCGAATTATTTCTTTTACAAAAATCTTGGCAAATTCTTTTGCCGAAGGTAGCTTCTTTAGCGCCACAAAATGTGCCATCTTTGAGAAGCGGTCGACCACCACTAAGATAGTGGTGCACTTCTGGGATTCTGGTAGATCAGTGATAAAATCTACCGATAACTGCGACCATGGACTGGAAGGAACCGGTAATGGTTTCAGAGGACCCTCCGGAGGACGCCGCTGACTTTTATTGCGTGCACAGACAGAGCATCCTCTAACAAAGTCGCGGATCTCCTGAGACATGCCTGGCCACCAGAAGTGTCTGGAACAAAGATCCAGGGTTCCCTGAAACCCCGGATGACCTGCGAGAACCGACGAGTGAGATTCATCCATGACTCTAAGACGTATGGTCTCTGGCACAAACCATATGCCCTCCGGCACCCCCAAAGGAGCGTCCTGATGAGCATTCTGTAGTTGAGGGGCGAAGTTAGACTCTACAGCTGCCACCACCACGCCAGGAGCCAAGATATTTCCGGGAGTCATAGTCTCACTTTCCGGCACCCCGAAACTCCGTGACAGGGCGTCCGCCTTCACGTTCTTCTCTCCTGGGGTGTATGTCACGACGAAATTAAACCTGGCGAAAAACAACGCCCACCTGGCTTGACGAGCTGTGAGTCTTTTAGCATTAGCGAGATATACCAGATTCTTGTTAAAAGCCACCTGGACCCCGACACAAATGAGAACTGGCTCAGCAGCCATAAACCATCTGGAACATTCCCGTGTCACGGCTGCGAAGCATGTGGGTTCATTCTAAAAAGTAAGACCTTCAAGAGTGCGAGTACAAACAAGATATACTCCAATCGCGGGTTTATCAATTGTCGTACTCGCAATGTGGTGTACATGGCCTCTTGCCCGTGCCCCAGGAACTACGTCGGAAAGACCACACAGGAGTTCCGGCGTCGTATCCTGGGGCACGTTGGCAATATCCGTCGGGGAGAGTCAACCCCACTGGCGGATCATTTCCGAGATTTTCACCAGAGCGAACTAAAAGACCTTAAATTTCAGGGAATTGAGGTCCTACGGACTAATGCAAGACGAGGCGATACCGATAAAAAGCTGCTACAAAAAGAGGCCAACTGGATTTTTAGATTAAACACGGTAAAACCAGAAGGCCTTAATGCGATACTGAGCTTTAACTGCTTTTTGTAAATTTTGAGAGGCTTCTCCTTCCACTATATAAAAGACGATTTTCCTTCTATGCTGGCAAAGAATCTTCAGAGCATGGTCGAATGCATTAAATCCTCTCTAGGTACCATCCTATAGATATATATCTAGATATTATGCAAATTTTTTTCTCCGGCACCTTACAAGCAGAATCTGATATATTTTCTAACACTATCTAATATCTGGGGTATCATTTACTTATGTATGACACTTTGATGGAGTGCTAAATGACAAAGAAAGGAGTGTATGCAGAACTTGTGCAAAAGTCTGCCTCTGTTAGTACCCTTAACCGCATTATCCTTTATTGGTTTGTTTGAATTTACTTTCAATTATTCCTCCTTATCGTCCTTCTGGTGTAATATGTTAATCCATCAAGGGGCAGGACCTTCGTTATGAGTTTCACTACGATATATAAATGCTCTATCAGGATCCAGGATGAGTGGGGTTAAATCTAAACCACGCCCCCTTCATGCCCCCTGTCAGATGGTATACAGATGTCATGTCTCACACACTGACATCTGACACTAAAACACATGCAAGGACGCGCCGCGCGATATAGCCTGCGTGCGTCGGACACTGTAACAGGATTTACACACCTGTACCCCCTAGGGACAAACCGCACCAAGGAACGATCGATAAAAGGCATAGGAGATACTTCTATGCGACGCTCCACCCATCCTGATACATTAGCCAATAAGGAGGCGCGCTGCGCGATGACGTCACCGCGCAGCGCGTCATGCGTTCCACCGTGGGACGCGGAAGCTCGCACACGGTTGCTAGATGTGAATACATCGCACTGAGACTCCCAATGATCGGTTGGGAAATAACAAACTGTGAAAGAAGGGGTTAACAGCATCACTCTATTCTACCATCGCTCTGCTAAGCAGAAGCATGTGAAATTGGACACAATGATCAGGTGGGCGTTTCCTGGGACAACCACTACCGCCCCCTGGAGTCCCAATAGGCTGGAGGACATTACCCCTCCCATAGAGGAGGAGCCATACCTCCATTTAAACACTGTCAGTAGCTCCAACACCTCATAGCCGGCTGCTCACCATCAGAGCCGCAGGCGCTACCTCTCTTGCTCTGTCCCTGCCTCTTACCCCTGTCTAATCCAGCTAGGACTGACACTGTAGGGGTTCTGTCTTTCCTGGTCTCTATGAAAGAACTTTGAATGGAGTATTATCCCCCAGGTCTAGCCGAAACAACCCTCTATTCTCTGAAGCTAACTCTATCTGAGACTTATATTGCTACTTACCTGAGCTTCATCTGTGTAGGCAGTGCCCTCATCACACACAGCCGGGATAACTACCAGCTGTGTGAGAAGAGTCGGCCATAGATCCTGGAGAAGCATTCGCTTTAACAAACACTGAGAGACAGAACAATTTCTATCTGGGTATTGCATTAATCCACACTGGTCACAGAAATCTACAGACCAATGCAAGTACCCTAATGGATATTGCAGGAATTCTCTAGGAGGGTATCACCTGGCCTTGCCGTAGTAGCCGGTGACTAAGCCTGATTAAAGGGCGCCATCTGCTACACGGAAGTGCTATCTGAGGCATTCAAATACTGGCACATACCATCTTATATGCCAGATGGGATGAATGACCCTCTCCCTCTCTGAATATTCAAATAGAGAGCCCGATAGCGGTACCAACACAGATACCGCACGGGAAGTGACAAGCAAGAAGAGGTGACTATCGAACAGGTGGCATCACCTTAGCAGTATCAAACTGCAGCAGGACTATGTCCTGACGCACTAATCCTGTTGCTCTATTATCTTTACGTACTTTTCGGGCAATAATTACCCGCGCTCCTGAGGAACTGCCCCCTACATGGGTAGGGAAACGCGTCGAGCGAGCTTTCCGAAACGTTCTGGTCAGCATCACTGACACACAATGAGCCCATGTGTTTAGCACCTGTATACACAATAACTGTGCTACCAATGGGAAGTTATTAAATAAAGTGTTCTAGCAACAAGAGTACACATAAGAATATTGTGCCCTAGTACAGGCACCAATTCCTGTACCATATCAACATCTAAGTACAAATAATCCTTAGACGTGGATATCACTCTTTCACCTTCTGGAGTTCTATCCTCTCTCATTTGTATGAGCGGCAGCTATCTCTAAAAATCTATCCGAGAGATACGTTGTCTTACATATATCCATAAGGGCCTATTCTTTGCTTATATGTTACCTGTCCTTTTTACGTATTGTCTATAAGTGTTATATGTGAGCCCACAATTTTAGAAATTTTCAATAAATGTCATTATATTTTAATCTATATCTGTGAAGGGTTTCAGTTAAATTTATATAGATCTCTATACCACTGTGATCAGATTCTTGTGATCAGTATACACGGTAATTGGGTGTCTAGCACCCTCAAGATGGTGTCGCCACTCTTCTAAAGCCCATTTGATAGCCAGTAATTCACGGTTACCCACGTCGTAGTTGCGTTCTGCTGAATTAAACTTCCGTGAAAAGAACGCAGATGGGCTATACCCAGATCTCCCACTGACTTCTTGCGACAATACTGCTCCTGTCCCCACCTCAGACGCATCTACCTCAATGAAAAAGGGTAGTCGTGCGTCCGGCTGTATTAGCACCGGGGCAGTAGTAAATGCCCTTTTTAGATGACTAAAGGCCTCAAGGGCTGCAGGCGACCATTTTACCAAGTCGGCCCCCTTCTTAGTCAGATCGGTCAGGGGTTGAGCAATAACTGAGTAGTTCTTAATAAATTTGCGGTAAAAATTTGCAAAACCTAAGAACCACTGGAGAGCCTTGAGGTTGTCTGGTCTGACCCATTGGGAGATTGCTGCTACTTTTTCAGACTCCATCTGAATCTCTGTGGGTGAAATCACATAACCAAGGAAAGATACTTGTTTAGAACCAAATGTACATTTCTCCAACTTGACAAAAAGTTGATACTCGCGCAAACGAGTCAAAACCAACCTCAGGAGCCGCACATGTGAATCCCAGTCAGGAGAATACACCAGAATGTCATCAAGATAGATGACCAGAAATACCCCCAGGAAGTCGTGAAAGACCGCGTTCATAAAACCCTGAAACACAGCGGGGGCATTACAGAGTCCGAAAGGCCTGACCGGACATTCAAAATGTCCTAACGGGGTGTTGAACGCCGTCTTCCATTCATCTCCCTCTCTAATGCAAATTAAATTGTAAACCCCCCCTTAAGTCCAGTTTGGAGAACCAGTGGGCCCCTACCACCTGATTCAACAAGTCAGAAATTAGGGGCAAGGAGCACTGGTTCTTCACTGCGATTTTATTCAAGGCCCGATAATCCACACAAGGCCTCAATGTCCCGTCCTTCTTCTCTACAAAAAAGAGACCTGCCCCGGCAGGGGACCTGGACAGCCAGATATGTTGTTTGGCCAGAGCCTCCGAGATATAGGACTTAAGGGCTTCGTGCTCACGGCTTGACAAATTGAAAATGGCTCCCTTAGGGATGGGACTATCGGGAATCAGATCAATACCACAGTCCCACTCCCTATGGGGGAGGCAAAGCCTCAGACAGTTTTATGAAGAATACATCCTGAAAGTCTGACAAATACTCCGGAAAAAGCACAGTATCTGCGGAGCACATGGCTATAGTAGATAGGTGATTATGACAGGATGACCCCCAATTAGTCAATTCCAGGGTGGACCAATCAAATTGGGGATTGTGCAGTGCCAACCAGGGCATACCAAGCACCACATCAACCGACATCTTTTCCATAACCAGGAGAGACAGATTCTCAGAATGGAGAACACCCACAGTGAACTGCAGAATGGGAGTCCTCCATTTAACAACACCTGCGGAGAGAGGGGTCGAATCAATACCAATGAAGGGCATGGGGGGCTTCAGCATGGAAAACTCCGTTATCAGAGGTCTGACAAAATTTAAATTAATCAGATTAACGGCAGCAGCCAAATCAATATAGGCTTGACCGGACCAAATAAAATTCCAGAAGCCAACCTGACAAGGCACCAACAACCTAGGAAGTACCTGTGACCCTAGGCAACCCTTCAGGGAATTGCCTAGGATCGGTAGTTCTTCCTCCGCTACAGACTGCTGTCGTCGTTGCTTCCGTGGACAGGTTGCTACTCGATGTCCGTCTTCCCCACAGTAGAGGCAAAGATGGTGAGTCATTCGGAACTGTCGCCGTTCCCCGGGACTTAGCTGGTCCACTTCCATAGGCTCGGCCCCTGGAGCTGGCATGGGAGAAATGGGAACGGATCGACAGGACTCCCTAGTTTTACAGGCCTGATGTTCCTTTTCTCTGGATCTCAGTCTCCTGTCAGCCTTTACTGCCAATACCATCGCCTCATTAAGTGTTATGGGAGTGGGATGGGAAAGAAGTAGAACCTTGACAGCATCAGAAAGGCCCAACAAAAACACGTCTTTGAGGGCGCCATCATTCCAGGAGGTTTCACCGGCATACTGTCTAAACCTAGAGCAGTAGTCTTCGGCACACTGCTGCTCCTGACGCAAAGCCATGAGGTGAGATACCGCTAACCCCGCCCAGTCCAGCTCGTCAAAAATACCTCCTAGTTCCTGAAAAAATGAATCAACAGACTGCAGGCAAGCAGAACTCTCAGGTAAGGAATAGGCCCATGTCTGGGGAGGACTCCACAGCAAGGACAGAATCAATCCTACCCTCTGGAACTCTGAACTGTAGGATCCGGGCCGCATCCGAAAATACAGTCTACATGCCCGCTGAAAAATGAAAAACTTGCTTCTCTCCCCAGTAAACACCTCAGGGAGAGGAAATTTGGGTTCAGGAATAGATGGGGCGGCAGGAACCTGCACCAACATCCGCTGCTCCTGGGTCACCATACGACCGGACAGGTCTTGGAACAGGCCCACTAGCTCCTGCAACTGATTAGCAAGGACGCTCATAGTCTCCATTGGAGAGCAAACAACACCCCGCAGGGTAATTTTAAGGGCCAGTTATTATGTTACGGTATCCTACCCGATGATACGCCAGCCCGGGTTGCCCTAGAACTTACCCGCAACCCCTATCCCTGCCTACTTGCCTCCACTCCTGGCTAACCCCAGGCGGGCAATTGGGCGGCGGTCCCTACACTCGCTAGGGACCGAGGAGGGACGCTGGCGTACCAAGATGGTACAGGATAGGATACCGACAGGAAGGGCAGATGAATAAACCAACAGAAAATATAGCAGACTGAGGCAGATGGATAACCTGGCAGATAAAGCAAAGCTGAGACACAGGAGACTGTCAGAGGCAAGAAGCTAGCACACTGAAACAGAAACCAATAACTGGCAGTGAATGGACCTCACTGCCAGCCTTATTAACAGAAGCCTCCGCCCAGGGGCATAGAATCTCATAGCAGGGACTCGTGCACAGAGCTGCACTCACAGACGCCCGCGCGCACGCCGCCGCCCGGACCCATGAGCACACGCACCGCGCCGACCAACCACCTGCGGCCCCGGCTGCCGCCGCATGGTAACATAGGTCAACTGGAGAACGTCATTCTGGGGCAATGAAGTCCCAACCTGCCTAAATGTTACATAAAAGATAAGTTAAAGATCTTGAAGTGAGGGATTTGTAAGGGACCTCTGTAGTAACTGTCGCGTGTTACCTGGATCATATATGGGAAAGCTGGGTTACAAGCAGCTCACTGTTGATGTGTTTGGCCTTTCCAGGTCCTCCTGAGTCAAGAGGTCCTGAAATATCCAAGTGCATTATCACTGAGCTGTGTATAACATAGCTCTGCACACAGTATAGCTCTCTTCCCTGGTCTTCCCCATAATCTCTCCAGGCTATTGCACTATTGCACTTGCCAGCAGACTCATTCATGGCTTTTACAGTCTCTGTGCCTTAACCAGAGTAGTGTTGAACTGTGGTGCTCAGGGCCCACCAGTAGAATTGACTCTGGGGACCCACCCTTCAGTTACAATAAATTATGACCTGTTCTAATGTAAGCCTTTAGAATCTAGTAACTAGTCAATCTTTTCATTGCAGCACTCCAAGAGCATTATTTTCCCATGGATATTATCATATGAGGGTCTGTTTTTTTCAAGGGCATAATTTGGGGCTCATATCATTTATTGATTTTGTTTTTATTTTTTATTTAATTTTTTTTGGGGGGGGGGGGGGTAGGAATGGTAAAAAATCAGCTATTGCTTTTGTTTCCTTTTTTATTTGGTTACCTGTGTACCTGTGCATTATAAGTAACATGAGATTATATATATATATATATATATATATATATATATACATATTCATTCTCATAATAATAATTTATATACAAGTATTCATTCATTCATCTATTTATTGTCTATTGTACTGAGCTATCAGCCCTTGGGTATGGCTGGGTTCCACACAGCATTTCTGTTTGTGCCCAGCCTTTCTATCCGGGATTCCTTATGAATTGTCAAAAGCAGAATCAAGAAGGAAACCTGGACGGAGCATAAACTTTCATCATTTAAACGGAGACCAGTTCATTTGACCAGTTGACTATGGTAATCTGTCTGGCACCAATGCAAGAAAGGAATGGAAGCTTGATGAAATGGAGACTAAAGCTTGCACATTTGGTATCCGTTTGGGAAATGAAAGCCTATTGCTCCATCCAGGATTCCATCTGGATGCCATGTTTGATGATTCAGATGAAAACCTGTGATGGAAAGGTTGGAGGCACATAGAAACATGTGAACCCAACCTTGACAGTTTAGCATGGCATACCGCACAAAGCCTAGTGGTTATTTAGTAGCTGCTGTCCTATCAGTTACTACATAGTATGTAGCCTGGTTCAGAGAAAGGAGAAGCAAGGAACTGGAGGTACAAAGCTTCTCAAGCTCACCAACAGAAGGCTGCAGGACCAGGATGCCTAGGAGGAAGTGCAAGCTTAACGTTTGCCTTCTTGCAGCCTTGCCTCTACACAGATCTCCTGGTGAGGAAGGCTTAAAGAAGATTGTTCTCTGAGTGGAAACACAGTGGGTGAACTTGAGTCATGTAAGAAATCTGGAGCAGCTGCGGGGATTGACCAATCCATTTTCAGTATCTGTATGACTGCGGGCTGCACCATCAATAAGAGTATTTCAGCTGCAATGCTACTTCTAGATAGTGAGCTGGGGCTTGTGACCCCTATGTCACTGCTCCTAGTTTTGCATACAGTAATATTAAGTATAGCAGGAATATTCTTGTTATCCTTCTATGATAATTATTTGTGGATTCTGCATTCATCATAATCATTCTTTAAATACCTTTTCTTTTTAATAATAGCCTGTTCCCTCTATAGCATGTCTACTCTCACTGATACTTTTCTTCTCCTCTTTCTTCTTCAGGGCTCTAAATTTCGGGGGTATTGGGGTAGTGATGGGACATGAACTGACGCATGCATTTGATGATCAAGGTTTGTTACATAGTTACTTGGTCGAGAGCTTTATGTGTCTGAGTAGAATATAGGTTAATATAAGAATCAATGACCATCTTTTTGCAGCTTTCTCTGAGGGTAGCACAAGGTAGCGTTAGGCACACTGATTACAGTAATATGTGAGCTGTATGTATCTGTGCAGTAGTTTGAGAGAAACAAGCATTTTATTAGTAGCAGACAGACATAGAGGACTACAGGAAGTAGTCCTCAATATTCAGGATCTGCAGGCTAGCCCCACCCAATTCACACTCCAGTTACTGACTGACAGCTGTCTCTCTATGCAAACGGATCAGCAG
The DNA here is from genome assembly GCF_035609145.1 of Eleutherodactylus coqui. Classification (NCBI taxonomy): domain Eukaryota; kingdom Metazoa; phylum Chordata; class Amphibia; order Anura; family Eleutherodactylidae; genus Eleutherodactylus; species Eleutherodactylus coqui. Next base: position 164,649,051 of record NC_089837.1, on the reverse strand, counting down.
ACAGTTATCAATCAGTGGTTGGAGGGTGAGTGGGGCTAGCCTTGTGTTGCACTCAGAGAGAGCTGCAAAAATATGGTGACAGATTCCCTTTAAATAGTATAAAAATGTTCTCAACTGTTGAATATGTTTTAACATGTAAAATAACAAGATCTTAAAGGGATATTCTGGGCACAGACTAACATTTTAAAATCTAATGTACATCATCACAATAAGTCATTTTGTAATAGGTCCATTGTACCTGGTCTAACTACTTTTTTCATTTTCAATCTATGTCACATGACCCTTTGCCTGAAAAATATCTCACTTCCTCTGTACTTTCCAACATTTGCTACTTCCTCCCCTGTCCATACCCTCCAACTTCCTATGAGTAGTGCATGAAGGGAGGACATGAGTGTTGTGCTGTATTGCTCATCTGCAAATCTGAGTTCCAGAGGGTCCTGTCTGTTGGCTTCAGCAGGCTTACTCTGGCATTCTGAGTAAGAAGGTGGTGCTGGTAAGTTGCTGGACCTGTGGGCAGAGTTACAGTGCTGGCCCATAAAGAAGCTTCACTGATGCTGGGAGTTGTAGGTAACAGTCTGTTGCAGTGTTTACTGTGGAAGTGATGCACCTAAACACAGTGGCGGATTGGAGGCTGCATGGGACAAACAAGAGGGTCCAGAGTGGCAAATAAAAGGTACAGGTTGCCACTACTTATCTGTACCTCCTAGATTTCAGCATTTTCAGAATTTCCATTTTGTGCCCAGTAAACCCCTTTAAAGTGAGATACTATGTGTCATGGTGTTAAAGTTATTGTGAGCGGCACACCTCTCAATAATCAGTTTATAAATGTGTACAACTGTATGCATAAAACATTTTACTAATATTTTTTTTTTATTAGGGGCCAGAGCTAAAGGGGGATTCCCAAGATGGACTTTTATCATCTATCCACGGTATAGGTAAAAAAAATAAAAGAGTCTGGTTGGTGGTGGGGTCTTACTACTGTGAACCCCACTGATTCTAAGAACAGGGGTCCCATGTTCTCCTTTGTTCCTCAGTATGGGCAGTGACATGGAGAGTGAATGGAGCGGTAGCCGAACATGGACGGTGTTACTCCATTAATTTTAATGGGGCTGACAGAAATAGCCAAGTACAAGTACTCAGCTATTTCTGGCAGCCCCATTGAAGATGAATGGAGTGACACTACAAATATGCAACCACCACCCTACTCAATCTGGTCCTTACTGTGGAGGGTGCCTTGAACCCGCAGTGAGGAGGAAAGAGAAACATGGTCCCCTGTTCTTGGGATTGGTGGGTGCCTCGTAGGTGAAACCCCCACTGATCAAACTTTAATCACTTATCCTGTGGATAGGTAATAAAAGTCAACCCATATGGGAATATCCCTTTAAGAGTTAAAAATATAGAATTAGTGAAAACAATTGACTCACAGCGGAATATGTATTTTATGATTTCTTTGCATATGTAAGAGGAGTGCTCCCAATAGTGTCACTATAGTTTTAACACTCAGGGTATGTTTATACAGGACGGAAATATAGCTGTGTACCCGCAGCTGGTTTTAGAAGTTACAGCGCTCGACTCCAAAGTCTTTGGCTGCCAGAGCACTCCTTCATCCAGTACTCGGGGGCCTGCACTGAATGCAGCACTGCTGGTCAGATGATGGTACATTTGCATCACCTGACCAGTAGTAGAAACCACCCAGTGCCCAGTGAAGGAGTGTGCTGACACCTGAAGACTTTGGAGGTGAGCGCTTTATCTTCTGAAATCAGCTGTAGGGGTATGTTTACACATGGTGAAAATGGGTGAAAATGCTGCGGCGTGTCCGCAGCGGGTCTTTTGCAGACAGTACAGTACATTGAGAGGTGTCCATGTGGTGTCTGAGGTGCATTGTGTCCAAATCTCTCCGTGGCAACTCGCACAAATGGTAAGTGTGTGCCCAGCCTAAAGCACATCTTTAACCAGAAAACAAGACCTATAGTCCTGCTGTATTAAGGTGGTTTCACATGGTGTTTTTAGGAAAATTGGCACTCTTTTAGGGTTTAGGCAAAAAAATGCTACTGCCAGATCTTAGCCACAAGTCAGTAGGAAAATATTAAACATGCTACTGCCAGATCTTAGCCACAAGTCAGTAGGAAAATATTAAACATGCTACAAACTTTTTGTGGCATTTTTTCACTTGTCATGCGTTTTTTGGGTCAGAGGCAAGTATGCATACAATTTCCTTGATCCCTATTCCCACTCTCCTCCATGAAAATCTGTTTTATGTATGTTACTTTAAAAGATTCTCACTTTACTTTGCATGCCTAATTTTATTTGCACACAAAGAGAAGGTGTGGTACTTCTACACATCAACACGTGTAAAAGGGCCTTATTGTCCGAACCATATTTCCTCCACTGACACATGTTCAGGGCAAGCTGCCAGCAACCATAAGCATGAGAATGTCACCTGATTTTGACAAGAACCAGGATGACTAAAACCTTATGCCAATGGCCAGCTTTTATCGGAGACAGAAAATAGGCATAAACACACTTAGGCTTCTTTCCCACGAGCGTATATATGCCGGCCGGCTGATATACACTGTGATCTGATGCATTGGATTCCGCTTAGCTCTGCCCCCTCCCATTGCAAAGAACGAGCAAGGAGTAGAGGACAGATGGGCCTGTGACGGGGAGGGAGGGAAAAGGGGCAACGGCATGGTAGTCTCGGCGCATATGCGCCGGGACTAGAGATGAGCGAGCGTACTCGGAAAAGCACTACTCGCTCGAGTAATTTGCTTTATCCGAGTATCGCTGTGCTCGTCCCTGAAGATTCGGGTGCCGGCACGGAGCGGGGAGCTGCAGGGGAGAGCGGGGAGGAACGGAGGGGAGATCTTTCTCTCCCTCTCTCCCGCCCGCTCTCCCCTGCTCCCCGCTGCGACTCACCTGTCAGCCGCAGCGGCACCTGAATCTTCAGGGACGAGCACAGCGATACTCGGATAAAGCAAATTACTCGAGCGAGTAGTGCTTTTCCGAGTACGCTCGCTCATCTCTAGCCGGGATGCATGCCATCTGCACGGGCGCACAAACGTTTGATTTGTGCGCCCGTACACCAATTTTATATCTCCCAACATAGCGTATATCGGCCAGCCGTGAAAACAGACGGCTGATATACGCACGTTGGAAAAAGCCTTAGGAACAGCAAATAATTGGAGATTGACTTTAAAAGAATACTGGAACCATTTTTCAATTCAATGCCATTGTTATGTACGAATTGATAAAATAAGGGTAGTCTAATACTTTCATAGTTTGAGCATATGATATTAAAAATATCCTTTCATTGAAAATTGTCAATGAATGAGAATGGGAAATCTTGTGGGAAAATAATGAGCTGCTCCTAGTGTTAGAAAGCTTTGGTATGTCTATCATATGTGCCTTATCCTAGTCGCTAACAGTGTCACAAACGCTTAATAAAAAAAGTTGAGTTATATGTTCAGTTACAATACAAGAAGACTCTACAGATCTTATGTACAGAAATAGTCTGGCTGATGAAAATATGTATTATCTGTTGGTCGTTATTATATGGTTTCATTTTTTGCCCAGCCTTGTTCATGCCTGATTGATGGGAATGAAATATTCACATATTATTATATTTAAATATGTTGTTGAACAATTCATTTTTTCAACAAAGGACTACCTGCCCTCACTATTGATGAGATTATCCATGTGACTGTGTCTGATATGATCTCCCCATTCTTTCAGATGTATACTAAGTGGTATACTGCCGCTAATGATATACCACAACCCCCTTGCAGGCTTGTCCTGTTCTCGGTTATTTGTGTTTCTATTTGTTAAAAGGAAAAATGGAAAATGAATTTTGCTATGTTTAAAAATATGCTGTTCAAATATAATTCTATTGCAGGCCGGGAATACGATGAAGATGGTAACCTACGTCCTTGGTGGCAAAACGCATCTCTAGAGGCATTTAAAAACCGTACTGAGTGCATGATTAGTCAATATAGTGCTTACAGTGTGAATGGAGAGAAGGTCAATGGACGGCAAACACTTGGGGAGAATATCGCTGACAACGGTGGCCTAAAGGCAGCCTACCATGTAAGTGCTAGAATGTAAAATGTAGGTGCTATGTTGAGCTCAGGGCCAATTACTTTGCCATCTGATAGGAAAAGTGAAAAGGTTCTGTCTGCCCCCCATTACCAAGTAATACTACCATACGATAATAATGACTAAATAATACCTCCATAAAGTGCACAAATATCTCCATACAGTGATATTGCAATACAGTAATTATTATTAATAATAATAATAATAATAATAATCTTTGTATTATTTGTATAGCACCAACTTATTCCGGAGCGCTTTCAGGCATGGATAAATGCAAAACAATACAACAATTACAATGTGAGGTACATTGGGTTTGACACAAATGGGTTGGGGGTGGTACAGGAGGGGCAAAGGGTGGGGGGGAGCAAGGCATGGGGAACACAGGCAATAGGGAATTTCATGAGCAGATCAATTATTAGAAGGCAAATGGGGTGGGCCCCATAGGGAGGGGAGGGGGACTGGGTCAGGAGATTTGGTATGCTTCCCTGAAGAGGTGCGTTTTTAAGGCACGCCTGAAATTTCGTGCATCGGGAATTGTCCGGATGCCTTGGGGTAGAGCGTTCCATAGGATGGGTGCTGCTCAGGTGAAGTCCTGTAGGCGAGCATGAGAGGTTCGTATTACAGGCGTGTTTAGTCTGAGGGTGTTAGCCGATCGGAGTGAGCGGGCTGGGTGGTGTACTGACAGGAGGGAGGCGATGTATGGTGGCGCAGCGCCATGCAGAGCTTTGTGAGTGAGGTAGAGAAGTTTAAATTTAGTTCTGCAGTGGATGGGCAGCCAATGCAGCGACTGGCATAACGCAGAGGCGTCTGAGTAACGACTGGATAGAAAAATGAGCCTAGCTGCTGCATTTAGTATGGATTGGAGTGGAGCAAGTCTAATGCGGGGGATGAGTAGCGAGTTGCAGTAGTCAAGCCGGGAGTGGATGAGGGCGACCACGAGTGTCTTTAGCGTGTCCATGGTTAGGAACGGCCGTATTTTAGCAATATTTATGAGGTGCATGTAGCATGTTTGGGCCAGAGATTGGATATGGGGGGTAAAGGAGAGGTCACAGTCCAGTGTGACCCCAAGGCACCAGGCATGCCGTCTGGGGGTTATGATGGTGCCAGACACTGGAATGGAGATGTTGAGGGGAGGTCGGTTGGAAGGTCGAAAGACCAGGAGGTCAGTTTTAGAGAGGTTTAGTTTGAGAAAAAGGGAAGATATAGTGTTAGAGACAGCGGACAGACAGTCGTAGATATTTTGGAGGAATGGTCCAGAGATCTCACGAGAGGAGGTGTATAGTTGGGTGTCATCAGCATAGAGATGGTATTGGAGGCCGAATTTGTGGATGGTTTGTCCAATTGGGGCAGTATAGATAGAGACGAGAAGGGGACCAAGGACCGAGCCCTGGGGTACCCCAACAGCGAGAGGAAGTGGAGCAGAGATAGAACCAGCAAAGGAAACACTGAAAGAGCAGTCAGTAATTGAATAATACTAAATAATACTTCCATACAGTGACTGAATAATACCATAATAGTGTCATGCAGAAATGGAATAATATTGCAAGAAAGTATATAAATCATACTTTCATACAGTAACTGAATACAGTTGCCATAGACTGACCAATTTCTTCCACTATACTGTGACCAAATAATATAGCCAGAATCTTTCATATTTCATTGCTAACAACGTTGAATCAGTGTAAGATTTCCGTGCTATTCAAGAGAAAAGACTGTTATCCTTGTATTCACATATCGGCAGTGTTGAGCCACAAAGCCAAGATCCCACCAAAAAAGGCATGGTAGAACCACATATTGGAAAAGCCACTGATTTTCAAATGTGGTTTTGCAGATTGCCAGTTATGTTATTTAAGACAACATGTTTTCATATACTAAACATATATATGTGCTCAGCTTTACTTGATATAAACTGCGCTGGAGTAAGAGGCGCATGTCTCTAAATAATTTAGGTGCATTGGTGGCCTCCATGCACTGGACAATCAAATCTAAGCTAGCTAAGAGTAGAGATTTGTGCTATAATTTATGCCAGTTTGTGATATAAATAAGGGCTCCCACCCACTAGCGTTTTTTTACTGCGAAATTCGCAGCGTTTTTTTTTTTCTGCAGGGGTCTTTGGGCTATGGGAGTTGTAAAGCTAAAATCGCGATTGCGCAAAATCGCGATTTCGTGGTAAATCGCGATTTTGCGCGATCGCGATTTTAGCTTTACAAGTCCCATAGACCCCCTGTAGAAAAAAAAAACGTGCGAATTTCGCAGTGAAAAAAAACGCTAGTGGGTGGGAGCCCTTATTGTAAACTTGTTGGCCATGAAAGTCTGTACTCCTAATGCTAAATCACAACAACGTTTTTAAAAAGTGGTGAGCATGATGCACAAAGGAAAAGCACTAATCTCAGAGGATTGTTTGGCTCCAAAATTAGCTCAATATATGAGCGATCTATCTGATCACCAGAGGAATTTTAGGAAGATCACTCCCAGTCAAAGTCTCGGTTCCCCTGATAACTGCATCCCTTCCCTGCCCTTAGAAAGTTACGTTTTTCTGGCTGTCTTCAAATACAATGAAAAATCTTTATGTTTGCTATTGTCTTTATATACAATTTTGGCAAAAGCTTTCCTAAAGGCTTTTGAGAGACTCAGGGCGCAGTCACACAGGCGTTTTAACGCGCACATTTTTGTGCGCAAAACGCATGTGCTCAAAAATTTGCATGACCGAAGCGGGCGCCACGCAGAAAAAAGCACACTTGGCTGTGTTTTTCCACACAAAAAGTGCGCTGCTCGCTATCCCCTGTTGTGGCTGTGACAGCTGCAGCAGGGGATTCCTTGGATGTGAAACCCCTGGATGCTGTCATATCCAGGGGTTTCACCTTTGGTCAATGGGGCGGCAGCGGCCCCATTGACATACAGAGAAAATTGCGATCCTCTGCTACAGCTGTGGCAGAGGATTTCTTCATCTCCGCGCGGAGTCCCATTGTCACTGGACACTGTGACAATCCTGTCACAACGTTCAGTGACAAGGGGACTCCCTGCTAAGATGAACAAATCCTCTGCCACAGCTGTGGCTGAGGACCGCAATGTTCTCCCATTGAATTCAATGGAGCCGGTGCTACAGCGAGCTCCATTGAAAGCAATGGGCTGCCGGCAAGCCCTACAGTGATTTTTCGGGGAAGGGCTTTAAATATAAGCCCTTCCCTGAAAATCATCCCTAAAATGTGTTTAAAATATAAAAAATATATATATATACTCACCTCTCTGCAGCTGCCGGGGCTCAGGCGCATCTAGCCAGGTCTTCTCCTGAGCTGCTATGAAGTGCTTTCAGCAGGCGGGGATTTAAAATCCCCGCCTGCTGAAAGGGCTGCCTCTGATTGCCTGAGCATTGTGACCAATCAGAGGCAGCTCTCAGCTGTCATTCAATAGCTGAGAGCTGCCTCTGATTGGTCAGAGTGCTCAGCCAATCAGAGGCAGCCCTTTTAAATCCCCGTCTGCTGAAAGCTACTTATAGCAGTTCAGGAGAAGACCCGGCTAGAATTGCCTGAGCCCCGGCAGCTGCAGAGGTGAGTATATATATTTTTTTATTTTTTACATATTTTAGGGATGATTTTTAGGGAAGGACTTATATTTAAAGCCTTTCCCCCAAATCACTGCAGGGCTTGCCGGCAGCTCATTGCTTTCAATGGAGCTGGCTGTAGCACCGACTCCATTGAATTCAATGGGAGAACTTTGCGCTCCTCTGCCACAGCTGTCACAGAGGTTCGCGATCTTCACTGTATGTTCTCAATGGGGTCGTCGCTGCTGCCGCCGGCCCCATTGAGCACAAGGTGAAGCACAAGCTGTCGCATCCAGGGGTTTCACAATCAAAAATACAGATGCCGCAGTTACCTGTGATTTCAAAAACTGTGTCCTGTAATTTTCGCCGCAGACATTTTTCCGCATGTAAAATTCGCTCATGATGCCACTGCCATTGAAAAGCATTGGTTATATATAGTGCGATCTTTTTTACTCACGAAAAAACGCAGGATAAAATGCCCGTGTGACTGAGCCCTTAGGGTGACTACCCACTACAGCTTTTTTTCACTGCGAAATTCGCAGCATTTTTTTTCTGCAGGGGTCTATGGGACTTGTAATGTTAAAATCGCGATTTTGCGGTAAATTGCGATTTTGCGGTATCACGATTTTAACATTACAAGTCCCATAGACTGCTGCAGAAAAAAAATGCTGCAAATTTCTCAGTGAAAAAAACCTGTAGTGGGTAGTCACCCTTAGGCCTTAGTCACACGGGCGTTTTTTCCCACGATTTGCGGATCGCATGACAGTGAGTGAGAGCTGCCCCTGATTGGTCCCTGCGCTGAGCCAATCAGAGGCAGCACTCACTCACCCATTCATGAATTCATGAATGGGTAAGTGAGAGCTGCCTCTGATTTGGTGAAGCTGTGACCAATCAGAGGCAGCTCATTCAGCAGGCGGGGATTTTAAATCCCCGGCTGCTGAATACTACTCAGAGCAGTTTAGGAGAACTGCCGGCCGGCCGCGACTGAACTCCGTCTGCCGGGACTAGGTGAGTATTTTTTTTTTTTTTTTTTTTACACATTTCTGGATGAATTTCCGGGAAGGGCTTATATTTTTAAGCCCTTCCTGAAAATTCATCGTGCGATCGCCGGCAGCCCATTGCTTTCAATAGAGCCGGCTGTATTGGGCAAACATCATTCTTCTCTGCCACAGCTGTCACAGCTGTGGCAGAGGAGAATGATTTGTCTACTATATGTTCTCAATGGGGCCGGCACTGCTGCTGCCGGCCCCATTGAGCGCATATAGAGAAGAGAACAGGAATCGCAGATAGGTGCGATCTGCGATTTCTGTTGTATAATTTATCGGACGAGCGCATAAAAAGCGCTCATGTGTCCGATAGCATTGCAAAGCAATGGTTTTATAAAATCGCCGGACGCATGCGCATGCGCAAATCGCGCAAAAAAACGCCCGTCTGGCTGAGCCCTTAGACAGCAGTTAGAAAAGGTTCTGTGGTCTGATAAAATGAAAAACAGCTTTTTGGACATTAAAAAAATGCCATCACCAAACAACATGAAAACACACTATTCCTCTGTAAAACATGCTGGTTGTCAGTACTGTGTTGTGTGCAGCAAGCTTGGGATGTTACAAATTGCTGTCAAATATGCCTCAACTAAATACTGACTTGAAGGAAGTGAATAGATATGTCTTCAATTATTTGGAGTGTAATAACTGTAATTAATACATCACTTTGTAGAGACTTGATTTTTTTTTCTGCTAAACGGTGTACAAATTTAACTGTGATTCAATATTGATACATAAAAAAATATAAAAATATACAGGGTGGGTTGGGCATAATATTATAGACTAGCAGAAAGCCCGTCCCAGGATGACAACTGCATTCTATATATGTAAATATCCATGCTCAGGAAAATCATTCTTTGGAATTAGGAATAGTAGTTATAATGCAAAGGTGTCAGCTGTTTCGAATGCACAAAATAATCAGGGCAAACCAACGTGGAGGTCCATTAGCGTTTCGCTCCACTGGCCTAGTTTTGTAGACGCTGGCGGAATTTTTCAAAAGATTGAGCAGGTTTTTCTTTTATTCTTAGCACATCCAAGTAAAATGCTTTTTGATAAAAAATAGAGATGAGCGAGTATACTCGCTAAGGCACATTACTCGAGCGAGTAGTGCCTTACCCGAGTATCTCCCCGCTCGTCTCTAAAGATTCATGGGCCGGTGCGGGTGACAGGTGAGTTGCAGTGGGAAGCAGGGGGGAGAGAGGGAGAAAAATCTCCCCTCCGTTCCTCCCCGCTTTCCCCCGCCGCCGGCCCCTGAATCTTTAGAGACGAGCGTGGAGATACTCGGCTAAGGCACTACTCGCTCGAGTAATGTGCCTTAGCGAGTATACTCGCTCATCTTTAATAAACAACATTCGAATGAAGTTTGTTTTACAGGATGGGCCACAGAAAATTAGCCTGGCACCGCAACCCTAGGAAAGCTGTCTAAAAGAAAATCTTTGTTGCTCATGACAACCGATCACAGCGCAGCTTTCATTATACCAGTATTTGAAATGAAAGCTGCACTATGATTAGTTGCTGTGGGCAACAAAGATTTTCTTATAGATAGCTTTCATAAGAGTGCAGTGCTGGGCAAATTTTCCATGACCCATCCTGTAGATGCTATGGTGATGAGGAGTGAGTGTGAGGCATAGTGTGTAGTTACATAATGCATACACATGAGAGCAGAGTAGTTTTGATAACAAACTAGGATGTGTGTATGTGTATATATATATTAGTTATTAAATATTTTATATAAAGTAGTCCATAATCTCATGGGCTCTCTTTGTCTCCATGCATAGTAAATGTCCTCTATTCCTTCATTTTCTTTGTTGCAGGCATACAAATCATGGTTACATAAACACGGTGAAGAAAAGAGATTACCTGGAGTGGGACTGACCAATCATCAGCTTTTCTTTGTAGGATTTGCACAGGTGACATCCACAAAAACTGAGCTGTTTTGATAGCACTAACAATGGCTGGTTAAATCTACTGCTATAATGCCTCCTTCACACGGGCGACAAAGTCACACGATTTTGTCGCGTTGCTACACTGCTACAAATCGCATGTATGTGAAGACCATGCTTTCCTATGGGTTCCTTCACACATGCAATGTTTTGTCGCATGCAACAACCCAACACAAAAACCTTGCAGGTTCGGTGATATGCCCGCGACTCGTGAGGTTTTGTAGCCCATGTTTCCCTATGGAGCTTTCGTCTCTGTTGTATCCCATGTAAACGCGATTTTCGTGCGGTCCGATGCAACTTTGACAGTAGGAAATCCTACTGTCAAAGCCCTAATCTAAGCCCTAGCTGCAGAAAAAAATGTAAAAAAAAACCACATACATCACCTTAGAAGTGCTCTCCGATGCCGCCGCAGCTTCTCCCAAGGTCCCGACACTGTTTCTCTTCATCTTCTGGCCGGAGATTGAAAAATCCCTCGTCCTGGAAGCGCTGGCTGTGATTGGCTGACGCTTAGCCAATCACAGCCAGTGCTCAATGAATGGCTGTGATTGGTTCATTGAATACTTGAAAAAGGCTTTATCATATAGCCTAAACGTGTTGCATTAGTTGAATTCCTCCGCTGGAGGTTTTATTACTATTGAAATAAATTTGCTACAGCTTTTTTTTGGGTTAAGGCTTATATTTCAAGCTTCCCCCCTGAAAATCCTCGCATGTGATGCTACAAAATCGCGGTATTGCCGCGAGAAGACGCAGCGATATTGCACGGACCAGCGATGCAATATCGCTGCGATTTTCTCGCAGCGATGCCGTGTCGCCTGTGTGAAGGAGGCCTAAAGGTTAGGCTACACGACAACTTTGGCTGCACAACAAAGATTACACAGGCTACATCGCAGGTCGCAATGTGACTACATTCCCTTTTATTACTCACTATGTAGCACAACCAAAGTAGCTGTGTAGTTCTTAGCTAAGGCCAGTTTCACACAAGTGTGTTGTAACAAGTCCATCATACAGACATGTTACAGATGATATTGCAACCGCATGTCATCAGCCAACATTCTTGCAGACTGTCACAGGTTGCCATGACCATGATATTGCAGTTGCAAAAAATTCATAAAGGTTGGATTTTCTGTGCCCGCTTATGGTCACAGCAACCTGCAACTCACACTGCGACTCCACTGAGTTCAATGGCAGTGCAAATGTCGTCATGCTAAGTCTGATATTTGCTGTTAACTAAGCTATGCTACTCTTTCTTGCAGGTGTGGTGTTCTGTGCGGACCCCTGAGAGCAGTCATGAAGGATTGGTTACAGATCCACATAGTCCAGCTAAATTTAGAGTTATTGGGACACTGTCAAATTCAAGGGACTTTGCTGAACATTTCAAATGTCCCAAAGGGACCCTAATGAACCCAGGAAAATACTGTGATGTGTGGTGAAAGGCTGTATAGGTGCATATTGATTTGGGAATCTGTGATGGTTGTGTGGAATGAGAAGGTGCGTGTGAGTATGTTTGACATCTGAATGTGACGGTAAACAATATGTGTGCGCTGCGAGATTGACTGGTCATCAATGTATGTGCAAGAGTACCTAGCTTGTCTTTATTGTGATAACGTAGCAAAGAATATTAACACAGCACTGCCAAAGATAGGAGCAGCACTAGACGGACAGGGATGAAAATCCTAATTATCAATAGCAAAAACAGAGAACAGAAACAACCTTCTACTCCAACTATTAGAACATGGAAATCATGTAATGTTAGTCCAGCAATCTCTGATTGAAGGACTGTAAACCTTCCAGCTTGCACGTTCTATATATCCTACATATAAACATTGTTGTCTGCAGAACTCAACAATTTTAGTTGAGTCCAATACCACTCTATGAGAGCTGACAGACAATTCCTCCAAGACTGGACAACTTGTATTGGACAAGGTAGATTTTACTTGTTTCTCTAGGGGTAAGTGGCTCCATAGTGGACGCTAATCCCCATGTACTATACTCTAATAATATGTACATTTGTCTGACAGCTGTGTATGCTTCCCTTTAACATGTCAGATGTTCATAGCTTTTAGACCTGCCTTGCCTTCAACTTTGCGATGTTGAACTTTTACCACAAAGTAAATGTTTATTGTATTGTGAATTTAGCAGGAGAGAATATATACTTGACAATCAGATAATGCCCCCCTTACTGAAAATGACAAGAAGAGCGATCACCAGGGAGCTTCCATGACCATAATAAAGTAGGTCCAGGGCATTTATACAGGGTATGGAACTCTCAAGTGAATATTCCTTATAATCTATAGGGGTTTTGCATTATTCCTTATAATATACACCTCAGCTGCTGAAAAAAACTTTTTTCGAAAAGAAAAAGGGAGTTTTCTGTTCATCATTTATTAATTAATTGATCTGAAACTCTCTCATTCTTATCATAATGAAGGTCTGCAGCATATGAGTACATTCATTGTCTTTCAGCTGTCGGCGCGCACAGGACTATATAATACATACTACAAAGCAATCTGTAGCAGACTGCTTCTGCAGGTAGATCTAAGCAGCGCCCACCATGTAGCACCACTCATCACTCTATAGATGCCAAGTTCTGACATCAGAATATGATATTTATATAAGTATTAGTCACGTCAAAGGAAAATTCATATCGAAATGTATTAAAAATAGAACCAAAATAGGAGACAGGAAACCATACCGAAGTTTATTAATGGGTCTTGTAAATTACACTCCTGTCAGTGTTGCCAATCTGATTTTTTTCTGGACAGCTTTTCCAAAAATTATGAATATTGAAATTTTTTTATGGACACATTGGACAATCTTAATAAACCCTAAAGATTATAAATGATATATGACTGTAGCCCAGAATATGGAGATATTAGTATTATTGTAAAATGCTGATAATTACAATCATAACAACCTGCACAAGCTCCTCCAGCATTTTTATGGACTCTCCAGGAATTCCTGGACCGTTGTCAACCCTGACTCCCATTTGATAAAGGAAGCAATTTCAATAATTACTTCTTATTAGAGCATGCTGGTAATATAACAATTAAAGTGAGCGTTAAGCAGAACTTCACACAAACCAGTTTGGAGTTTACTCAACACTTTTAATAATTTAGAAATCATGTTTTTTCACTGATGTATTCATAGACATACAGAAAATCTTCAGCTTTAGTAAGGAAGGCCCTGTTGGTATAACTGCTCAAGGCCACTGCATTATATAGCAAGTTTTATTACCTCTATTACCTATGGTGAGAGTAGTGTTGTCCCACTAGGTATTGTAAAGAAAAACAGAATTCAGTATTTCATAATATTTCCCTAGTAAAGTAATGGGTAGGAGTAAAAAAATAATGTAAGGCCCAATGCCCTCGGACGGATTTTCGCTGCGGAATTCGCGGCCAAACGCCCACCGAAAATTCCGCAGCAATGTCCGCCCATAGACATGCTATATTAAAAGGTTCTTCCCTGCCTACGAGCGGAAATCAACTGCGATTTTCCACTCGCAGGGGAGAATCGCAGGATGTTCTATTCGGTGCGGAAAATCGCTCACACGGCTTCCATTAGTCAATGGAAGCCATCCGTCCCGTGGCACTTTCACAGTGAGCACTGCAGAAGTATCGCGGGAATCCCCATCATAGCCCAGCACTGACGCATCATGCCTGCACTGCGCAAGAGCACAAATCGCACAGCTCAGTATGGGTTTCTGGGGGTCCCTGCCGGGGATTTTGCAGTCAAAATCTAACGTGGCCGTGGGCTTGAGGCCTAAGGGTAATAATATTCTTCCTAAGGCTCTGTTCACATCTGTGTTTGGTTTGTCATCCTATGATGGACACAAATGGCACCAGTGAGACCCCATTGACTATAATGGGGTTCATCCGACTTTTGTGAAGCCTTACAGCATTTTCTCAGACAGAACACAGCATACTGCGCTATTTCATGCAGGATTTTGAGACAGATCTATGCTGGAGGCCTTGAACGGGACCTACAATGTGATGTGAACAGATCTAAGCTGAAATACTGTGCTGGATTTGTTATGTGAGGGATTGATGTTGTTTGCTGCTATTGTTTGAAAAATAACACATTTTAATAAATATGATGAGTACATTAATGAGTGCATTTAACCTCTTTACCAGGCCTTTCTTAGCCTTTTGGAACCAAAGTATGATAACACATTTTAGTTTTACACTAGCTGGCTTTGACCTGGCTGATATATCATAACCCTGGAAAGGCAGAGGTACTTTTTTAATTTTATAGTTATAATGTTATATTTTTTTAAATGCTTCACATTTTCACATTTAGGCTTTGTTTAGCAGAGATAGCATGAGATAATGGGGCATATTGACTCCATGGTATCCAATGACCTGATCACTGTTGCAAGTAACCTGTGCATTTGAAAATACAGGGAAGACATGAGCTGTGCCTCTCCTGCATCTTATCTGCAACATCATTAGTTAAGGTCTGGAATCTGTCACCAAACTCAGAATGTAATGACCTCCTGGAATGGTGCAATTCAATAACTATAGTACTATGAATAAAGCATTATAGTTGGGGGCCCTGTTACAGGTTTTGCATTGGGGCCCAGGAGCTTCAAGTTATGCCTCTGGTGCAATTCCTTGGATAGTGGTATTAAACAGTTTTCATTGGTGAAGGGGTTAAATAGCACTCATTGTTTTCGATTAGTTGTGTACAGAACATAGAAGTAGATGCATACTGAATGGTCAAATTGTGAATGTTGTAAAATGATAAATGTGTGAAAAGTAGTGTGACGTGTGCTACAGTGAGGTTTGTGTGAGCTGCCCAACATGACTGGACAAAGCATATAATGTGGAGGTCATATTATAATGTGCTAGATGAGTGAATGCTGCCTTGCTAATTGTATACAAATCACCCATATAATGCTTTATTATAATTAGTACACTAAAGATGGTATGAGCCCAAGGAAATTGAATAAGAACAAAAAAAAACATGAGGACCATTATTTAATTGGTTACAAAATTGTCAATAAATGTCATTACAAAATACATGTAAGCTACATCAATACCAGGAAACAAGTGCTTCTAGTTTAGCAATTGAACATTATGTACAAATTATGCATCTATCTTTAGTACAGGTGTCATCATTATTATCATTTATCAGCAAAACAGTAGCTATACTAAACACTGTATATGGATATATAAAAAGGATATCATAGCTACGTCAATAACTTTATGAAATCCAGTTTATAGCCAAAAGCAATCTTTTCTTACTACAGTTCAGATTGCTATTCCTCCTTATGCCCCCATACTTGGCTGGGCATGCATGTTTTTCAATGGGGAGAAGGGAATAAGCCGCTTGTAGAGGTGTCTCCTGCTGGAACAAAGGATGGGTGACCCCCATACACATCTGATGGCTGGAAGAACACCTACCTAATGGGTAAGGGCAGCTAAAGAGTTCTCGTCTCAGGTAGTTATATTACTCTCCACATTTGGCTAACCCAAATACACATATGTATGGAGGAGTCAGCAGAGATAACCTTCATTGTTCATCCATAAGATATCTCATTCTTATGACCTGCTAATTTACCACTATAGCACTACAAGCCGGGATGCTGGCTGTTAAAGGGACATGCAATATAAGATACATACAAGCATGGGAATGATTTTTAACATAAAAAAATATTCCAAATTTATTTGTACAATGCCCCATGTGAATCTTCTTTGACTATCACTGATTAAATGTTATAATCATAAACTTTAGTCAACAATAATAAATTACATATATATATATCCTATACAACAAACCTCCGTGTTTTGGATCCATTTTTTTCTCATGGCACTCATACACTTAACAGTAATAATTAAGATTTATTTAAAGGGGGACATACTTGTGTCCTAGAAGCCCCATCATCCCATTTTTTAAAATAAATAAATAAATAAATATACATATACATACACACTATATATATATTTATATTAATTTTGCATATACCATCTTTTAAAAAAATTATGATATTGCCTCGTATGTATAGATCATTTTTAGTTGTGCTGCTGCCTTTCATCTCCTGAGTGCATTGGTCTCCAACTTCACATAATGCTGTATGCATACATAGCGTTGGAATAGTGTGCGTGCATATAAGAGAGAACGTTGTATATGTTTAAACTGCTACAAAACTGTATTGTGTATGAGCATACACCTAGAAGTGATGTAATACTCATAATGTTAGAAAATTGTGACATTTTTTGATTTTTGCAATTTGATGAAAAGTTGCGGAATGCGTGCCTAGAGCTAAAAATATGCTGCATATGTGTAAATTGATAAACTATGTTGTGTGCTGATATTGCTGATGCTGTAGGTCTACAATGTCAGCTTTACTTTACAAAACACCTGACCGTCTGCTGTCATAGGGGTCCCTGTATTGGGAAGGGTCTAATTTCCCTCAATAATCCTCCTCTTTTGCACTGTTTGGAACACATATCATGCTGGCATCATGCTTCTGAGATTAGAAAGTGCTAACCTCACGTGGGCATTCTGATATGCTATACCAAGACAACATATGATCATTTTATGAAACTCACAATCTAGCGTGACTCTGTTACATGAATGACCAAAAACAGGGTTTATGTGGAATTTCAAATTTCGTGCATGAAGTACCTTCATTGTGACATATTAGATGATCCAGCAATGATGGACCTCGAACTTCCCCCAAAAAAGACATCAGGGCATCCACACAAGTAATACAGGGGCACTAAAGAATAATAAAAAAAAAATTAAATGCCTTAATTGCTTGCACATAAGATATAGAGCTGTATATAGTAAATGTTACAAAGTTTAGCGACAGAGTATCACAAAGCATGATCTTGAACAGGATTCCCATTGGATCTTAATGTTTTTCCGAAGTATGGATTGCATAGTTTTAAGAGGTTGCTGGAGTTGTAGAAAGCACGTTCCTTTTTCTCTATAGGCATCACACCTACAACACAGGGGTGTCATTGCCAGCCTATGGGAGAAAAGTTGGCATTAAGGGTGCCTTTACAAGTGGCATATTTATGTAGCAGAAATTTTAACCAAATTTTCACCACATACAGGGTTTAATCCGTTAGTTATCACCTATATGTCTTTTTATGGTATTTGGTCTTCTTCCAATGAAAAGGTCTTTTCATGATGCTACATTAGAAGAGTGGCACGGGAGCGGGAGACTGGCTGTCTGCCAGTCGGAATAAATGGAATAAAATGCAATCAAAAAGTTGTATGAACCACAAATTGTTAAAAACTACAGCCCATCCTATAACAACAAAAGCCAATTTTTTCTTAATGTTGCCCCCCCCCCCCAAATATTGATTAAATGTGAGAAAAATGTTATATGTTCCCATAAGTGATGTCAATGTAAACTACAGTTCATTACGCAGAAAACAAAATCTCTATGAAGTCCATCAATGGAAAACTAAAAATGTTATGGCTTTAGGAATGCAACAAGGCCAAATCTTTTTTTTTTTTTTCTAAAAGAGTATTTTTAGTGTGCAAAAGTATTAAAATGTAAACAACCCACAAAATAATGCTATATTCTATTTATACTGTGAAAACAAAACAAAGAGGAATTTCAGTCTTTCTTAGGCCGCCTGCACACGGGCGGAAATCCCGCTGCGGGATTTTCCGCAGGATTTCTGCCACTGAAAGCCTGCATAGGAGTGCATTACAATACGCACTCCTATGCAGATGGCCGCGGTTTGGCCGTGCGAAATCTCGCGCAGCAAACAAACCGCGGCATGTCCTATTTTTGTGCGGGGCTTGCAGAGCCTCGCACAGAAACGTCACTCACCCGGCCGCTGGCCCCGGTCTGCGCATGCGCCGGCTGCCCGGCAGCCGGCACATGAAAGAGCCGGGGCCGCCTGGCGCGGGTGAGTACGCGCTCGTCTCTGCAGGCGCTCGGGTCGGGTCCTGCGGCGAGAATTCTCGCCGCCGGATCCGACCCGCTCGTCTGCAGGTGGCCTTACTCTTCTCCAAAATAATTAATAAGAGTTATTCAATGTACCCTAAAATGATAGTGATAAAAAATACAACTTGCCTGCAAAAGAAAACCCCTCATACTGGTTTGTTGATGGAAAAATCCAAAAGTTATACATTTTTGAACGTTACGCTGAAAATACAGAAAAATCGGTTGGCTGCTAGAGCCTAAAATGAGGTGGCCATTAAGGGGTTAAATCTCTGCTTGGAATTTGGCAGCTGTGGAAATTCTTTCACAGATTTTTCAATATGTCTTGTGGGTTTTCAGTGCATAATTTCATCCTAGTCTGCAATGTTCTGTAAACAACTGTGCAACACAAGTCTGCAGCAAAATGCCACAAAATCCGCAATTCCAGCTTATTTTGCTGTGGATCTACTTGTGTTGATTTTGTGGCATATCTTTATGCCACAAGTGAAGGCACCCTGATAGCTCACTGAAACGTGAGTTTTGAGAATGTGTTTAGCACATCTCTAGTTCTCAGTCTGCTGTTAAATTACAACTTCCTACTTGCTCTGTCACTAGGAACCTTTCACAAGAGATAGGATATTCTGCAACAGTCTTGTGGAATATGTCCTCCTGCAGAATATTCAGCCCCAAAATCCGCACTGCTAAAGTGCGGATTTTGGTTCAGAATTGAAAATAGCAGAATTCTGCCAGCAATTCCACATTCGAAATCCACATTAGCAGTGCAGAATTCCGGGACAGCATATTCCGCAATGCTGCTGTGGAATATTCCATCCTGTGTGAAAGCTCCCTCAGGGGCTTGCATTAGTTGTACCCCGTTTCCCTGAAAATAAGACATTCCCTGAAAATAAGACATAGCATGATTTTCCAGAATTTTCGAGGATGCAAAATGATTTTTCAGGCTTTTTGAGGATGCTTGACATATAAGCCCTACTCCAAAATTAAGCCCTGCTAACAGTTAATTTAAAGAGTCAATTTAAATAGTGTCCAGGCAGCTATACATGTAAAAAAGTTAAACCTTTTTGAACAAAAATTAATATAAGACACTGTCTTATTTTTGGGGAAACACGGTAGTTCAGCACTAGAGATGAGCGAACACGTTCGGCTCCGCCCCTTTTTCGCCCGAACACCGAACTTTGCGAACACTTCAGTGTTCGGGCGAAAAAGTTCGGGGGCCGCCGTGGCAGCGCGGGGGGGTGCGGCGGGGAGTGGGGGGGAGAGGGAGAGAGAGAGGGCTCCCCCCTGTTCCCCGCTACTGCCGCCCGCGCCGCCGCGCATCTCCCCGCCCCCCGGCGGCACCCGGACACTTACGCGCGAACACTGCAGTGTTCGGCAAAGCCGGTGTCCGGGTGCGGATGTGTCCGTAACGGACACGTTCGCTCATCCCTATTCAGCACGTAAAAAAAGAGACCTCGTAAAAGCACTAAAAAAAAGAAAAAAAAAAAGCAGCAGGTACAAGCCAATTAACGGGAGGGATGTGGCAATGTGCTGTTTTATTGGTATACCTTTTGTCCATTCCCTCCATACCTACCTCACACTGTGACATCTGCGGCTTTCCCATTGTCTACAAACTGTATGCAGATAGACACAAGGAACTTACTCAGGAGGCAGATTTCCTAAAGTGACTTACTGGGAAGTATGATCAGCTTGAGTATTCAGCCAAACACTAAAACTACTGAAGGTTTCACATGTGTCCCATGAAATGTCTACTCTTGATCACCACCGCTCATCCTATAATGCAATGCATTGTGGTAATTGTAGTCCTTGTGTTTCTTATTTGAGCACCGATAGCATGAGCTCTTCTGTAAAACATGAGATTCCTATGTAGGTCTCAGTGGAGCACATGGGTTATGTTCTTTAATGGTCTCATTATAACATAGGTAGACCAGTGTTTTAAATACTATTGGCTATACTGGGTCTCACATTACTTTACTCAATGTCATGCAGTAGGATAGTTCACAAAGATGCTAATTTGCATATAAAGTCACTGTTACTGTTCCTTGACCCAGTGGGTAGACAGAAACTGCATATCACCTCATTATACAATGTTACTGTTACTGGATGCTTGTGGCTTCTCCATTACTGTGTATTGGTGAACAAAATGTTTTATTTTTTCATGTCTATTAAACCCAGCAGAATCTTGCTTGTCTTGCTTTGTGTGGAAAATGATTTTGTTTTATCATTGTTATAAATAGTATAAATCTACAGCTAAGGCCCCCTGTCTATGGGCGAGGCAGAATAACGCTAGCGATATTCTGCCGCAGGGGGGAGAACTGTCAGTTCTCTGCGGTGAGCCTATCTGACAGATAGGCTCACCGCGGAGAGTTGCGACAAATCGCAGCATGCCGCGATTTAAGTCCTGCAAGCAAAGAATCACTATGATTCTCCGCTCGTGGACAGGGGGCTGTACTTTCCATAGCAACCCTATGGAAAGCGTGCACTGCGTTACTCGCGGACAGATTATCGTCGCAAGTAATGCAATGCACTATCGCCCGCGGACAGGAGCCCTTAGAGGGGTTGGCTGGTTTATATAAACCCATCTCAGTTTGTGATCATTATGATAAGTTCAATTATAAGTGCGATACAAGGACAGCAAGAAAGGGCCATGTTTTTGATGCCAAATGAGGAGAAAGTTTATAGTAGGAGGAAGTGGGCAAGGAGGAGGAGGAGTACAGAGTTCGTCAAAGAATCCTCCATTTTCAGCAATTATAGGCTTGCTAATCTTTGTAATTTTAGCTACTTTTTTGAGGCTATCTGCAGTAATATCACCCTATGCTTCTTGAGGCTCCTCCCACAAGTTGGATCAGCACGTTAGCCAATTTTGTGTACCATTTGCTCAAGCTACTGTCACAACAACTCAATAGGGTTGAGATGTGGTAATCGAACTAGACCAATCCACTACAGACAGAATACCATCTGGCTGCTTCTTTAAATTTTGGGAAGTCTTTTGGGTGATTGCCCTGTTGTAGGATAAAATCACCCGCCGCCCCCCCCCCCCCCCCCGAGCCTGCTCGGACAAGAATGCAGTTACTTGAGAAGAGTGATGCTCGCTCCAGTAACTGCCTTATCTGAGCATGCTCGCTCATCAATAGTATGTATATATTCATCATATAACATTGTTGCTGGTATACCAGAAGCAACATACAGTAATTCAATATCTATATTCAATTACTGAACAAAATGCACTATTCAAACACCAATGTTACCACTATACAAGGCACAAATAATACCACCACATCATTACTGCTACTACTGCACAATGACTGACTAATATCATACTGCTACTGAATAAGAACCATTGTAGACAAATATTACCACCATACAGTGACAATATAGCTGTAGGTACTTGTTCTGCACATTACTGATTTCAGTACAGTTATCACAGGTGACGTCCATTCTGACTGGAGTTGTTCATTTTTCTGTCTTGTCTATCCAGCACAGAGCACCATGATGACTTCTTCCAACCATAACTTATTTCTGCAAAGTTTGCAACACAGTGTCTTTGAGTTCTCACTTTTCCAGTACCCCAAACACCTTTAACAGCCTGCGAAACTGTTCTTCCTGCTGCTACCCACAACCTTGTGCCTGCCACTGCCCTATCAGCGGAAACTGTGAGTGGAACGACAACTGGATTTAGCCGGATCCAAACATCACCAGACAAGAGATTGGAGCTTTAGGAAGGTAATTTACATATTTCTGATGCATTCTTGGAAGAGCAAAGAGTCGCTGTGAGTGGATGATTGCTGGATTTAGCTGCGTCTAGTTGCTCAGAGTTTTACACTTAGTAACATAGGTTAACCATCATCACAAGAAATCTTGACTTTTAGACGTTCAGAAGTGGACATCAACATGGAAGGGGAGAGTAGATGCAATGTATGTGATATGTTTACAGGCCTTTTGTCAAACTTCACCTGTCAGAAGTGCAAGCTTGTGTCTCTATTGGAGGAAAAGGTGCAAAACCTTCAGGAGACAATAGTTACATTGAAACTCATTACGGAAGATGAGGATTTCCTTGACAGAGCAGAAAGTCTCTTCAGAATATTGAAAGAAAATGTTACATATGGTTTGTGGATACACTGTGTCTCCCTGCCAAATGGAACCACATGGCTAGAAAGACAGCTGACACCAAGGTGAAGACAGAACAGAATGCGGGAGCTCGGTACAATAATGATATGGGCCTTACCCTGGGCTCATAAGGATGAGGTGTCTCTGTCCTGGAGATACTCCTGAAGGTAGAGAGGTCCAGGCTGCCTTTTCTGACCCTGACTCCTAGACATCCCTACCTACCTGGTGAGGATAGGAATCTAGGGTCATATGCACAGAGCCACTCTGATATGCAGGAGTGAAAATAAATTGGAGAAAGTCGTGAGCAAAGATCACAGATACAGAGAATGGACAGACAAACAAAACCCAGCAGCAAACACATAGGAAGCTGGGAGAACACCAAGACACAGTGAAAACTGGTTTAGGAGGTACAACGAACAGAATACAGACTAGAATTTTGCACCAGGAGTTTGCATGCAAACAGGAAACGATAGCAACACCAAGTATCATACGTGAGGTCTGGAGGGTTTAAATATAAAGTTGATTACAGATCCCCGCAGGCTGTGCAGAGGAGTGAGCTACAGTACCCTGTGAGTGCTAGAAGGCACAGAAGCAGACTCAGGAGACAGGACGGCGCTTCGGTCTGCAGGTCCTACCTGAAAATAAATGTTCCGTATACCTGAAGAAGCAGAGAAATAGGCATATGTGACCCAAAGAAGCAGGAGGATCAGGAGTAAGTCAGCACCCGCACTGCTCAAGAATCGGTACCAGGCTCTCACACAAGAGAACAACGAAGCGGTACAGCAAGAAATGACTGTGTCCACAAAGAACAGTATAGTAAGTACTCGGAATCCTCTTGGATGGAGAAAAATAAGTGTTGTTGTGAAGAAGAAACAGAAAGTGTTGGTTGTGGTGGAATCCCTATTAAGAGGAACAGAGGCAGCTGTCCGCAGACCTGACATAACCTAACAAGAGGTGATGTGTCCTACAGTCCTACAGAACACCACTCTATCCTGCTGATACACGTAGGAACACATGACATTGTAAAAAATAACCTTGCAACTATCTGCAAAGACTTTGAAGACCTCGGAAAAAAGGTGAAGGAACTAGGAGCACAGGTGGTCTTCCCATTCATGCTCCCAGTGGATGGCCATGGAATTAGGAGATGGAACAGGACTCTAGAGGTGAACAACTGGCTACATTGAGGGTGTTGTCAGCAAAGATTTGGATTTCTAGACCATGGAGTGAATTACCTATATGATGGACTTCTTGCTAGAGAAGGGTTGCACCTTACAAAGACAGGAAAGCATATATTTAGCAGGCGCCTTGCTACACTCATAAGGAGAACTTTAAACTGAAACAATATGGGAAGGGAAGTGAAAGCAGAGTAAAAAATATGCAGCTAATGAATACAATTGAGAACCTTACTATTAAAAGTGAAAAGAACTTAAATACATGCTAAAATGAAAGAAAAATATGTTTATCAAATGGAAAGAGGGGGAATATATAAAGGAGAATATAATGCGGTCTGCAGAAACTGTAGGACAAGTGTCAGAATAGCTAAAGCTAATAATGAATTAAGGCTTGCAAGAGAGGCCAAAAGCAATAAAAAATGATTTGCAGGTATGTGAAAAGCAAAAGAAAATTCAAACATGCTATAGGATTTTTACAGAATGAAAATGGTGAATTGGTTAAAATGATGTTGAGAAGGCCGAACGTTTAAATTCCTATTTTGTATCTGTTTTCTCTAAGCATATAAATGTAACATCATCTGATCTTCCCTGTGGTATTGAGGAAATAAAAGAATGCAGGCTATCTATAATCAGAGAGCTGATGAGGAAACACTTAGCTAACTTAAGTGAATTTAAATCTACAAGTCCAGATGAATTACATCCTAGGATACTAAAGGAAGCAGCAGGCGTAATTGCTGAACCAGTCACCATAATCTTTGAAAATTCCTGGAGAACAGAAATTCCAAAAGATTGGAGAAGGGCATTTGTCCCTATCTTCACAAAAGGGAAGAAGGTGGACTGAGGAAACTACAGGCCTGTGAGCCTGACTTCTATACAGGAAAGATCTTTGAACAATTTATTAAACAGCATGTATGCAAGTGCTTGGATGTAAATGGAGTAATTAACCAGAGCCAGCAAGTAATGCCAAACAAATCTAACTTCCTTCCATGATAGAATCACCAATTGGATTGATCTGGTAAATGCAGTAGATACAGTAAGTCTTGACTTTAGTAAAGCATTTGACACAGTATCTCATACCATACCTATTGGAAAAATGACCAAATATGGGATTGACAAGGCAACTGTTAGTTGGATTCACAACCGGCTGAGTGATCGTACTCAAAGAGTGGTCATAAATGGCTGCACATCCAAGTGGAAAAATGTGTCAAGTGGGGTACCACAGGTCTCTGTCCTAGGCCCAGTGTTGTTCAACATTTTTTAAATGATCAGGAGGGAATTGAAGGGAAACTGATCAAGTTTGCCGATCACACAAAGCTAGGAGATATAGCTAATACTAAAAAAAAGAGAGAGAGAGAGTATTCAAAAAGAACTGGACAAACTTTAACAGTGGGCGGCGACTAACAGAATAGTATTTAACAAGGAGAAATGCAAAGTCCTACATCTGGGGATGAAAAATTAAAACCGCACATACAGAATGGGAGGAATTGGGCTAAGTAACAGCATATATGAAAAAGACTTGGGTATACTAATAGATCACAGACTGAATATGAGTCAACAGTATGATGCAGCAGCCGAAAAGGTGAACACAAATCTGGCATGTATTAAGAGAAGCATAGAGTCTAGATCACGTGAGGTCATTATTCCCCTCTACTCTTTCTTAGTCAGACCCCATCTGGAATACTGTGTCCAGTTCTGGGCACCCTACTTTAAAAAAGATATTGACAAACTGGAGCAAGTTCAGAGAACAGCTACCAGGATAGTGAGCGGTCTGTAAATCATGTCCTATGAGGAACAGTTAAAGGATCTGGGAATGTTTAGCTTGCAAAAAAGAAGGCTGAGAGGGGACTTAATAGCTGTTTACAAATATCTGAAGGGCTGTCACACTGCAGGGGGATCCGTTCTATTCTCATTTGCACAAGGACAGACCAGAAGCAAAGGGATGAAACTGAAAGGGAGGAGACACAGATTAGATATTAGAAAAAACTTTGACAGTAGGAGTGATCAATGAGTGGAACAGGTTACCACGGGAGGTGGTGGAATCTCCTTCAATGGAAGTCTTCAAACAGAGGCTGGAGAGATATATATCTGGGATGATTTAGTGAACCCCTGATTGTGCATGGGGTTGGAGGTACCTTCTAACTCAACAATTCTTTCTGCCCCTATTATTGTACCTGCTATGTGATAAGGTGTCCCCAAATACTATACTTTAGAACTAATAGTTTCCCAACTATAGTTACCCCCCAAAAATAGTGGCACAGACAGAACCAATGAAAATTATAGTGCCGAACAGTGTCCCTTATTCTGCCATAGATGCTATTAGTGCACCACAAAGCAAAGGTGTCATCTTTTGTACCCCAAACAGTAATAGTGCTTTTCTTAGTACCCAACACAATGTGATGTTAAATACTCAATAGTAGTGCTCACTTTGTACTCCCACAAGATAATAATGTCCCTTTTGTGCCCACATAGTAATAATAGTCACAATAGTGCTCCCTGGAACGTAATAATGTCCTGTGTGCCTCCTAGAAATAGTGCTTTATTTTGCTTGCTAAACAATAATGCCCCCTTTGTTTTTTTCAGGGAAATAATTCCCCCTTTAAGGGCCCCCTACAAAGTAATAGTGCATCCTTGAGTCTACTTGAATTCCCCTATATAGCAATAATGTCTTCCCATAAATGCTCTCTAATATAGTAACACTGCCCCTTGTATAGTAATACTGCCCCCTCATACAGTAATACCAGCCCCTTATATGGTAATACTGTCCCCACTGAACGCTGCAGCGGAAAAAAAACTAAACATGATTCTCACCTATCCATGATCTGTTCAGTCTTTCCTCCAATCAGTGTTGCTGACCTGGTGCAGGAGGCGTGATAATGTTACTACATCACGCCTCCTGTATTGGGTCGGAAGCAGTGCATGGAGGAAAGAAGATAGGTGAATATTATGTGTGCACGCAGGAGCTTAAAGCCTGAACTGTGTACACACTGCTGCACACCACCGCCACTCCAGTCACACTCACCACCCTCTACAGCTGGAAAAGGAACAGGAAGCAGTGGAAGGCGGAAGTGGAGAACTAAGGAGTCATGCACTTTACAGAGAAGCTATATAGGGGAACAATACTAAGATAATGAAAAACTATAAATTAGCAGTCAATGAGTAAAAGTTCTATAAGGACTAGATGGAGTAGAATTTGTGGACAGAGGCAAAGCGGTATTCCATCTGGGGAATATCCTTAATACGTGTGTATAGGTCCACAATGGGAAGTGGAGCAATGCGTTTCTAAAAGCGGGTGATGAGGCATTTAGCTGCTGTTAGGATATGGAGGAGTAGTCTGGTATTTATCCAGGGGCATGTAGCAGATAAATAAGAGGAACGGGTGGGACATTTTCAGTAGGAGAGATCGCATTAAGGACCTGTAAGGTCAAATGATGGGCACTCCCAGAAATGTTGTAGGGTGCCTTAGTGGAGTAAGCAGCCCCAACAGCAATTGGGAAAAGCAGAGTTACATTTATGTAAAAGCAATGGGGTATGATACAATCCATGAGGATTTTGTATCGATTTTCCTTCTAAAAGCAGTTCCCTACAAAGCCAGCTCTCCCATGTAATGTTTATACAGGGGTCAATACTTGCAGCATTACGAATTCTGTAAATACAGGCAAAGAGGCCTTTAGAGGAAAGACCGCACATACAAAGACGCTCAAAATGGGTTAAGGAAATGCGCCTTCTCTGTATATGGAATGGTAGTGTTAGGGGGGTCTTTGATCAGACCGTTCAGCTGATGCTGTCTGATTCCGAATTAGTCTTAGATATGAGTACTCAGACGACGCAGATGGACAGCCACATGCACCATGGGATTGTCAAAAGCGAAGTGAAGTTTATTTGCAAAGTACTGAATTTAAAGCGAAGAATTTGTTGCGTAATAATTCAATCACTGCGCATGTCCAGGGTCGCTGGACATCTAGAGGAACAATTAACAACACTCCATTCAAAGACACCCGGTTTCCCAGGACAGTACATCAACATATTATGATCAGTTTATCAAAGTAAAAAGTATTCAAGGATACTTTCCCAGAGGGAAGGGAAAAGGGAGTATAGATAAGAATTTGTGTGAGAGAAAAGGGAGGGTCGATAACAAGAACAGAAAGAGATACAGAAAGACTTTGATTTCAGACAGTGAAACCAAACCTTATTTTTCTCTATTTTATTTGAGATAGGAGAAAATCTAGAATTAACCCCTCACATTCCCCCATTTGGACATAGGGTCTATCATCATGCTAGGTACTTCACCCGAGCGGTGCTAGCTCTTGCCAGATTCCCTAGAGTCATGTGGTGGTCCCAAAGTCCATCTGGGTTAAAGTTTGGCAAAAGCCTTTTCACTACAACATGTGATACAAGACATGATTAACTTTAAAGCAACATATATGACGAGCAAAATCATTACTACTTGAAGCATACTTTGTAAAATTCCCATGAACCACCCTCCCAGACCAGAGAACCAATTAGCGAGATTGAGAAGGCTAAATATGTTACCCCACCAGCTATCCCAGGTTTCTGAGTTTTCATTTGTCCATGTAAGCAATTCTTTTGGCAGAACAGGAACAGGTAGGAAAGGAAGACTAGTGACACCAGGTGTGTGTGTGTGCAAGTCCAACAGTCTTTCACCTGTCAGGTGTTCAGTCCATCTACCAGTATTTGGTGGTGTCTAACAAAGTGGTTCTGGGCATTGTCATTTTGCACCCTCTCATTGGGGCGAAGCATGGAGTGAGGAGTCCAAAAAGTCCATCAATAAACAAAATGTCCTTCATTTTCCTTCTCATGGGGGGGGGGGGGGGGGGGGCAAAGCAGGGCGTGAAAATTCCCATTAGTCCCAAGACAAGCAACAGTTCCTTCAACTTTTACTGAAGTAGGTGTGGTCAGCAGGACTTGATAGGGCCCCTTGAATCTGAGCCCTAGGGATTTCCGGACACGCCTCTTTACGACCACCCAGTCTCCAGGTTGTAGAGAGTGTGATCCCTCTAAGTTGTCTGGGTCTGGAATGGAAGAAAAAGACTAGATTCTGTGTTACTGTTAGTTGGTCACACAGGTGCTTTACATATCCGGCTACTGTGTCATAGGCCTGCTGTAGGGCCTGTGGATGATACAACCCCAATCTTGGCACAGAGCCAAACAACACTTCTTTTAACTTAAGCGTACCATTTAGTCTTTTCACTTTGCCTGAACTCTGCGGGTGGCATGGAGTGTGAAACGCTTGTTCCACCCCAAGGGCTGACATCATCTCTTGCATCACTTCACCTGTAAAATGTGTACCTCTGTCACTCTCAATTGTCTCTGGTACCCCAAATCTGCATACAAGTTCTGGCACAAGTTTAGTCGCTGTGCATTGTGCGGTGGCTTTGGACAGGTCCACGCACACAAGGACGTACTCATACCTGCCTGATTTGGGCAACTGGATGTAATCGATTTGTAATCTCTGAAAGGGATACAGTGGTCTGGGTGTGCACTTCCGAGGGGGGTTCTTACCACTTGTTGTGCAGGGTGCACACTTCACATGCCTTCACATATGCCTTCGCCATCCTGTCGAACCCTGGAGCATACCATACCTTGTCCACAACAGAAACTATAGCATTCCTGGAGGCATGCACCTTACCGTGAGCTAGGTCCGCCATCTGCGGGAAAACTGCTGCCGGCAAACACATTCTACTTCCCATTCTCCACATTCCATCAACATACCTAGCACCTGCCTTGGTCCACTGCTCTACCTCCCTTCCCGTGTCCGTAGGCCCTAGGTCAGAGGGAACTGTGGTACCAGAGTCTACCTTACAGCACACAGGGCTTGGGGGGGTCTCGAGTCCTGTCCAGGAGAGCTGCAGCCTTGGCTGCCCTATCGTTCCCCTTGCTCTCTGGTGACAGCCCCTGCGTGTGTGCTTTAACCTTTATTATGGCCACCTGTTCGGGCAACATGATGGCTTGCATTAATCTACCTACTGATACACCATTCTTAATGGGCTTGCCTTGTGCCGTGAGAAAGCTCCTGGACCACCAGATGGGTCCATAATCATGTGCGATGCCGAACGCGTACCTAGAATCAGTGTAGATGTTGGCAGTGGTACCTTCTGCAATCGTACAGGCCTCAGTTAGAGCACGGAGCTCAGCCTCCTGTGCTGACATGTGTGGCGGCAGTGGTTTTTGTACAAGTATCTCATTCAGTGTGACTACTTCAAAACCTGCTACAAACCTTCCTTCGTCATTCAGGTATCTGGATCCATCCACAAACAGCTCAAACTGGGGGTTCTGCAGGGGTTTGTCTGTGACATGCGCAAACCCAGCCGTTTCCTGGGCCATGAGGGCCACACAGTCATGCTGGTTTCCGGTGTCAAATGCCTCCTGTTCGTCAGTCAGGGAGTTGTAAAACAACTGGTCCCCTGTACTTACTCCCCCATTTGAATCTACGTCACCTAATGGAAGTAAGGTGGCTGGATTCAAGGTGGCGCACCTTTGGAATGAGATGTTCGAGGAGGAATGCACTGCGAGTTCCATTTTTATCTGTCTGGCAAGAGACAGATGACGACGGCTTACCTGAGTCAGGATACCATGTATGTCATGTGGGGTGTAGATCACCATGGTGTGATCTAGGACAACATCAGAACTTTTGTCCAGTAGTGCCTGGACTGCTAGAACCGCTCGGACGCATGATGAGACCCTCTAGCCATCGCGTCAAGATGGGCACTGCAGTATGCTACAGGTTGCTTTTTGTCACCATGCATTTGTGTCAGTACAGCAGTGGCGTGTCCCGCCATCTCAGTGACGTACATTTGGAAAGGTTTGTCATAGTCTGGCAGTCCCAGTGCGGGTGCACTGGTTATCTGTACTTTCAGCTGATGGAGGTCTGACTCGGCCTGCGGGGTCAGGGCAAATGGCCGTGAACCCAAACAGTCGTACAGAGGCTGCATGGTCATGGAGGCAGAGCATATCCACGGCCGACAGTATGAAATCAGTCCCAAGAAGGTACGCAACTGAGCATGGGAGGTGGGAAGTTGCATGTCACTTACCACCTTCGTGCGCTCCGGCGTCAGGTGTTTAGTACCTGGACCTAGGCAGTGGCCCAGGAACACTACGTGAGATTTGCAGAACTGAAGTTTGTCTTTGCTGGCTTTGCAGCCATTTTACTCCGATGGAGGAAACACAAAAGGCTTAGTGATGCATTGAGGCAACTATTTGGGTCAGGAGTACATAAAAAGTAAATCATCAACATATTACAAGAGGGCGGTGCCCTCGGGAATTGGCCAGGCGTCTAATACCAGCTTCATGCATCTGGTGAACTGGTTTTGGGCTATTCTGTGCCCCTTATGGCAGCACTGTCTAACAGTACTGCTTTCCTCTGAAAATAAATGCAAACAAATACTGACAGTCTGGCTGGCCCTTTATACTCTTTCTCTTAACAGGGAACAAAAGGGGTATTGGCTAGGAAGACAAATTCCTTAAAGGCTTTAAGTTGGCATAAAGAAGAGACAGTGTCTGCAATTGCATCTTCCTGGACATGTGCCAGGGGGTACTGACGGACCAAGGGGGCTTTTTCCCCTTCCTTTAGGTAAACCATTACCGGTGGGACTGACAGTCTGCCGAGGTCCGTCTGTTTGGTAGCCCAAAGGCTCGAAGGAACGACACTAAAAACTTGTTCCTCTGCGTGCATAAGAGTGAGGACAGGGAGAGGTGTCGCTTGGTCTGCTGCCATCCGACAGAAGGTCGGGTGACTTTCAGACCCGGGGTGTATACGAGCCTCACCGAACGGGTGAAGTTCGATACAACATCCCAAGGGTCCCATCACGTCAGTTCCCAATATGCTTTCAGGACCTTCCAGCACAAGGAAGCGCGTGAGGCATCGCAACCCTTTAAACATTACCTCAAGCGGTTCAGTTTCTGCCAGCTGAATTGGCACTCCTGAAACCCCTTGCACCGATTACTGCTAGACAATCAGGCTGGTATTCTATTTCAAATAGATCAGAACCTTGTTGCAAAAAAAAATAAATTTAAAAATAGTAGACCTGCAATACCTAGATCACCTATGTCTTCTCCTCCCCCCTTTGAACTAGGGTACTTAATTGGAAGAAGAGTAGCCGGGTTCAAAGTAGTAGCAACATTGAAAAGAATGACAAGAGCACATTGTAGCTGGATTTGACAGGCCAGAAATAAGTGCTTGGGTTGCACTTGCGTGTATATGCTCCGGATGTCATGAGGGGTGAGGACCACTAGGGGGTAGTCCAATACCAACTCCGAGGATTTGTCAACCATTGCCTGTACTGCTGCCACCGCACACACACATGAGGGAGCTCCTCGAGCCACTGGATCCAGCCTCATGGAGTAGTATCCAAGTGGCCGTGGTTGTCCCCCGTGCTTTTGTGTCAATACTGTCGTCATATGGCCAGAAAATTCAGTACAGAAAAGAATAAATGGTAAAGTGTAAAAGGGTGGAGAGCTGAGAATTGAGCTTCAGGGGTGAGAGAGAAAAGAATGATTGAAAGACAGTCATAGAGTAGTTGCATAAGAGAGGAAACAGAGTGGATCCATGGGCGGCAGTATGAAACAAGGCCCAGAAAGGTGCAGAGTTTGGCAGCAGGTGTAAGTACAGGTATGGCTTTTGCGTGTTTCTCCTACAGAACATTCTCTCAGAGAACAGCATTTAGCAGTGATACAGATGTCCAACCAATCACAGAACTGACATTTACCCAAAAAGCAAAAATATACCTTAAAATCCCTATATGTTTTCTATTTTTAAAACCGTATAATTCACGTAATTCATTACAAGTTTCTTGAATTTTATCTCTCTATGAAACAGATTTTAGAAAGCGGCCAGAACATTCAGACTTTACACAACATTAATCATTAGTAATTATAAGAGGTATATTTCTCTGCACAGACTATGAAACACAGACGGCAGGGGAATGGTTAAACACATAGAAAAGACAACATGCTAAGCGCTTCTAACAGCGCAGCATTTTTCCGCATTTTTAACCTTTGTATTCTTAAAAGCCCCCACAGATGTGAGTGGGGTATAACTTTCTTACACTTGTATGACAGAGACTAAAACGTACAACAAAGATTAGATTACATAACATCAAGACATACAAGACAAACAATAATGGTTATTTGTCACATAATTGTCCACAGATTCTGCATGAACTTACTTTATGTCCCAGAGGAACACAGACTATAAAAGGATTCCCTTTCTCTGATAACCCATTACCCCCGTATCTACACTTGCCTTAATCCATCTGTCTAACATACTTTTATCCAACCTTTTGACTATCTCTGAATCTTTCCCAAGCTTGCTGGTCTAAGACTCCCAAAATTCTAAACACCTGCTTTTCTCAACAACTTGCTACATTCTCTCCCCACGGCTAACTTGCTTTCTCTGTCCTTTGCTATTTCTCTAGCTGTTTTCTATATTGTCTGTTCTTTTTTTTCTTCTCTAAGCCGGCGTCTCTGATATCTTTCATGTGCTTTCTCCCGTACTATTGCCAGAACTCATAGTTAAAGGTTCCCGTCTTTTTAAGTCCTATCTGTCTATATATTTTATAGGCTTGCCAACAAATGTCTTTCCCTTCCCCTTCTCTCATGGACTTACCTTTTGATTTACCACTATCACACAGTGTAAGGATGCACACAGCTTCCTCTGGTAAATCTGGCGGTCACACAGACCTTTTAGTCCCTTCTGCCAAGTCCGCGACT
Organism: Eleutherodactylus coqui; assembly: GCF_035609145.1. Classification (NCBI taxonomy): domain Eukaryota; kingdom Metazoa; phylum Chordata; class Amphibia; order Anura; family Eleutherodactylidae; genus Eleutherodactylus; species Eleutherodactylus coqui. Next base: position 164,615,530 of record NC_089837.1, on the reverse strand, counting down.
AGCAGGACACTTATTTGCACTATGGACTTGACAAAGATTCGGGTGCCGGCGGGGGAGAGCGCTGTGTTGCGGGAGTGAGCAGGAGGGAGCGGGTTATTTTACCATTACCCCTCGGCATAAAAAAAGATTATAAAAGTAATAGAATACATTATATGTAACTCGAAATCGGTTCCTATAAAAACTAGCGCTCGTTCCACAAAATGAAATGTCTCATACACCTACACTGACGGAAAAAAACGTATGACCGCTGGAAACGATTTGCTGGTTCTTAAGGCTGATTAATTATGTCACTAAGGGGTTTTTACAGGGGACTGAGTACTGATGAAAAAATGACGTTATGAACACAAAAGAGGAAACAATGTTCTGGTTCTAAAATTATGTCATTAAGGCCTCCTTCCCACGAACGGATTTCCGCCGCGTAATTCGCGGCGAAAATCCGCTGCGTTGCCCGCAGCTATTAGGTTCTATTAAACCTAATGGCACAATGCTCACGATGCGTAATTCCACCGCGGAATTACGCACCGCGATTTCTCCCGTCCTCACCCGCAGCATGCTCTATTTGCTGCGGGTGAGGACGGGCTGTACGCACTGACAGCTTCCATTGCAGTCAATGGAAGCCGTCCGTTCACGCTATCTCCCGCTGTAACCAGCGGGAGATAGCGTGAAAAAACGCTTTCCCGCCCACCGCCGCGCGTCATATGTCGCCATATGACGCGGCCGGCCGCGTCACGTGACACGGCCGGCCGTGCACGTGACACGGCCGGTGACGCGGCGGCGGTGGGCGGTGACGGGCGGTGACGCGGCGGTGGTGGGCGGGGAAGCGATTTCACGCTATCTCCCGCAGGTAAGTATAGGGGCTCTGGGGGGCGCCGTGACGGGCTTCACTGCGTAATATTACGCGGCGGACCCCGTCACGCTTGTGGGAAGGAGGCCTAAGGGGTTAAAAATGCACTTAAGACGTTCTGCACCAAATATAATTACACAAGACGTTAATTCAAAATAAAATTGTCATTTTGGGAGGGTTTTGCCAATTTTTAATGCGACTGTTATGGGGTTAAAGGTGAAGTTCGACCTATAAAAAAATGTTGCGCCCTCTTAACAGCCGGCTGCCTCTGTGACACTTGTGGGAGTCACAGGCGGCTCAGTATGACGAGCGCCTCAGGTCACAAGGCCACTGCTGCCCGCTACTTCCCGCCTTATCGTCGCAGAGCATGCTGGGATATGCGCGCGCAGGACCTCTTCGCCGTCAGAGCTGGATACACGCAGAGGGATCACGTAGCGTCGTGACGTTGGAAAACGCGGGTGTGACGTGGGAGGACAGGAGCATCGCGGGAAATGTAGTTCAAGGCCCTGATGGCTGTCGGGTAATGTAGTCCTCAGCGAATGTCAACTAGCTGTAAAGCTGTTGAAAAGTGCCCGTTAGTGTGTAGTGGCGGGCAGCATGGAGCTGTCCGCGGTGGACGCGGTGTGTGCGGGCTGCAGCTTCGCCCTGGCCGGGGTGTTGTACTACTGTTACCGGCAGCAGCAGGCTGCTGTGAGGAGGATGCAGGTGAGCTGCCGTGTTGTCCCGTACTGGTAGCCATGTCTTTTAGTCCGCTGACCCTGCTTCTCTGCTCCACAGACGGCGCCTAAGCTGCAGGTGGGTGCAGAGCTGAGGACCCTGCTGGAGGCCTCCGAGGAGCTGAGCTATGTGGTGCTGCAGGGTGAGTGAGCTGCACAGTCATCGCCATGGTGATCGCTTCCTCTCTCTCCAGAGGGATGAAGTGCCAGTTCTTGCGCAGCGACCCACGACGCCTGTTCACGTAACTACCGGAAGAATCCAGAGCAGAGGAATCCGCCTTGCTTTACGTACTGATCTTAATGCGGACTTATCCCAAATATTGCGCAGGCTGATATTCACGGAGAGACCTGCTGCAGATTTAATTTCTCTAGCGCAAAATCCACAGCCCACCTGCTACATGTGAACCTAACCGTAAGGCCGCCCTAACCGGCTGGTGACCCTGCGATGGTATTGCGTATGGGCTGCAGGTTGGACGCCTCCATTGACATCAATGGAGGCCGTCCGCGGCATAATAGTGCACGCTGCGACTTTTCTTCCGCTCGCGGAATATGCAGTTTGTATCCACGAGTTTGAAGGAAAGATCGAAATTACATGCCTTTAAATGCCCGCATTTTACCGCAGAGAGTCCCCGCGATCGCAGATTCCGCTATTAAAATCCATACGTGCGAGACCCCTCAAGGGGTGGGTTATATGTAGATCAGGCTGTCCGGTCACCGTGGATACGCTGAAGAGATGGAATCTGCAGTCTGATTTTGCAATATAACGGCACGTTTTAAACGTTCGAAAATGTAAATTACTTTGTATTCTCAGTGTGAAATCCTCACAGCAAATCCGCCTCAACATGGCCCAATACATGCCTGGGCTGAGCCCCCCGGGGCCGGTCGGTGGTCCTGTTGCAGATCCGGCACAAAATACCGCAAGAAACAGCTCTTCTAAAAGCCATCCAGCTGAGCAGAGAGCCAACGGACCCCATTGTGGTCAATAGGCTCTGTCCGGCGCTGTTCGGTTCTGTCCGCAGACTGAGCCATGCCGCTGCAGGGATTCCCCTTTCTTCTCCAAACAGAGCAGGAAAGTGGAACCCCTGAGGCAGGTGTGAGACCACCCTTAGCCAGTTACAGATGTGCCCCTGGAAGTGCCTGATGCCCCCATAAAACCGCTGCCCACGTCTACCTCGGGTTTCTGTTAGGGTTGTAGAATTTTTGAGGGCAAGAATACTTGAACTTTGATGGAAAGGGAAAAACACAAGTGGCAGCCTCGGATACGTGGAGATCTACTAGAGGAACAGAAGGGGTTCTTAAGAACTAGAGTAATGTCAGGAACCCAAACCAGGCAGGCCACAAACTACTAGTAGAGCATGCAATCTTGTAGAGTACCTCCAGTTACAGGGCTGGAAATAATGGTGCCTTCATGTTGACCCACTAATAGTACCATCAGTGTCCTCATGTTCAGTGCCATTAAAGGCTTTGTACACCTTCAGGGACACTTCTGGCTAAAAATAAATGTTATAATTAGTCCTAAAAACTTTCAACAGTTTGGCTTCTGCAGCTTCTATATATCGCAATGTCAGACTGACTGATGGCTTAGTTCTCCCTCCACTAGTGAAGAGCATTCTGCAGCTTGATATATACTGTGATGACTAGAAGCTGCTGAAGGCAATTGATACAAAATTCTTAATAAAACCCAATTACAAAAATTATTTCTCAGCTGTGCTATTGGGGGATGCTGTTTAGAGCTTAGAGCTTCTGCCACAAGGAGGCAGACACTATGCAAAGAAAGAGTTGACTCCTATCAGCTATACCTCTCTTGTAGCCACTTAGCTAGATTAGTTTTAGCTTAGTGTCCATAGGGGGCAGACCTTCCTGCTGCAGGTCTTCAAGATTCTAGAGTCCCTTGAACTGTTTGGGTTCGGGGGGTGAGAGAATCCCCCCTACTACCCTTGTGAAGAGAAACATCAGGGTTGTCACAAACTTCTCTGTGGCTTCCCTATCCCCCGAAGGCAATGTGGTACAGAAAAAAAAAAACTTTTCTGTAACCTGCCAGCGAAGTATCGGGCTGGATATCGGGGGATGCTGGCCTCAGTGTTCTGCCCTTTCCCATGCTTCCCTGGATTCCTGCCCTGCGTGCGTCCAGGTGTCTTGTTGCCTGGGTGGGAGGGTGCTCCGTGCATGCTTATCTTTTGAGGGTGGAAAATCATTCCCCTTTGGTGGCCTTCCCTGGGCTGTGCCACACTTCTGATAAGTGTCGACTGCTTTTGAGGGCCCGGCAATTGTTCTGATCGCTCCTGGCAGCAGTGATGCTCTTCGGGTGTGTAGTGCCTTCGCTGCTTTGTTGGTTCCCCTTCCTACCTTCACGCGCTCTTTCGACCACCTTCCTTTCTGGCCAGCTCTTGTTGCGTTCCCTTCATGTTGGTGCGGGGATACATTCGGCACTGATGGGCCCTCAGATTGAACCTCCATGTGATTGGCCAAGACCCACTTCCAGGGGTGGGATTTCCTCTTCTAGCGATTTGGTCCTGTCTCCCTTTTTCTGTGTCTTTCCTTCCCAGGTGCCATTTCTGTGCAGCTCCACAGGTCTGATGGGACCTCCTGGACCCAGGCAAGACCTACCCTAGGCAGCTCCTCCACGCTAGCCCACCTGTAGCCCTTAGTCTGTCACTATCACATTGTGCACACATTGCGGTTGGGGATTTTTTCCTCTGCACGTAGAGCTACAATGTCGGATTCTATGGGGAACCCAGTAAACAGAGTACGGCAATTGTGCCACACTTCACATGCCCCCGTTTTTGCACCAAATTGTCATGCGGTCAGTTGGAGCCTCTTTGTATGAGCTGCTTGCTTCCCACACCAGTCAGTGAGCCTGTACCAGGGATATTTACCACCGTGCCCCTACAGGGCTCTGACCCTAAATGGGCGCGCTCCCTCTTGGTGGAGATTTTGGACCTTGCGAAATTTCCGTTCCTTCCATCGCTTCAGCTTACGGCCTTTGGAGTTGCGTTCGTCCCCTTAGGTGCACAAACAATTTGCTCATCCTTCAAACCGTGCTCTTCCTGGCGTCCACGCATGCATGCAACCAAGCTCTCTTTGGCGTGAAGCGCATTTCCCACCCTGGTCATCCAGGGTCTGAGGCCATTTCCTGCTGTTCAGGGAACTTTGGTTTGCTCACATCTAAGATTCCTGGGTGCGTGTGATCATCTCTACCGGGTACGCTATAGATTTTTGCTCTGCTCTCAGAGTGTTTTTCGTCTTTGCCACTGTCCAATCTGGCCAGACTCTGCCAGTACCTTTGAGCCATTCAAGATTTACTTGACGAAGGCGTCATCTTCATTTTATTACACAATGATTAAGCTGCTTGAAATAATCTACAATGTCCAAATGTAGAACCAAAAGTGCGGGTCAGCCAAGACCACTGTACCCTAGTGTTGGTGAGGTGGGAGATGCTCTGTGGCCAGCATCTTGGAAGTTCCCAGAGTGGGAAATCCCAAAATTGGAATCTGCTTAGGTGCTGAAAACTTCCAACCAGGAAATCTGCTGGTCTGGAACTTTTGAGAGTTACAGATAATTGTCATTGGTAAGGGACCTATAATCACTGTATCCATTTATCTAATTAGTGAGTTTCTATCGCAGGAAGGGTTGAAGCTGCCGGCACGCCTCTGTGCAGCCAGAACCATCCACATCTCCTGGCTGTAATTCAGAAGACCCAGATGGTGGAGCACTGTCTTGTCTGGAACAGCCTGACAAAAAGCTGGTAAGATGAAAGCGCTTAGTTCATAATCGGCAGGACGCTATGTGTGCCGCACTCTTTGGACAAAATAATATTCTTTATGATCTAACCGTAACAATGCTAGCTAATATCACAACACAATATTACCAAAATGAGCGCTGGTCTCACCCAGGTCATGGACTCAAAAATTAGATGGTGACCACCCTATGGCTGCCACAGTATGGGGACTATTCTTCCATTAGATATCTATAAGACTTGTTCTTTTAGAGTCTGATGGAAGTCTTGTCTCAGCTGCAACAGAAAAAAAACAAGCAATAACTGCTGTGTGATACAAACTGCATCCTCATGCCATTGGGAAATGCATTTACATCCTGTGTGATGAGGCACTAGCTTTCACTCTCTGCTGTCACACCTTCGTGTTTGGTGCAGTTATTAAAGCCAAAACCATTTGTGGATCAAAAAAGGAGGGAAAGTATGAAGCACGGATCTTAGTCATCCTCTAGGTATCTTTTTTTTGCTGTCTTTGAAGTCAAAATCGACACCCTCTGCACCTGTGACAGCCCCCTCATGTGAACAGTATTCACAGTTATATCAGCCGCAGCACTTTAGGGATAAATCAGAGTCCCCAGTGTCTTTCAAAGCCGTATTAACAGGCGAGGAGGGAAATAACTGCAAAGCCTAGCCTAGGTCTGGATCATGACCCGAAGCAGAAATCCTAAACAAAGTATGGTCTAGGCAGCATCACCTGTATCCAAAATATTTTCTTTATTCCTCCATAAAAAAAAACTGGCGACATTTCGACCCGTCCAAGGGTCTTTATCAAGCGAAACGTCGCCAGTTTTTTATGGAGGAATAAAGAAAATAATTTGTATACATCTGATGCCCTCATGTGAACAGAGCTCACCTGAACTCCATGGTGCAGGGTAGCGGCAGGTAAATACAAGTATGAATTATATGAATCCTTTGCTATTTGGATTCAGGGTTTCCTAGGGGGCTTTTTCTTTCTGCCATTATACAATGGTGACATCTGCTGGCTAGAGACAGTACTGCAGTATGGGACATGCTGCAGAGGCCCCCAACAACAGAGCGGACGGTAATATACAGTAATACCCTTCCGGATGTCTTCTGAAATTGGAGCTGTATAGCCTTTTAAATCAGAATGTCTGAGGATGTCAGACAGTGGATTGGAAAGGGTGAAAGGGAACCTGAAACTTAGTGTGAGGCCACTAAACCAACCTGCATGTTTTTGAGCAGCTGAGTTTAGTTTTCTAAGCTTGTCCATGTCAAAACTATCCGTTTCTGTACTGTCTAGTAAAAAACACATACCACACTAGAGGTGAGTCCAGGACTGATCCTCAGCGGCATCCGGAGCATGACATTATGCAGGTGGAGCAGTGGGTAGTACACCTACCCGGGTTCCCCCGACTCTTAAGGCTAGACTCTATCCTTCAGACATAATGAGTACAAGGTGTTAGTTAATCTTTTGGCCAAAATACACTATAATCCTCGTTGTCTTGTGAGTCTTTACACTAAAATTACAAACGCATTACAAAAAATAAGATCAAATCTACTTAAAATCAGAGAATGGTCAGACTTCCGGATACAGAGAGCAGGTAAAGGCCCAATTCCTAGCAGCATACAGAGAAGGCAAAAGGGTATATTGAATTTGTACAGGTGGTGAACACTGATGTACTAGTGAGGTACACTTAGAAGGTGCAGCCCAGCCCTCTAAGGCCCCATGTCCACGGGGAAAATCAGGGCCGCTATGGATACTCCATGGAGCGGGTCCCTCCTGCCCTGCGGACATGAGCACTGAAAAGAAGAATAATTAAGAATAAACTTACCCGCAGCGGACCGGGAAGGTCTTCTCTTTTTCACGGCCGGATCTTCTTCCTTCGGCCGGCGGATGTACTCGGCACGCCGGCAGCGTGCCGCGCGCAAGCACCAGGCACATCCGCCGGGCCGAAGCAAGAAGATCCGGCCGTGAAGAAGAGAAGACCTTCCCGGTCTGCTGCGGGTCAATTATTCTTATTTTAGGTCTCCCGCGGATCCGGACGGCTTCCATAGGCTTCAATAGAAACCTGCCGGAGACCCGCACGAAAATGGAGCATGTCATGTTTTTTTTCATGCTCCATTTTTTTTTTTTTTTTTAATTTACTTTTATTGACCATCCGCGGGTATTTATCTACCCGCGGGTGGTCAATGCATCCCTATGGGATGCGGATCCGCATGCGGGTGATCCGCTGCGGATTTAAAATCCTATTTTGCCCGTGGACATGAGGCCTTAATCTAATAGTGTGGGCAGAACTAATAGGCTGTAAACTTGTGACTGTCACTCTATTGAAGTCTTATCGATGTGGAAGTATAAGGTCCAATGTCCACAGGCTGATTTGAATCGTGGATGATCCACAGTTCAAGCCACCCATAGGGAATCATGGGCATCAGCAACTGAATTAAAGCATGTGGATTTGATTTGTGGACCATTTTGGTCTAGAAAACAAATCGCACCATGCTTCATTTCAGTGCGGTTCTCATTGAAGTCTATGCAAGCCAGATGGACCGCAGGAAAAGCAGGAGATTTAAAAAAAACAAACAAACTGCACTGCGCATGTCCAACAACGAGCCGTGCGGACCCTCCGCAGTACAGATAACTTGGAAGAAGAGGGGTCCATGTGGACGCAGTCGCCTGTACGCAGGGTCTCCCGCCGCGGTCATGGGCCCAGATTCCATGTAGGATTCTGCACGTCGACATGAGGCCTAATACGAAGTACCCCTCCTTTCAGGAGTATGGTAGGTGTGCGAGTGGCTGTTTCTCAGTATTTTGCACTTTTTCTGCATACTACTACATACTACTTATATGCTTGTATCAGCATGCATAGCTTATTTCTGAGATTTCCTGTAGATCTGATCCCATTTTTTTTAAAATTTTTTAAATACATTGGAATTCAGGCTGTTATATTAATGTTCAATTTGTTTATAAAATTTTATATATAACTTACAGAGGTCCCCTCCCCCCCCCCAAGACCCCATACTCGCCTCCGGATCCGCTGCCCAGTGTCGGCGCATGACGCGCCGGCAGCGGAACGTGACGTGGGCGTCGGTGGGCGGGGAAGCGTTTTCACGCTATCTTCGGAAGATAGCGTGACGGACGGCTTCCATTGACTGCAATGGAACCCGTCTGTGCGTATGCCCGCGGCAAATAGAACATGTCGCGGGTGATTTCACAGGGGGCGAAATTCCATGGTGGAATTCCGCACTGTGAGCATTGCGCTGTTATGTTCAACAGAACCTAATAGCTGTGGGGCAGCGCCGCAGATTTCCGCCGAGTGATACGCGGCAGAAATCCGCCTGTTGGAATTAGGCCTTAGGCCGCCTGCAGACGAGCGGGTCGGATCCGGCAGCGAGAAATCTCGCCGCGCGATCCGACCCCAGAGCCTGCAGGGACGAGCGCGTACTCACCCGCGCCTGGCGGCCCCGGCTCTTTGATGTGCCGGCTGCCGCGCAGCCGGCGCATGCGCAGATCGGAGCCGGCGGCCAGGTGAATGCGTGCCCCGCAGAAAATTAGAACATGCCGCAGTTTGTTTGCCGCGCGAGATTTCGCGCGGCCAAACCGCGGCCGTCTGCATAGGAGTGCGTATTGTAATGCACTCCTATGCAGACTTTCAGCGGCGGAAATCCTGCGGGAAATCCCGCGGCGGGATTTCCGCTCGTCTGCAGGCGGCCTTAGAGTTGTACCAAATAGTTCTATGTAACTTTTTTCCCAGCTTTTCTCATAGTCCTTCTAGTACCATAGCAGCATGTTTAGGTTCTCAGCCATTTCTTTCAGGTCATCATATTTTACATCTGTGTCTGCATCATAACCAAGTGTGGTTTTACACGGGACAATTCTCTTCTGAATAGTTGCAGAAAATAGTTTCTAAAGTGTACAAAGAAGTGTTGCTTGTGTGCTCATACATAGAGAAACAGTTCAAAAATTCTGTCAAATTTTAGGTCCTGTCCCAAGCATCTGAAACTTCGTGTTACATAACAGTTTTTTCAGGTTTCATTATGATTGTTTGATTTATCGGGTAACATGCAATGTTTCCTCAGGACAGAGTTTGTGCGAGTACTTTTCCAGAGTGTAAAGTCAGTCCCCTTCCAGTTGCATCCTCTGGAGGATGGTGGTGATGATGAATCGGTGCTTGTATGCGACCCATTGAGTGCAACTGGTCTGACTTTAGAAGCTGTTTACGAGCGGTTTCATCCTGCCTCTTTGAGCCTTGGTGAGCTTATGGGACATTACTTGAGTGGAGAAAAGCCGACCGGTTTGTTAGAAACAGAGGAAATTCTTCCCTTGGGCGCAGTAATGACTGGACTAGGAAAACTGGTATTGAATAAAGATGGGATAATTGCTTTACAACCTCCTCCAAAAGGATGCAAATATATATTATCATGTGAGGGGTATGAGGATATATTAAAGGAACAACAATCTGCGGCATCTCTTTGGGGCGTAGGGACATTGCTTTGTGGAGCTCTGGGGGCGATTGTCCTCTGCATTGCATTGTATCGAGCCTATCAAAGACACAAACAGAAAAACGGAAGACAGGAACATTTTGATGAAGTGCAAACGGATTCTTCCTTGTCTGATGGTGAGACCTCTTCTGAAAGACTATGTATAATCTGCATTTCAAGACTACGGGATTGTGTAATATTGCCTTGTGGACATGTATGCTGCTGTTTTCTCTGTTATCAGACTCTACCAACTCAGCTGTGCCCCATCTGTAGATGTCTTATACAAAGGGTAGTTCCTCTGTACTAGCATGATATGGTGGATTTAATGAAGTCCTTGAGACCATTTTGTTTCTCAAAAACGAGACTCAAAAGGTACCCAAGTCTAAAGCCTCTTTTCCATGAGCGTATTGTAGAAAGGTCTATAATACAGATCTGCAATACTGATATGTTCACATGCAGGTCTTGTTCATCTTGCCTGCATGAACACAATATATTTAAGGCTGGAGGGAAAGGATATGGGGATATATACCTGATCAGACACCATTCATACCAAACTGAAGATGCACGGAACAAAGGGACAACTGGGACAAAGACCCTACACAAACACCAGGCGGCCAAATGCTTAACAATGAACTTGTATGCAAGCAGATGGTAATGCGAATATGTACCAGGTATGGGTTTGTATTTTGGCCAAAACACGTAAGCTTACAAGCCCACGTCACGGATCCTTGTTATCTTGTGAGTCCCTACTCTAACGAGACAGCTAAATTAGGAAAGGTAACCCTGTCTCCAAGCTGGGCAATTGTCCCAATAATGACGGCCCCATGCTGGAACCTAGGCACACTAGTCTCACCCTAGATGGGAATAAGCAGGAATACCAACAATAGGACCTAATACACACCAGATGTTTGCACACCAACTCAGACGTACACTGAACAGGACCTTGTTCACACCGAGTGTAGTCCACACCTTCAGTCATACACTGAACAAGTCATTGTTCATACCTGAAGTCTGCTCACCTCACTGACAGAAGGAAACCCCACTCAGAACCTCATGCATACATAGATAAAACACGAGCTAGTTCAATTATCCACACACTGGTAAAGGGACAAGAGCATCAGCCCTTGCCCATCTGACAACAGCAGGGAACATGGTGTCAGACTTCATCCATCTGACAGAACAAAGGACATCCGATGGGTGGAGGGCGCACCTGATAACAGGTAGGGAGAAGGAGCCCACAAACGGGGAGATCAGGTGTCCAGACCATCTTCATGGAAGGTGGGGGAAACAACTCAAACAAGCAGCATGCATGACACACACCACCAAGAGAGGGAAGGATGAGAAATGTCTAATGACTGTCACCCTCTAGCAAGAAGAGCTGGTATATATACAGGTGCAAGGTGATTAGCTGGCTGGAGAACTCTGTACCATAAGCAGCCAAATCAACCACACCTGCAGTAGTGTACTCCATAGAACTACAGGTCCCAGCAGCACCACGTGACTACTCATGTTTAGTGAAAAAATTGGATCAGTACTGCATCCGTATTTCCATTTCTTTGGATTTTTTTCATTAAGCATAAAACCAACCTGTTTTTGTGTAAAAGAATATGAAAACAAGCAGGGATGCACATTTTGATGCAATACAGATTCATCCCTATGTTAAGCACTCTTCATAGACTTCAATGGGTGTTTTCCATCAGCAAAAAGAATGCACATACTTTCAAATCATGTAGTGGAATTTTCCAAGATTCGGGATAGATGGCTCTAGACCTCCTCCTCTGTGGGTATTCCCCATTCCATATCTTATGACTCCTCACTCAATATGTAATGTGAAGTATTGATAGGGTGGGTCTGTTGTATGATTAGTACCGATATCTGATTGGTTAGGCCATGACTCGTGAGCCTCGCGATTTTTTCTTTTTTTTTTTCTTTTCTATGAATGTCAACTGATGTTCCTATTGTATTAATCCTCAATTTTCTGTATGACTAATGTCTTATGTTTCATTCTTTGTTTGTAGTTACTTGATTACATCTTACTTTGTATTATTTGGGGCCAGTATAGGTCCCTTTTTTTCCCCTTTTTCTTAAGGATTTGTCAGACATCGTCTTATGCTTCCTTAAAAGAACTTTGTTGGCTGCCATTCACAGGGGTTGGACTTGTCTTTTTGAGTATTCACTTAAGGCCTCCTTCACACGGGCGACACGATATCACTGTGATGAAATCGCAGCGATATCGCATAAGTGGTCCATGTGATCAGACCATGCGTGCAGGAGCAGCATCCAGGGGTACTACTAAAAGTATACCGTTACTCACATCCTTGGATGAACCTTTATTGTGCCCATATACAGTGACATCGTTTCGACCGCTAACCGCGGTCTTTGTCAAAGACCGCAGCCAGCGGTCGAAACCATCACCTAAGAAGCGCTTTCTGGGACTCCACTGCATCTTTTTCCCAGTCCCCGGCACTGGTCTTCAGCGTCTCCTCTGGCTGGGGATTGAAAAATACCCGCCACCAGGAAGTGCTGCCTCTGATTGGCTGAGCATCACAGCATTCGTCCAATCAGCCGTTTATTGCATCGCACTGCATGAAAACCGTGTTTTCATGCAATGCAACACAGAGGAAGGCTCCATAGGGAAACGTGGGCTACAAACCTCACAAGTTGTTTGCATATCGCAAAACATCGCTAATTTGAAGGAAGCCATAGGAAAGCATGGGCTTCACATACATCCGATTTGTAGCACTGTGGCAACACAAGAAAATTGCACGACTTTGTCGCCCGTGCGAACGAGGCCTAAGGCCTCATGTCCACGGGGAAAATCGGGCCCGCTACGAATTCTTCATGGAGAATCCGCAGCGGGTCCCTCCTGCCCCGCGGACATGAGGGCTGAAAATAAGAATAAACTCACCTGCTGCGGGCCGTGCATGTCTTCCCTTCTTTGCGGCCGGATCTTCTTTCTTCGGCCCGGCGGATGTGCTCGACACGCCGGCTGCGGGCCATGCGCCGGGCCGGAGAAAGAAGTTTCCGGCCACGAAGGAAGACCTGCATCGCCGGAGCAGGTGAGTTTAATTCAGGCGCGGGTCTCCTGCGGATCCGGATTGCTTCCATGGGCTTCAATAGAAGCCTGCGGCAGCCGTCCCCGCAGGAGATCCGCACCTAAATGGAGCATGTCCATTTTTTTTCATGCTACAGAAATTTTTTAATTACCATCCGCGGGTATTTATCTACCTGCGGGTGGTCAATGCATTCCTATGGGGCGCGAATCCGCGTGCGGGAAAAACGCTGCGGATTTTAATTCTTATTTTCCCTGTGGACACGAGGCCTTAAGCTGCCTTTTGGCATGTAAAGATCTATGCACTGTTGTCTAATTCTACCCATTCCCTGTCAAAAATGTATTATTTTATGTATAAGTCTTAATTTCAAAAATAAAGTTTATTACAAGTTTTTAAAATCTGCATGTACTTTGTGCTCATGTGAATAGACTCTGTACTATGGACAGAAAAATGACGATGATGGGGTGATGAAAAATATACTTATGTGAAAGTAGCCTTAGGAAACCGTTTTGGGTATAGATTATTGCCTGGGGAAGGACCCTGTGAGGTCCGAAAGCTTGCTTGTAACATCATGTATTTTTGTTAGCCAGTAAAAGGTATCATATCTACAAGATTATGTGGCTTCTCTCACTGAGAGCAATCACATTATGGATATAATAAAATGCTTCCTCTGCTGCTCTCCCTCTGTTGATGGAGAGCTTTGAGAATTGAAGAAATACAGTAATGTTTGGTGGAATTACACTATTTTTCCATGTCTCTTCGTATCAGGTCGGTACTGTACTAGATTTCATGGCTGGTAATGACTCTCAGAACAGATTCCTGTTTCTTAATTTTTCGGAGAAGCAGGATTGTTGATCAAAATGAAAATTTTTTGCCCTAGTTGGTAACAGTAAAATTGTACCACTGCAGGGCAATTTAATACTTTAAGGCTGGGGTCCCATGGGACAGAAATCTCGCAGAATGACCACATGGAAATTCCATGAGATTTCTGCCGGAAAAATGCGGCTTTAAAACCCCCGGGTTTTGGAGTGGCTTCGCAGTTGGCATTCTGCTACGGCCATCTTTCCCCTAGAGAGGCTAGAGGCCGCTGCGCAAACTGGGAAAGAATTGACATGATGCGGCTTTGAATTCCGCGCGGCATGTCAATTTTATTGCAGTTTGGACTGGCCGCAGCATGTGGATGAGAATTTTGCAAATCTCGTCCATTGTGCTGGCTAATCCTGGGATTAAAAACGTGGGTGGAATTTCCTGTGCAGAAAGTCCACACAGACATTCCATGGCAATTCTGCCCTGTGTCAACCCAGCCTTAAGTTTTCCTGTAAATTACAGATGATTCGTGGATTTCCCAGGAGTGGAAATCGGCTTTACATCAAATAAAGGAGAATTTCCAAACCTATTGACTCTTTAAAGGGGTACTGCCTAGTTATGAAGTTATCCCATATCTTCAGGATAGGGGAGAACTTTATGATCTGTGGCGTGACTTCTAGGAGCTCCTCCAATCCCAAGAACAGGAATCCCAAAGGTCCTTGTATGAATGGAGTGGAGGTTGCGCATGCGCTGCTCCTCCATTTGTTTCAATGAGAGTGACGGAGATTGTGGAGTTCATGTACTCAACAATTTCAGACACTCGCATTGAAATGAATGGCATGGCCGAGCATGCATGATTTCCCATTCATTCAAGGTCCTTTTGGGACCCCTTGTTCCTAAGATTGCAGGGAGTCCCAGCAGTTGGACTCCAGCTGATCATAAAGTTTTTGATTACCGTATAACTTGGTAAACCTCTTAAACACATGCAATAGAGAGAACCTTGGAAACTTGCACTTGATTACAAGAGTTAAAGAAAAAATGATGGATATGTTAAAGTGTAACTGTCTCTTCTAAAAACTTTTGATGTGTCTCCATGATGGCAAAAGGTTTTAGAAAGCAGTTACAGTTTAGGTGAATCCAGTAGGCAGGGCCATCTAAAACAGGACAAAAGTGCTGAATTAGTAAGAAGAATCTACCGTATTTTCCAGCGTATAAGACAACTTTTTAACCCAGGAAAATCTTCTCAAAAGTCGGGGGTCGTACTATAGGGCAGATGCTAAAACTTCCGAGCCAGACTGGAGAATCTGTGGTCACCGCATAAGGTGGGGGGGGGAGCTCAAAAACGTCCGTGTCTCCACCCTATGCAGCTATCAAATAGATCACAGCTGGGCAGCATCAATATATAAAAGAAGTTCCTTTAATTGTCCATGATAGGAGGGGATGTACAAGCCACATATCCACCCCACACGGGTCTTTGTCAAGCTCATCACTACCAACCCCCACCCACCCTTAAATAGGGCACACAGCCAATCACATAAAAGTACAGAAATCTAAAACAGGTGTAGAGAAACACTCACCCATCGGTCTATTTTCCTGCGGTTTCCACATGAACAGCTCCATTGAAGTCAATGGAAGCTATCCGACCAGCAGCCCATTCCCAAATTCTGCAAGAAAAGCATGAGTTTAAAAAAAAAATAAAAAAAACTGTGCTGCGCATGTTCACCTGTAGGCCGTGCGGAGCATCTGCAGTACAGAGAAGCCGGAAGAAGACAGGTTCATGCGGGCTCTAGTGAAGACAACCGGTACGCAGGGTCAGGGTAAGTCCATTCAAAAGAACAGAGTTCATATCTGTGCATCTCATAATGCACAGAACTCGCGTGAGATTCTTTCCCATGTGAATACAGCCTTAGGCTAGATTCACACAAACGTATATCGGCTCGGTTTTGACGCCAAGCCGATATACGTCGTCCTCATCTACGGGGGGGGGGGGGGGGGGATGGAAGAGCCAGGAGCAGGTGCTGAGCTTCCGTCCCCTCTCTGCCTCCTCTCCGCCCCTCTGCACTATTTGCAATGGGGAGAGGTGGGGCTAATTCTCAGAACTTAGCCCCTCCCCCACCCCACCTCTTTTCATTGCAAATAGTGGAGAGGGGGCGGGAGCTCAGTTCCTGCTCCCGGCTCTTCCATCCCCCCCCCCCCCCTGCACATGAGGACGACGTATATCGGCTCGGCGTGAAAACCAAGCTGATATACGTTCGTGTGAATCCAGCCTTAGGCCTCCTTCCCACGAGCGTGACGGGCTCCGCAGCGTAATATTCCGCTGTGAAGCCCGTCGCGGCGCCCCCCAGAGCCCCTATACTTACCTGCGGGAGATAGCGTGAAATCGCTTCCCCGCCCACCACCGCCGCGTCACCGCTCGTCACCGCCCACCGCTCTCGCGTCACCAGCCGTGTCACGTGACGCGGCCGGACCGCGTCATTTGGCGTCATATGACGCTCGGCGGTGGGCGGGAAAGCGTTTTTTCACGCTATCTCCCGCTGGTTACAGCGGGAGATAGCGTGAACGGACGGCTTCCATTGACTGCAATGGAAGCCGTCAGTGCGTACAGCCCGTCCTCACCCGCAGAAAATAGAGCATGCTGCGGGTGAGGACGGGAGAAATCGCGGTGCGTAATTCCGCGGTGGAATTACGCATCGTGAGCATGGAGCTATTAGGTTCAATAGAACCTAATAGCTGCGTGCAACGCAGCGGATTTTCGCCGCGAATTACGCGGCGGAAATCCGTTCGTGGGAAGGAGGCCTTACTGACGTACCATTTCTGTGTTAACTGAGGTCATGTTTTCTTTCATCACATCAGTTGATTTTGAACTTTTTGTAAATTAAAGTGACCCTGCAATGAAACAATACTTATCCCTAGCCCTATACTGCTGCTGGTTTGTGTAGCCATTATTTAGGATGTAAGCCTAATATAATCAGTACTTCACAGTATAGACAATTATTCCAACTACATTTTATTAATATGATTAAAAAGTTGGGCTCAGACATATCAGACTGACACGATAATCCCCAGTCTATGGAATAGACTCAAGATGATACTGCTTTGTGGGGATAACGCCCTTGTGATTACATTGTCCCCACAAACTACCATCACTTTAGGTGTTGTTAACATTTAGTTTTGTCTATACTGTGAAGGACTATATATTTATAATGGACTTTTTCTTCCCCAGTGAAATAATAAAAGCATTATGTATAACTGATAGAGTAGAATATTGCAGGTTGTAATAAATAATGCCAAGGAGTTCTTTGATACCGCTATTCAGGCATGTCCCAACATAGTCATCCTGTACTTTGTCATCATCACCGATGTCTGCTGACGGACGGTCGTTGGAAGAAAGATGGAGAGGAAATCCGCATTTTCAATTCTTAACACACAGAAGCTTCATCGTGGTCAAGAGTGTGGTACAATCAGATTAGTGCTTTCAGGCTGTTTGTTAATGACATAGCTGTAGACTTTTGCAAAGTTTGATCCTATGATGATGCTGATCTGGATGCGCAGGAGTCATCAGAAGAATATGGTACCACCTATCACACTTCTGAAGAGATTGCACCCGACATGTATGTTATCAAAGACGCATTCAATTAATTCGCCAGCTCAATCAAGCTCTGAATTGTGAAATTAATATTAGCCCTGCCCCCAAGCGCAAACTAATATCTGACCTGGGCAAAGGTGGCAGTAGCGCAGGACAGCAGGGACGTGGAGGCCTAGTAGCAGGACAGCGCAGGTGAAGGTGAGGAGGAATGAGGAAGTTACTGGGGCACTGAAGATGAGGGGGAACAAGAAAGTTATGGGGGCTCTCCATAGTCTATTGTAGCTTCTAAGCTTTACTTGGTACGCAGCAGTGAGAGAAGTTCAGTGTGAGGAGTTATAGCTGCAGATTGAACTTCCTTACAGATTGGGTCGTGTTGTCAGTGTGAGCTCATCGGCTTTGTGACCTGATTTGTATGAAAGTTCAGGCTGCAGCTATAACTCCTCATGCCGATCCTCCATGGCTGCCGAAATTACAGTAATCAATCCCATAGATAGTAGTGAGATAAGTGTCCTGATGCTGCACATCCTCTGTACAACACAGCCGAAGAATTCTCAGCACCGCTTCAGGACCTACCATTTCCTGTTCTACTACATTACTATCCTCTCTGCGTACCTGTGTTCCGTGGGGTAGCGTTTGTGATGATTTTTTTTCCCCCTGTTTGTACATGAAAAAAGCTTATTAAAAAAATTATATGATTTAAAAAAATGCACACACATCATAAGGCCCTATTCACAAATACGACCTGACGTTACGGCCAGTAACCATTGTTCAGCTGCATCCTTGGAACCAGCAATGAAATGATGAAAATATGGGAGCCAAACCGCGCTAATTGGACCCTATTGACTATATTGGGGTCTGTCCCGCTGTAGTATTCCAACCAACATGTTCATTTTGTGTTTGAGGCTCTGAATGAAGCCTCTAACGCAAATGTGAATTGGCCCTTACCCTAAGGAACACCCCTGGTAATTTTTTTGTTATTTTTTTTTTCAAAGATTGCACCCTCACAAGGTTATGTCCACATAGGATGTCAAATCTGCGGTGGAACAGATCCATATTACCCTGTGTTCTCGCTCGCTCTCTGTCTCATAGACTTCAATGGAAGTGTGCCTGTGCAGCAGTCTGACTCAGATTTTATACCGCACACAGGCTTCAACAGCATGAGCAGTGGGAACATTAAAAAATATACATTCCCCGGATCCTCATGACTTCACCAAACAACATCATAGCTTATTTATTGTGGTGAAAGGTGCCCTTCCCTTTAAAATCCAAAGCGCATGTAAATTCTGTGGAATCCGTGCAGCATTTTTTTATACCATGTGAATAACATGTTTCTGGCTTGGTTTAATATTCCCACTCATTGAGGACTTGTTATAAGGTCACTTTGAATTGAAGGAATCCTGCCATCCAACAGATGGCGCTGTAGAGGTATTTTTCTATCTTTCTTATTTGCATAAATTTCCCAGAGGAGCGTTGCCTTATAAGTCTCCTTACTCAGCTTTTAGGTGTCCCCACACCCCTTCTGGGTGCTCTCCTTGGGAAAAGACTATACCATCCCATGATCCACTCACCCCCTAGGTGTTGCCACACACTTTTTGGTGCTCTCCTTAAGGAGACACGACACCGCTTCTGACTAACATTTGTTAAAAACCTCATCCACATGGCTTGTACTGCCACTTTTGCCGATTTTCTATGTGGAAATTACAGCAAATTCACAGTATTTAGATTACATGTAAACATCCCCTAATTAAACTTAGCTAAATACCAATTACATTTGGAATGGAGTTGTGTCCACTGAACACAAGCCCCTATGCTGTGTACATTTTAGCTATGTCATTTACCTAAGGTCCTTCACTAGCTTGCTTCCTTCTCTCCCATGTCACTTTATCCACTGTACATGAACAAGGTTTTTTTTTTTTTTTTACCCTACTAGTCATCACATTTCTA
This sequence comes from Eleutherodactylus coqui, assembly GCF_035609145.1. Lineage (NCBI taxonomy): Eukaryota > Metazoa > Chordata > Amphibia > Anura > Eleutherodactylidae > Eleutherodactylus > Eleutherodactylus coqui. The sequence goes on along the minus strand of NC_089837.1, from coordinate 164,596,368 downwards.
CAGCAATAGACGGTGTTTTGAGACATCATCGTTAAGAGGTGGTCAAAAACCACAAAATCGCACCATGAAAATTGTATACGGTTTCTGATGTGGTCACAGTAAAGAACACAACCATATTAAAAACCATTGCAAAGCTGTGTTTCTTCTTCTTCACTGCACCGCCTAAATACACTGTAATAAAACAGTAAGGCTGCTCACACACAGGATGCTTTTTACCACGATTAGTGTGGCGTTCCTGAATGCTGCGGTACAACGCCACTATTGGTTTCAATGGGGCCTCTCAAACCAGCCCTCCTCTCTAACACTGTGATTTTTGAACGCTGTCTGCTCTATTTTCGTGTGTTTCTTAACCAATCCCAGTGATGGGGTGCCTTAAAAAACACTATATCATGCGTTCGAAAATGCCGCACAAAATTGCGGTAAAATCACGTTTTGCCCGGCACTTTCTGAACGCATGTTTGAGAATAGCCTTAAGAGGTTTTACACAGCCGAGCGCAATATTGGGCCATGAAACTCTGCTCAATATTGTGCTCTTGCACGTGTGATATCCCTGCAAATGCGTGGCGTTTTTCTGTCAAAAACGCCTTCCATCACTTCAGTACACATACGATTCTCCCAAAGATAGGACATCAAGATTGGTGCATCTCCCAATGCACAAATCGCACACGATTTTCTTATCCGCGTGAAAGCGGCCTCAAGCAAGGATGTCCAACCATTTGGCAACCCTGGACCACAGTGGAAGTGGAAGGCTTGTCTCGGGTCACTGTAGTACCATCTGTGGTTGCAGGGGTCGCAATGGAGACCTGGCCCCTGCGCTGAGGGGGCCCAGAGGCAACCCTCCACCATATACAAATGCACATACAGTGCATTACCGGCTTGTCGCACTGCCAGCCGCATGATTGCTGCGCTGCAGCAGAGAGGAAAAGGAGGATGAGGAAAGAGGCAGGCAGACATACACATGGCATGGCGTACGGAACAGAGGAAGCTGATGATGATGTCATCCCCCTGCGCTCCTGCACAGTGTACTGCGTCTCCGTACCAGATAGATAGATGAGAGAGACAGATATATACCTGTCTCTCCCATCCATCTATCTGTCTCTCTCATCTATCTATATGTCTCTCACATCCATCTCTCATCTATCTAGATAGATAGATAGATAAAAGAAACCGATGTTAAGCTGGATAGATGAGCGAGAGAGAGAGAGAGAGAGAGAAAGATAGACGGATGAGCAAGACAGATAGTCTATCTGTCTCTCTCATCCATCTATCTCTGTCTCTCATCTATCTATCTGTCTCTGTCGATTATCAGTCTATCTATATCTAGCTATCTGTCTATCTATCTGTCTCATCCATCTATCTATCGATCTGTCTCTCTCATCCATCTCTCTTTCATCTATCTATTCCTCTATCTATTTGTCTCTCATCCATCTATTTGTCTTTGTCATCCATCTATCTATCCATTTATCTGTCTCTCTTATCTCTCTCTCTCTCTCATCTAGCTATCTCATCTATCTCTCTCATCTATCTCTCTCTCATCTATCTATCTCTCTCATCTGTCTGTCTCTCTGTCCGTCTATATCAATCATCTATCTATCTGTCTCTCATCTATCTCTCTCACTCTCATCTATTTATTTATCTGACTCTCATCTATCTATCTCTTCTATCTATCTGTCTCTCTCATCTATCTGTCTCTCTCTCATCTATCTGTCTCTCTCATCTATCTGTCTCTCTCATCTATCTATCTATCTATCTGTCTATCTGTCTGTCTCGTCTGTCTCTATCTTTCCTATCTATCAATCAATCTATCTATCTCTAATCTATCTGTCTTTAACCCTTTGCAATCACATTTTGGATTCAGGGATTCCTAGGGGGCTTTCTCTTTCTGCCATTATACAGTAGCGCAGTCTGCTGGCTAGAGCCAGTACTGCGGCATGGGACAAGCTAAAGAGGCCCCCGACAACAGAGCGGCCAGTAATATACAGTAAGAATACCCTAGCGGACGTCTTCCAACATCGGAGCTGTACAGCCTTCAATCAAGAATGTCTTGAGACGTCAGAAAGTGGATTGGAAAGGGTTAATCAATCTATCTCTCTTATCTATTTGTCTCTCATCTATCTCTCTCATCCATCTATCTTATCTATCTGTCTCTCTCATGTATCTATCTCTCTCATCTGTCTGTCTATCTCAATCATCTAGCTCTCTAATCTATCTCATCAATCTTTTTATCTATCTGTCTCTCTCACCTATCTATCTCTCATCTATCTGTCTCTCTATCCATCTATCTATCTGTATTTCTCATCTATCTATCTCTTCGGTCTGTCTCTCTGTCTGTCCATCTATCTATCGCTCTCTTCTATCTATCTATCTATCTGTGTCTCTCATCCATCTATCTATCGCTCTCATCTATTTATTTATCTACCTGTCTCTCTCATCTATATATATCTGTCTCTCTAATCTATCTGTCTCTCTCATCTATCTATCTATTCATCAGTTTGTCTCTCTCGTCCATCTGTCTATCCATCTATTTCTCATCTCTCTATCTGTCTTATCTATCTCTCTCCTCTCTCTCTCATCTATCTGTCTGTTATCTATCAATCTGTCTATCTGTCTTTCTCATCTATTTATCTATCTCATATATCTATCTATGTCTCATCTATCTATCTACCTATCTACCTATCTGTCTCATCTATCTATCTATCTCGTCTGTTTCTGTCCATCTGTCTCTCTCATCTGTCTATCTGTCTCTCTAATCTATCTCATCTATCTCATCTATCTCTCTCTCATCAATCTATCTCTCTGTATTTCTCATCTATCTGTCTCTCTCATCTATCTCATCTGTCTCTCTCTATCTATCTATCTTGTCTGTCTCTGTCCATCTGTCTATCTCTCTCTCCCATTCATCTGCCTTTATCATCTGTCTATCTCTCTAATCTATCTATCTCTCTAATCTATCTATCTATCTATCTATCTATCTATCTATCTATCTATCTATCTATCTGTCTCTTTCATTTATCTATCTCTATCAATCTGTCTCTCTGATCCATATGTTTATCTATCTATCTCTCTATCTGTCTCATCTATCTATATATCCTATCTATATTTTATCTCTTTCTCTCGTCTATCTATCTGTCTGTCTCATCTGTCTGTCCATCTATCAATCTCTGTCTCTCATCTATCTGTTTATCTATCTATCCGTTGCTCCTCTCATCTATCTTTCCAATCTATCTATCTCTATCTGTCTCTCATCTCTCCATCTATCTGTCTCATCTATCTGTCTATCTCATCCAGTTATCTATTTAATCTATCTCTCTCTCATCTATCTATCTTATCTATCTGTCTCTCTTATCCATCTATCTATCTTATCTATCTCTTTCTCATCAATCTTTTTATCTATCTGTCTCTCTCTCTCATCTCTCTCTCTCTCTCTTATCTATCTGTCTGTCTCTTCGGTCTGTCTGTCTATCTGTGTCTCACATCTATCTGTTAATCTCATCTGTCTATCTATCTATCTGTCTCATCCATCTCTCTCTCATCTATCTATTTGCTCTCTCATCCTTGTTTCTGTCTTTGTCATCCATCTATCTATTTATCTATCTTTCTCATCCATCTATCTCATCTGCCTCTCTCATCTATCTCTTATCTATCTCTCTCTCATCAATCTTTTCATCTATCTGCCTCTCTCATGTATCTCTCTCTTTATCTATCTATCTTTCTCTTCAGCCTGTCTGTCTCTCTGTCTGTCCATTTCTCTTATCTATCTATTTATTTATCTGTCTCTCTCATGTATCTATCTATCTCTTCTATCTATCTGTCTCTCTAATCTATCTATCTGTCTCTCTCATCTATCTATTCATCAGTTTGTCTCTCTCGTCCATCTGTCTATCCATCTATTTCTCATCTCTATCTGTTTTATCTCTCTCTTCTCTCTCTCTCATCTATCTGTCTGTTATCTATCAATCTGTCTGTCTGTCTCTCTCATCTATTTATCTATCTCTTATATCTTTCTATCTCTCATCTATCTATCTACCTATCTCTCTCTCTCATCTATCTATCTATCTCGTCTGTCTCTGTCCACCTTTCTGTCTCTCTCTCTCATCTGTCTCTCTCATCTGCCTATCTCTCTAATCTATCTATCTGTCTCTTTCATTTATCTATCTATCTCATCTATCTATCTGTCTCTCTCATCAATCTATCTACCTATCTGTCTCTCTCATCTATCTATCTATCTCATCTGTCTATCTATCTCATCTGTCTATCTCTCTCATCTGTCTATCTCTCTCATCTGTCTATCTCTCTCATCTGTCTATCTCTCTAATCTATCTGTCTCTCTAATCTATCTATCTGTCTCTTTCATCTATCTATCTCTCATCTATCTATCTATCTATCTATCTATCTATCTATCTATCTATCTATCTATGTCATCTATCTCTCATCTATCTATCTGTCTCTGTCATCTATCTATCTATCTATCTATCTATCTATCTATCTATCTATCTATCTCATCCATCTCTCTCCCATCTATCTATTCCTCTATCTATTTGCTCTCTCATGCATCTTTCTGTCTTTGTCATCCGTCTATCTATCCATCCATCTATTTATCTATTTTTCTTATCCATCTATCTCATCTGCCTCTCTCATCTATCTATTTATCTCTTTCATCTATTTATTTATCTGTCTCTCTCATGTATCTATCTATCTCTTTTATCTATCTCTCTCTATATCTATCTATCTTTCTCTTCGGTCTGTCTGTCTCTCTGTCTGTCAATTTCTCTTATCTATTTATTTATCTGTCTCTCTCATGTATCTATCTATCTATCTCTCTATCCATCTCTTCGGTCTGTCTGTCTCTTTCTTTCTGTCTGTCCATCTATCTATCGCTCTCTTCTATCTATCTGTCTATCTATCTGTCTCTCTCATCCATCTCTCTCATCCATCTATCTATCTCGTCTGTCTCTGTCCATCTGTCTATCTCTCTAATCTATCTGTCTCTCTAATCTATCTATCTGTCTCTTTCATCTATCTCTCTCTCTCATCTATCTCTCTCTCTCATCTATCTATCTATCTATCTATCTATCTCATCCATCTCTCTCCCATCTATCTATTCCTCTATCTATTTGCTCTCTCATGCATCTTTCTGTCTTTGTCATCCGTCTATCTATCCATCTATCTATTTATCTATTTTTCTCATCCATCTATCTCATCTGCCTCTCTAATCTATCTATTTATCTCTTTCATCTATTTATTTATCTGTCTCTCTCATGTATCTATCTATCTCTTTTATTTATCTCTCTCTTTATCTATCTATCTTTCTCTTCGGTCTGTCTGTCTCTCTGTCTGTCAATTTCTCTTATCTATTTATTTATCTGTCTCTCTCATGTATCTATCTATCTATCTATCTATCTCTTTGGTCTGTCTGTCTCTCTCTCTGTCTGTCCATCTATCTATCGCTCTCTTTTATCTATCTGTCTACCTATCTATCTGTCTCTCTCATCCATCTATCTACAGCTCTCATCTATTTATTTATCTATCTATCTGTCTCTCTCATCTATCTATCTGTCTCTCTCATCTATCAATCTATTCATCAGTTTGTCTCTCTCGTCCGTCTGTCTATCCATCTATTTCTCATCTCTCTATCTATATGTCTTATCTATCGCTCTCTTCTCTCTCTCATCTATCTGTCTGCTATCTATCAATCTGTCTATCTGTCTCTCTTATCTATTTATCTATCTCATATATCTTTCTATCTCTCATCTATCTATCTATCTATCTATCTATCTATCTATCTATCTATCTATCTATCTATCTAATCCATCTATCTGTCTCTCTCATCCATCTATCTGTCGCTCTCATCTATCTATCTGTCTGTCTCTCTCATCTATCTATCTCATCTATCTTTCTGTCTTTCTCATCTGTCTATCTGCCTCTCATATCTATCTATGTATCTTTCTCATCTATCTATCTCTCATCGAAAACACATGAAGTATGCAGTTTTTAAACACTTATGTGGTCTTTGAATCCTGCATGCAGTTTTTAAAATGTGTTTTTCTTAATTTTTGTTCAAAAGTATAACCGAACACACATTTTTACCACAATTTTCAGCGGCGGTTTTCAACACATGGTACAACATTTGACAGCGCTTTTTAATGCACCCGATCATTGTGATGGGTGAGGAAGTGTGTTAAAAAAACGTGAAAACATAAAACAGACACCTCTCAAAAAAACGCGTCGTTAGGAACACCCTGTTCGAACTCAGGTCTAAGTAACCCCATTAAAATCAATGGAAGCGTTGTTAGTACCGCGCTCGGGGCACCCGTGGAAAAAAGCCGTGTGTGAGAGTGGCCTAAGGAGCTACAAGCAAGTTTTTCTGTAGTGCAAGGTCCTGTAGGTCCTCACGGCCTCCCTGCAGTGCTAAACGTAATGGCCTGCACTACCTTGTAGCAGCTCCATGGTGACTCTGCCTGGCGAGTGCAGACGGCATTTATCTGCACTGGACGTGCAAGTAAGGCAGAGCTGGCATACAGCACTGCTGAGCGCTGCTGTGCCACATCTCAGCGCTGGGTGTTGAGGAAGGTGGCAGCCGGCGGACTACACTTGGGAGCGGTATTGAGCGGGGAAGCAGTGTCATGAGCAGGGGGCAGGGTGGGAGCAGTGTCAGGGGCGGAGCTTGTTGCTGGCAGCAGCGCCGGGGAAGAGGGGGGAAGCCACAGTGTAATGAGCGGAGCTTGTTGCCGGCAGTGGCGCAGGGATGCATTCTCCCAGGCCACAGTGTGCACGCATTTTTGCCTGGGCTGCAGGGTTAGGGTTAGGGATTACTTTTCCTCTTAGCCTTACATTCTTTGTGGTTGATGCTTCCATGTTACCGCTTTAACACGAAAGCATTAACAGCTAATAAAGTAAGCCTAACACAAACACGAATCCCTAAGCCTCACCCTGTAGCAAAAAGCTATGCAGACGCTGCTGCTAGGACCTGCTTGAATGTAGCCAATCAGAATCTTGGGGTGTGATAGCAGGTATTCCTGCATCAAAGCCCTGTCAAACTCCTAGCTTCCGTTGGCGTCAAGATACAATAATACCCTTGGGCTGTACATTAAATACACAAACACTAACAAGAGCTGGTAAGCAAAAAATAATAAGAATACCATGCATACTTTTTGTGAAATCCGCCACCACAGATGTACAAAAAAGTCCCTAAGTAATACCTAATTATACAGCAGTCTGTTTGGAAAGTCTTATAAAATCGTCAAGCTCATGATTACTAATATAGTAAATGTATATATCTAAGTTATTACGTCATTGATGTTTTTTTATTATAAAAGTAAATGAAAAGAGGGCAACATAAAGCTAATTCTCCAAACAGTCACCAGTTCTCCTCCACACAATCCCCATCGACCTCCACAGTCCTCCACATAGTCCCCCATTGTCCTCCAAACAACTTCCATTGCCCCCCCCCCACTGTGTTCCCAAACAACCCCCATCATCCTCCACTGTACCCAGAAACAACAGATTCGTCTCTTACAATTTCAGCCTGTGTGCCCCACCCTCACGCTGTGACTGTGATCGCTACACCCCTGCCCTTACTAACTAAGTAAGAATCTTTACTTTCCTTGCCAAATCCCCACGAGCCCATGTAATCTCTAATGGTATAACAAAATTCAGAATTTAAGTAGGTTTTGTTTTGGGCTGCATTCATAGCCATCATTGGCCGCAAGTTGGATACCCCTAATATAGAAGGTAATGATAATTAAACTTTTCAGCAGCCACAGATGGTAGAACCTCTAGCTAATCCAATGCTGAGGCATCATGAGTGTTTACAGTGGGTGTTGCTGTTAAAGGGAACCTGTGATGTTCCCTCATAGCTCCATAAACTAAGTTATGGTCCTGTTAGTGGAGGTGACAGAGAGCCGGGTGAAGTATATTTTATACTCGCCTGCTCCCTCAATGCTGTGCTGTCGCTTTTCGCAGATTGCTTGGTGCTAAAAAATCGGACTTTTTTTTAGAGTCCCATGCAGGCTTTCTCTTATACAAGTCTATGGAAGCGGTACAAGCATGTGACTCTGTAAAAAGTCAGATTGTCCAGCTCTACGTGATCTTCACTGGGTGACACCGCTGGATCACGAGAGCAGGTGAGTATAAGGCCCAATGTCCATGGGCGGATTTGAATTGCGGAATCCGCAGTTCAAGCCGCCCATAGGGAAACATGGGGTCCGCAACTGAATTAAAGCATGTGGATTTGATTTGCAGAACTTTGGGTGCAGAAATCAAATCGCAGCATGCTCCATTTCAGTGCGGTTACCGCATGGACGGCTTCCATTGAAGTCAATGGAAGCCATTCCATCTGTGGCCCATCTGCGATTTCAATGTCAAAGCAGAAGTTTGGAGAAAAAAAAACACCCTACTGCGTACATGCACCCACGCTTCCGCACAAATCCACAGTAGAAGAAAATCAGATAAAAGAAAAGTAGATAAAAGAAAATCTGAACAGGTAAGCAGGGTCCTCAGCTGCGGGCAGGGTTGGGTTCCGCTGCAGGCTCCCACATTCAGAACCCAACCCGCCCGTGGACATTAGACCTACAACATACATCACCCGGCTCCCTATCACCTGTCCTAACAGCATTTTAACTTAGTTTATAGTTCTTTGGGGACATGACCGGTTCCCTTTAAGGATAAAACACTTGAGTGCACAAATTTTCCAAGAAAAGGTCCATCAAGACCAGTGTGAAAGTCATTATGCACGGATAGTGTGGCCATAGCTGGGTCTTAGCAGTATCAGACCCCTCCAGGAATTACTGTTTTAAGCTCAAAACAAGAAATGTGGTGGCATGGCTTGGCAAAGTATTTTCGAACATTTCTGCAAGCTAGGGCATTGAAGAACAGTGATGTTGGCTGGAGTGAGCTGCCATATGTGTACAAGAAGATTGACAGCTAGAATATGATCGGTTGCTATGAGAACAAGACGAAGTTTCTTGCATTATCTATATAAACGATGGCGGGTAAAAATGTAACATCAAATATTCCGTGGTGAGACGGCTTCCGTTCCTGATAATATTTCGTATGTTGAGGCATTTGGGAATAATGGTGTCACTGTGTGTGTGAATTGCGTCTGGTGGCGGTGTCATGATGCAGGTTATTGGAGAAGTATTCTTATCTCTTATTGACAGAAATCTAGAGGAGCTCTAATGTGATCACCTAACTCTTCTGCTAACTCCCCCACTTTTTCAGACTTTTTTATAATTTTATGCAGACAAATATAAATCTGGGAAAGTTTTTCTGTTTCCATGGCGATCTGGGGCTGATGTGTGAGAGAGCGAACTACAAGTTGCTATGGAAACTAGGCAGAGATTCATCCTGAACACCCTTCCCCCAAACAGTGTTACACCGCTCACCCTCGTACTCCGTACTTCTGAGCCTGCTCAGCCCTGATACCATTCCGTCCTGATGTCACTGCTGCAGCCTCCATCCTGTGACCCCGCTGCCCTAATGTATGCTGTGTCAACCTGCCAGTGCCACCTTTACACATTAACACTGCCACCTCCACTGATAGTGCTATTGGCACGCCTCCGGTCCACCCACACACGGAGTCACACTGTCACCCTCCTCCTGCAGTCTGTTATCACACACACACCAACACCTTGCACAGAGCACAATGCTTGCCCACAAGTAACCTCTCCATCCACAGCTGGCACAGGTATATGTATTTTCAATGCCATCAAATTCAAGATGTCTCCATTAGTTTCAAAATGTGTAAAAAAAAAAAAAATCTTCATGGCACCAAGTACATCTGCAAGTATTAACCATATCCTTGCCAGCAAGCGAGAAGAATGTTCCTTACGCCTAATTCTATTTTTTGCTATATGGACATACGAGTCATTGCTAATGGATCCAGCTATTAATGTCAATGACCTTCCATATGCTTGTGTATCTATAAATGGGGAGTTAGACTGTAGGCTTTAGCGGGAAATGGACATGTATGTGCTCTGTGATATGTCAATGTAAGGAAGGGCTGATAATGAACAGCAATATGTTAACAGTATTCTTCATCTCTCCCTTCTTTGTTCCCGTCATACATTCCCACTTTGTATTTCGTTTCCAAGCCCTCCTCCTTACGACTCACCTTCTCTCATCTCACTCTCTTTTCCATCTTTCCCCTTCTCAGAACGCCCACGCTTTTCCATGCCAATAGTTTGTTCTGCCCTCCATCTTATTTCCCCATCTTCGGCAATGTGTTTTCAGATTATTATATTCTACCTCACCGGCTCCTATTTCTTGCTGGTAAATTGTTACCTTTTCACTATACAGGCACATAACTTGCACTCCAACGTTCTTGGGAAAATAAAAGGTTTGTAAAAAATGCTGCAAGATGAAACTGCAACATATGTATTCCACATACATGAATTCTATGGGCAGAATTGTAGACCGTTTCGGTACATGCAGTTTTCTGCATTACAAGCAGCCTCTGCAGTGTGCAGTGAGGGTGGAGGGATAAGAAGGCTGAAGGAAAGACTAGATAGGAAGGAGGGAACACAGAGGTGCCGCTCTCTTATAACATAATTACTCAATGACCGATGTCCGTGACAGGTAATGGGAACATGTGTAATGCATTGTTTTGTGTGTACGTCTTTACAAACAGTGTAGCAGTGACACATGGTGACGCACACACAAGTGATGGATGATTAGACTGCTAGCTACAAGGCAAATTAAGACCTCTAAAGGGTTACTCTCATTTTACACATTTACGTCTTATCCACAGGATATGTCAAATGGCGCGTAGACATTTGGAGTTGCGGAAACAGCATAACACAAAGAGCATGACTGTTTCCGTAATCCTAGCCACCTGTCCATTCATATGCCACCTGGTTGCAGCGGCCACCTCATTAAGCACGCCCGTTTTGGAGATAGTTGCAATCCCAGAGGTGGGACCCACACCTATCAGACTTTTATGACATATCCTGTGGATATGACATAAAAGACCAAGATGGGAATACCCCTTTAACATGCTTGTGTGCCTACAGTTAAAATAAGGAAGAGATTACTTTTTCAGTTGAGTTGTTCTGAACATGTATATCATAGACTTGATATAATGTGAATATGAATTTGAATACATTTAAGATTGGATTGTATGAAATAGTAATTATTACGTTCGTGTGGGCAAACGAGCACCGGGTTCACACAAACGTGACTCAGAAAGGATAGGGAACACCAGGTAAACTACCACAGATTAGCACCTCTCCCTATCTTCTACTAGGCTTAGTAACACAGACCTACCTGAGCGGGGACATCACCCCAATAAAGGGCGACCCAGTGATCTTCGGATCTGGGCCTTAGCTGCTCCTAGGAACCCACGCACCCTGGATAGAACACATAAACATGCCACCACCGACAGAGACAACTGGATAGGGTAAGAAGACACACTGAGCCATAATCACACCATACAGCAGCCAAAATGCAAATACTAGTAGCAGATGTTAACTCTAAGAATGGCAGGTATTAGTTGACATTTTGATCAAAATATGGAAGCCAGCAGGCCACTCCACGGCTCCTGGCTATACTGCTAGTCCGTACACTAACCAGGAGTCAAGCGACACAAACAAACACAAACCTTTCTTGCAGCCACCACAAACAGAACCTGCTCACAAAACAGAGAGAGAATGATAAGAGAGGAAGCTGACCACACCCACACCTGGGAAGACAGCTCTTATGTGTACTGACCAAGAGTGATTGGCTGGCTGGCTGACACACATAAACCCAGCCAGCACAATCCCCCACACATGAGCAGGAAAGCTGCAGATCATCTGTAGTACCGCAGATCTCAGGAGACAGACGTAACAATTATTTCCTCTGTATATGGAGTAGTTACGTAGGGCAAAAAGTGTATTAAATACCATTGTAGGAACATTGCAAACCTTGAGAAAAGTTCAGCGCTCACTGAGGTGGTATATAAGACGAGATAGGCAGTCTCAGGGCCTAAAAGTCAGTAGTTTGCTAACAGATGAAAGAAGGGGTAAGGGGGCAAAACCCCCCCAAAGAGGCTAGTCCTGAGCAATATTATGCATACAACTCTAGGGCTCGTAGCACTGCAGTAGGGTGCTGCTTCTAGCAGTCAGGCGATTGACTGTTGTAAAAAGGGGAATAGGAGTGCAGCAAAGGTCAGACAGATGCTGGTGGTAGTAGATTCTGGTATTAGGCAGACAGACAGGGTGATCTGCTGTGAGAGACTGTGAATGCTGAACAGTATTTGTCTGGATACCTGGGTTCGACATATTGGGGATCTGATAGATGGTTTGCTGTGTAGGACTGGGGAACACCTCACAATCATGGTGCACATCAGTACCAAAGTCTGTGGGATATGGAAGGTGTTTTAAAATGGCTTTAAAAAGATGGAAAGAAGCACAAGTCTAGGACATTCAAAACTGTGTTTTAAAAAATACTATCAGTGCCATGACTGTCACTAGAAAGACAGCGGGAGCTTAGGGAGGTAAAGGAAATCTGTCACAAGCTACAGGCAGCATGAAATCCAGACAGGCACCCACATTAGAGAAAAGTGTTTAACATAGTTTGCAACAGAGTCAGAAATGGGGAGAATAGTCATTGGGGCGTCTCCCCTTTGGCTTCTCCCTGCCCAACTCATTTAGATTGACAGGTTTCTCCTTGTATGCAAGTAGGGAGAAACCTGTCAATCTAGCCAAAGCAGGCAGGGAGAAACCAGAGTGGGTTGCCAAATCACTTCTCCCTGTTCCTAACTCTTTTTGTAAACTGTGTTCTCTGAAACGCCACAGCATGTCAGAGTAAAGAATACCTCTCTAATGTGGCGCCTGTCTGGATTTCATTCTGCCCATAACAGGTTCTCTTTAAATAAATGGCTTAGAAATTGGCATAGAAAGGAAGGGTTTGGGTTCATGGAGAACTGGGTTGACGTCTGTGTTGGTTACAAGGTCTGTGAGAGGGATAGTCTGCACATAAATGGGGAGGGTGCAGTTTGCTAAGGGAATGGATGGCTAAACACAGGAGAAGCTTTTAAAGTAGGATCTGGAGGGAGGATAGATGGTTGTACAAAATAGAGGTAGATAGAGCAGCTGGAGTGGGATACAGAAGGAGTTAATAGAGGATTTAGTGTGGGCTGGGCTTAAGGATAGTAGGAAGATGAGTAAGAATAAATGTGTGCCAAAGAAAATTAAAGGTGTTAGTAATAGCAAGTGGTTGCTTGTGAATACAAGAAGTCTTGCACATAAAATGGACGTACTGAAGATTCTAATGACAGGCAGATTTTGATGTAGAGGACATAAATGAAACCTTGCTGGATGAGAGCGATGACTAGGTAACAAAAAAAGTGGGGTTTGTACAATACAAGGTCTGCTGAATACTGGGGAAAGCTATCATAATGTGGAGTCTTTATGACCATTATTCTTATCTAATAAAGTTATAGGGAAAAAAACCAATGTATTCTAGGGACTCGAATTGTAAAAAAATCTTTCTATAAAAATGCCGTAAAGCTTTGGCAAAATAAATGTCAGAAAATATTTTTCCCTCCTTCAAATGCAGAGGATGGATATGGATTTGTCGCTGAAGACAATCCAGTTCCGCTTCATAGCAGTCCAGTTTTGCCATTCAAGACACCACTGCAAACAGAGTTGATGGGTGGTGGGTGTCAAAGGCACTACATGTAATGGGCACCATGAGACCAAATGTCCTTCAACCAAGCACCTGGAAATGGTTCCGACAGACAGGGCCCTGTAACAATGGTGCCACCTGTCTGTGGATGGTGGGTAATGATAACGAAAAAGTTGGAGCTACTCGTGCTTGTTGGACGATCAGGCAATCCTCTCTACTGGTGATCTGTTGAGGGCATCCTCAGCCCGGTCGCCTTGTGTTTATGCCGTCACGCATACACTAGTCCAAACACCTCCTAATAGTCTGGTCAGAACGACCCAGGTGGCAGCAATTTGTTGATGTGACCTTCCAGCTTCTCACATTTCAGCAATACTCAAACTCTGATAACTGGCCGAAATCTCTATGCTTGCATCATAGATGCGTCTAGTGGTCAACAAGCTCTACCTATGCGGAAAAAGAGGTCCACTACACACAAGGAGCCTCTTGAGAGCCTGGCTATAGGCCAAGGGTGGAGCCACTTTTAGGGCTTCAGGTGGTAAAACCGTTCATCTAATCCCACCACAACTCTAATCATTTGCATATCAGCTTGAGATGTAACTGCATGCTGAGTTTTGCAGCAAAACGACAACTCCTAGATGCTTGATTTTTTTTGACAAGGAGTGCAGGCTGAGTCTTATTAAAGTGAATGGAAGTCAGCCTGCAGTACCAACTCTGGACATTGCACAATGGCCTTCATGCAGCAAAACAGCTAGAAGTGGGACAACTCCTTTAATTCATCATCTGCCAGGATGATCTGTGGACAAGGCTCCACTAAGCATTAAAGCAACCTTTTCCAGCTCTACTGTAGTAGGCACGAAAGACCTGACCTTTTGCGTGCATGTAGGCAGTGTCTTATACAGTGATGCATTTAGTGCAAGTGTGAACTTTCACAAGGTGCATGCATAATAGCGGCATGATTAACCCATACTACAACAGCCTAACAGGTGATTACACACTACAGGGTTACAATGAAATAGACACTTTCCACGTTGTATAGAAACAAAACCGTTAAACAGGTAGATAGGCAGTATGTGCAGTAGCATGGAGTTGGGATGAAAGTCTTTGCGACTGCAGTTTTTCGTTACTTCACACTGGTTGTTTATGAAAAAGAAAAAGTTCAGAAAGACACCTTTAGCAAAAGAACACGTGGAACGTGTACATGAAAGTGCTCACACTTCTAACTTAGTTATACAAGCAAAGACATAAAATCCATGGAAGTATTTTCGCTATATCAATAATACTGAGGTTTCTATATGATGTTGAAAATGTGAAATTTCTTTTATGGTAACCCTGCATAAAAAATACCAAACTAAATAAATAAAAACATAAAATGTATGCAGTCTCGTTCATATAGATTTTATTCTCAAGAATAATCAATACATTCTCAATGCATATATTCCCCCACCTAATATTTCCCACGTGTTCATTAATCCAATCGTGACGTTACCTTTTAGTTTTTCAAATATATTTCACACATGGACACCTAATCATATACTCAACCATTTTAGATCTACAATTCAAGTGGGTCCCTATGTGAATCACAAACGGTGGAGGATTTTAGGACTTAAAGGAAGTCTATCAGGTTATTTTTGCCATATAAACACAATATAATGTCAGATGTGGAACTTCACGAGGATTAAAACTGTACAATTGTTTCCTTCAACTCTTGCTCTCATCCAGAGAAATAGCTTGAGAAGGGCTTCATGCACCATATGTTAATTAGTGGTTGACCATCCGATAAGCGGTTAACCTCTCTAGGCAGTTTACCTCCTACTTTTTCTCCTTCTTCCACTAAAGAATACCCCCTTGTTCACTGTGTGATATCTCCAACTCCGCCCACTGGAGATGTCATGCATTCCACATACGGTGTTTGCACTGTGACTTCCTCTTGCTCTCGAATGACATCACTCGCATGTACCATCTACAGTCTGGCAAGGTGCGCTGTCTGTGGAAATGCAGCAATTGGAACTGGAGACGTAGCATGTGTTGCGGGAAGCCCTTCTCGGGCTATTTCGCTGGATGAGTGCCAGTTTTCTTCCTCATGAGGTCCCACATCTGCCAGTATATGGCAAAAATAACTAGACAGACTTACTTTAATTACAGACAGAACAATTAAAGCACATAAACATCCCTTGAGGATGGTTACAAAACCAGTTGGTAGTAGAGGGTATACTACATCTAAATTCACTTTTCACAAGTTTGGTGCCCTTAAATTTGGTGTTTTTTTTTATAACAAGACTAGGATTTTCAACAATAGCTTTAAAGCGACCCTCTGGTTTCAAGGCAAAATTTTGTCCTGAGACCAGAAGGAGCAGATATTCTACCTGCTGTTCTCTTCTGTGCTGCTGCACCTGTCATCCACTGGTAACAAGTCCCATTTTCATCTGTCCAAGATGGCACTCATAATCTTCAGACTATCTAATCCCTAAAGTCTTTGACTTCCTATGTCATATATGTTAGAGATGGGGTTACCACTGGGGGCTCCGGGGTCCGGTTGTTGTGGGCTGCTCGTCCTGGCACTGCGGGGGCCCAGGCTGGCGGTGCTGTACGGGGTTCCCCCACTCTGGTGGTGGTCGGTCGCAGTGACAGGGTTCCCTGTCCATCTGCCCCAGCCAGTCCTTAACAGAAACACTGGCCAATATTGCTGCTGGGAACATGTTTCGACCTTCCCGCTTGACCCCTGATATGGAGGCGGTTGCTGCCCTTGCCAATCAGGTGCAAGCCTTAACAGGGCTGGTGCAAGATCTGTCGACTCAGCTCCAGCAACAGGAGCAGACCGTTAATGGTACGCTGTGAGTAAGTTATTGAATCTTTGGCAGGGCAGACGTCCTGCGGAAGAGTTCTGCTCCCAGTTTTGGCAGTTTTGTGTGGAGTCAAGATGGAATGACCGCGCTCTGAAAGATTTATTTCTGACTGGGTTGTCTGAGTCTGTTAAAGATCTATTGTTGTCGCACCCGGAACCCGAGACATTAGAACAGGCCATGACAATCGCGGTAAAAGCCGACCATCGTCTTAGGGCCCGATGCAAGACTCGAACCGACCCGGTCCGCAAATCCGCCCTTGACCTCAGCGACCAATGAAGGTGAGGCAATGGAAGTGGGCTCTATGTCCCCAAAGAGCGCAAGGAATTCCGGCTAAGGAATCGATTATGCCTGTATTGTGGAGGTCCAGGTCATTGGGTCACCAACTGCCCCAAGAAACAGCCGTCCGAAAACTTCCGCTCCTAGGCGATGTCCGGAAGGATCGCCTAGGAGTTCAGGTACTTCCAGAATGTTCCAAATTGTTTGTGCCGTTCTCTATTTCGTATAATGCTAATCACCTCAATGGTTGTGCCTTTATTGAATCGAGGGCCACCACGAACTTCGTTAATTTTGAATTTGTCAAGTCTATGTCTGCATGTCTTTTACCGATGAATCCTCCCATCCGGGTCTCGGGTATTGATTCCACTCCGTTATCAGCAGGGTTAATCAATAAGAGGACTCCTGAACTAGTTTTTTTGTAGGGGCGCTACATTCAGAGGTGTGTTCGTTCCTGGTGATGGAGAGCCTTTCTGTTGATTTAGTCCTTGGGTTACCATGGCTCCGGCTTCACAATCCCGTTTGATTGGTCCACCTCTGAATTAGTACAGTGTGGGCAAGGTTGCCATGAGCATTTGGTCTCTGTCCAGGTGCATTCCACTGAGTGTAAGGTAAAGGGGTTACCTCCGTATATTGAGAACTTTTCTGACGTGTTTTCTAAACAACTTTCTGAGACGTTGCTGCCGCAGTGTGAATGGGATTGCAAAATCGATCTTATTCGCAGGAGCAAGATCCCCAAGGGGGAATATATAACGTAACAGTCCCTGAACGCGAGGCGATGAAGGAGTATATTACGGAGAGTCTTGCCAAGGGACATTTACGTCCTTCCGAATCACCCGCAGGGGCAGTGTTATTTTTCATGGAGAAGAAGAATGGTGGCCTTAGGCCATGTGTTGATTATAGAGCCTTGAACAAGATAACCATCAAGAATTAGTACTCTTTACCCCTAATTCCTGACCTCCTCAACCAGGTCGTAGGAGCCCGTTGGTTCTCCAAGCTCGATCTTCAGGGGCGCCTATAATCTCACCCGTATCAGGGAAGGGGACGAATGGAAAACAGCGTTTAATACTCCTTTGGGGCATTTTGAATGTTTAGTCATGCCTTTTGGGTTATGTAACGCACCAGTCATCTTTCAAGGGTTTATGAACACCATTTTTTCAACATCCTGAGCACGTACATGGTTGTATATTTAGATGACATTTTGATATTCTCTTCTGATTGGGAGAGCCATGTCAAGCATGTACGGACAGTTCTTTCTCGCTTTCGAGCCCATCATTTGTATGCTAAGTTTGAGAAATGCCTGTTCGGGGTACAGGAGGTTGCTTTTCTGGGATATGTCATTTCTCCGTCAGCCATCTGGATGGACTCGGATAAGGTCAAGGCAATCACCGAATGGGTGCAACCCACCAAAGTTACAACGCTTTTTGAGGTTCGCCAACTTTTATTGGAAATTTATTAAGAACTTTTCGGTGGTGGCCAAACCCTTGACTGACCTGACCAAAAAGGGGGCTAGGGTTGATTCCTGGTCACAGGAGGCTGTTAAGGCCTTTACACTTCTCAAGAGGGCTTTTTCTACAGCACCGATTTTGGCTCAGCCAGATCTATATCGCCCATTCATCATTGAAGTGGATGCTTCTAAGCATGGTGTAGGGGAAGTTCTCTCGCAGGAATCTTCTGGCCGACCTGCTCTCCAACCCTGCGCATTTTTTCCAGGAAGTTCAATCAGGCAGAACGCAACTATGATATTGGCAACAGGGAATTATTGGCCATAAAATGGGCACTTGATGAATGGAGACATTTTTTAGAGGGCGCTCGTCATACACTGACCATAAGAATTTAGTTTATCCAGAGTCCGCCAAGCGCTTGAACGCTCGTCAGGCCAGGTGGGCATTTTTTTTTTTGCGTTTCAATTTTGTAGTCACATATGTGCCTGGGTCCAAGAATGTCAAGGCTGATGCCTTGTCACGCAGCTTCAGCGTATCTGAGTAAGAGGAGACTCAGCCGGAGAGTATTCTGGGCCCGGGCGTAATGGTAGCTGTCCTTACCTCCGAGACCTCTGTTTTACTCCTGACGGCTCAGCAGTCTGTTTTCGAAGGCCTTCTGGAGAGGAGGTTATTCGTTCCTAGTGCTTTGCAGCTTCTCATATTGAAGGAAGTTTATTTGTCGGTCTTGGCAGATCATTCAGGAGTCTGAAGCACTCTGGAGCTGTGTGGCCACCTTTATTGGTGGCCACAAATGTCTCGGGATGTCAGGGAATATGTTAAGTCCTGTCTTATTTGTGCCCGAGGGAAGAGTATACGGAGACGGCCTGAAGGTCCGCTTCTTCCCCTTCCCGTTCTGGAGAAGCCATAGACCCATCTGTCGATGGATTTTATCACCGACTTGCCCAAGTCCCAGGGGTGCTTGAAATAAAAGATCAGGACAGCGCTCCTCTTTCTGGCAC
This sequence comes from Eleutherodactylus coqui, assembly GCF_035609145.1. Classification (NCBI taxonomy): domain Eukaryota; kingdom Metazoa; phylum Chordata; class Amphibia; order Anura; family Eleutherodactylidae; genus Eleutherodactylus; species Eleutherodactylus coqui. Next base: position 164,577,204 of record NC_089837.1, on the reverse strand, counting down.
CAGTGGAAACGATGATCATATGAGAAAATGTAAATGACTTACCCGGTGTAGGTGGAAAGAGCCCCCCCGTCCGTGTGAGAGCCCTCCCACCTAACACCTCCGGGTCCTGGTCGGCACGTAGAATCGATTGATGGAAATCCAGAGGATTCAAAAAATGAAAAAATGGTTCCCCAACCCCCTGTAAGATACAGGGAGGAGCTAGCCTAAGTTTGTTGTATCCCCAGGTTTAGGGGCTCAACTCCTTAAAAAGGCAGTAATGAAGAAATGGATGAAAAAGTATAACTTGGGCGCTCCAAGGAACCATTTTTACCATGATTTAAAATGCAGGTATTGCCAGTTAAATTTATTGTAAAAAATACTGAAGTGGAACAAATATGCAAACATGCTGCAAATATGCAACGCGTTTCGTCGCAAACTAAGGCGACTTTACAATAAATTTAGCTGGAAATACCTGCATTTTAAATCATGGTATAAATGGTTCCTTGGAGTGCCCAAGTTATACTTTTTCATCCATTTCTTCATTACTCCCAGGGGTGCTTGGTCATCTTGGTGGTAATCGACAGATTTGCCAAGATGGCGCATTTTACTGCTCTTAAGAAGCTTCCGTCCGCTCCTGAGTTAGCCTCCATATTTTTCAAGTAGATTGTGCTTCTGCATGGGGTTCCCAAGGATATTGTCTCCGACCAGGGAGTCAAAATTGTTGCCCGGTTTTGGAGGGCTTTTTGTAAGAATATAAGTATCGGTTTGTCATTTTCCGCGGCCTTCCACCCGAAGTCTAATGGGCAGATGGAACGTATGAACCAGGAACTAGTTCAGTACCTCAGAATGTACGTGAGCGATTGTCAGAGTCTCTGGGTCAACTATTTAGCGTTGGCTATATTTGCTATCAATAACCACACACATTCGATTTCTGGTGTTTCTCCCTTCTTCTGTAATTTTGGTTTTAATCCCAGTTTTGTGTCATTCCGCTCTTTCTCTGGCAATTCTTCTGCAGACACTTGGGTCCAGGATATGCGGGAGGTGGGAGGGAAAGTGTGGGGCAACCTAGAGCAGTCCAGGGGTGCGGTGCTGAGGAAGAGCAGAGGTACATGTACCATTTCGAAACTTTTTTCTGTGGGCCAGTTGATATACTTGTCTTGTAAGAATCTGAAGTTAAAAGTGCCTTCTTTGAAGTTGGCTCCCCGATTTGTGGGCGCCTTTCCAGTCACAAGAATGATTAATCCTATGGTATACGAGCTGGTACTGCCGGACACATGGAGAATCTATAGGGTTTTCCATAAGGCGCTCCTTAGGAGGTACGTCTCTCTTTTTCAATTAATTCCTTCCGAAGATAGGAAAACTGCAATTTTCCGCGATTTGGAGTATTTGCAAATTACTGGGAACTTTTCAGCTTCCCATGATGTTACTACTGGACTGGCCAGCTCTCTCCATTGTACTGTCTCTCCTGAAGTGTGAAAAATGGAAGGAAGTATAATCCCCAATCGGTCAAAGCCTAGGACTTGAATGGCTGCAGCATTCTTTAGTATACTTCCTTGCTAAGTCTTCATGCTATCAGGGACTCACTTTCCTGTTTAGCCCATATAATTGTGATAGTTTTATTTTGCTGCATACAGTTACTAGTAATTTGGAGACTTATTTCGTTAGATTTCCATTAGCTCTATAATTTGTCATCATGTTTTTTTTCTAACCTGGCTGATTCAGGTGTGCTCCAGTGATCCTGCTGTCTGGGTTTCACGGGTTTCTGTTTAACGAAATTGGTGATTTTATTCTTTACTTCATGTTTTCACCTTCTTCATTTTCATTGCCAAGGATTCGGAGAGCTGCTTCTTACTTTGAAGAGAGTTTTCACTTCCTCAAATTGCCAGTGGCTGATTGCTTTCAGGTAGTTTTGCTTTTATATGTGTGACTTTGTGTTTTTGTGCATTTTTCTGCCTTCCCCCCAATCTGGTTCCCCCATTCTTGCATGCTTGTCTTCCTTCATGCTCCTTTTCCTCCTCTCCTTTTCCCCTTCCCCCCTTTTTTCCCTATTCCCACATTTTTTTTGTTATCATGGTCACTCTAAAGATTTGGTCATGTGATGTTAAAGGATTCAATGAACCCCGCAAATGTAATCAAATTCTATGATCCCTTCATAAGCAAAAAATCTCAGTGGCTTTACTCCAGAAGACTCACTTTCAGCTTAATCATCTCCCAGCTTGTAGGAGCTAAAGGGGGTCTCTGTAGTTATTCATAAGGCCTTGCCACATATCATAATGGATGTTAACTCCGATCACAACAGCAGATATATTTTTGTTGCACAGAAAGATGGTTATGATGAACGTTTACTTCCCTAATCAGGGACAGGTTGAGTTTGCTTTCTCTTTGTTATGAGACTTGGAAGAGTTCATTGGTGGCCTACCGATTATATTGGGAAGTGACTTAAACTTCCCTATACATGCATTCCTGGACACTTCTTCTGGTAGGCCATCTCTTTCATATGGGGAATTCTTAAGAATTCTTTCCTTATGCTTGGTGGATGTCTGGCACACTCTTTTTCCTACCAATAAGAACTTCACTTTCTTTTCTCCTGCTAACCAGTCCTATCATTGTATTGACTACATTTTCTTTTCTCACTTGCACCTAGACCTGTCTCCCTTATCAGAAAATAGAATTAGTTCAATACCTGCTCTTAGTTTAATCTGGGCTACTCTCTCTGTTGGTAAGGATGGGTCCCCTAGAGGATTTTGGAAGTTGAACATAGTTTTTAGAGGAACTTGGTATGTGTGTCCACCATTTACTTAAGATAACTAGGTTCCTGGAAAGTCATTCCACTGACTCTACAAGCCCTCACGTTCAGTGGAAATCATTACAAGGTGTGTTATGGGGTATATTTATTCCCCACACCTCCAGTTTGAGAAAAATGTGGGTACAAAAGACATGGGATTTATTAAAGAAACTTTCCTCTTTGGAGAGTAAGCTTAAACGCTCCCTGTCTTTTGAAGACCATTTAGAACTTTGGTCTATCTGTAATGCCTTCTGTGAGTTGGTAGACCAGAAATATCATCTTAGAGATAGGATGAAGCGGCTTTATTATGAACATAGTAATAAGAGTGTTAGACTTTTTGCTCATTCTCTGCTTCCCTGTTATAGAATCATAGAATGATAGAGTTGGAAGGGACCTCCAGGGTCATCGGGTCCAACCCCTGCTCAGTGCAGGATTCACTAAATCATGCCAGACAGATATTTCTCCAGCCTTTGTTTGAACACTTCCATTGAAGGAGAACTCACCACCACCTGTGGTAACCTGGTCCACTTTTTGATCACTTTCACTGTCAGAAAGTTTTTTCTAATATCTAATTTGTGTCTCCTCCCTTTCAGTTTCATCCCATTGCTTCTAGTCTTTCCTTGTGCAAATGAGAATAGTGCTGATCCCTCTGCAGTGTGACAGCCCTTCAGATATTTGTAGACAGTGTTAAGTCTTCTCTCAGCCTTCTTTTTTTGCAAGCTAAACATTCCCAGATCCTTTAACTGTTCCTCATAGGACATGATTTGCAGACCGCTCACCATCTTGGTAACTCTTCTCTGAACTTGCTCTAGTTTGTCTATGTCTTTTTTAAAGTAGGGTGCCCAGAACTGGACACAGTAGTCCAGATGAGGTCTGACTAAGGAAGAGTAGGGGGGGATAATTACCTCACGTGATCTAGACTCTATGCTTCTCTTAATATATCCCAGAATTATGTTTGCCTTTTTGGCTGCTGCATCACATTGTTGACTCATGTTCAGTCTATGATCTATTAATATACCTGTCTTTTTCCTATGTGCTGCTTAGCCTAATTCCTCCCATTCTGTATGTGCTTTTTTTCATTTTTCTTGAACAGATGTAGGACTTTGCATTTCTCCTTGTTAAATATCATTCTGTTAGTTGCCGCCCACTGTTCAAGTTTTTCTAGATCTTTTTGAATACTCTCCCTCTCTTCCCTAGTGTTAGCTAGCCCTCCTAGCTTTGTGTTTTTTGGCAAATTTGATGTTTCCCATCAATTCCCTCCTCGAGATCATTTATAAAAATGTTGAACAACACTGAGCCTAGAACAGACCCTTGTGGTACCCCACTTGATACATTCTTACACTTGAATTGGCAACCATTTATGACCACTCTTTGAGTACGATCACCCAGCCACTTGTGAATCCACCTAACAGTTGCCTTGTCAATCCCATATTTGGTCATTTGTTCAATAAGTATAGTATGAGATACTTTGTCAAATGGTTTACTAAATTCACCACATTTCCCTGATCAACCCAGTCGGTGAGTCTGTCATAGAAGGAAATTAAATTCGTCTGGCATGATTTGTTTGTTATAAAACCCATGCTGGCTCTAGTTAATTACTCAATTTTCATCCAAGTACTTCCATACATGCTGTTTAATAATTTGTTCAAAGGTCTTTCCCGGTATAGAAGTCACGTGGACAGGTCTGTAGTTTCCTGGATCAACCTTCTTCCCTTTTTTGAAGATACGGACATTTGCCCTTTTCTAATCTTCTGGGACTTCTCCTGTTCTCCAGGAGTTTTCAAAGAATATGGCGAGTGGTTCAGCAATTACCTCTGCTGCTTTCTTTTGTATCCTAGGATGTAGTTCATCTGGGCCTGGAGACTTGAATTCATTTAAGTTTGCTAAGTGTCCGCACACCATCTCTCTGCTTATAGATATCCTGCATTATTTTATTCCCCCAATAGCACGGGAAAGATCAGTTGATGTTACATCTATTTTCTGACAGAAAACAGATACAAAATAGGAATTAAAAAGTTCGGCCTTCTCAACATCATTCTTAACCAGTTCACCATTTTCATCTTGTAAGCATCCAATAGCATCTTTGACATTTTTTTGCTTTTGACATTACCCCCCCCCCTAATTACCCCCCCCCCCCTAATTACCCCCCCCCCCAATTCATTTTTTATTGCTTTTGGCCTCTGTTGCAAGCCTCAATTCATTATTAGCTTTTCTGACACTTTCCCTACAGTTTCTACAGACCACATTATATTCTTCTTTAGATATTCCCCCCTCTTTCCATTTGATAAACATACTTTTCTTTTTAACGTGTGCGCACGTTCTGTGTTCATCCATCCTGGTCTCTTTAAATGCTTCCCATTCTTCCTTCTTTTAAGGATTGTTAATGATTGTGCTTTGAGAATCTCATTTCGCAATATTTCCCAACCTTCTTGGATATTTCTGTCCTTAAGAACATTCAGCAATTGGATTCTTCCTATCCTCTTTATGAGTTCATTGAAAGCCTTATGTGTCTAATATATGTTTTCAAAATTTTGTGTTTGTAGCTTTTGGCAACAGTGATCTAGGCACGCAGGAAAACAAAATGGTGGAGTCTAAGGTGATATTCACCACAAATGAGAGCAGAGGAGTGATAAAATTCTTGTTTCTGCAAGGAAAGTCCGCAAAGGATATTCATGGTGATATGTCGCAGACATTGGGGGATCAATGCCCTTCATATTCTACAGTTAAGAACTGGGTTGCCAAATTTAAAACGGGCACTTCAACATCAATGATGAGGAACGTCCTCGACGACTAAAGAGGTTGTTGTTCCGGAGATCGTCGATGCTGTGCACAACCTCATACTGGAGAATTGGCCAATTTCAGCTAAAGGAATAGCAGACATCATAGGGATTTCTCATGAAAGTGTTTGTGTCATTATCCTTGAACATTTGAACATGAAGAAGCTATCTGCAAAGTGGGTCCTCAAATATTTGACAACAGATCAGAAAAACATGCGAGTGAAAACATCCCAGTCCATTTGTCAGCGTTTCCGGACTGATAAGAACTTCCTGGATCGACTGGTCACTATGGATGAGACCTGGATTTATTTGTATGACCCTAAAACCAAGGAGCAGTCAAAAGAGTGGAGGCACAGTGGTTCTCCTCGCCCAAAGAAGTTCAGGGTGCACAAATCAGCCACTAAGGTCATGGCGACTGTGTTCTGGGATAAGGAGAGGCGTGCTGCTAGTGGACTACCTTCAAAATGGTTCCATTATCAATGCAAGGTATTACATTAAACGTTTGGATCAATTGAAGGCAGCTCTGAAGGCCAAAAGGCTCGGCAAGCTGTGCAAAGGAATCTTGTTCCTGCAAGACAAGGCCTCCGCTCACACTGCCCAAGCGACCACGGCAAAACTGGTGGAACTAGGCTTCCAGCTGGTTGACCACCCCTCTTATTCACCAGATCTAGCTCCCTCTGACTATCATCTGTTTCCAAACCCGAAGAAACCCCTCAAGGGTACCAAATTTGACACGATTTCTGATGCCATGGTTGCTACGGATGACTGGTTTGAGGCACAACCGAAATCCTTCTTATTGCAAGCCTTGCGGATCTTGGAATACCAATGTAAGAAGTCTGTTGACATCAGTGGAGAGTATGTGGAATAAATGTAAAGTTTCATCTTCCTATGTCGTTTCTTTCTGGGTAAAGCCAAAGACTTATTAGCACCCTCTCTCGTACAAGTAAACACAGTGCAACACAGTCAGAGGAAGACTACACATCAAGTGACTCTCAGGGGATGTCCTCTGATGAGAGTCATTCGTTCTCTGCTCCTGATGGTTCAGACCTTCATGACTTCTCCAGCTTATTCTTGCCTCTGCAGAGTGTTCCGCTCATTTATCTTTGGCTCCTCTGAAAACTGCAGCATACATTGTGTCAGTTGAAAATAATATTATACACACTGTGTCCCCTGAAATAAATTACAACACTCACTGTGCCCAGTGAAATAATTAATCTACACTGTGCCCCTAAAATGAATAATACACTGTACCCACAGAAATGTACCATGTCCCCTGAGATAAATTATAGTACACGCTGTGCCCCTGAAATTAGTTATCATCTTTACTTCTTTAGGTCCAGACCACTATGAAGACTTCTTCCAGCCACAACACATCTCTACACACAAATTCCCCATCATGCTGCTACTTCTCCTCTTAGCGTCCCCACACAGCAAACAGCCACAACTGTGCCCACCACAAAATAATAACGCCCCCTATGCGGCACCCAACACAGTAATGGCATGCTTTATCTACATGGAGAACCAGAAATTCCTGATGGTGGTGCAGTCAGTAGCGGTAGCAGCATCTAGTTGGTTTGATGGGGACAGGCTATTTGAAGGTTTAGATATGGGGTCCAGCCCTTTCAAGCTAGACCCCTGATTTGCACCATTGGTTCACACTTTGGATGGTATTTGATTATTGTGATTAGCACACCTGTGATTGTTCTCAGTAAGAGAAATCAAGTAATCTTGTAGATATGATACGTTTTAATGGCTAACAAAAATACATGATGTTATAGCGAGCTTTCGGACCTCTCAGGATCCTTCCCCCGACATAATGGAACAAATGTAAAGACGTATTTACTATAACACATGGGAGGGCACGGACATGGTGAACTTAATTTGCACTAGATAAATACTAGAGACAGAGGGTAGGAGGGCACAGACATGTTGGCATTAATAGCATTTAGGTAAATACCAGGGAGGGATGACCATAACAGTAAATAATTAGTCCAGTGACAAGAAATGTGAAATTTCTCCTTCAGATCTACAAACAAGGAAGATGGAGCAATACCTCTGCAGTCCAACTAGTGGATTGGAATATTCCTTCAAATCAATGTATTTTTACCAAATCTGTAAACAATGATTGGGAATAGCACCCCTTCTGGGAAGATGCCATCCCCTGACCCACTCACTCCCCAGGTGCCTTCACACACCCCCTGGGTGCTCTCCTTAAGGAATCCCCTCTTGACCTCCTTCAGACCTTTCATATTGTCCACTGATGCAAGAACCCCGATCCACGGTTCATTCCATTCTTGAGGGTATCAAAATGGCCATAAATTTATACTTCCAAATTCTTCTGAAATGCTACGACTTGAAGTTGCTTTTCAGTATGATAACTCCCTTTTTGTGTGTCAGAGGGCAATGCACTCCTGATTATAAAGTTCCTCTGATTTGGAGGTTGCCTGTGGCATAGGAGGGTAGGGTCCAGAGAATATGGTTTTCAGACGGTCATCCTTGTGTAGGGTGTGATGTAGTTTTGCAAAAAATGTTGCAGCATGTTCTATCTTGGCTCATATTACATGTCAAGACCTTGTATGGGGATTGGTGGCAAACAACAAGTACGCATGTCATTGCACAATTGCTGTGTACCCAAGTGAGAGAGCTTTGTGTGCAGCATGCCAGCACACGGATGTGTGAGCCCAACCTAAAGGTAAATATCCATGGTGCAGGCATTGGCAGTATACTGCTAATTGGAGTTGATTACAAGCCACCTAACATAGCAGAACAGGCTGAGGATGATGTGCTGCAACAAATGGAAAAGGCAGCAAATAAAAATGGGGTCATATTACTATCCTGGATTAATTGGAACATAGAGACCACATTGATTCTGCTAGAAACAGTAGGTTTTTATCCACAATGTAAAACACTTATTTCTCTCAGTTGATTGATAAACCTACCAGATACAATATCAGAATAGATACAATATGAAATTTGCAGGCCCTGGAGCATTTTAGCAGCAGTGCCCATAATATGGTAAGTTTCTAATTAATATTGAATAAAACATTAATTTTTTCAAATTGAAATCTGCATAGTTATCTATTAGGCCGCCTGCAGACGAGCGGGTCGGATCCGGCAGCGAGAAATCTCGCCGCGCGATCCGACCCCAGAGCCTGCAGGGGCGAGCGCGTACTCACCCGCGCCTGGCGGCCCCGGTTCTTTGATGTGCCGGCTGCCGCGCAGCCGGCGCATGCGCAGACCGGAGCCGGCGGCCAGGTGAGTGCGTGCTCCGCACAAAATTAGAACATGCCGCGGTTTGTTTGCCGCGCGAGATTTCGCGCGGCCAAACCGCGGCCGTCTGCATAGGAGTGCGTATTGTAATGCACTCCTATGCAGACTTTCAGCGGCGGAAATCCCGCGGGAAATCCCGCGGCGGGATTTCCGCTCGTCTGCAGGCGGCCTTAAAGATGTGATAAAAAGAGTTTCACTTATTATGCCTTTTGAAAAGATCCATGCCACATGTATGGACACCACAGATGCATTTGATGTTATGGCTTCCCTGGACTGCCTCCTATACCTCCTCAAATGTTATGTACATTCTTTCCATACCTAGCTGAGTTAATTTGACATTGATGGTAGTTTTTTTTATACTGTTGACATTGTGTTCTTTCATGTCAATGATTTTATGTGCAATTTACACAATAGTAGCACTGGAGCATATTGTGTTTCTAGAGCTCTCTACCACTTAACTTATATTTGTATATGCTTTCCTTCTTTTTTTCATTTGAACCAGCAACACTCCCCTGTGAGCATTGATATTTGCTGCTCTTTAATGCTGCTTAGATACATTTTCATAAAAGCTTAATAAAAGCCTTTGAAACTAAATATTAACCTTTAATATGCCTTAAAACTTTCATAATCCATATTATTATCAAAAATGATAAAAGCAACAATAGGAGGCGTTATCAATTAAAGTTATAGATCAAGGATGTGATGAAGGCAAGATAGGGTGTAGGGGGAAAGGTACGGTATTAGAGATGAGCGAGCGTACTCGGCCACGCCCCTTTTTCGCCCCAAGTACCGCGATTTTCGAGTACTTCCGTACTCGGGCGAAAAGATTCGGGGGGCGCCATGGGTGAGTGGGGGGTTGCAGCGGGGGCGAGAGGGAGAGAGGGCTCCCCCCTGTTCCACGCTGCTACCCCCGCTCCGCCACGCCTCCCCCCGCCCCCCGAATCTTTTCACCCGAGTACTGAAGTACTCGAAAATCGCAGTGCTCGATCAAGTAATTACTCGAAACGAGTACGTTCGCTCATCTCTATACGGTATCATTAACCTATTATATGTACCCTACCTCAGAAACAGGATTACCACCCTGACAAGAGCGATTCTAGACTTTAACCTCCTTATAATACTCTCTAATCCATAAGAAAGTGGAGAAAATTCCTTGGGGTCTATACAATATCAGAAGGGACCTGAATGATACCTGCAATGTCTACCAATATATGGGTTGAAAAACAAGCATGCACATCATTTCCCGGGCTGTGGAGTCAGAGTCAGTAGAGATGAACAGATTCTGGCTTAAATAAATAAATATATATATATATATATATATATATATGCATCAAGTTCTGCACTGAATGAATTACACCATATTTCCTTTCATAGGAATTTTGAAAAGTTTTGAAATGTCCTATAAATATATGTCCTATTCACCTAAGCCCCTATTTATCAAAAATATTAACATGGATGTGGAAACAGCAATAGAAAATTGGATTCCATATTTTATGTTCTATCTAAATAGTTTGATTATTTTATCATAAAGGTGATGAAAAGCCGGATGTTACCATTTTATTACAGTAAATTCATCACTTAATAAACATGTGTCATATATGAAGGAGTCGGAGTCTGAGAAAATTGAGGAGTCAGAGTTAGAGGTTTGGCTTATCGACTCCACATTCATTTCATTGCTACTCCAAGCAGTCAAAATATGTGCTAAGAAAATATATAGGAAGAATATAAGCCATCAATCATGAGAATATGCAGTGCTGAATATTCCTATAGATGCAAATCCAAAGGCAATTATATATCATGGAGTAACTCCAATCAGCCAACAGCTCCAGCTTGTAGCTTGCATACTTTTCTTTTTAGGCATACAAAGGGCTTCAAGTTGCATTTTATATATTCATGTGTCCGTTATTATTTAAGCAGCACCCTCAAGCTCTGGGGGGATGGGATTATATTAAGAGTGGTGTATGAAATGCCAGTCCTTATAATTGTAAAAGACCAAGGGAAGGCACAGCCAGCAACAGGAAACTAAGCGAGAAAACGCTCAGTAGTTGCTAGTCGCTTCATTTCAGGTCACTGAAATGAAGTGACTACGGAGCAACTTCTCGTTCAGTGTAAACAGATGACGTTGAATCTTTGAAGGTTTGCGGTGAATGGAGGCAGGCTGTCAGAAGAGGTCTCCACTCTTCACCTCTATTCATTGAACGACTATCGCTTCTGTGTGAGAGTGTAGGAGAGATAGTCATTAGGATGACTGTTGGGCCTTATATGCTTGACAGTTGTCCTGTGTAAAGGTAGCCTTGGGGGCCTCTTTTGGCCCTAATGACATTGGATACTCACCGTGGCATACGGTCTACTGAGGTCTGATACACTTCAGATGGTATATCCCTTCATTCATCTTGCAAATGTCTGGCATGGTTTTTTTTAAGAAAATTGATGCAATTCATGTTTTCTGACCCAACATTCCAGTTTGTCCCAAAGATGTTTAATGAGGTTCCGGTCCGGACTCTATGCAGGCCAGTCCAATCTTGGTACATCCATATGAAACCAACATAAAACTGCTTTGCATTTGTGACAAGGCACGTTGTTTTGGAAGTATTGCTGACTATTTCAAGTGTATTGCCACATTGTCAACAGCCTATTATTGTTCGGAATGTCAAAGTACACCTCTGTGTTCATGGGTCTTCCCACTATAATCAACAGGCTTAAACAATGCCAAGTGAAACATTCCCAGACCATAACGGAAAGTCAGCCATACTTAACTGTTGGCACAACACACTCAGACAAAAGGCAGCCAGTCACAGGAAGGGTGGAGTCGGAGGACCCTTGTTCTAGAGCGTTGCGGGACCTGCATCTACCAGACATTTATGGCTTATCCTATGGATAGTCCATAAATGTGTAAAATGGTAATACACCTTTAAGGAACAGAAAACAAAGAATAGTTAATAAATGGTGCATACTCAAAATGGGCTAAAGTCAGTAGTGGGGTACCACAAGGATTTGTGTTAGCTCTTTTTAATCTTTTAATTAATAACCTTGCGGATGAGATTGAAAGTAAAGTGTCAGTTTTTGCTGATGATACAAAACTTTGTAGGATGCTTAAAACTCAGTTTGATTGTAAAATATTACAGGGAGACCTAGAAAAACTGGCAGCACGGGCAAGAATATGGCAGATGAATTTTAATGTTGATAAGTGTAAACTGGTGCACCTAGGCCGCAGGAATTGTATTACTACATATACATTAAATTGAATATAACTGGAGATAAGAGAAGGACCTCAGTATTCTGGTAACAGGTGAGCTAGACAGCAGTACTCAATGTCAAGCAGCAGCTGCAAAAGAAAATATTTTTTTAGAATGTAAAAGAAGAGAGATAAAAGCCTGTGATACAAATGTAATATTACTCCCTACAGGTCCATTGTAAGACCACACCTCAAGTATGGGATTCAGTTTTGGGCCCCACATTTTAAAAAGTATGTAGGAGAGCTGGAGAGTGTTCAAAGGCATGCAACTAGATTAAATGGGATAGGAGGTCTATCTCATATCTATAGAGGAAGGAGTTCTCTGTAGTTAAAGTGGTTAAACTATAGAATGCCTTATTCCAAGACAGATAGTAATGGTAGATAATATGTCAGGATTAGAGATGAGCGAGTATACTCGCTAAAGGCAATTGCTCGAGCGAGCATTGCCTTTAGCGAGTATTTCCCCCGCTCGAGACTGCAGGTTCGGGTGCCGGCAGCGGGCACGGAGCTGCGGGGGAGAGCGGGGCGGAACAGAGGGGAGATCTCTCTCTCCCTCTCTCCCCCCCGCTCCCTCCTGCTGACAGCCGCTACTCACCGCTCCCCCGCGCCGGCACCCGAACCTGCAGTCTTGAGCGGGGGAGATACTCGCTAAAGGCAATGCTCGCTCGAGCATTTGCCTTTAGCGAGTATACTCGCTCATCTCTAGTCAGGATTTAAAAAAGGACTAGATGCTTATTTATGGGAAGCTGTCACGGGTTCATGCTGTTCGTAGTGACTGCTATGGGGCCTACATAAGGTAAATGACCCTGGCAGCATCTAGGGTGCAGTAAATGATTAAAATTTCCTTTATTCCTCCAAATGCTAAAACATACCGACGTTTCGACTCCTGAGAGTCTTTTTCAAGAATGAGGACATACCAAACATACAAGTGCTTATATACATATACATTGTGATCAATTAACCAATCACAATGAAACATAATGGCGGCCCTCAGTTGGAAATAATCATTATTTTCACCTGAACTTAGAGATGTTGCTGCGTGTATTATCATAAAGCAGCATCCATGTGTGTAATATCCCTCCATGCTCCGTGGGTCTCATGCAGAGTCATCACATGACCGCGCGTTACAGCATATCACTATCACCATGCGCATTGTCTTGTCTCTAGTTATGTGTATTGCACAACTGCAGCATGTAGGAGGTTATTGTCTATGAATGTCTGGGATATGTCTGGAAATTGTAACCAATTGTCATGTCACGTGGGTATGAAAGATATAAATAGGAGCACAGTATGTGTAAGAAGGGCTTCAGAGTTCCAGTTCTTCAACGGTAGAGTGTGGAAGGAGAGTGCCGGCCACATGGGGGTACCTTCAACCCTCATGTGGTGAAGAATGGAAGCAGAGGAGAAGTACCCTGATGTTCCAACTCCAGGACCCCTACATTAAGTGAGAGTGAGAGTAGGAGCCGTCATGCAGTGTTCAAGTATCTATCTGCAAGTGAGTGTGAGCAGAGTTTTGTGTCCTCCTCAAGTGTGTGTGTCCAGGAGCGGAGCCATACAGATAACCTAGACTGTAGGCCCGCTTTCATCCTGTGTCCCGGAGTGTCTGTGTCCAGAAGCGGAGTCATTGAAAACACATTTTCCCATCCCTGCACCTCTAACTTAATTGCCAGTTACACTCTGGACATCTCCTCTGTATATTGCAGTCACATCCATGCAGTGCAACCTGCTCCCTGATGCTTATCAGGCACCATCTTGACACTGAGATGTCTGCTTTCACTTTCAGTATTCTATGCTGTCAATCCCATGATACATCAGGAGAACATTTTACATGCCATGTATTATCATCACACAGGAGTTATGCTGGCTGAGAAACCGATTAGTATGAGAACATATAAACCCAAGTAAATCTGAGCTGGTCAGATTTGAGATCACATGACTACCTCAAGAAAGGAAGCCAGGAGTTTCAGATAGAAAGGAATAACTAACCAAGGTAATACTAGCTGATTTATATATCGGGCCCCAGACCGATCAGCTGAGCGGGCGCATGCTGACAGCGCCGCAAATACACAGAGGTCGGAGCGGAAGTAGCGGAAGTCTCCGCGCTAACCTCTGTGTAGTAGCCGGCGCTTGTAATTGCAGATTGCGGTTTCATTGAAATCACACAAGCTGTGCCTGCAGTTACAAGCGCTGGCCCCTACACAGAGGTTGACGTGGGGACTTCGCTGCTTACGCTCCAACCTCAGTATATGTGCGGCGCTAACAGCATGAGCCTGCTTAGCTGATCAGTCGGGGTCCCGAGTAACGAACCCCAACCCATCAACTATTGATGACCTATCCTGAGGATAGGTCATGAATAGTATTCTCCCTGATAAACCCCTTTAAGCCATTCCCCCTAAACAGATGAGGTACAATGGATTATTCTTTTCAATGCATTTATTTTATTGTTGGTCCTAACACTTGATGCTCCAGAAATTCGACAAATCACATTAGTGAATCTGCCCCATTGAATTGATTTGAACTTTGACACACCACTGAAAACCATGTTAGATATGTGTGAATGTGATTTATATATTGATAGGTTATTACACTAACCCTATATAAGAAGATTTGTACGGTTCTGATGTTTGATTTTTTCACAACTGCAATGCTTGTTTTTAAGATTTCTTCTAATCAGCTTGTTGCATAAAGTAATATCCACGCAGACTATTACATGCTGTAGGGTAGCTACACCTTAAAATAACTCATGTTCAGCTGGAAATATGCCTGTAACACTGATTAATATTCAGAAACGTATTTACGCTCAATGCAGTAGTTTTTTAGTCTCATTTAAAGAGGCAAAACAAATATATAAACCACTTTGTGTAGGAGAGTATCGGCTGGGTTGGTATTTCTGCTATGTGTGAACATACACTAAGGCTGGATTCCGCGCTCGGATATGCACAGAGGAAGACCTGTGAATGATTGAGGAAGTGAAATGCGCATGGTTGCGTATGTTTGGGGTTTTCCACGCAGATGTACTGCGTATGACCGCGTATCGTCCATGCGGAAGAAAGACCGCAAGCAGGAAATTACATCAGAAAGTAGCCAAACCCCCTGGAAACACCCTTTTATCACTCTGGCGACGTTCCCATTTGCTGTCGTGCTGAGAGCTTCTCTGAGAGCCTCCAGAATAAGATCCTGCTCTCTTGGCTTGGCTGATTTATACAACTTTTTTTGAAAGTAGTAACTTTTTTTGAAAAACCCACTTCTTCTTGTCAAGTAAGAGCCCAGGAGAACAAGTGGAGGTTGCATACAGCATTTTGGATGGGTGTTGCTCCCTAGATGGTGCCCTGCATTGCCTGCCCACAAATTCCTGCTTTCTTTATTCCATTTGTATGCAGTCTCCTAGCAACGTGCATACGAATCTGTGCCCATATGCAATGTTAATTGCGCATGCACTGCGGATAAAACGCATCCATAGAGATCAATGGAGCTCCTACGTGTCGGATCCGTAATAAAATAGAGCATGCTACGATTTTTCTTCAACTCATGGAAACCGCAATTCCTACCCACAATTATGAGTGAAACTTTGAAAGTCAATGCCTTTCAATGCTCAAGTATTACCGCGTATCATATGCATGGACGGCAATCGCGGAATCTGCAATTCAAATCTGCTTGTGTGAGATCGGCCTAAGGCTGGGTCCACACGTGGCTGATTTTCTGCAAAATGTCTGTAGTGGATATTCTGCAGCAGATCAGCAGTGGAAAGCCTGCCTCAAAACCCACACTATTTGCTGTGGTTTTTGGTGTGGGTTTCATCACGTTTTTTCGTGTGCAGAATTCATCCCCTCATTGAGAAGAGGTGAATTTCACAGCAGAAACGACAATAAAATTGCGATGCTGCACGATTAAATTCTGCACCGCATTTCAATTTCCACAGAGGTTTTGTGCAGATATTTTCTGCAGCCTGTGGGCGAGATTTTCAAAATCTCATCCACTTTACTGCTACTGTAAACACCATGACATTTTCGTGCGGAGGGTCCACAAGGAAACTCTGCAATGTATCTGCCACATGTGGACCCAGCCTAAGGGTGTATTTACAGGGGGCAGAAATGCTGCAGAATGTCCAAAACAGAGTCAAAATCCGCATCGTACCCGCAGCTGATTTTAGAAGGTACAGTGCTTGTCTCTGAAGCCAGCTGTCAGCGCACTGCTTCACCTTGTACCCGGCGGCCTGTACTGAGCGCACTGCCATTGATCAAGTGACCATTCTGCAAAATTTGCCACAGAATTTCTGTTGCGGACATTCCCCAGCATTTCCTTCCCCTGTAAACATACCCTAAAGGGGTTTTTTAGACAAGTAGTGCAGTTTTGATGGTGATTTTTCTGCAAGTCTGCACCAAAATATGCTATGTGTGAATGTACCCTAATGGTGGTCCCTCTGTGTCCCTGACCCCCGCCCCAAGTAATGATGGTACCTATTTTTTTTTTTCATATTTATTCAAAAAATTTTTCCTTTTTACCTATCACCTACCGGGGCTCGCTCATGTGCTCACTGACAGCACACCATCCTGTACCTTAAAGTTTCTGCTGCAGGAAGCATGGACAGCAGTGTGTGCACTTTGACTCCTTCTCCCACACACCTTTGAGTATCAGAGTAACCAAGGAATAGAGGTGAAATCTGTGTGTACAGACTACCATCAGTGCATCCTACAGCAGCGCCATGCTGATCACATGTGGCACTCAAGGTACCGGGATAGTGTGCTGTCAGTGCAGCTGTGAGCCCCCATTGCTAGTTTTTTTAGGGAGTACAGTGAGGAAGAGATTACATTAAAAGAAAATTAGCAGTAAAAGATTGAAATGCTGAGTGATTCCTAGCCTGGGAGCCGCGGCACTCCTGGTGGGTTTTCGCGGCACACCGGAGAATCATTGCTGTACATCATACAAACTCGTAGGCTGTCGATGTTGGTTCCCAGATGGTCTTATATATGTTCTATTGGCAATATATATGGCCACCGGGCAGGCCATGGAAGTGTGACAATGTCGTGGAGGCATTCCTGTTAACCCCTTGCTGTGTGCGGCCATGCATTATCCTGCTTTATAATGCCTCTAGGATGCCGCCATCCGTGGCTGCAGGATGTCCTGAACATATCGCCAAGCTGTCATTGTCCCTCGTACCACATAGGGGTAACTGAATGTCTTTGCAATGGCCTCCCATACCATCACATCAGCAGTGGAGGCAGTGTGCCACTTCACAACAGAGGCAGGATTGAGGCGCTCACCCCCAGGTCTCTAGATATGAACACGGCCATCATCAGTGCCCAAACTAAACCTGGATTTGTCGCTGAAGGCAACCCAGTTCCACTCCATAGCGGTCCAGTTTTATCATTCATGACACCTCTGCAAAAGAAGACGATGGCGGGCGTCAAGGGCAGTACATGTAACGGGTGTCGTAAGACCAAATGTCCTTTAGCTTAGTACTTGTAAGTGGTTCTAACAGATACAGAGGACTATAACGATGGAGCCCCCTGTCTCTGGATGGCAGACAATGAAACTGTTGGAGCTGCTTGTGTTTGTCGGACGATCCTCTCTACAGGTGGTCTGTTGAGGGCATCCTGAACCTGGTTGCTTTGTGCTTGTGCTCTCACAAGCATCTACTGGTCACAACACCTCTTAACAGTCTGGTCAGAACGGCCCAAGTGGTGGGAAAATCATCAATACAACCATCCAGCTTCTCACATTCCATTAATGTGTCCCTCTCAAAGTCAGTTAACTGGGTGAAATCTCTTTGACTTGCAATCATGTCGTTGAAACCTGTCTAGTGGTCAACACAAGCGGAAAAAGATGTCCATTACACACAAATAGTTTTTATAGGCCAAGGATGGAACCATTCTAAGGCCTCAGTCACACGGGCGCATCGGCACCCGTACACTGGCGCCGATGCGCCCGTGTGACTGCAGGAAGGAGACGGACGTACCTGCAGACGGCCGTCTCTCTGCAGCGCCGGAGAAAAGAACACATGACCGGCAATGAAGCCGGTCACATGTTCTTTCCTCCAGCGCTGCAGAGAGACGTCCGTCTGATGGTGTCAGTTACACGGGCGCATCGGCGCCGGTGTACGGGTGCCGATGCACCCGTGTGACTGAGGCCTAAGACTGCTGTCACACATGCCTTCAGAAAACACTAAGCAAAACCGTGGCATTTTATCGCGATTTCGCGCTGCATTTTCAAACGCATGTTACAGCATTTGACAGCGTTTTTTAACCCACCCCATAGTAATGAGGTACATTTAAAAGTGCTAAAAGAGTAGAGAAAAGAGCAGGCAGCACTCGAAAATCACAGCATTAGAAACGCCGCGTTCGAGGAATGGTCTGTGGGGCCCCATTGAAATCAATAGCGGTGTTGTACTTCAGTTAGCATCCGGGATGCCGCGCTAATCACAGTAAAAAGCACCAGTATGAGAGTGGCCTTAGGCTGCTCTAACGTATGCGTTCACAAAACGCAGCATTTAAAATCATGGCATTTTACCATTATTTCAAGTGGTGTTTTTTAATGCACTGTACTGCGTTTTTTAACACACCCCGTAATTGTGCAAAAATAGAGTAGATAGCACCCAAAAATTGCGGAGTTAGAAACACTACCTTCGAGCGCAGGTCTGCAAAGCCCTATTGAAATCAATGGAGGCTTTGTACCTGTAATCGCGGTAAAAGGTGGGCTGTGTTAGAGCAGCCTTAGGGCCTCAGGTGGCAAGACCATTCATCTAATCACACCACAGCTCTAATCATTTGTATATCTGCCTGAGATGTAACTGTATGCCGGGTTTTATAGCAAAGCGACAACTCCTTCTGGGGGCTGGATTTTTTTGACATAGAGTGTATTCATATGTTACATCTCCCTCACGTTTGATTTTACTCTTTACAGGATTATGAATTTTACATTTGGCATTACTGAACTTTACTTCATTGAAAAATTAGACTAGATGTAAATGTATTATAGCTCATTTTTGCATGATGCCTTTAAATCTGGTGGCAGTCTTTTAAAATGTTCTATTAATGCATTCGTGCCATTGTAGGCAAAACATACCAGGATGAGTCAGTCACCTTATACAAGCAGCTTGTTATTATAATAGACTGTTGATGAAAATATAATGAACTCATTTTTAAATCTAGTAGCCCATGTTGGTAGCTTTCTGCAGCTAGTACCATCTGTCAGTGGGAGTTCTATTGCTTCGTGTTATGCCTACGACTGGGCACCAAGCAGAATCTCACTTGAATGATGCATAATCTAGTTCCATATTGCCTACCAGAAGTTCAGAAAAACGTGTCTGTAATTTTGGGTGGTTAAAGGGCACCTGTCACCAGGTTCACACTGCCAGATCCTTGGGCAGCATGAACCCAGGACAGGCATGTACAGTGTGCCTGTATATTTTTTATTCTGCAACAGTGAAGTTTGACTCCCCGCAACGACCTCTCACTACCTGTATCATGTAGACTGATAGCTCTCTTCCTATACACAAAAGGTAAGAGGATGGTCTGTGGTTCGAGCGGTGTGAATCTGGTGACAGGTTCACTTTAAAGGTAGAATGTTATTTGCTTTCGGATGCTAGTCAACCAGGAGTCAGGCCAGGTCCATTGGGATGTTATATGCTGCCTAAAGGCCCATTGAGACCCAACGATTCTCGCTGAAAAATCGCTCAAAGCCGTCTTTTAACTGAGAATCGTTGGGTCTAAATGCACGGACATCCTGCAATTTTCGTCCATGAGTCATTCATCGTTTAATCGTAGTTGAACTCTTATCACAGTCGGCAGTGCTGATAAGATTCTTACAGCTTGTGTCCCACTGGTAGTTCACAGCAGGACGTAAGCTGTAATCCTGGAGAACAATACAGCTGTATTGTTCGCCGAGCGATAGCGGCGGTGTCCCGTTCCGCCTGCATAGTTCTTTACTAGCTACTTAGCTACTATAAGGTATGCAAAGATGATAGCTCAAAACTATCACTCAAACTTGTGTTTGAGCGATCATCTCTCAGTGTAAATGGGGTCTAAGAGAGTCTGCTAGCCCAGTAACTTAAGTAATAAAATTGTCATATAGCATCAGCCTAAATGCCAATGTATCTTAAAACCCAGATACAGGGACTTGAAAGATGATCAAGATTATAGGGCACATCTCTCTGGATAGAGTTCTCTCGTCGATTTCTACAGACAACATAGCAAAGAGACTCCTCTTCCTGTCTCTCTCTATGTCCTTCGACCTTTGTCTTCTTAGTCAGTAAAGCAGCAATAGTTAGTTTTAATAATCAATTTCAGAGAGAATTTTTATCTTATTTTTTTAGAAAACGTGTAACACTATAGGATGTAGTATATTGCCATTACCTAAAACTATATTGATGGGGATAAGGCTGTCGCTGACCATTTGAGCACCTACTATTCTTCACAGTATTTCAAGAAGGTGCCAATATGTTTGGGCCTGGCATTACCTCTAGTTGTAAGGGTTCAACTATAATGTATTTTGGAGGCTCAACTTGGGTGTTTTAAAGTTAAATAAAGCAGTGGTTCCTGATGGCATCTACCCCCGAGTTCTTAAAGCATGATGGATTGCTGCACCTCTGATTTGTTTAACCAGTCCCTTCTAACAGATGCTGCTCCTGGTGATTGGAGAACTGCCAATGTTATATCCATCCATAAGAAAGTTAGTAGAGAAATAATCACCGAGTAGCCCTCATTTTCAAGAACAGAGTACGACATAAAGTTGCACTGTGATTGATTGTTATGGGCAAGGAAGACAGGTTTTCTTTTTTACAGTTGTCATAAAGCTGCTCCTTTAACTTCAGGACACAGAGTGTTGTCAGAGTACTGGTCATGTGACATGGAAGAATACAGAGTCTGGAGGGACAGGCTACAGAAATGGATTCTTAACAGCAGAGGTCACTGATATTGTGATGGATTTCTCAAAAATAGAAAACAGAGCTTCTTTAAGTATTGTTATGTGTAATCTTTTTTAATGAAAATTTTTAATATAAAAAGATATAGAAGAATATACAGTCGGTACACTGTAGCAACAGTGCAGTAATACACCTATACCAAATAGATGCAGAAAATACCAGAAATTTCCATATTTAACAATAATATGGAAAAACATGAAGTGCACATTTAGCATATCATAACATAGGACTAACGCCAGTTTCATATCTGCATTACAACCTCCGGGCATGCGTTCTGCCAAGAAAATGGCGCCTGTGCAATCATGTGAGCACTAGAAGGGTGTTCCCATGCGGTTGGGCAACTTCTGACATCATTCCCTGCTTGTGTTCCTTATTGCACACGTAAAATATGCAATACATATGCAAGTATACGCGATGATATGCAATTCAATACGCAGAAAAACAAATTTTACGCTGCATATTACGATACGATCATGTGAGCCCGGCCTCAGGGTGTATTGATTGTGTGTCCCCATAGGTATTTTCTAGAAATTAATGCACAGTGGATGGAGCATAGCGAAAATTACAATTTTTCCTACAGATATACTATTTCAGTGGCCAATATGTCGTGCCCAGCTTGTGTCACTGTGAAAAATCAGTTATCTAATTATTATGATATTTCTTAATTTTAGCAGCACCCTACATGTGGCCCTAATCTTTTGCCTGGGCATTAACAAGACTTAATAACAAGACGCAGTAGTGAAAGAGCACTATACGCATTTGACAATTGCAAAGGCTCTGAACTGAAATAAAAAAAGGAAATCTCAGAGAAGTGACCCCATTTTGGAAACTACACCCATCAAGGCATTTATCAAGGAGTCTGGTGAACATTTTGATGCTACATGTGTTGTGCATTAATTTCTGCAGATAAGATAGTGCCAAATGAAAATCGCAATTTTTCCACAAATATGTAATTTCAGTGCCCAGTTAATTGTCCCCAGCTTGCTCCATATATGTGGACATAAACTGCTGTTTGAACATACTGCAGGACTCAGGGGAAGAGAACTACCATTTGGCTTTTGGAGTGAAGATTTAGCTGGATGGGTTTTCAGACACCATGTCACATTGGAAGAGACTTAGGAGTATCGGTACAGTGGAAACCCTCCAAGATGTGACCCCATTTTGGAAATATCACACTTAGGGTATTTACCTAGAGGTATAACAAGCAGTAGTTTTGTTTGGAGTTTTAGGCTAATTTCACACAGTGAGTGCGATATCAGGCCATGAAACTTGAAACATTGGGGTTCACCAACATGCGATTTCCCCGCGGATGGGAGACTCAGGTGGGCCACTCCTCCCACTCCACTCCGCTCTCCTCCGCCCCCTGTAGCCCACCCGAGCCTGCTCGGATCACTAAGCAGTTACTCGAGAGGAGCGATGCTCGCTCGAGTAACTGCCTTACCAAGTAGGCTTGCTCATCTCTACCAAGGAGCTCTCCAAACAGATCAGAGACGAAGTTATGGAGAAGTGTTATGCCACAGGGAAAATTAGGACCGCATGGATTTCTGCTGCAGATTTCTGCTGCAGATGTACTATAATTGTCTTTTTTTTTCATGCGGGAGATCAATTCAGATATGAGCTCCCGCACGCGTTATCCGCATTAAAATGGAGCATGCCGCGTTTTTTTCCCATGCTTGAAATCCGCAAATTACTTAAAATACCATCCATGGCTATTTACTTAACCGTGGATGGTCAATGCATTCCAATGGGATGTGGATTTGCGTTTTTACTGCGCGAATTTGCTAAATATAATTTCCCTATGGACATGAGCCCTTAGTATGGACTGGAAAGTAAGCTGGGGCTTTTCCCATCCACTGGAGGGAGCCAGGCTGATGACACTGGCTGGGCCACACTTTTTGTTTGCACCTGTGACTATAGATCAGGGTTCGGTTATGAAAAAAAATATATTCCAAACCTTGAATATCCTGCTCAGCTCAAGTATCTGCCCATAGGACAACTGTAAGCCACACATGCCACAGAGTGGGGCATTATGGAAGAGTGTCCAGAAAAAAGCAGTTACTTAAAGGGGTTCTGTCATTAGAAAAAAAAATCAATACTTACCTATTCCTCCCCTATCAGTATTCTTAGCAGATCTTCACCTCACCTATCTTCTCTTGGCTCCTCCAGTCCCCTGGGTCACCTTTCCCTCCCGCCGGCTGGATCCTCTTCCTCCTGTGACGAAGCATACATTCTCCAAAAGTGTACAGGGGGACGGCAGCATAGATAGTGGATAAAAAGTACAAAAATCTTTATTGTTCCATACTAAAAATGCAGGCAAGCAACGTTTCAACCTTAATGGTCTATCTCAAGCCTACATTCTCCTTTCTGCAGGTCAGTGTACCCAGTCACTAGTGACGTAGTGTTCACTGCCTAGCAGGGAATGCCGAAACCGATGCTGGGTTATTGCTGAGGGTGCGCGTGTGCACTGTCTCACAGCAATAGTATATGAACACTCATGGCTAGACACTGCGCATGCGCAATCGCAGCAAGAGCCTAGTATAGGATTCGGGATTCCCTGCTAGGAAGAAGAATGCCACGAATGTACGCTGCATAACAAGGAGAAGAGGATCCGGCTGACTGGAGGTGGCGTGACCTGGGGTATTGCACGAGCCAGGAGAGATTGACAGCGGCATTTAAAGGGTTAATAGCCGCGATCGCGGCTATTGCCCACGGGTGTCAGCTGTAGTAAACAGCTGACGCCCGCGCTGTATGCAGAGAGGTCGTCCTGCGACCTCTCTGCATACATACCCTGACGCTCCAGGACGTAAATGTACGTCCTGGAGTGGTAAGGGGTTAAAGGGGTTCTGTCATTAGAAAAAAAAAATCAATACTTACCTATTCCTCCCCTGTCAGTTTTCTTACCGAATCTTTAGAGACGAGCAGGCAGGTACTCGAATAATGCACTACTCGCTCGCGTAGTTTGCCTTATCGAGTATGTTCGCTCATCTCTAAAAACCACCATTGCACTGTATGCAGGTTATTTTTATGTTGTACTATTTTACTACAAAATACTTTTCTTTACAAAAAACATTTCATGCTGTCATATTTTAAGAGATTTAAAGGAGATGTCTCGAGGAAGCAGTGAATTTTTTTTTTTGCCCAGTCCCCCTAATTAAACATACATTACTAATTACCCCTGTAAATTACTTTCCTAGCTGGTTTCTACTTACCGTTCCAGCGTTTCAGCAACTTATAAAACTTTTTCCCAAGATGGCCGCCAGCTCTTTTCGCATCGCTTGCTGTAGCCCGACGTGCGCGCTCCCGAGACGCTACCAGCTGTGTCTCCATGGCAACCAGACGCCCCGCAGCCGCCGACCGGACCCCTGGAGTGAACACCGCCGACCTGTCACCCACCGCCAGGCATAAGGTAACCGGCTCAGCGGCCCCCCCCCCCCCCATCACAGCCCCCGCGGCCCAGCGACAGCCCCCCCCCCCCCCGGCCCAGCGCTAGTTCCCTTGGCGCAGCGGCAGCCCCCCCGGCCTAGCGACAGCCCCCCCCATCGCAGCGGCAGCCCCCCCGGCCTAGCGACAGCCCCCCCCCATCGCAGCGGCAGCCCCCCCGCAGCGGCGCAGCGGCAGCCCCCCCGGCCCATCACTTACCAGGACAGCTGGACGGCGGGACAGCTGGGCGGCTTCTCCGGACAGCTCGGCAGCTCTGCACCTTCCTCTAACAGAGGAAGGTACAGAATAGCCGCTCCAGCGCGCTCCCGAGCAGTGACAGCTCGTCTGCGCATGCGCAGAAGAGCTGTAGTGGGGAGCACACTGAAGCGGCTCGTGCTGAATGGAGAAGACCGGACTGCGCAAGCGCGTCTAAAAAAGCAAGCTGCCGGCGAATTTAGACGGAACCATGGAGACGAGGACGCTAGCAACGGAGCAGGTAAGTGGAATAACTTCTGTATGGCTCCTATTTAATGCACGATGTATATTACAAAGTGCATTAATATGGCCATACGGAAGTGTATAACCCCACTTTGTTTCGCGAGACCACCCCTTTAAGTAGATGGAGCTTTCCAAGCACTTACCTTTTTTTTGGGTGAGCTGTAGTGTTTATTGATACCATTTTGGGATACATTACACTTTTTATTCTTCTTTGATTCCATTTTCTGGGAGATACTTTAAACAAAAAACAGAAGTTATGGCAAAATTTACTTCTATTTATGGCATTTACTGTGCGGTAAGTGTTTTTTTATCCCACGCAGGTAACTTTGGGGGGCCACTGGTGCGCAGTCCAACCGCCATGATGCTTTTACACTCGGTGGGGTTGGATTGCGGAACAGGAGTAATTTTCAGCATCCTAGTGACAATCATTGTTTGTAGACATTCATAGAATTTGTCCGTAAAGATATAAGAAAATTGATACTTTCACAACAGATTAACGTGGGCAATAAGAGGAAGAATTTGAGTAAAGCGGAAATGAGGGCTTTAGATAACATAACGATCAAACCCGCCAATAAGGGGGGAGCGATCGTGGTTCTCAACTCTACAAAGTATCTAGCTGAAATATGGAAACAACTGGATGATGATACTATTTATGAAAAAATGCATATGAACCCAGTGTTCAGATTTCAGAATGATCTAAGGATAATGATTAATGAAGCATCTGTGGAAGGTATCATTGGTATGGGTTTAGCTAAATACCTGACTCTGGAACATCCCAAAACACCCACGTTCTATATTTTACCAAAAATTCACAAGGATCTTTCTAATCCCCCTGGTCGACCGATTGTCCCATTACCTTGTCATTTTACTGTGTGGCATAAGGCACATGTTAATTTCAGTATGTGGAACTGCACAATAATGGAAATATCAATTCCATATAGTAATTGTAAGTTTTTCTACATTTGCACACAACAAAAAATCATATTTTTTAAATCCTCCGTCACCAGACTCTGCCGCACTGTGGGAGGGCTTATTTTTTGCTGTTTGAGCAGCCATTTTCATTGGTCTCATTCTTGAGTCCAGACAACTTTTGGATAGTTTTTGATTACATTTTTTTCCTTGGGGGGGGGGGGGGGGGGGGCTCTGATATCGTTCACCCTGCAGAATAAATTACATGTTGCATTTATGCTGTGATTCTGTACTACTATAGTGATACTAAATTTAGATTTTTATTTTAATCTTTTACTCCTTTTGCATAATAAAAGAATCTTTCGCAGAACAGATTTTTTATTGGCATTGCTATTTCCAGGAAGATGTGTAAGAGCTTGTTTTTTACCTTCTTTTTAATGTTTTCAGAAGCACCATTTTGGGATACAGACAGCTTTTTGATTGTATTTTATTTAATTTTTTGGGAAGTGGGATGATCAAAAATGACAATTTGATGCAAACTGTGTGACATAAATGACATAATCATTTTAGTACAGATTATTACAACTGTACCATTACCTTTTTTGTATGGGTCTTGTTGGTTTTTCCATTTTTTAGCTGGAATTTTTTTAGACTGGAGAACACTTTTTTTTTATTTTCACAACATTTTTTAGTCCCACAAGGGTACTTGGTACTTATTATACTGCACTATTTCTGGATTTTTACTTGCAACAGTAACAGCCTATTAAGCCTTGCCCAATTAAGCCCATTATTTGGCCTCCTGTCTGCCATAGTTGTCATTTGCATCACACAATCGAGTTGCAGGGCTGAAGGAGCTGGTGTAAGAGAGGAAGCCCCCTTCATTTGTAAACCCCTGATATGTGGTGGTCAGCACTGCTCATGGCATATAAGTTGTTTAGTGGCCTGGATCTGTGTTATTTCAGATCCCAGCCACTGCTGCAGAAGTCCAGCTTTATATTACAGCTTACTCCCACTTCAAATATTGAGAGCTCAGCTTCTGAGCACGCTACTCAGCCGCGTTGAACATTTAGGCTAGGGTCACACAGGGCGGATTTGTTGTGGTTTTGCTGCGGTTTTTCCGTTGCGGTTTTGACGCAAAACCGCTTCAAAGGTTAATTTGGGCTTGCGGATTTTGCTGCGGATTTTCGTGCAGAAAAATCCGAAAGCGTTTTTTTCCGCAGCGCTTTTTTACTTTTGTCGCGTATTTGGTGCGGTTTTGGCTGCGTCCATAGAGGTCTATGGACAAAAAAGCGCTGCGGAAAAGACCAAAGAATGAACATGCTGCATCTTTAAGGCTGGGGTCACACAGGGCGGATTTGCCGCGGTTTTGCCGCGGATTGCCGTTGCATATCCGCACTGCGGCAAGACCGCTACGTTTGCAGTGCAATGCAGCACAAATGAGATTTGTCAAAAAGCTGTTCTCACAGGACGGATTTTTTCCGCACAGCCGCAGTGCGGAAATGCAACTGCGTTGCGGTTTTAAAAGATGCAGCATGTTCATTCTTTGGTCGTTATCGCAGCGCTTTTTTGTCCATAGACCTCTATGGAAGCAGCCAAAACCGCACCAAATACGCGACAAAAGTAAAAAAAGCGCTGCGGAAAAAAACGCTTTCGGATTTTTCCGCACGAAAATCCGCAGCAAAATCTGCAAGCCCAAATGAATCTTTGAAGCGGTTTTGCTGCAGAAGCAGTTCTTCTGCGTCAAAACCACAACGGAAAAACCGCAGCAAAACCGCAACAAATCCGCCCTGTGTGACCCTAGCCTTAAAACCGCAATGCAGTTGCATTTCCGCACTGCGGCTTCGCGGAAAAAATCCGTCCTGTGAGAACAGCTTTTTGGCAAATCTCATTTGTGCTGCATTGCACTGCAAACGCAGCGGTTTTGTCGCAGTGCGGATATGCAACGGCAATCCGCGGCAAAACCGCAGCAAATCCGCCCTGTGTGACCCCAGCCTTACAATGCATTGCACTAAGTACGTGGTGGCTGTGCTATATGTATGCAGCTTATGTTGCTAAGGGGGTAAAGGGAAACCCTACTTAAAACAAAAAGCTGCCCTTGTTGACATCTTTCAAACTACTAAATAGTTTTTTGGGCACTGTGTTTGTACTCTTCAGCAAACCTGCCTTGCAAGATATAGACCATCTTGCACAGACTAGTCTTTCAATGCTCTGGTGGCACAGTTAGTTGGTTAGGTGGAAGACTAACAGGATTATTCTTTTTTACAAATCAGCTAAAAATGAAATGCTGAGTGCTGCCAAGCAGCTTTCTTTTCTGCATGATACATAGCTGAGGTTCTTATGTAGTGCTTTATCTGATAAGCATTCCTTCTCAACAGGGTCACCCACATCGGCTGGTGCTCAGCTGAAATGTGAATGCAAACTATCTTGGAAGCACCCAGACCCTTCCTCACCTCAACTATATAACTGCTGCTGTTAGTAGCTCAAGTTCATGTTCATAGGAAATACAGGGCAATGAAAGAGGAACGTATTATTTGGAAATTACAGGTTAATAGAAAGAGCACATGCAGTGATCAGTCCTAGATACAGCGATCTTTTACCAGCAGATATTCTAGATGCAAGTAGAAGACTAAATAGAATCATCTCACAGATCATACCCAGCTCGGATGAATAACTGAGCGCTGTTATTTCTGTCCTTTTAGAAGTAGCATACAGAACACAAAAGGCCAAAGAAGAACATCAGCTGGTGGGCCATCTTGGGAGAGGGTAATGCTTCTTCACTGAATGACTCATAAACGGGTGTTAGAAATTCTCATTTACAAAGTAACCCTTTAGTGCCCAACTTCTCAATTCAGGGTTTTTATTACTGATAGCATAACACTACTTTCACCTAAAAAATCCCTCTCTCACCCATCGGACTTCCGCAATGTGATCACAGGATCCCGATGAGTTGCTATGGCCCCATGGAGGCTAGAACATGGCTTCCAGGTCTACCTTCTACAGTGGCCTATGAGCCTAATAGGCTAATATAATACACTGCTATACTGAAGTATAGCTGTGTATTATACCAATGATCAAAAGTAATGACCTCAACTCTCCCTATTTACTATGTAAAAACAAGGAAAAAATACAAATCTGGTATCGGCATGTTCATAATGACCTATAGAAAAAGCTAGTACATTATTTAGCCTGCACGGTACACTCCATGAAAAAAATTAATAAAAAACATGCCAAAAATAGCTAATTTTATATATCCTGCTTAGCAAAAAGCAGAATAGAAAGCAATCAAAAAGTCATTTGGATCAACCTATGGTACCAATAAAAAGTACAATTTGACCCCCAAAAAATAAAAAACCTCAAACAACACCGATGGCAGAAAAATAAAACAATGTTAGGGGTCTTTGAAAGCAACAATACAAAACCCCCATCTTTTTTAGAAAAAGTAGGAAGATATTAAACAAAAACTATATAAATTTGGTATTGACGTAAACATACTCTCCCGCAGAATTAACTTAACATATAATTTATACCACACAGTGAACAGCGTAAAAAATAAAAGTAAAAAACAGGCCATCTTTTTTCTGGAAATAGCAGAATAAAAGGTTATTAAAATGTTATATGCTCCCAAAAATGGGATCAATTAAGACTAGAGATGAGCGAGTATACTCGCTAAGGGCAATTGCTCGAGCGAGCATTGCCCTTAGCGAGTACTTGCCCGCTCGAGACAAAAGGTTCGGGTGCCGGCGTGGGGGAGCGGTAAGTAGCGGCAGTCAGCAGGGGGGAGCAGGGGGAGAGAGGGAGAGAGAGATCTCCCCTCCGTTCCTCCCCGCTCTCCCCCGCAGCTCCCTGCCTGCCGCCGGCACCCGAACCTTTTGTCTCGAGCGGGCAGGTACTCGCTAAGGGCAATGCTCGCTCGAGCCATTGCCCTTAGCGAGTATGCTCGCTCATCACTAATTAAGACTAGAACTCCTCCCGGAAAAAACAAGCCCTCTATAGAGCTCCATTGATTGAAAAGTAAAAATGTTTCGGCTTTTAGAATGCAGCGACACATAAACAAATCTTAGTGTTTTTAGTGTACAAAAATAGCAAAACATGAAAAAACTGTATAAACTTGGTATTGCTGGAATCATGCTGACTCAGAGAATAATCTTATCACATTATTTTTTCTGCATGCTGAACGCCATAAAAATAAAATTTAAAAAACTGGAATTTTTTTTTCTTTCCAATCCCACCCCTTAAAAAATTAATAAAAGTTATACAACAGATTTTATGTACCCCAAAATGGAGTCATTTAAAAATACAACTTGTTTCCCAAAAAACAAGTCCTCATATGGCTATGTCAACGGAAAAAATGTAAACGTGTTACTGCTCTAGGAATGTGACAATGAAAAAAACTGAAAAATTAGTTGGTCACTGAGGCATAAAATGAGCCTCTTAATAAGGGGTTAAAGGGTATTTAATGCTAGCACAGACTTTTTTAAATCACAGTATCTACAAGATGTTTTAATAGAGATGGAGTAGTAAGTAGACCTGCATCCACTATACACTTTTTGTAAGTGTTTACCAGAGAACTGGTATGGTGTTGGCAGGGTCAGCTCCATGTTTATGTGGGTCCTTGGGCGATAGAGTCTGAGTGGACCCCTTTGCAGTGCATCACGACATACATGGCAGTACAACTGTATTCCACTGTAATTTTTTTTTACGTTACTTACCATATGGTTAAAATATCATGTTAACTTTATATATGCGGGTATGATTGAAACAATGCTTTGGTATACATACTACACCAAAGCATTATCCCAATGGTGATGCTATGCTGAGAGTTGTGGTTTCACAAGCTAGAATGTGTGGACTTTATAAGTGAACACAGTGCAACACAGTCAGAGGTAGACTACACAAAGACATCAAGTGACTCTCAGGGGATGTCCTCTGATGAGAGTCGTTCGTTCTCTGCTCCTGATGGTTCAGACCTTCATGACTTCTCCAGCTAATTCTTGCCTCTGCAGAGTGTTCCACTCATTTATCTTTGGCTCCTCTGAAAACTGCAGCATACATTGTGTCACTTGAAAATAATATTATACACACTGTGTCCCCTGAAATAAATTACACCACTCACTGTGCTCACTGAAATAAATTA
Organism: Eleutherodactylus coqui; assembly: GCF_035609145.1. NCBI lineage: Eukaryota > Metazoa > Chordata > Amphibia > Anura > Eleutherodactylidae > Eleutherodactylus > Eleutherodactylus coqui. The sequence continues at coordinate 164,546,277 of NC_089837.1, read as the reverse complement.
TAATGTGTAATCTGCCCCCAATAATGAGTAATATATTAGCCCCCCCATAAATAAATTATTATGCACACTGTGCCCCCTAAAATAATTAATCTACACAGTGCCCCCAAAATGAATAATACGCTGTACCCACTGAAATGTACCATGTCCCCTGGAATAAATTATAGTACACACTGTGCCCCTGAATTTAGTTATCATCTTTACTTCCTTAGGTCCAGACCACTATGAAGACTTCTTCCAGCCACAACACATCTCAACACACAAATTCCCCATCACTCTGTTACTTCCCCTCTTAGCATTCCCACATAGTAATTAGCCACACCTGTGCCCACCACAAAATAATACCCCCCCCCCCCTATGTGCCCCCAACATAGTAATAAGGCCCAGGATACACAAGGAATGTCAGAGTTCTGACCATAAACCTCTCCAGATACTGTGGTATGTCCTGAAGATGGCTGTGCATGTGAGGCATATTGATGAACTGAAACACATTTGCAGGTAAGAGTGATCTAAGGGGGAGGGGGGTGTTGTCATATCAGCCCTGGCCCATGTGATTGCTGCACTGATGCAAGCGCCCTATCATTTGGTGTTGGACACCGATCTGTACATTACTAGCCAGCCGGCCAATCAACTGTTATTATAGTGTATGTATTCCGGCCTCTTCTCTTAGAGGGTGCCGGTTACTCATCTTCCTAGTGGAGATCTGGTCTGGTCAGTGTCCTCCTGGTGTCAGCATACTAACAGAAAAGTGTGTGGTGTTCTTTCTCAGAGTTTTGGCTTTTGCTACCTTGAACTGCTGTGTTTATTGTGAGTTACTTCTGTCAGTGGTCACCTCCCTCGTCTCCATCTAGGGTCAGGCAAGGTTGTCCCAGGTTCCAGACGTGAGGTCATTCTAGTTAGGGCGATTGCTCCACTTTTAAGTAGGATTTCCTCGTATTAGTAGGTCAGGGTTAGATTCCCCTTTTCCTTACTTTTCAGTTTCATTATTCTTGTTTTTTGTTCTTGGCTTTATATATTGTATGCATATTTGTCCTTTTTGGACAACTATTACGCTTGATCTGGATGAGGTGTTTGGCATCTGGCTTGGACATAACACATGGACAGTGCAACTATTTATGTGTTATTAGTTTAGATTGTTTTTGTCTATAACGGTGACTTGGACAATAACTAATTCCAATGTGTTCACTTATTTTTTCTTGCTAATGTAGCTTATGAGGACAAAGTGCCATAGGGTACAAGAAGGAGAATTGGTAATGGTGGTGGTTAGTGGGAGGTGGGAGAGGCATGCTTTGGCTATATAGAGAACCAGAAATTCCTAATGGTGGTGCAGTAAGTAGTGGTAGCCGCATTTAGTTGGTTGGATAGGGAGAGGCTATTTGAAGGTTAGCTATGGGGTCCAGACCTTTCTAGCTAGACCCCTGATTTGCACCATTGGCACTTTGGGTGCTATTTGATTATTGTGATTAGAACACTTCTCTTAAGCTCCTTTTACACACAGATATAAGTCGTTTGCACGAGCGGACAATGACAGTTCAATTGTTCAATCGTTTGGACAGTCTAGGCCACCTGCACACGGGCGGATTTGCATAGCGAAATCTGGAGTGGGCGTCCACCTCACGGATTCTGCAGCAAATACAGACCATAGCGTGATATGGCAAATCGCGATTTCATCTCCACGAGCGGAAATTGATTGTGATTTTCCGCTCTCGGAGAAGAAATTGCAACATGCTGCGATTCTGTGCGGACTCAGCATGGACAGCTTCCATTGAAGTCAATGGAAGCCTATCGATCTGTTGCCCTTCCACAATGACATGGGAAAAGCAGCGATTTAACAAAAAAAAAGCTGTACTGCGCATGTCCGACAGGTTACCATGCGGACCATCCGCAGTACAGCAAGAAGACTTCTGCGCGGACACCGGCCGGGCACAGGGTCGGATTCCGCTGCGGGATTTTACATGCGGAATCTGACCCACCTGTATACAGGCAGATAAATGTTTTGCATTTCTTTCGCTCTCTTGCTTAGTCGTTCATATACACTACACCAGTGTACGAATAAACAATCGCTGTTTACACGCCACGAGGTACGAACAATGATTTTTATGTCATTCAATGGGTGGCTGTGTTTACACTGTACAATTATCAGTCAAATTCGCAAGATCAAACTCTTTTTTTTTAATTTTTATTCTGTGGTGCTAAGGGTGTCTCCTAGATGCCAGTAACACAGTGCTCACAGTCATCGTGTTACCAGAATCCTAAAATTGTGATTAGTGGTGATTGTGTAATCCAGACATGGCAAGCAGTGGCTGATAATCCACGTTGTGGACCATGAATGATGCCAGTCATAGATGGGTGCTTGGGAAGCAGTAAATGTCCTCTGTGCCCACATGGATGCCACACACATGTCCCCGGCGGGTGTCCCCTCTCCCGGGGATACTCCCGCTCCGCCGCCCGTCCCTCTTCTCTGGGGTTGATTTCTGCGAAGTTGATTCCTTGTTTTGCTGCAGTGTCATTGTTATTCCGCACTCGCCTCCTGATGTCACACACCCCCTCACATGACGTCACCGGGACACTGCTCCCCCTTATGATGTAGAAGCTCTCCGAGTCTCCTCAGACGTGTAGTCAGGAGCTGGGGGAGAGGAGCCGCGATCACTGTCCACCCCCCGGTGCCCTCCGCATCCTACAGCAGGACCCGCCGCAGTGCTCTCACCATGTCTGAGATTCTCCCCTACAGCGAGGATAAGATGGGGCATTACGGCGCCGACACCGAGGTGGGGCAGATCTCCTTCAGCTGCCGCCTGCAGGACACCAGCGCTTTCTATGGGGGGAACCAGCAGAAGAGACCCCCGAAACTGGGGCAGATCGGAAGAGCCAAGAGAGGTAAGAAGGGCTCCGTGCCAGTCCTACCATCTCATCATGTCCTCACAGAGGGGATCTCTGCACCTCCATCCTAGGCGAGCAGTATATCATCCATATACTATGTACTAGTCTCCTCCATGCCATCCCCTCTCCCCCATATGTCATCATTCTATGTGAGGGTGATGCTGTGTGTGCCATGGGGTGACTCGGGTGTAAGTGATGCCAAGGGTGCCTGGATCCATCATGGCGAGAAACCTTTTCCATACTTCTGTACATGTAGAATATATAATGTATAGACGGTAGCCTATAATGGAGCCTATATGTATGCGGACTCTAGAGCAGGGCTGAGAAGATCCATAGGCTACATGTACATAACATGGGAATGTATAGGCACTGCAGGCAGCATTGCTGATGCTCCATAGGTGGGCAGTAAATGCCCCTCAGACACTTGTAGCTGTGACTGGTAACATTGTATCCACCTCTGCATGTAATGGAAGTGGGATAGATACTATGAATGCTTCCACCCTGTCATTATGGAATGTCTATACATCGTGCTCTATATAGGTGTAGTTCTCTAATGCATGCCTATGTGGATGAAATGAATGGGGTGGGGGCATGCTGGTATCCCTCAATGGAAGCTATACAAATTGATGTCTTACTCAGAGCATGAAATGGTCATACAATTGTCATACTATCATGTTGGCTTGATTTAATGGGGATGGGTGGGGGGATTTGCTTAGAGCCCAATATTCAGTGTCACTATACAGTATAGGGCTGTACCGGGTGCAGACAGGTAGATGAACATGTTGAGCTTACTATGTACAATACACCTGCTAACACCACTAATGCCTTGTTTTGTTGTGCATTCTTCTCTCATGGAGCTGACACTGTCCAAGGTACTGATCTCAGAGCGCCTATATATATTTCTATATTCTCTGTGCATACGTGTGGTCTGTATATCTGTACACAGAGAAGCACACATACGCAGTGTACGTTGTCGCGCTCCCGAAGCGGTCAGTTTCTGCTACCAGTAGTGTCTGTGAGGTGCTGTTTGTTTTCCAATGAAGTGTAAAGAAGTTGTGCTCTCACCTTCTAGATGGGGGCGACCAAACGCCATACAAATAAGACCATTAACCCTGTGTATGCATTTAGGGGGGATCTCTCTCTGCTGTGCGATCTAATGCTACATAGGAGGGAATGTCTAATCGGTGTCTCTTACGAGATGCAGAATGGCATTGTTCTATAGGATTTGGAGAAGAATGGATATGGGGTCATTTTAGATGCTGCAGTAGCTCAAACTTAATAGTTATCACAGCAGGCTGGAAGATAGAATAGCCATCAATTCTGGGAGTGTAATTGAAATCAAGCAAAAATACAGGATGCATTTATGGGGACCACCAGCCAAAAGGAATTTGCTGTTAGAGTATAACCACAGAGCTTAACACTTTACAGAGTATCTAATGGAGGAAAATATGCTATTAAGCGTTCTGTATAGAACATACATACTGGTGCAATACGTATTCAGCCCACTAGTTTGTGCACCATTTACTTCAATGTGCATGCATTAGCCAGACAGACCTTCTTTTAATTTTAGCTTCCCTTTTATGTATCCTTTGTCCAAATAAAATATTGAACCTAAGGATTTAGCAACAAGTATAGCAGCAGCAGGGCCCCTCTGGCCCTTCTTATGTGACACCGGACCAGGGTGGCACGGTTCCTTCCCCTTGGCTCTTTAACCAGTTTCTACAAGCAAACCTACTTCTACATCAGAGGCATATATGCAGAGACCATTGTGAAGTCAGTTCAGTCTTCATATGTTGTAGATGATGGATACTCATTCCTTATCTCTCAGTATTAGATCACCTCTTATTAGTAGTGGAGATTGCTTTGTTCACTTGCTTATTGGACTCTGCCACATTTCTATGAAAGTTCATTGAACGAATCGGTTCTGCACATTACTGCATTTATATGGTCATCAAGGTCTGAAGTAGCCAAATTCTTTTATCATATGCCTTGGTGCATGAGGCACATTGGAAGAGATTGCTATGGCAGCTTTCAATCAGCAATGGTTGGGAATGCGTACAGTTCTGTTCAATCGCATTCATGCCTCTTACCATGTTTTAGTGCTTTGATCAGGTGTGTAAGGACAGTTTTAGTCTTGGATGCTAACATTGTTGTATAGGCCTTAGTATTGAAGAGGTGAGTGCACAATTTCCTGGCTGTACATATATATATATATATGCATCTTTTGTATCTAGCTATGCAGTTGTTTCTGTTTACACGTGTGTGCATCATTGTGTCCATAAGTGTGTGCATTGCTAGACTCCGGCCAACTGCAGTGTAGGAGTGAATGCACATGTTGTTTTCCTTGCTTCTCAAGCCCTCACCTTCTCCTCACCGTATTTCTCTGCATTCCATGTCTCTCCATGCCATCTCTCCTTCCCACTATCACCTATCTTGGTACACTGTGCCTGTTGATACCCAACCCCATGTTTCTCCCTTTCTTCAGTTGTTATTGAAGATGACAGAATAGACGAGGTGCTGAAGGGGGTGTCGGACAAGTCTCCCTCCGGAGTATAAGGTGTGGAAGTGGCTGCTCTCCACCCTGATTTGTAAGCACTTTTGGCTGTGCATGTTTGTGGACACGGAGAAGAAGGAAAGGCTTTGAGGCTGCTGGCAAATCTCCACCCTCCACCTTGATCCAGACCCTCTGCAGGTCTCCTGATGGTGCCATCTGGCTCCCCACTCCACTCAGACCACGCCAATGACCTCCAATGTGGAGACGTTCATTTCAGCACCTTCCTATACCCCTTGTCACTGTCCCTCATCCTGGGTTCTGGGGGCAGTGATGAGTCTCTCAACCCATATTAAAAGCCAACCCCAGAATGCAGAATGGGTGTTAGCATCTGCCTGTGTGCCAAGAAGGTGCTTGTAGACTGGAGCACCATGGAGTTTGTGCCTATCAACTCCAAACCTTGCCAGGTGCTGCCTCCTCCTCCTGACTCACAATGTACATCCCAGGGGCTGTAGGTTTATTAGAAATGCACTTTATTCTGACAATATGTGTCTCTAGTGAAGTAATAATCTTTAGCTGTGTGCGTATTTGTGGACCCAAGGGGAACCCATCTGCGCAGCTGTGTCTATATATCTATATATAAATATATCTAGTCATGTGTATATATAGGTATATATATAGGATGATTCGTGATTATTAATACCCTGCCCCTCCAGTCAACCAGTAAACCAGCATCCGAACAATAATAGACTGGACAAGCACCCATCTTTCCTTTCATCTTGCCCTTCATGTTCAAGAAACCAGCAGGTCGGAAGCAGAGCAGCTGGAGGGCGCAGAGCGGGCACAGGCCGTCCTTTTGCTGTCCAAACCCAAGCAAGAATAAGACTTAATTTGCTCCATCTCTTGCATGAGCTTCCGAATCCACCCTGGATCCCACCCTTTCCCAGCACGCTCCTTTTTAACAGGAACCCTTTACATTTGTATTTTTATATACAACTCTTTGTTATTAATATGAATTCTGATACATGCTGGTGACTGTGCAATGTCACATCAGAGATGCAGCCAACTTCTGGGTGCAGAGTGATTGGCGGTCAACCGGATGGCAATTAAGAGCAGTAACGCGAGGAGGGGGGAGCCTTCATCAGGCATTTATGTAACATACTGCTGCCACCACCATGAATGTGTAAGAACTGAGCCAACCTACTGATGGTATGTTTTGCCATTGTTTGATAGAATTTTTACATCAATATGCTGCTTGCTACTAGGACATGTTGTTCCATGTCGGATATGTGTCCCTTATACATGTATTATATAGTATATGTTTCAATAGGTATACAATGCTTTATAAAGCGCTAAACTTGATGTATATTATATATGTGCCAGCTTTACCTAAGTGCATATGTAGAAATATGCTGCACATTTCATGTACAAAAAAATGTTTACACTGGATAGTTTTCCTTCTGTACATATCTGCATATCGCATATGTAGCAAGTATTAATTTTACATTCAGTGTCATTTAGTTTTTGAGCTAGAGTTTTTAGAGTTTGAAATGTTTGCACGTATTTCTACATTGCGCCTCTGGAAGAAGATATATATATATATATATTCTACTTCCAGACAACTTTTGTGCATTGGACAGGTCAGCTAGGACATGTGTAGAGTATAGTAGGACTGCCAGCAATATGCCATATTTTTTGGACTATAAGACGCAGCCCAGGTTTAGACAACTGAGGACAGGAAAAAATATTTCATTCTAATTTAAACATTTCTGGGGGTCTAACAAAGTGGGGGGGCTGCTGTCATTAACTTTTAGTATATGAAGGGGGTTAACAGTGAACAGTCAACTCCTATTAAACCTAGTGTGTCCATTCAAAGAATGGCGCAAGCACATATGTTCACATTCTACACATACATTGTATATTGTACATGCATACAACACACACAGCTCTGTAACATACACACACATAGCTCTAGAGCATACACAACTTCTACTACACAGACACACAGCTCTGCAGCATTCACATACACACATACAGCTACATGAACACACATACAGCTCTACTGCATGCATGCATGCACACACACACACACATCTGCAGCTGGTATGTTAAACACCGATTTTATTAATATTAAATTCCCACATACAAGAGTAGTAATATATGACCCCGCGCCTGGTCACATAGCTATGACATCATCTATGGTCCTGCTGCTACTGCAAGACCTTTGATCTTCGCTATTGCCTGTCCCTGTGTGCAGAGAAGGGGAACTGCACCCCGGGGAGATATATGAGATATCTGTTGGAGGGGACTGATCCGGCAGGGAGAGGGAGGACTGTGCAGCCGCTGTATGTATGGCTGCAGAGTTCTTCTGATGATCGATCAGCGCACTACCGAATCATTAAGGCAGGGGTCAGGGGTCTCTGGATCTATCAGACCCCCCTGCCTGCGGATGATAAGAGCAGACGCTTTTCATCAAGATTTATCTTGCTGAAAACTGCGTCTTATAGGCAGAAAATACAGTAACTGTTAATTTACATTTGCGCTGTTTGATTCCATTGTTCAAGTCCATCAAAGGGTCTGAACAATGGCAACATTAGAAGTGCTGGATCTGGCCCATACTGGATCTGAACAACATATTGACTATAATGGGTTCTGTCAGGCTGCCATTGTGCATTCTGGCATTTTTGTAGACAAAATAGTTGCTATATGCAGTGCTATTTTGTCCTGCATTTTAGCAGTAAGCTGCAACGGATGCTCTAAATGGAGCTTCTGACGCAGATGTGAACAAAGCCTTATTCTGTTGGCCCTAGTAATTAAGGTGGAGTAACGATGTTGTCTATATGATAAAAACTTGCAACTTATCATAACAAAGGAGCTAATACTTACCTCCCCCTGCTGTCGCTCCAGGTCTCTGCTGTGCTGTTTTGTTTACAGGCTGCAGTCAACCTGTGACATCATATAAACTTGCTGCTGCAGCCAATGACAGAGCCCAGGGATCATTGCTGAGCCCTGTCATTGGCTGCAGCAGCTTGTTTACAGAATAAAAAGAATATTTTATCTTGGACAGTCCTTTAACATGTTATTTGGGGTGATGCCAAAAGAATTTTCAAGATTCCTTTAGAAGGGATAACACTAAATTTTTTGGCTGCCTCAATCTGAAATACTATACTGTACAAGTTATAGCTGAGAGACACCGCGTCATCAAAATGCAATATCACCTTCCTATATATTCTTACAACTACTATGTGAGTAGCCTAATGAGATTGAACAGGTCTTTGTCATAGGCCTACAGTTTCAAAGGCAACTTAAAACCCACCTCTCACACCTAATAGTTGGAAATATGGATCCAGAAAGAACTATATGCTGTGAAATTGTCACTGCAGTTTTCACTCTTGTCATATTTTCTGGATGTGTATTTCCAAGTGGAAACCTGAGACATGTTAGTCCTGTCAGTGTGCAGCACTTGATGGTATGGGGAGGCATATGTCACATATCCTGGTGGTGGCATGACCATCTCTGTCTACAATCACTGCTGGTGGTGACCTATGAAATAAAAGTTTCTGGCTGGCTGAAATAATGTTGCTTGGAAATTTTATACTACTATCTTCAACCAAGGGATGGTTTCAGGAATCCACTCAGTCTCTGAATGTGAAGTAACAGCTGTTAACCGCCTCTTTTATGGGACGCAATAGTTGTGTTTTTAATTTTCTACTTTTCTTTTTTATTGTTTTTTTTTCTGTTTGTTTGTTTTTTTTCTTCATTTTTTAAAAAGCTTCAAAATCCTGTGCATGGACTTAAGATATTATTATACGACGTTTTCTGATTCGAATAAGGCAATGCTGTGCCATTCTGAGAATGACTCATTGTACATTAATACCATTTCAACTGTATTTGGTGAATAAATAAATAAACTGATCACCACTGAGATCAAGTGTGTTTGTTTCACTCGAGAACTCATTATAAATGGTTAAGAAGAAAATTGGAAAATCCAAATACGTATTATGAGGTAAGGAGAATGCATTTAAGATCACTTCATTCTTGGGATTAATCATTCAACAGGTCAGAAAAGTTATTTTAATAACTTGTAATAAATACACCATTGACAAAAATATTACAACAGACAGAATTTAGACTTTTTGTTCATTTCATGGCCAGATGAAGAAACCTTGATCTGGTGTGGTCAAAGATTCAGAATTCCATCAAAGCTCTTGTGGCCACTTGGCACCAAAAGAGCCCCCAAGCACATTTTACAATTAGGTGAGGTCGTCAGGTTGTAATGCTGTTTTTGTTTCAATCCTCAAATCAAGAATGAATAGGAGTATACTCACTTGGGAGAGGCGAGAAAAACCCAGTGAATACCGGGTAAATAACTCCCCCCCTCTAGATCCAGATAGGCCTTGTATAAAAGTAATGTAGATCCTGCATCCTACGCCAGGTCCATTGAGGTCCACAACCACTCCATATGGTCAAAGGTCCCATTTATTAAAAGACAGCAAAAGACTCTCCAACAGGAGGGTCGACACACATACAACTAGAGAGTATGTGTATTAGACCATTATATATACCGGTTATTATGCATGTATTGTATACTTGAAAAAAACTTTACAGCCGAAACCCATTGTATGTGTGTCGACCTTCCTGTTGGAGAGTCTTTTGTTGTCTTTTAATAAATTGGACCTTTGACCATATGGAGTGGTTGTGGACCTCGATGGACCTGGCGTAGGACGCAGGATCTACATTACTTTTATACAAGGCCTTCCTGGATCTAGAGGGGGGAGTTATTTACCTGGTATTCACTGGGTTTTTCTCCCCTCTCCCGAGTGAGTATACTCCGATTCATTCTTGTTTGGAGAGCAGTAGAATCACCCAGAATTTTGATTGTGTGACCCCCACCAGCCTTTGATGGGAGGTTTATTTTTGCTCACTACTGCAGCTCTCCACTGAGTGGATCGCATGTAGATTGGACAGTCTCCCTTGGCATTTATTTCATCATAGTACCCCAAGGCGCTGTCCCTACTATATTTTTCCACTCCCCAAATCAAGAGATTTTCCACTGTTGTTGCACTACTTTCAATATAGTAGCAATCCAGGTAAGACAGAGTGGTTTCTAGGATAACATTGCTTAACTTCTAAGGTTGTCCGAGTGTTGAAAGCAAGTATTCTACTGCATAATGTTAACTCAAGGTAGAATTACCACTGAACAAAGGGACAAAGAGTCTTGACTTGACTGAAGCCAGCCATTTCTCTACCCCTTACTGACGATCTAATAATTTCAGTGTAAATAAATTTAGATGTAGAACCTCTGTAGGCTAGAAAGTTCATCAACTCGTCCATACACAGAACATTCTTCCTCTAGCTGGGAGGACCGCAGGGCTGCAGAAATGGATCACTGGGGGTGAGGATAGGTAAGTACTGCTGGCTTGATTGTTTTAATAGATTTAGATTGAGTTTTTAAAAAATCAGTTGGCACCCGGACAACTCCTTTCAATAGACCGATGTTTCTCTTGGAGAGTACTACACACAAGTGCTTTTCTTTGTCATTCTTGTTCCATCATGTTAAGGGAAAATGTAGATAAATGTTTCCGCTAACCTCCTCATTGATTTCATTGAGATTTTCCAGACAGTAAAACCCACAGGCAGCCCGCATTCCTCCATTTCATCAGGGCTTTATTGTTTGTTAACCTGCCTGATGATGGCGCCTTTGTGCTCCGAAAGCTTTCAGATATAATTTTTATGTCATGCAGTAAAGCTATCACCTCTATTATATGTTTGGCTTTTTTATATAAGAGTATTTAACATTAAATAGATATTTTTAGATAATACGGAACGATAGTATTTTTGCTGTACATTGTGGAGGGCAGAATAACATAGCCTTCTATGCCTGTCTACACAATAAAAATCTCATTGAAGTCAATGAGATCCTTTATGCTTTTGTGTCTATGTATTTGCAAAAAGGGATCTGAAATAGAAAGCTTAAAGGGAAGCCCTCACCACAGAACAGCACTATAAACTAAGTTATGGTGCTGTTCAGGGAGATGATGTGGAATCGGGGGATGTATTTTTTAAACCTAGCTGCTCTCTTGGTGTCTGCCGGTGAAAAGCGCATGTGGTCTGCAAATCTGATTCTTTTCAGACTGCTTTACATATGCTCTCCCATAGAAGTCTAAAGGTGACAGGTTTTCTTTACCATAGTTATGAACAAAACCTTTCCCCATGCTACTTACACCTGTATACAGGTCTTCTGTAGTTTGCCTGATGGTGGACTCATGAACTCAATGTTACCCATTGGAAAAAGAGGTCCAGAATACTATATTGATTTGCTCTTGGATTAATTATGTTTTCCTCTTGCTGCACTACCAATTTAGAGGGGAGTAACAATGGCATTGAAGTTAGGTGAAGCCCAAACTTTAGAACTCTTTCCAGCCACTCAAACATCAACATTTTTTCGGGTATAAAGTAACCTTATCCCGATTGTCATCCCTTAAAGGCGTTGTTCAGATGTTATTGTGTTTATTTATTTATCTATAGAATAAGAAATCATACTGTTTTCTAATATTCATGCATTAAAAATTCTACTAACATGCCTTTCTTATATAGGTGCAGTGTCCCATATTTTCACAGTAGAATGGTATAGTCTATAGACCAGTTAGTCCATAGAAATGCATCCCAGAGGCTAACTGAACGGACATTGTGTCAGTGATATGACCCACCAAACAGGTCATATGAGCACTGGTAGGTGAATAGTAGCTAAAATACACAAACAGTGGGGAAGTTGGTGCAATAACCATGCATTTCTATTCAGGTAGCCTTTGGATGTCACGTTAAAAGGGTTGTCTGGTGGTACTTATTTTTTTCTACAGGCTGACACAGGTAAAATAATAAACAGAGCTATGCTAACCTGTTCTATGCCCCCACTACTCCAGTCCCCAGCCATTCCATTCCCCTACAGGATTTGAATACTTCTGGGTAGTTTAGTAACACTCTGGTTAGTCTCACGACTGCTTCAACCAGTCACTGGCCTTAGGATTGGGACCGCTGAGGTGAGTGATTGGCCACAGCAGTCACAAGCCTAGATGGAACATGACCAAGGTACCTGAAGTGCTGGGGCTGGTGATTAAAGCTATCTTTATTATTTTACCCCTGTGCAAACCTGTAGGGAAAAAATAATTCCCACTGGAAAATCCCTCTAACTTGTTGTTAACTGAATGCCAGGAGTCACATGATATGTGTGTGTATATAACAAAATTGACTAGTCCGTGGGCTATGTGATTGTATAGTGCTGATAAGGACTACTACACTGGTATAGGATAATTATGTGATAAATATTTTTGAGGGTATCTGTGAGTTGCTATAAGCCCTATAAACTAAAGTTATGGGCTTATAGAAGAGGGTCACTGAGTCGGGTGTGTGATTTTTAAACTTAACTTACTTGCCTTTCTTGTTCTGGGGGAATAATCGGGGTTCAGATGAAGACCATTCCCTCTGTCAAGTGATTTAAGTCAGCGCTTAAGGGATTAAAAGCCTAGATTGGCATTGATCCCATACAAACCCAAAGCAAATCTGTGATACATGTATCTTGAATGTTATGAAGGGGTTAAATGAGTAGATTGTTTTTGCTTAAATGTGTGTTCTAGTTTCAGAAAATAAAAGCAATTCTTTTAGGCCGGTTTCACACCTAAGTTTGAACCTCCGATTGGAGGTTCCGCTGCAGATCCGGCTCAAAATATAGGAGCTGCATGCGGCGTTTTTCTTCCGCCCAAAAGCCTGGCAGCTGAGCGGAAACCAAATAGAGCCCATTATATCCTACAGGGTCTGTCCGGCGTTGTTTAATTCTGTCCTGAGATAGAGCCGTTCAGCTGCAAGGATTCCCCTTTCCTACTCTCCAAACGGATCAGGAAGCTGGAAACCCCGAGCACAAGTGTGAAACCACCCTTATACAAATTTCAATACACTTTCTGTATCAATTCTGTACAGTCTTCAAGATCTCTCCTTCCATTGTTTATCTCCAGGGAGAAACCTCTATCATGCTCAGGTGATGATCATACAGGCACAGGAATGATTACAGTTACAGTCCTGTTATCAGAGTTCTGCACCCGTCTGTCCATCACATGACCATGGACAGAATTCCTATTTGAAACTGTGAGGAGTTGATGCAGAAAGTATATTGTAAAAATGTTATAATTTTTAATTATACAAGAAATAACATTAATTTACTTAAACTGGAATACCCTTTTAGGTTATGGTCATCTGCTTGGGAAATCCATTATGTTCTTACATTGATTACTTTGCACTAATATAATTACTTTTTTAAGATGTTCTGTTTTCTGAAAAAAAAATGACATAACCCTGCCGTAGTACCACAGCTATTAGATGGGAAACGGAAGCTGACTCACAAATGGCTGTTCTGCTTCTTGCTGTGAAATGAAATTAAACCCACATCATCAGTGGTCATTGGAGAAATCACTGACAACTGTGTTTTATGCATCAAATATTTTGCGTGCATAATGGGAAAAAACAGTCAATGGGACATTGCACAACAGGGATGCAACTTCCGGTTAGGAACAGTAATGGTGCAGCAAACCTATGCTATACTGTACATTATACATGGAATTCAATGTGTCCATTTCGATTTCCAAAACACTGACATCTGTTTCCCTCAAGAATAATACACTAATACTGGAGTTCCCAGGTGAAAACCCATTTGGAGCTATTACAGGAGCCCCCAGAGATTGCACATACAGATGTGGAACTGCTCAAATATTACTCATCCCCACACTTTAAAATCCCTCTAATCTCTGCATGCACTCCCACAATTATATCTTTTGCTGCATTGTTCTATCTGAGAGGGACTTGGAGCGCTGTTTGTCCTAATTTTCCTGGTTCTTAAAGTGTACTTAAAGGGATTTTCTGAGTAGTTTCCTTTTTCGTTTATAAAACCCTGTTTTCAGTGCTCTGGTGTTGGTTTATAGGCCACAGTCCAACCCAATTTACAGAACATCACAGGTGCAGCAGCCAATGACAGAGCTTAGTAGTCAATCGCTGAGCTCTGTCATTGACTGCAGTGTCGGGGACTTCACATAAGCAGACTGGGCAGCCTGTAAACATGACATCATAGTGGCGCAGCGGTGCAGGACAGGTGAGTCTATGCATGTTAATTATTTTACTGAATGGGGAACACAGTTGCACTGAAGAAAAAAAAAAACTACTCGAAAAACCCCCAAACCTTTTTAGATGACTTTTCTGAAATAAGCTGCCATGTGTGAACATGAAGAATAACACTGTATCTGGCTATTATACAACACGTACCCCAAGAGACTTGTGTCTGTAATTGCAGCAAAATGTGTATCAACAAAGTATTTACTTTCAGGGGATGAACAACTTCTTTTAGGTGCTTGTTTTTTGTTTTTTTTTTGTTTTTTTTTACAAAGAGTGTATAACACGTACTCTGAATTTATTATTATTTTCCCCCTCTGCAGGTTGTATATATGATTCTATGTTATTTCTGAACTGGTGGGAGGGGTATCCTCTTATTCTTCTTATATACACTGGGAAACTGCAGATTCCGTTCTCTTCTGCAACACATACAGATACTTAACATCATCATGTAGTAGCACTGCATTACTGAGGAGTGGGGATGTGACTAAATAGCAGGAAATCACTCACCATTAGCTCTAACTGCACATCTACTTTTCATCTCCCCTTCCAGTCTGCTCTCATAGAATTCAATGAGCAGGGTGACTCATCCTACCCCTATACTTCCTGTTCTCAGTCCTGACAACTAAAGTAACAGAGATAACATCACTTAACAGCAGGCAATGGACAGCAAATTAGGAGGAAGGGAGACCCCTAGTGGCCAAAACTTTAGAGTAATTTTTAAGCACAAAATTTTTTTTAAATAAACAAAGTGCCTGTTTTGCTACTTTTCTATTCACTATCATATAAACACAAAGTCTTTGAAAGGTTAGTGACCATATAAATAAAATGCAAGGATTACTCTACCTAAGACATTTTCAATTTACATGTCATTTAGGGGCTAAGAAAAGCCGGATGATAGAATACTCATAAAAAATTAAAAGTCATGATATATACTGTATAATGTATAGAGATGAGCGAACACCAAAATGTTCGGGTGTTCGTTATTCGTAACGAACTTCCCGTGATGCTCGAGGGTTCGTTTCGAACAACGAACCCCATTGAAGTCAATGGGCGACCGGAGCATTTTTGTATTTCGCCGATGCTCGCTAAGGTTTTCATGTGTGAAAATCTGGGCAATTCAGGAAAGTGATGGGAATGACACAGTGACGGATAGGGCAGACGAGGGGCTACATGGTGGGCTGCATCTCAAGTTCACAGGTCCCACTATTAAGCCACAATAGCGGCAAGAGTGCCCCCCCCCCCCCCCCCCACTGTCAGCATAAAGATCGTCCTCCTCTGGCACAGCTGTAGCAGAGAAGAACGATGTTTGCCCATTGAATTCAATGGAGCGGCAATACAGCATGTTCCACTGAATGCAATGGGCTGCCGGCGATCGCAGGATGAATGGTCGGAAAGGGGTTAAATATATAACCCCTTTCCTGCAATTCATCCAGAAATGTGTTACACTAAAAATATATACTGGCGTATAAGGCGACGGGGCGTATAAGACGACCCCCCAACTGTCACCTTATACGCCGGTAATACAGTGGAGCAAAGAATAAAAAGCATTACTTACGTTTTTAGATGATCTGCGGCGCTCCTGCAGGCTGTCACTCCCTCCTGGTCCACGGCAGACAAGCTTTCTCCACGAAAGACTTTAAATCCCTGCCTCCAGAAGCACATGTGCCTTCAGCCAATCACAGCCAATGACAATGATGTCATTGAATGGCTGTGATTGGCTGTGTTTCTGGAGGCGGGGATTTCAAGGCTTGAAATCCCCGCCTCCAGAAACACAGCCTATCACAGCTATTCAATGACATCATTGTCATTGGCTGTGATTGGCTGAAGGCACATGTGCTTCTGGAGGCAGGGATTTAAAGTCTTTCGTGGAGAAAGCTTGTCTGCCGTGGACCAGGAGGGAGTGACAGCCTGCAGGAGCGCCGCAGATCATCTAAAAACGTAAGTAATGCTTTTTATTCTTTGCTCCACTGTATTACCGGCGTATAAGGTGACAGTTGGGGGGTCGTCTTATACGCCCGGTCGCCTTATACGCCGGTATATATTTTTAGTGTAACACATTTCTGGATGAATTGCAGGAAAGGGGTTATATATTTAACCCCTTTCCGACCATTCATCCTGCGATCGCCGGCAGCCCATTGCATTCAGTGGAACATGCTGTATTGCCGCTCCATTGAATTCAATGGGCAAACATCGTTCTTCTCTGCTACAGCTGTTACAGCTGTGCCAGAGAAGAAGGATTTGTCTTCTATATGTTCTCAATGGGGTCAGCGCTGCTGCCGCTGGCCCCATTGAGCGCATATAGAATGCATCCATAGCGAGCAGCGGGAGGGGCAGATTTCAATACTCCGGTGACACCTTATCTCCCCAGCCACTCACAGCAGGGGGGTGGTATAGGGCTTAAACGTTGCAGGGGGAAGTTGTAATGCCTTCCCTGTCTTTATATTGGCCAAAAAAAAGCGCTAACGTCTCAGGGAAGAAAGTTTAATTTACCAGAACACCGCATGGTGTTCGTTACGAATAACGAACATCCCGAACACCCTAATATTCGCACGAATATCAAGCTCGGACGAACGCGTTCGCTCATCTCTAATAATGTATTTTCCAATAAATGTTGTTATTGTACATGAAAAATGTATACATCCACATAACCGAAGAAGCAGCAAACGCCAGGCTACCTGGAAATTTTTCTGACATTGAATAATATACAGTAAAATAGAATAAAATTCCAAGTGAGAATTTTGAATTCAGATTTCAAGCAGTAGCTAATTAAAAATGTATTGCATTTAATTGTTAAAGAGCAAATGTATTCTAAAGGGAATCTGTCATCAACTTTATGCAGTTCTTTCGAGGCCAACATAAGATAGTGCCAGGCATGTCGATTACAGTGATATGTCTGTCTTATGTATCGGTTAAGCAGTCTGTCTGAAACCTACATTTTATCAATAGCAGCCCACATATATAGGACTACAGGAAGTAGTCCTCACTACTGATAAGCTGCTGGCTAGTCCTTTCCAACCCATTCTCCAGCCACTGATTGACAGCTGTTTCTCTATGCACAGGAATAGGCAGAGAGCTGTCAATCAGTGGTTGGAGGCTAGGACTAGTCTGCAGCTCATGAATATCTGTGACTACTTTCTCTAATCCTCTATGTGTGCAGCTACTGAAAATTTCTAACAAACTGGTTCACAAATACATTAGATAGACATATTATTGCAATCAGTGGTTTATGTTGCCCAAATCCTTTTATGCGGGTTCTGTAAGTGAAAGGGAAAAGATTGATGCAGGGTTTGGAAGTTCATGGCACTAGCATCCTTGAATTGTACTTCAGCCTCTAGTTCTGTAGGATAAGGCTGTTTTCTGCAATTTGATACTTTTACTTCATACTTGAACACGATTGCAACCTTGCAGGTACATTACATTAATTATCTAATCCCAAATATGACTTGTAGGATGTCCACAATGCACAAGGTAAGGATTGGTCAGCTGATCATGCCTTATAGATATTACACATGAAGTACAGCCAAAAATAAAACATCATCTTTTTATTTCATTTATATGGTCTGTTTTTTCAAAGTCTTTATACAAATTGTTTTGATTTTGGCTCTGGAAAGTGTGTTCTTTACATCAGGCTTTATGTGAGCATATAGAAATTAGTCTCCTAGGAGGCACACAGCTACATCATTGAGCTCAGTCTCAGTTAAGCTACTGGTGACTATTTTTTATTTTTTTTAGCATCCAACAAGAATACGAATGCAGCTCTGGGTGCAAGCGGCACAAAGCTCCCAATTATTCCTAGCTTATAGGAACAGTCAATACCTTTCACCAAACCCCATGTATGTATTTGTTCCCTAAAACTATTCTGAAAGTAAGCAGTGCATCAGTTACTATATTGTTCGGTATGAGGCTATATGTTATGTGATTTGTTGCTACTGGTCACACACATATTTGTATACACCTGATAGTTTTTGATGGCAATTTGTAAACAAAAGGCTGATTGAAGAATGTGGACTACCTGGAAAAGTGGAACTATTATACAATAAACTTTAATTGTTCTCTAGCCATCTTGTTGGGAAGTATCAGGTCATCTTCACACTAAGGCCTCCCTCAGGGCGCATTCAGACGAATGTATATCGGCCGGGTATTCACGCCGGCCGATATACGGCGTCTCTCTCTGCAGGGGGAGGAGGCTGGAAGAGTCATGAGCAGTGCTCTGAGCTCCCGCTCCCGCCCCCTCTCTGCCTCCTCTCCACCTCCCTGCACTATTTTCAATGAGGAGAGGTGGGGCAGGGGCGGAGCTAATTCCTGGAACTTAGCCCCGCCCCATCCCACCTCCTCTTATTGCAAATAGTGCAGAGGGGCGGAGAGGAGGCAGAGAGGGGTCGGGAGCTCAGAGCACTGCTCCCGGCTCTTTCAGCCTCCTCCCCCTGCAGAGAGACACGCCGTATATCGGCCGGCGTTAATACCCGGCCGATATGCGGTCATCTGAATGCACCCTCACACAGATGTTTCAGTGTTTAGCCCTTTCAGTGCAGCGCTAAACACTGTCAGAGGCTCCCATTGTTTTCAATTCAATTGATTGGCATTGTCGGGGTCACAGGTCCTGGCAGTGAGTATCGGCCTGCCAGCTGCGGCCCCTGAGCACTGTGCTCCATTCTGCCTGCCGTCGTCCTTGGGCTCAGAGCTGCGGCACCTCAGGACTGCACTCACCACTGCCAGGCTCCACTCCGCTGCCTTCCGTAATCATGTGGGTCTTCGGCCTATCACCTGCGCCCCCTCAGCACCACGCTCCGTTTTGCCTGCCATGGTTGGCCTGGCAGCTGCGGCCCCTCCACAGGCTGGGTTAAAGGTGCACCGGGACATTGACACTGGCCCCTGCTAGGGGACTTTGTATGGGGAGATGGGAGTTGGCTGTGTAGCGCAGTCACAGTGCATCTCACACGGCGGCGCCAGCTACAGTCGGAGCTGGCCCAGGAGCAGGGGCGCTGCAGCTGCTGCACGCTGTAGCTGGGACAATTACAGTGCAGTGCAGCAAACTTTAAAAGGGATATCAATTGATTGTAAAAGCTCACCCGGAGTACTGGAGTCAGGGCAGCCACTTCCGTCTGAGTTCCGAAAAGCGGTCACGTAGTATGGTGGTCCCTCTGTTGTCGGTGACATCATTGCTGAAGATCTGGCAGTCATCTCATTATAATTAAGTCAGCCCCTCTTTCTGTCTCTGCATCGGCTGTGATGACTCTGGGTGAATTTTTACAATCCATGGATAACCCCCTTTAAAACTCCGGGCTCTACTGAATGCTGCAACTGTTCTGGAGATGTATAAATGCCACAACCCTCAGCTTGCAGACAGGAAAATTGCTATATGGAGGTGCATTACACAGGTCCAAAATTTTGATGAACAACCACTCGCATACCTACCGCATATTGGGGGAAGTGACTGCTTAGTATTATACTTGCACACAGATAAGAAATGTAAAGGGCGCCAATCCCAGCTCTAATGTTAGCCACACTTGTTCTGACACCATGGGCCTCCCAGGATTTTAAACCAGGTTGCTAACTGCGAAAATAATAATAATGATAAATAACTGATAAATATGAGGCATTGGTTAATATTTTAACCACAATATGCAAGCTCGCAACCCACTTCAAGGGTCCTCATTATCTTGCGAGTCCCTACACTACCATTACAAATAAATCACAGAAAAAGTATATATGAAGTCAAAAATCAGAGCAGGGGGCCAGACTTACTAATATACTGATACAGGGATACAAGAGCAGATATAGACATCACATCCCTCAGCATGCAGACAGGAAAATTGCTATATGGAGGATCATTGCACAGGTGCAATATACTGATGAACAACCACTCATACGCCTACCACACATTCCCTGCTTAATTGGCATCAAAACTAATAGTAGGGGCACAGAAAGTAATAGAAGCTTTTTTCTCTCACATGATTTACATAAGGAAGGGAAACGTTTAACTATTGAAAATGTAAATCCCTCACATTTTAATACATCCACCTCTTACATCAATGTAAAAACCTAACATGTATATCATGCTTACATTTACCTTGCAGGACAGAAAAGCATAGTAGTCTACACTATTCTGTCCGGCATAAAAAACATAAAGTAACATAATAGTAAGCAAGCATAGTCAAAAGGAAGCTCTTTACATTTCCTACATTGCAATGAATAGACACAGCATATTATATGTTTCAATACTGTTTTCAGACATTAACCCTTTAATGCTGCAGAGCATACAGTTACATCCTGCAGGTTCGGGGTGTGTATGGAGGGAGATCGTGGGGCGATATAGCTCCATACAATGCGGTTGCAGGCCGTTTCTTACAGCCCACACCCGCCTGCAACTTCTCTGAAAGGCCACGATGCTCATCTGAGCTGACAGCTGCATTTAAATGCCCCAACCGATGTTCGGGGATCCCCCCCGCGATGAGATCATGGGTTGCAGTTGTCATTGTGTCTGATTGCAGAGTGCCTATCAAGCCAAAGTTTTACTAATTATTAAAAGAAATAAAAACTAATAAACGTTTTTGCCTTATTTATAATTAAAGAATCTAAATAATAAAACAAAAAAACATATATTCGGTATAGCCATGTCTGTAAAAGTCTGATCTATCAAAGTAATGCGATATTTACCCTGCATGGTGAACATTGTCATAAAAAAAAAAAAGAATGCCAGTATTGTGCTTTTTTAGTCACCACGTCTCCAAGAAAAAATGTAATAAAAAGTGACCAAAAAGTTGTATGCACTCCAGAATGGTACCAATAGAAAACTACAGGATGTCCCACAAAAAAGTGAGCCCTCGCACAACTATGTCAACGAAAAGATAAAAATGTTATGGCTGTCAGAAGATGGGAGCAAAAAATAATTTAAAAAATTAAATATCTTTGAAAAAAAATAAAGTGCAGCAAAAAAAAATATATAAATTTGGTATCGTAGTAATCGCACTGTCCCATGGAATAAAGTTATCAGGCCTTTTTTTAGCAGTGTGTATGTCGTAGAAATAAGACGTACCTAAAGATGGCGTAATTTAGTTTTTTTCCATTTCACTACACTTAGAATTTTTTACGTTTTTCAGTACATTATTTGGTACATTAAATACAACTCGACCCGCAAAAAAAACAAGCCCTTAAACATTTACGTTGATGGATAAATAAAAGAGTTACAATTTTTTTTAAGAGGAGAGGAAAAACAAAAACTGGAAAAAAAAGGACACGTTCTTAAGGGGTTAAAACATATACTGCAGGTGGAAAACATAAGCATGATGTGAACAGAGCCTTAGTATGGCCGCTGTCTGTGATTTTTGACTTGATATGTACTTTTTCTATGATTTATTTGTAACTCTTCTGGGGATACTTTCCAACAGACTTTGGAGTGTGGTTGTGAGAATTCCATTTACTCCTTAGTAAAAGCCGTACTTGTCTTTACGGCAGTCACTAAGAGGTATTAGGCTAGGCTGCCATAAAAATATGACAGCCTAGTATTTTTCATTAATTTGTCTTCCAAAAATCTAGGGATCTATGCAGCTGCCACCGGCTGCATGAAAGCGCCTGGATGGGCATTTTCGAGCCACGGAAATACTCCCTCGTGCCCTGATGCATTGTAAGCCAAGGCATCAGAGGGGCAGCGTATATCGGCCGGGTTTTCACCCTAAGGCTGGCTCCACGTGGGCAAGGTAATCGCGCGATTTTCACCTGCTGCGATACTCAGTAAAAAAACAGAATATGAAACCAATACTTTACAACAGTTTCATTCCCATCTACAATGTTTTCACTAATGTGATGTTGAGGGGATAAACAATTGTGGCTTGCTCTATCTTTCTGCGATGTTCTATTTTTTATCTCTCATGTATTCCTATGGAGGCTTCTTTTTAGCGCATCACAACGCTATAAATGCGTGTTATTTTTTCACATTTTCAACTGCAATATCTCAAATATGTGCAAACATGCTGTACAAATTTTTGATGAGATATATATTTCCATCTGTTTACTTTATTCTGGACGCACATTTGAAAAACTCTAGTTTTTTTTAAACTATTTAGAAGACGTACAAATTTAACATTAATTATCAACACTTTGAGGAACACTTTGATTTCCTATACCAAGTCAAGATTGCAAAGACTCATAGGTGTCAGAATGATACATACCCTACTAATAGCCCCATTTAAAAAACTACACCCCTTAACCCCTTAATGACATGGCCTATTTTGGGCTTAAGGACGCAACGATTTCTGGCGGATTTTCATCTCCATTTTTCAAAAGCCATAACTTTTTTATTTTTCTGTCGACGTGGCCGTACAAGGGCTTGTTTTTTGGGTGGCGAGCTGTAGTTTTTAATCGGTTCCACTTTTCAGTACATAGACTATATCGTAAAACTTTTATTATTTTTTTTATGATAACAGGGAGAGAAAAGGCATCAATTCTGCCATAGATTTTTTTTACAGCGTTAATCATGCAGCATAAATGACACAATACATTTTTTCTGCGGGTCGGTACAATTACAACGGTACCAAAATTCTTATATTTCTTTTAGGTTTTGACACTTTTTTGCAATAAAAACCCCTTTTTTTGGAAACCTTTTTTTTCTGCATTCAAAGTCCTGTAATTTTTTTATTTTTCTATGTACGGAGCTCTATGAGGGCTTATTTTTTGCAAGACGAGCTGCAGTTTTTATTGGTACAATTTTGGGGAATATACGGCTGTTTTGATCACTTTTGTTGCATTTTTTGGGAAGCAAAATGCTAAAAATTAGCATTTTGCCTCTGTTTTTTAGTGTTTTATTAAAGCTTTTGGCCGTACAAAATAAAAAGCATGTTCAACTTTTTGTACACATTGTTACGGACGCATCAATACCAAATATGTGCAATTTTAATTTTTTTTTACCTTTTTTTTATGCTAATATTAGAAAAAGCACAAAAAGTTTTTTTTTACATTTTTTTTAACATTTTTCTTTTCTTTTTTTTTTTTACACAATTTGAGTCCCTCTGAGGGAATTGCAGCACAGCACTTATGATTGCTGTGATAAGGCATGGCAGGGCTACTGCCCTGCCATGCCTTATCGCTTATACAGCGATCATAGGCATTGGCACTACAGGACGCCAGTGTCTGACGTCCTGTTGCCATGACGACAGGCCGGGCTCTCGCGATAACATCGCGAGAGCCGTCTGGAGACACAGAGGGAGCGCGCTGTTGCAGCAGGAGGCCGGTTATCACTGACAGCCGGCTCCTGCTGCGGGATAGCGTGAGATCAGTCATGATCTCGCGCTATCCCGATGACGTAAGGGTACATCATTTTGCGGGAAGTACCAGCCTGCCATGACGTACCCTTACGTCATGGAGCGGGAAGGGGTTAATGTATTCACTGAGGAATGTCATGAGAATATTGACCCAACTGTTTCTTTTCAGGAGTTAATGCAATTTAGAAGAAAAAAATAAAATTTCATATTTTTGCAAATATGTTATTTTAAAGACAGTTTTTTTTATTGTACAGTGTACATGAAAAATTAGGATTTACCCCCCAAAATGGATACCCCTGTTTGTTCCGTGTTCAGAAACATACCCGTTGTGGCCCTAATCTTACATCTGCATGTACAGCGAGGCCCAAAACGAAAGAAGCAGCCGATGGCTTTCAGAACGGATATTTTGTTTGAAGGGGTTTTAGGCCCCATTGCCCACTTGGAGAGCCAATTGAGCGGCCAAAATGACAGAGGACCCCCACAAATGACCCTTTTAAAAACTAGACCCCTTAACAAACTAATCTAGGGGTGTACTGTGTATTTTTGACTGCACAGTTTTTGAATGAATCTAAGCAAAGCGAAAGGAAAAAATTACGATTTTCATTTTTTTGGCAATTGTGTCATTTTAAAAACAGCTTTTTTTGTACAGCACACATAAGAATGAAGACTTTCACCCCAAAATGGATACCCCTGTTTGTCCTGTGTTCAGAAACATACCCGTTGTGGCTCTAATATTATGTTCGTATGCACAATGGGGCCCAAAACTAAAGGAGTAGCCCGGTGGCTTTCAGAACAGACATTTTGCTTGAAGATGTTTTAGGCCCCATTGCCCCCTTGTAGAGCCCTTGAGTGGCCAAAAGGATGGAGAACCCCCACAAATATCACCATTTTGAAAACTACACCCCATATAGGGGTGTACTCCATATTTTGATCCTACAGTTTTTGAATGAATCTAAGCAAAGCAGAAGGAAAAAATTACGATTTTCGGTTTTTTGGCAATTGTATCATTTTAAAAACAGTTTTTTTGTACAGCGCACACAGGAATGAAGACTTTCAACCCAAAATGGATACCCCTGTTTGTCCTGTGTTCAAAAACATACCCATTGTTGCCCTAATCTTATGTCTGTATGCACAATGGGGCCCAAACCGAACATAGTATTAAACTTCAACTGTCTTTAACTTTTACTTGATCGCCATTATCCATTGGATAATGGCGATCACATGACCGGAGACCGATCACCGTGGCACTCGGTCACTGCTCCAGGCTCTTGGCTACCTTTAGTAACCAAGAGTAAGGAGATTTAAAATTTCCTGAGCCCTCCCCAGCTTCTGCACTCGCGTCCGCCATGTTGGCGACAGGAGCATGCTCTGAAGCTGGGGAAAGGTCAGCAGATAAGGATTTCATTTGGTGGACATCGGCGGAGGCCTTAGGTAAGTAATTTCACCTCCACTGATGGATTGGATCTGTCACAGGAGGTGAAACTTTAACTTTTTAAAACTTTTACGTGATCCAAAGGACAATGGCGATCACATGATGAAGGACCGTGTATTGTGAACCATGAGATCTTCAGGCTCTTGGCTATGTTTAGTAGCCAGGAGCCGGGAGATTTTAAATTACCCTGGCAATCCACGGTTTTGCGCATGCGTCCGCCATTTTTGCGACAGGCACATGAGCAGAAGCCAGGTTAAGATCCGTGGATAAATCCAGGGGCCTTAGGTACGTAATTTCATCTCCCCTCATGGATATGATCTATGAGGGGAGATGAAACTAACTTTTTTTTCTTTTACAGTTTTTTTTACTTTTACATGATCGCTGTTATCCATTAACTTTATTTTACTTTGAATTCAACTTAATGCGATCACCTGACCGGGGGGCTTCCTGGGGTACCCCATGACAGCTCCAGGTTGTCAGGTAACCGACAGCGTGGAACTGTCACATCCACAGCCTGCAAGGCTTTAATCCCAAGGGAAAGCATGTTTTTATGGCCCTGGGGATTAAAGCCCAGCAAAGCAGGACATAAAAACATTATGGGGTGGTCACTAAAGGGTTAAAAGAGGTCTAGGAGCACATGACGAGAACCTTTTCTTTCCTCTTTACAAGTCACTGGTTCGACCACACGTGGTCCCGCTCTTCTCCCCGTCCTCATCAGTCTTCATTTGTATTCATGTGGCCGGGGATTGAAAAATCCCCGCCTTCAGAAGGCACTGCCTGTAATTGCAGAGCACTATGACCAATCACAGGCAGCGCTCAGCTGTCATTAAATGAATGGCTGAGCCCTACCTCTGGGTTGAGAAGAGCCGAACAGCACTTCTAGGTAAGTTAATTTATTTATTTTTTAACAGCTAGGGATGATTTTCGGGATAGGGCTTATATTTTAATCCCGCCCCGCCCTGAAAATCATCACTGCAGGGGTTGCCTCCATCCCATTTATTTCACCACCCTCCAAAAAGATGAAACAATACATTATACGTACCTCAAAATGGTAACATTAAGAATTATATCT
This sequence comes from Eleutherodactylus coqui, assembly GCF_035609145.1. Classification (NCBI taxonomy): domain Eukaryota; kingdom Metazoa; phylum Chordata; class Amphibia; order Anura; family Eleutherodactylidae; genus Eleutherodactylus; species Eleutherodactylus coqui. The sequence continues at coordinate 164,519,992 of NC_089837.1, read as the reverse complement.
AATCCTGCAAAAAAAAAAGCAAGGACTGATATGACTACATTGAAGAAAAATGAAAATGTTATAAAAATTCCATGGTCATTAAGTGGAAAATATACCAGTTACTACAGGGTTAATAAATACATAGCTGCATAATAAATGAAACATAAGCTGCTGTAGATGTGTGTATGGGCAGGTTAGGCATCCTTCCTTATTTGCCTGAATTTGATTACACTAGGTTATGTAATTCTATAATTACTGGCCTTATGGCTTTAAGTAGTCACATTCGTGTTGGACATGCGGCGTGAATCAACGTGACTGCACATGTCTGTGATGTGATTACATGTATGTAAGGTGCAGTCTTAAAAAAGTGATGTTTATCGCGCAGTTTAAAGAGTTGTTCATAGAGAGAGTTCTATTGAGTGTCTGTGATTTCTGTGTGGTAGAGGCGGTTAATAATCCCCGACGACTGCCAGCCATCTTCCGAGTGTGTGCTGTGAAGATAATTTGCCAGGAAGAATCGCCAGCCTCGCTGCCATGTGCTGTTCTCGCCAGCCAAGACAGATTGTTTTGCAATGTTTATTGAAGCACATTGCCTATATAGCGCTGCCATGCAGCTCAAGAATGTTGACTCAATTACTGCAGTAATGCCGGGCTCACACAGGCGTGTAATTACCGCGTATTACGCGTGCGTTGTATGCTTGGTGATACGCGGTAACTCGCAGACAACCAATTACATTGCCTTACGCAGTTCTGCTCACATTAGCGTAATATAATTAGGGCAATGTAAGCCAAAAAAACCTAAAAGGGTTGTGTTGCACATGAAATTTGCTGTCGTGTGCAGTACAATTTTGCCGCCATACGCAGTAGTGCACCGGGTCGCTGCCAGCTCTACAGTTGTAAAGCGCTGTGTGATTCAAACAGCGTTTTAAGCCTACGGCCTGTGAGCCCGGCCTAAAGTACAGTTTCAGGGCTTCAACAGACGTATTTGCGTATGAACAAGGGTTGTCCGCAGGGTCACACCCTTCCCTTTGATTTTTTTAACCATCCATAGACTTCTATGGCAGCTTCCTGCGTAACAGGCAGAAAGATAGGGCAGGTCCTATCTTTTCTCACAGGCAGGATTTTTACATGAGAAACACGCTCATGGGAACGTTTCGTGCACGTGCAAAAACGTGCTCTAACACGTTCCACTGTTTAAGTCCTCAAGCCAAGATGTTATTCTCTAAATATGCCTTGCAAGTTCCCGCCTGACCTTCCAGTATTACAGTCCAGACCAATACAGGTTCATCAGAGCTGATTACGCACCTCCTCCATTGAGTGAAACGGCCCCAACGTCTGTACTTAAGTCAGACCCTGACTCAAGGTCTGTAGTTATTCCCACTGAACCAGCCCCATCTGACGAGCCTACCGCAGGAGTTTCAGATGTATATTAGATGTAGTGCATCAGGCTGCTTATTTTCATCCTTTTTCCATGCACTTGGAAAGCTTTTATTGATGCATTACTTTTCATTGCATGCTTCTAAGAGGGTTGGCTCTTCCTTGTGTGATATTTTGCCTTAAATTAGAATAGTTTCCCATAAAACAGTTTCTGAACAGTCATAGAGAACCTTCAATCAAAAAGTTTCATATATATCAATTTTCTACTTATTTAAGAAATAAATCACAAATGATAGACAATCCCTTTCAATAAGGCAGCCAGCATGGTGATAAGCTGTCCACCCGATTCCCACTACTGGCACCCCTGGCAAACAACTGATTTTGCCAGAAGAGAATGCAGCCACTGCAGGTGTAATGTAGTATTACATAGCAGCCATTTAGATGCATGGTCATCCTTGTAACACAAGGATGGCTCGACTCAGTAGGAGCAAAAGGCATATCTACAGAGCTGCTCTTGGTTCTCACTCATAGAGGAGAGTTCAAGGGTTATTAGTATAGTATGTCTGTACCGGACGTATGGGTTGGCCAGGCTCACCTACAGGTAACGCCCAGATCACACCCCAAGCTGGCAAAAGCTCCACATTGGTGGAGACATACTACACTAGTATCACTCAGTACTAGTAGGCGGCTCTCAGCTCTGGCATGACTATACCCAGGAAGCTCCCTTTGGACACTCCTCCCGACTAGTGCCAGACCAGAAGGCTGATACTTCAACACCGGTCGGGATGCGGAGGGATGACCCTCAACCCCCGGTATTACTGCAGCCAGGAAGCTCCCACCGGACACTCCTCCCGACTGGTTCCAGACTGAAGGGCTGACACTCAGGCACCGGTCGGGATGCAGAGGGCTGACACTCCGGCATCGGTCAGGATAACAAGGAGGAGGGCTGGGAGCTACTGAGTGGTAACAGTGTAATATGTCTTCGTCAATTGGGAGCTTTTGCCAACTCTGGGCGTTACCTGTAGGTGAGCCTGGCCAACCCATATATCTGGTGGAGACATGCTACACTAATACCAGTTCAAGGCATGTGACCCCACTCTGTGATCACGATATTAAGGCTCTGCATGGCCAGATTGACTCCTCAGCATATTGTCACTTTATCATCTAGCTGCAACAAACTACATGCTCGACCTTTTTGGACAGTGAAATATTTCTAATGTTAATTTTTGTACTGTCACTTTATATTGACTGGGCATTGTATTTGCATGCAATGGCATATGGCAGGGCATTATACATGTCTGGAGGAGTGGCTATGTATGCTAATGTTAGCAATTTTAAATAGGTGTTTTCACATGCAGTGTGAGTTTTTGAATGCAGAAGAGCTGCTGACCTGTGCTCCCCACATGTGACATTTTGACATAGCTGGTATAGTGGTTTCACCCCTTCAAAGTGCTGAGCCACCCACCTTTAAGCAAAGTGAAGTGTTTGTCTTAGAACAAATAAGGGAGATGGAATAAATCCTCCACAGTGCCACCTATTGAAAGGCAGCATTCCTTCAAGCCAAAGTCAGACTTTTATACAAGCCTTGTTACAATGACCGGGAATTAAAAGCAAAGCCAGACTCCATGTACAGACAGCTGTTTCAGGGTTTTTGCCCTTCATCAGTGTACAGTAGGAGTCTGGCTTTGCTAGTGAGAGGCCTGGGACGGGGGATCAGAAACGCTATCTTTTCTAATGGCCATTTGAGTCTCCTCACTCACCGTATATAGTTGCTCACCCTAAGGAGAAAAGATAGCATTTCTGACCCATCTTAGAAGCGTTACTACTAGAACCTATTCCTGTGCTACACTGATCATACACCTCTGCCACCAACCAAAGACTGTCTATAATGTTGGTACTGCCTGTTAAGAGACTGTCTGCTGTTATATTTCTGAAGTTCTTCAGTAAAGGTCATCAAGCATCACAATGTGCACCTATATGTTCACACCTCCGCTAAGCCACCTTACTGTGCGAGATACCACAAGCTTCATGAAGTTGGACTTGCCTGTAGATACTGTTTGCACACCAGTCATGGTAGAGGCCTAGTTGCACCTGGTCCATCTGAGATTCCTTCCATGAAGTTGGTGTAGCCAGCAGTATGGGCCAGGTACAAGGAGTGGTTGTGGTATTTGTCCTTTCATCCTAAACCTGTTTAGAAATATGGCACCAAAACTAACCTCAGTAGATAAATACAGCACCAGTAGCAAGCTTATACCATGAATAAAGCACCAGAACAAAGTTTATTACATATACACAGTACCACAACCAAGCTCATCACATAAATACAGTATCAGAACCAAACTCATAATATAAATACAGTATCAGAACCAAACTCATAATATAAATACATAGGTAGAACCAGGCTCATAAGATAAATACAGCACTACAACCAAATTTATTACATACAGTATCGGAACCAAGCTATTAACATGAATAAAGTACCGGAACCAGCCTCATAATGTAAATACAGCCCTATAATGATGCTCATAACATAGATATAGCCCCAGAACCAAGCTCATAACATGAATACAGCACCTAAACCAAGCTGAGTACATGAATGCAGCTACAAAATCAAGCTCATGACTTAAATACAGCACAACCACCTCAAAAAAATTATAATTATATATGAATTTAACCCCTTCCCTCCATATGACGTAAGAGTATGTCATGGCAGCGGGGTACTTCCGCAACTGGACGTACCATTACGTCATGTGGATATCGCGAGATTATAAGCGATTTCACGTTATCCGGCAGCGGGAGCCGGCGACCCCCGCTGTTAACTCTTTCCCTGCCGCAATCTATGTAGATCGCAACATGGGAAGGGTTCAAAGAGGGAGCGCGCTCCCTCTGTGATGTTATCGGGCTCTTGCGGTATAATTAACCCTGGCCATGGAGAGAAATCCGAAGGCTAAGTCAATGGCACCTGCCATGAAGAAAGTTGACCCCCGGTAATGTGTTTGAGACTGCATTAACCTTATTTGCAGTTAAATTGTTAAAATTGTGGTGTAGATTGTTATAGTATGCCATTGTTGAGGACGGCAATCGAAAAAGTAGGGGGAGGTGTAAGGTATGTACAGGCAGACGGACTCCCCAGCCTTTTGTCACTTTATTATCTAGCTGCAGCAGACCATATGCTTAACCTTTTCAGACTAACAAATATTTCTAATGATATTGTCTCTTTAAGATGACTAAGCAGCGTTATGGCACGCAACGGCGTATGGCAGGGCATCTGAGCAAGTGTAGCTACCATATGCATGCTAATGTGAGCACTTTTAAATAGGGGCTTTGCCATACAGTGTGAGAGCTGCTGATCTGTGCTCTCGCGTGTGACATGTGTGACGTACAGATGTAGCAGATGTAACTTGACATTTAATGTGTTATGAATATAACTATAATGTACTACAATGATGTAAATTCAGTTATTACAATAAGTTAGTCATGTTAGTGATTGCTACATCTGTAGCCAGCAGAGTGGTTTCATTCCATCGGAGCGCTGTGCTGTCCATATTTGAACAAGTCCAGAAGTGTTTGCCTTAAAATGTGATTACTAAAGATTGCTGTTGTGCCAAGCTGACCAACTGCAACTTGCCGTATGCTGCTACTGCTAACCAGAGATCGTCTGTACTGTTGTGACTGACTGTTAAGAGACTGTTTGCTAATAATATTGTTCGTCAGTAAATAATAAGTTCTTCAGTAAAGTATGTCAAGCACCACTACGTTTGATCCACTGCAGAACCTCCTCACTCCGTGAGACATCACTGGTTACTGGTACAACTTCATGAAGTTGGGTTCACCTGCAGATACTAAGAGCAAACCAGTTGTGGCAGAGTCTGCCGGTCCAGTTCGTTTGGGCACTCTGATGAGCGTGACATCAGCTGAAAACCATATGCCCTAATAAGGCTCATAGACAGGGGTTGTCTTCATGAAACAATCCCTTTAAAGGGGCTGTCCAAAAGTTAAACAAAAAAGCTTATTTTCGGGGTAGGGCTTAAATTTTAAGCTCCCCCCGAAAATACCAATAAAAGATCACTGCAAAGTCACACAACTTTGTAGCGACACAAAATCGTGATATCTTTTTGCCACTGATCTGTCCAAGCATTCTAGATTTTTCTAGTGACTCTGCTCACATTACATGGCCAAAAACGTGAGCCTGAGTCTGGTCATCTTTCCCTCCAGTGATATATCAGGTCTTAATAACACTGCTGATTAAAAAGTGCAAATGTCCTTTTCCTTGGTGCGAGGACTGTGCTCCAGAGGCAGCGGAAGGCATTGTGGCAAGCTGAGCTCAGAGGGGAATGATCGTCCTCCTTTTCAATAGTGCTGCATCACTGAAACTTTTTAAAATTTGGTTTTGGTATCATATCTATGTAATAAGCCCAGTTCTGATACTGTATTCATCTTGGTTCTGTTGCCATATATACGTTCCCATAAACCTATGTCAGAAGTGTCAGGCAGTAGCTTATTTCCTTCTTTCCAATGAAAATCTATGCACGCTCAGCAGAGTGTTTGGCCAACAGCTGTCAAATGCGTATGGGCAGCAACTTTAATGTGAATCACTGTTAGGGGGCATGAGTAGTAAAAGTGCCTAGGGCAACATAAACTCTAAATACGGCCCAGCTAATACTATCTGTTTGCTGGTGGGTGTACTTTACTATTTACAGTGTCTGTTCTATATGTCCAAAGACACATAATGGCTTGTGGATTTTCCTAGGCAAATAGTCTTTTTTGAAAGATACATGGAGAATAGTATTCCCATAAACAGGTTCAACAACCATACAGTGCCAACAAAGTGCCTTGCCACCAATATACTAAATTTCTGTTATAGACCCATATTTGCTGTATTTAAACTAAAGTGCTGGAATATGAATCCATAAATCTTCCTCCGTTATCTTATATGCTACAAATACAGTTCCATTACAGCTTCCAATCTCTGAATCACTGACATACATTGTTTTCAATCATCCACTAACCTCTAGTGCACTTAAAAATACTGCCATCAAGTGCCAAAATAGCAGTAGTGGTAAAAAGTACACAATTTAGTGCTACTATAAAAAAGTTTTGGCAAATTAGGGCCAATTTAGACGGCTGTAAAGTGGCCGCATTTCCTAGCCAGACCATGAGTCTAATAATCCACACTTATAGCATCCTAGGCATATATGATGCTGTGCGTTCATGTCATTAGACCCCAGTCAGGATGTGATCACATTACAGTAGTCCGAATTAGCCCTTCATAAAGTCGTAGACGGTTTGTATCAACAGGTTGTCTTGCAGATGGGATAACAAGTATAAGAATTTGCTTTGTGTTTGCAAGGACATTTCAAATCATTATGTATACTGCTAAAATGTTAACGCATTAGTAATTATTAATAGTGTTACTAACTCTTTTCCTACCGTGCACTGCAACCAGCTACTAAACTGAATAACATTCATCCTAGAAGTACACCCACACAACACATGATGAGCCGTTATGTAATAATTCAGCTGTAAGATATAAATAGTACCAGGGCACTATAGCTTAAATTTTCTGTATGCTGCTGTCTGCTGGGCTCATGGTTTAAAGATATGACCTCCTCAACAGAGCCAGTGCTGCAGGTGCACAGAAAACATAATGTTAGCCTCATATGAAAGCAAGTAGTGGTAGTCCTTAGTAGTCCTTATGTAAATAGCTGAAGATGTGATCATGAAAATACGGTCTCATGGCTGTGGCATATCATTTTTATGGAAACTTAAAAGTAATGGTCATTTTAGAAGAGCAGCAAAATGAAGATGTCTGCTGGCATCCTACAAGCACAAGTAGAATAATTGGGATATATATATTTATAACATATGAATCAAAGAATCAGCAGCGCTGGAAAATACAAGTGTATATAATGGTGCGTGCCCAGTAGATTTGATCCACAGTCCTTGTAATGAATAAGAAGAGAATCAGGCAGCACTCTTTGTCCAGAGATGTAATTAAGGATCTTGGACACGGAGAGCTTCCTGTTTCCCTTCTTATATAAATATAGAAACATAGGAAAAAATTGGTGGCAGAAAAAGCCCATATAGTCCATCGAGTCTGCCATTATATTATAGTCTTATTTCTTTCTTAGGATACTTCTATGTTTATCCCAGACAGCTTGAATTTACTTATTGTTGAATTTCCAACCATGTCTGCTGAAAGTTTGTTCCAAGTATCTACTACTCTTTCAGTAAATAATATTTCATAATATCTTAACTAATCTCAGATTGTGTTCTAGTGTTTATCTTCCAAATAAATACACTTCCCTCCTACTTATGCCTTTAACGTATATATAAAAGTTTCGAACATGCTCCCCCCCCCCCCTTAAAGTTCTTTAAGACTTTTCAGATAAATTTTGTTCTTGTGACTTTCCTTTTTTTTGTAGCCTGTCCTTGGATGTGTTCTATGTTATCAGCGTCTTTCTGTAGATGAGGTCTCCAGAACTGAACATAGTATTCCAGATGTGGTCTCACCTGAGCTCTATACAGCGGGATCACAATCTCCCTCTTTCTACTGGTTATACCTCTAGCTATGCGGCCAACCAGCCTACTCACTTTTTCTGTTCCCTAATTACACTGTGGACTCATTTTTAGGCAGTCAGAAATCAGAACCACAAAATCCTTCTCTTCTGAAGTCTTGGGTAACACAGAAGAGCCGATATGATACTCCATTTGAGGATTTCTTTTTCATTTGCAATTTTTTTACATTTGGAAACATTGAAATGCATTTTTCTTTGTTCAAACCATTTATCCAGTAAAGGCCGCATGCACATGGGCAGGTCAGATTCCATATGTGGAATCCCGCAGAGGATTCTAGCCCTGGCAGCAGTGGCGTCCGTGCGTACCTGCTTTTCCCGCTTCTCCGCCTAGATGACGCTAAATCAACGACTTTTCTGCAATGTCAATTGTGGAAGGGCCACAGATCAGATGGCTTCAATTGACTTCATTGGAAGCCGTCCGCACGGAATCCGTGCAAAAATTGAACATGCTGTAATTTTTCATCCACGAGCAGAAACCGCAATTGCTTTCCGCTTGTGTGCATGAAGAATCACTTTTCCATTGCATGCTATGTGCAGTATTTGCTGTGGAATACGGAGGTGGACGCCCGCTCCGGATTCCACAATGTATATCCAACCGTGTGCATGCACACAAAGCTAAATAATTTTTTATGTTCAAGAGACCACTAGAACCTCATTTAACATATAAGACACTTATGTTATGACACTAGTGAAGCATTACAAGTTACTAAAGAGCCACTCTGGTGAAATTTTTCTATATTCATTATGTAACTAGCCTTCCAGTATATTGTATATAAGTCAGCTAGTATCATGTGATCTTATTCTGACCACCTAAGCTTTACTTGGCTTTATGTTCTCTCAAAAAGTCAGTTTTCAGTCAACATTATTCTTGTATGGTGGACTCTACCACACAAGCTTTTTAGGGATGGACAACAAAACTACTTTTACAGTTACTGCTGATGATTAGAGGCTTCTGTCACACAGAGGAAGATAATAGTTCAGCCTCCTGACTGTATACTTGTCTGTAGCTTTTTTAGAATAATATAGAAGTTGATTATAATTATAATGTCCTTTCAGCAGGCAGAGATGTTACAGTCTCTAGTTACTCGTGTGAGGTTATGCTAATGCAACATGGGATTGATAGCACAGAATAGTGATCAAGAAAGCAGGTACATATCTCACCATCAAGATGGTGCCTAATAAGCACCAGACAGGAGGCTGCACTGCATGGAAGTGACTGCAATATACATATAAAACGCCCAGTGTGTGGCAAGCAATCAGTGTGATTGTTCTCAGTAAGAGAAACAAAATAATCTTGTAGACATGATACCTTTTAATGGCTAACAAAAATACATGATGTTATAGCGAGCTTTCAAACCTACTCAGGGTTCTTCCTGAGGCATAACAGACAAGCAATCAGGTGAGGGGCGCAGGGATGGGAAAATGTGTTTTTGCCACAGTGGCCCTTTACGATCCCTCCTTGAAATCAACATGTTCAAATACTTATAAATTAGTACAGAGTAGAGCAAGTAAGTAGATGAAGCAACTAGACAGGAGAAGAAGGGCAGCAGAAAAACTTTGCCTAGGCACCTCAGTGGGACGTATCCATGGAGATGGTAAAGCGAGGGAGGATGAGAGTATCCACATATTCTACGTTTGGGTATGAGTTGCATTTCAAACATGTCTTTAGAGGTTCAGATGAGTTTGAATCAATCTATTCTATCGTTGAGGAAGGCTGCAAGGAACTACATTTAGTGGACATCCTCTAATTCCGTAGCAGTCCTCCTACATTGAGCAGCACTGAGTCCGCCCAGTGGTATGCAATGAGGCATTCACTACAGTCAGTATATGTAAGAGCAGGTATATTGAGAAGGTATATAAGAAGGTCCAAAGGTAAGTCCGAATCTAAAACTTAAAGGGTTTCTGATCTGCAAGAAGAGGAATATATAAGGTTCTCAAATTTCTAGCAAGTCATTTTAGAAATCTGCAAACATTAGGAAAGCTTTATGAATATTTTCTCTCCTGTTCTGGCTGATATACTGTAGAGACCAAGAATCCTGGCCATCCAGCAGCTGGAAATGAAAATGATCAGGAGGAAATTAGCATCTATTTTAGAAATGAAAACCATAGTTTATTAGTAAAGATTCTAAAATAAACATTTAGGGTGCTATTACACTTATATAAATAAGGAAGATGCAACAATACCTCTGCAGCGCCACCTATTGGATGGCAACATTCCTTCAAATCAATGTGGCTTTTTAACAAGTCTTAACAATGTTCGGGAATACTTGTTAAAAATTCACATTGATTTGAAGAAATGCTGCCATCCAATAGCTGGCGCTGCAGGGGTATTGTTCCATCTTCCGTATTTGCATAAATTACCCAGAGGAGCTTGCATGGCCTTGTAAGACTCCTCACTCACCTACTAGGTGTCCCCACACTCATTTTAGGTGCTTACCTTGGGGAGAGACTATGCCCCTCCCAACCTACCTTCACACATCTTCTGGGTGCTTTCCTTAAGGAGACATGACACCCTCCTGATTACACTAATACTAACGCAAGCGTTTTCTCAATAATTGCAGGGCTGGAATTGCAAGTTCAGATACAGACCAGCAATTAGCGCTACTGCTTGAGCGTTAACAGTGCTTGTGTAATAGTGCCTTTAGAATCGATGCTTGTGCATCCTGCCTAACATAGCAACCAGTAAATGATGCCACCTGTATCGAATGTTCAATATGTTCACAATGTCTGTTTCCTGATACATTTGTTTCCTCACCCTAACCATATGGCGCTAATGGAGTTTATCATAAGGTATATAAACTTTTAGTGAACATGAACTGTACATTTTGCTAGATAAGGGTTCATTATAAGTGGATGTAGTCTTCAGTTGGACACACACCAACGTACTTTTTCTGTCTAGTTGTGATCAAATGTTTTATAATGGCAGTGAATAGAAAAGATAGTAAAAACATGATAATTTTTTTAACCCAACTTGCAATATTTAATAACCCATATCTGAATGTATTAGAAGAATCTCATCTTCAATCAAATGCAGAAATTCATTAAGAAACCACTACAGTCTTAGAATCTACTACTGGGTGAACCACACTAGGTTAACATTGTTGGTTGAGTTCAGCCTTCATGCAGCTTTTCTAAGTATAACCTTAACCTGCCATCTGAATTTTTTTAATGTGAGTAAATTCAATAAAGAGATAGGTAAACCTGTCTATTTAAATAACTGCTCAGCTACGGCAGCTTGTACTTCATCCTACTGATGCAAAAAGAGCACTAAATGTTAAAGATATTTTTGAACTTGAAATCTGGGCATTCACTATAAGTAAAAAGTTGGATTAAAGCTGCATTTGTATCATTTTTCTTTTTTTAACTAGAAAGAACATGACTAATACCAGTGATCTCTACAACACCTACACATTATAGAAAAAAATGACAAAAATGACATTCAGGATGGTGTTTGACAGAAAAGAAGAAAAATAAGATGTAATTTCCCATTACTTTCCAAGTGTTGCCTTAAAAATTGACATCTAAAATGTGTTATGGGTGGAAAGTATATAGATCTCCCCCGAGGCATAGCTATAGGGGGTGCAAAGGTTCCTCTGCAGTATTATAAATGGCACATGGTTGGTGAAGGCAGCGGCAGATTTAATAGCTAACAGGCTCTCTGGGCTATTCACCAAATGTGACCTCCCCCCCCCCCTCCTTCCCATTGCCACCTTGTGTCTACTGTCAACAACACCTTTCTGTGGTTGTTCTTTTTTCATTTATTCTCGATCCAGCCCAGATGCCATCATGACTTCTATTGACCACAGCAGAGTTTTCTTCTGAGATATCTTTGACCACTTGCTACTGCAGCCAACTATTCCTTCTATTGCAATACAATTAAAATAAGACCCAGACCCCCAAATAAAGGCAGACCCCAGACTAGACAAGAAAAAATATTCAGATCCCAGAAGTAACCTTTATACGTGTCCTTTGCTCCTGAGCTCCTCTTCGAATCCAGGTGCCACTGCATCAGGTCCTGATTAGTGACGAGTGATTAGTGGATTAATTGGTTCGCGTTGGTATCAGTCTGATTTCATGAAAATCATCATGATGGCCGACTTCGACTCCTATTAAAGTCAATAAGAGTAAAAATCGGATTCACTAAGTTGCCCTCCAGAAGGTCATAAATGCAGCTAAAGCCCCCAAGTTGCAAGGGAGTACAGCCACATGATACTATTGTATTATGTCTCCACCAGAATTATGGGTGGAGATCTTAAGTGACAGCTAAAAGCTTGGTAATGCCCCCAAAGGTCCTGATTGGCTGCAGGAGATTTCTACAGCAGGTCCTCCAACAGCCGCTGCTGCTGTGGTGATGTGTGGCAGCCAGAGACACAGACATCAGTGCCAGAAGCAGCAGAGCTGGGATGGATGCGGCGGCCAGGAGAATTGCGATCAACCGCCAGGCAAAGTTACAGCCGGCCCCGGAACAGCTGAGATCGGGTGGCGGCGGAGAGGACACTCACAGTGCCTCAGCAACCGCAGATGATAGGGGCACGGAGACCACAAACAAAAACACTGCATCTAGGAGCTGAGATTGGACGCCAACAGGGCAAGCAGGGAGAACACAGCCGCAGCATTCAGTCTCCCCGTCTGCCGCAGCATGCATCGCTGTAAACAGTCCCTACACAGAGCACCCGGTCACTGTCCCCTAGAGCAAGGCCCTAGCAGCGTGGGGACTGAGGTTTCCCCTTGGATGCAGGCTTAGGGTTAGTTAAAGTGTTAGGCTTACATTATTAGCTAATAATGCTTTGATGTGGATGCTGGCCCGCCGCTCTCACATGGAAGCATTTACAACACATAAACTAACCCTAACCCTCCATCCAAGGCGAAACTCAATCCCCATGCTGCTAGGACCTTGCTCCAGGCAGCCAATCAGTAGATTGTGGGTGAACATTGGGCCACCCATACTTGTGCTGGAGACAAAATACATTAGTACCCAGCCACACATCTGGGGAACAGATATTGGTCAAAATAGTGTACAGTGATGTAGTTGTAAATTGTAGCAAAGGGGTGTCACTGAAAACAAAAGAAGGCCCACATAGGATCTTGTAGGTCAACAATTGCACCAAGAAAAACAACATATGTACAGCTTGTTTTAAAAACAATATCATAAATTTTACAAAGAGAAATTCCGCTGGGTGGAAAAAAAAATACTCAAGCATGGACCTGCTACAAAAAACAGCTATAGAGCTACCACAATTTTCACTATGCCAGGCAGCAGGTGCGTTGCTTGTTTTGGTTCAAAAATATTTTATTGAGCATTTTTAATAAACAGATATACATTAGCAGAATGAAAAGGGGTTAACAGGGTGGGGATGGAGGGGGGTAAGGAGGGAGCGGGGGGAGGAAGGTAGTCGTGGACTATAATCAGTACTTTGGGTTCAATGGCAATGAATGAGTGGAACATTAAAGGGGTTGTCCTGCGCCAAAAGTTTTTTTGTTTTTTTTCATAGACCCCCCGTTCAGCGCGGGACAAACCCAAGGGATGTGATAAAAAAAAAAATAATAATTTTACTTACCCGAATCCCGTCTCTGCAGCTTCTTTCTTCTTTGCAGCCAAGATGGCCGCCGGGATCTTCACCCACGATGCACCACGGGTCTTCTCCCATGGTGCACCGTGGGCTCTGTGCGGTCCATTGCCGATTCCAGCCTCCTGATTGGCTGGAATCGGCACACGTGATGGGGCGGAGCTATGTGATGACACGTAGAAGGGGGCGGAGCCAGAACGCCGCTCGTGCCGAGACCGAAGAGAAGGGAGAAGACCCTTCTGCGCAAGCGCGTCTAATTGGGAGATTAGACGCTGAAATTAGATGGCACCATGGCGACGGGGACGCCAGCAACGGAGTGGGTAAGTGAATAACTTCTGTATGGCTCATATTTAATGCACGATGTACATTACAAAGTGCATTAATATGGCCATACAGAAGTGTACAACCCCACTTGCTGCCGCGGGACAACCCCTTTAAGAACATCAAGAACATCTCCTAGATCAGCCTCTATAGTCCAGTAATTCACCTATTTTAACTGCTTCCCACCTGACAGGAGCCCTCCATCTTCAGGTTTCGCTTCTCAGGGGAAAGCCTTAATTTACCACTCTCCCACTGAACACAGTTGAGAAATCTCTCTGTACTGAGGTGGGCTATATCTTTTTGATCTTCCCCCTGTTGGTCTGGAATATCCAGGTCTCTCTCAATTATCCTGTAGAATTTCTTCGTGTGTTTCCTTCTCACATTACTTCTCATTCATCCAAGATGAAATTCAAGGTTGGAGCCAAAGCAAACAAACATATAAAAATATAGCTGGCCCACCAGACACTTTGAACACCAAGGGGAAGTCACACCTGGGGTTGGACACAAGAGGGATGTAAGGGTGGGAAGAGTCAGTGGCCCATGACTATGTCGTCGCTCACAGGGTCTATTTCTGGAGCCCTCTTTTCTCATTAGAGGGTACCTGTTTCCAGCCACTTTCCAAGTGCGTCCGAGGACCTGAAAGTTATCCAGGTCTGCCATGTATGGTAGTACTCCTCCCAGGCTTCTGGCCCATCTGCTCCCAGTTCTTCGAAATGTATTAGGGTGTGAATCTCCTCAACCCACATTATTCGGGTTGGGGCGACGCTGGAGCACCACAGCCTCGGGATAATTTTCCTAACTGCAATGATAAAGAATCTGAGGAGACCCCTCTTGGTTTTGCTTATCGGTCCTGGTAGCATAGAAAGAAGAGCTAGCTGCGGGGTAGGAGACACCTCACCATGGCAGATATGGTTGTATAATTCTATCACCTCCTTCCAAAGGTTTGACACCTGAGGACACCCCCACCAGATATGTAGCATTGTGCCTTTACTGTCATTACATCTTCAACATGCGGAAGAGGTCTGGGGGAACATCCTCTGGAGCCTGTCTGGTGTTCTGTACCACCTTGACATTATTCTAAAGTTTAGGTCCTGGACTCTACCCGCCGTGGAGAGCTTATGTGTCAAGAGCCAGGCTCTTCTCCAGCTCTCAGGGGAAGAGGCTTTTATCCAATTCCCTTTCCCAAGCCCCCACGTACTCAGGGTCTTTGTTGCGTTGCTTGTTTTGAAAGCAATGTCATAACTTTTACAAGGAGAAATTCTGCCAGGTGAAGACAACACTCAAGCACTGGCTTACTCTAAGGAACTACTGTAGAACTATACCAAAAATGTTGCCATGAGAGACAGCAGGTATGCTGTTTGTTTTAAAAGCAAAGTCATAAAGTTTGCAAATTACAAAGTGTCTGCAAATATGAATACACGCGCAAAGAACACTTCCGCAATGGATAAACTAAAAGACTTTGCACGAGCTGACGCCTCAGAAACAACACTCAGAATGGCTAAATCTACACCTGTTAAAACCAAAAATACTGACGCAGAATCAGAACAAGAACCAGAACCAACACTGCGCCAAGTACTAGAGGCCATTAATACCTGCAAAAGGTCCCTAACCGGGAAAATTGAGGAAATTAAAATAGATGTCAACCTACTCCGCCAAGATTTGCAAAATGTGAGAGACCGCTTAAAGGAGATGGAGGAGAGAGTCTCCGCGACGGAGGATAAAATACAGCCGCTTCCAGCTAAAATACAAAATGCAGTCCAGAAGGCTGAACAATGTCACTCCAAAACAGACGACCTAGAAAACCGCCTACGACGAAATAACATCCGAATTATTGGCCTACCAGAGAAGGCGGAAGGCTCATCTCCAGAACTTTTTCTACAACAATGGTTGAAATCGACACTGGGAGATGATGTATTTACACATGTTTGCGGTGGAGGAAGCCCATAGAGTGCCGATGAGACCACCTGCGCCTGAGGCACCGCCAAGACCACTACTGGCACGACTCCTAAATTGCCGAGACAGGGATATTGCTCTGCGACAAGCGCGACTAAAAAGCCCCATCGCATACAATAATGCGACAGTGTCAATATTCCCAGATTTCTCCGCGGAACTACAAAAACAACGAGCTACATTCATAGAAATTAAAAAGAGATTCAAACAACGAGGAATCCCATACTCCATGGCTTACCCAGCAAGGCTACGAATTCTTGTGGATGGGAAGGCGGTGTTTCTGCATTCACCAGAAGAAGCTGGGGACTGGTTGCGTATGCACCCGGCATAGATAATGGATAACAGATCTATAGATAAACCTTGAATATTATACCTAAATTAGAAAGGTAGAAGAGTATAAAAAGCTGAAAGGTAGATGATATCTTTGATACTATACATAGAAAGTTTAGTTACCAGATGTTGATTTATAATGTTTGTATGATGAAGAGTGTGGGTTTTTGTTCTTTGGGGGGGGGGGGGGGGGGGCGGGGGGCAGCGCAGACAACTGAATTGAATTAATATACCCAAAAAATACATGAGCAAATACTGCTTTATTAAACAAATAAGACAGCCCTAGCGGCTGGTGTGTGTTGGTCGGGGCCCCCTCTTTGCTCACATCCCGCTGAGCATCAGGGTGTCTATAAGAACCACTTCAAAACTATAGAGCAGAAATAAGAAAAAGGAAGAATAGCGTAGCTGCTCCTATAATATACGGATTTTGCGGGAAAATCCATAATTAGCTGTGTAAGCTGTTTTGTAGAGTTTAGTTATGGGAAATGTTGATATGTTTTGGTATGTGTGTTCCTCAACAGCCGTCAGAGATATGTTACTACTTATACCGGAAAGAAAAAAAGATATAAAAAGGTACTATCCTGAAATACAAATTGATAAAGATAGATGTCGCTAAAATATATGACTTGGAATGTGCGGGGATTGGGTACTCCAGCTAAGAGGGCAGCAGTATTCTCATATATCAGAAAGTTTACTCCACATATTGTGGGTTTGCAGGAAATGCATTTGATATCGGACATGACAGATTATTTAAAAAAAACCCTGGGTTCAATGGTCCTGTCACTCTTTGCATACCTCATACTCTAGGGGTGTTTCTCTCCTGGTTCACCGTAACTTACGTTGGAACCCAATAAACACCCGTAGAGATCCTGAAGGCCGTTTTATTTTTGTGTATGCTGAGATTAATGCTAAACAATACGTTATTCTGTGTATTTACTATCCTCCACATGATAATATGCACGTACTACAGGCAGCAATCATGTTTGCACACCAATAGCCGTTCGTGGAAGTCATATGCATGGGGAATTTCAACCAGGTTATGGTTCCTGGGGAGGATAGATTTGGCGTGCAGCAAACACCTACAGTTACGCGTGACTCTATGATGAAACAACTGTTTAGAGGAATGGGGTTGATAGACTCATGGCGATTTAAACATCCAGAGGGCCATGAGTACAAGTCGCTCTCCGGGCAGAGGATCCCTCTCCTGCATAGACTACATTTTTGGGTCCCCAACACTTACTTCATATTTAATGTCAATAATACATGGTATGAGAGGGATAGCGGACCATAGCCCAATAATGCTTACTCTACAATTCCCTGGACAGTATTTCACCCCTACTTGGAAACGTAACCCCTTTTGGCTAAAGTTAATGGGAACGCAGGATCGAATTCCTGACCAGATAAATATGTTTTTGCAAACACATGAGCAAGAAACACGAGAAATGTTAAAATGGGACACTATGAAGGCCTATCTTAGGGGATGTTTTAGGTCAACCATATCCTATATAAAAAGAACTACCTCACAAGACGATCTCCAGCTGCAACAACAAGTAGCTGAAACAGAGAGTCAATATATTGCAAACCCCACAAACACTAATAAGACACAGTGGTTGGGACTGACTCGCCTGTATAAACATCAACTACATGTTAAAACCAAAAGAAAACTTTTCTTTACAAAACAGTACTTTTTTGAACTGGGTAACCAGTCCAGTCACCTCCTGGCTAATCTGATTAGACAAAATGGGCAGTCTAACTCGGTGTTTAAGATTAAAACTGTTGATGGTCAATTACTGACAGAGGCCCAATCCATCGTAGATAGATTCAAAGAGTATTACATGTACGTATATACCTCCTCGAATAATAAGTCAGTGCTAGATAGTTTAGATTATCTTAAAGTTCTGAATTTCCCAGCCCTTTCACCAGAACAAATAGACCTGCTAGAAGCCCCAATTAAAATAGAAGAAATCCAGCAAGCAATACAAGAAATGGCATTAAACAAATCCCCAGGACCGGACGGTCTTCCTCTAGAAGTATATCGAAAGTATATAGACCAGCTATCCCCAGTGCTATGTGATACTTTGTAATGGGGATATAGAGAAAATTCTCTTCCGTCTTCTTTCTACGATGCATCAATAATAGCACTATTAAAACCAGGTAAAGACCCGGTCGAATGTGACTCGTATAGACCTATATCGCTGCTTAACACCAATTATAAAATACTAACTAAAATATTGGCCACCAGGCTGAATACAGTAATCCTTTCTATCATCCATGGCGACCAAACAGGTTTCATGCCTGGGAAGTCGACTACGATCAACATACGCAGGACCCAAATAATAGCACAGCTAGGCAGAATGTATAATAAACCCTTGGCAATAGCGTCACTAGACACTAAAAATGCGTTCAATTCCCTTGAATGGAACTTTCTGGAGGCTTGTTTGACTCGATTTGGCTTCGGACCACAGTTCATGGGGTGGATTAGATTGCTATATAAGTCACCTATGGCTAATGTAATAGTTAATGGTATACCATCAATGAAATTCCCACTGTCGCAAGGGACACGCCAGGGGGGGTCCTTTGTCCCCAGCCTTATTTGCAATAGCAATAGAGGCATTGGCCATCAGACTGCGTGGTGACCCAGAGGTGACGGGAGTACCATGGGAGAACGAGGAGAGTAAAGTTGGACTATATGTAGACGATATGGTCCTGTATCTTCGTGATCCCGAACACTCTTTTCCACGAGCTCTGGAAATAATAAATGGTTTTTCCAGATATTCAGGACTATATATAAATTGGTCTAAATCAGCAATAATGTATACAAGTCAAGAACCAGCTGTAGTCCCATGTGTACATGCTAGCGGATTATTAGAGGTGAATAAATTTAAGTATCTAGGAGTAAATGTAGTACGGAATCATGAAGATACCATAGCTGAGAATATAGACTCCCTATACGAGTCAATAAACGCTAGGGTTAAGACCTGGTCTGGACTGCCTCTCTTGGTGGCTGGCCGCATAAACTGGCACTATCCATATCGCGGACGTCCAAAGAGATCCAACACTTTACTGATATAATGACGACACCCCTTTGTGGAACAGCCCTACTTTGCCATCACTACAAACACTGCACGATGTTAGATATTGGACTGTTTTGGGGATACATGTACTAGGGGATGTATACAAAGACAATATAATGCTATCCTATATACAATTACAAGAAAGGCTACAGACGCCCAGATTGCAGCTTTTTAGAGACTTTCAACTAAGGCATGCCTTAAACGCCCAATTTCTGCCAAACTCTATTAAAATCTCTAAATACCCAATAGCAGGAATTCTTAAAACACAGGGACCTAGAGGACTGATATCACAACTATATACACATTTGCTGTTAGCAAAAATGGACCATGACCCACTGATAATTTACGACAGGTGGAAAATTAATATCCCTACATTGATGGAGGAGGACTGGCAGGAGGCAATGGGATCGCACCTATTAGTATCACCGTCAATCAATAATAAGCTAATACAATTATATATTATATATCAGGCGTACCTTACGCCAGTTCGTCTGAATAAAATGGGCAGAATCAACACGACAGCCTGTCACAGGTGCCACCGCACGGATGCAGACTTTTGGCACTTGATGTGGGAGTGTCCCTATATAAAAGATTACTGGGAAGAAATCTTCACATTTGTATCCATGCTCCTGCCGGTCCCTTTGGTCATAGATCCCAATGTAGCAATATTTGGGCTAGTGGACGAAGAAACATGGGACCATCACAACAAAATATTTATCAGAGAGATATTATTTTTGGCCAGGAAAGTGGTGGCCATGAGATGGATGGCAACGAGACCGCCCTCCATCTCATGTTGGATAAGACTGGTTAACACTGTAATTCCCTATGAAAAGGTGATTTACCAGCATGGAGGTTGTCAAAATAAATTTGAAAAAGTTCGGGGTACATGGTTAGACTCGCATAGTACATTACAGGTCGAATAAACACAGATCTGATGGCTGACAGAGATGGGGAAATGAGAAATACACAAGAAACCAAACATGATGAAGTTGAAATTTTCTTTTATTAATGTTATTTTATTGTTAAAGGGGTTGTCCCGCGCCGAAACGGGTTTTTTTTTTTTTCAATAGCCCCCCCGTTCGGTGCGAGACAAACCCGATGCAGGGGTTAAAAAAGAAAACCGGATAGTGCTTACCTGAATCCCCGCGCTCCGGTGACTTCTTACTTACCTGGTGAAGATGGCCGCCGGGATCTTCACCCTCGGTGGACCGCAGGTCTTCTGTGTGGTCCATTGCCGATTCCAGCCTCCTGATTGGCTGGAATCGGCACACGTGATGGGGCGGAGCTACGAGGAGCCGCTCTCCGGCACGAGCAGCCCCATTCAGAAAAGAAGAAGACCGGACTGCGCAAGCGCGTCTAATCCGGCGATTAGACGCTGAAAATTAGACGGCACCATGGAGACGAGGACGCTAGCAACGGAACAGGTAAGTGAATAACTTCTGTATGGCTCATAATTAATGCACAATGTACATTACAAAGTGCATTAATATGGCCATACAGAAGTGTATACCCCAACTTTGTTTCGCGGGACAACCCCTTTAAGGGTTAATAAAGACAATATACCTTCTTTAATGTGACATAAGATACAGTACAAAGGAAAAAATATTGTATGCAATATCTGTCCATGATATGCTAATAAAACGAAGTTAAAAAGAAAGTTTGCAAATGACAAATTCTATGAGGTAAACAGAAATGCCAAGCACAGGCCTTCTCCGAGGAAAAGCTAAAGACATAGAGGTGTTTCTTCTGCTTTGGAAAATTTTTGTTTTAGGAGGAAGAAACATGTCGGAAGCAGGTGAAGAAGAGCAGCAGCAGTTCTCTTCCTCTTGGTCATCCTTCTCCTCCTGAGTGGACTATATGTCACAGTGAGTACTGGGAGCTGGCACCTCCATTTCTGCATCCCCCTGAGTACACATTGCATGTGGGGGGCTGACTGTGCGCACAGACCCACTTTCCTCTTCAGACTGGTCCATGTGACTTACTTTGGAGGGTGTGGGGGATTTGGCACTTGGTGAAGTAGAGGGGGAATGCTCATGGCTGACTGGTGTAGACTGATTGCTGTGTGCCTGCAACTGGGAGGAAGAGGAGGTGGTGATATTTGAGGCATGCTATGTCATGCACTCTATGACCTGTTCTGGATGCTGCAGATGTAACACATGGGCAGAACCACATCTAAGGATTGCCAATGAGTTTGCCCCGCCTCCTGCAAAATGTGCAGCTGTTGCTTGAAGTGCCAACTTGACCCATCCTCTACTACCTCCCACACCAGCAACAGGCACCAAAACATCCCCTACCCCTTGCTTTCTTCATGCTTGCTTTTTATTTAGTTTTTAGTTTTTTTTGGTTCACTTTTTAGTGTAGTTTTATGTAATTTATCAGCTAATAATAATGCAAAAACTAGAAATAGTGGTGGCTAGACGCAGACAAAACAGAAGAGTGAGGTTATGGACAGAGTGGGCACTGAGAACCCCTCAGAACGAACCCACCTCGCAGCGGAGCATTTATCCCAAAAAGAACGACCCCACTTTCTTTCATGAGGATGGGGGTCCAAGGGGAACCAAAACAAATAGAGACAGACAATAACAAAAAGACAAGAAAAGAAGAAAGTCAGACAAACAACAGATACAAAACAGGAAACAAACTCAAACCCAGGAGCCAGTCACACAGCAGCTCTGAGAAGGCTGATAGCTCAGGAAACACTGAAAATCATCGGCAGCTCCCAGCCAGAAAGAGCTGGATTATATAGGGAAGAGGGAGAAGCTGATTAATAAGTCAGCACCACCAAAACCCTATTAAAATCTAACCTATAGCTACCTCAACATGTTTTGCCTTGCAGCGTCCTCAGAGGGAGCAAAAAAAAAAAACGTAGCTATAAAAAAGTAAACAAGAATGTTTCACAAAAATAAAAATCATATTAAAAAAAAAGAATAAAAATTGCAATTTTTCTAATGAAAGAAAATTTACTTTTTCTAAATGGAAAAATATAAACATCATGGCTCCCATAACATGTTGACACAAAATATAGGGGAAAAAAATGTTTGTTCAAAAGTAGCAAAACATGCTAAACTCATAAAATTAACATGTCATTTGGACTGCACAGTAAGGCTGGCTTCACATAGGTCAGATTCTCGCACGAGATTTGTGCGTTGTGGGATGCAAAAATCTTGCACGAATATGAAACTTATTATTTTTAATGCAATACGGAAAACAAATCATAGCATGGCCTATTTTTGGGTGTGCCCTTGCATTGCATCGCCCATTGTTTTCAATGTGGCCCGTGTATGTAAGGGCGATGCAAGGTCTCCCCATTCAATAGGAGATGCTGTGATCCTCTGCCACAGATGACAGCCACGGTGGAGGATCGCTAATTCCATGAAGTTATGTGAGGTGGTTTTACTATAAAACCGCCTCGCATTCACGGCAAAATCGCATGTTGGTGAGCAAGATGTCAGGCCATGATTCACGGCTTGATATCGCACCCACCCTCGTGAAGCTAGCCTTAATGCTGTAAAATAAGAAGGAAAAAGAAAAACAATGCCAGAATTGCTATTTTTGATCACTACATCTCCGAAAAACAACATAAAAAGAGATCAAAAAGTCACATGGTACCGATAAGTCAACTTATACAGCAAAAAACAAGCCCTCACACAGCTCCATAAATAAAAAAATACAAAGGTTTTGTCTGTAAATATGGCAAATGCAGGGCAAACATTCTATGAAAAATGTTTTTAACGTGCAAAAGTAGTAAAGAATAAAAAATACATATACAGGGTGGTCCAAAAGTATGGAGATACCTGAATAAATTGGAAAACAGTGGTTGGGAATTCCATCCTGTGTGTGGCATGTTGCTAGGGGGAAGGGGCAAAAATGAGAGGGGTGGTGTCCAATATGGTGCCCAATTTAGAAGCTTCCATCTTATATGTATGTGATAGAGAATTTAATGAGCAATCCAAGTCTGTGCTCTAATGCCATGTAGCCTTATTCCTTACACAGTTATTAACTATTTGTTTGTGACATGGAACACAAAAGCAATCCACTACAGGATATGCTTGATGGGCTCCCTGTTGTGTATTATTGTCGAGGCTACCCTCTTCTCCCATTCATAATTCACTGAGAGCAACACCTCAGTAGAAATGCTTGCAACATATTTTGGGAAGAACACTTGGAATTTGCCATCTTTGTTGCATAGTGACGGGGACACCTTGTCAGATAACAATTGTAGATAATTTGCAGTAGTAAGTCTACCGTCGATAAAGGATGGGCCACTGCCTTTGTACCCGACACACTGCACCACAGCATGACTTTCTGTGCACCAAGCCTCTTGGAGTGATCTGTGCAGTGCAGGTTTGTGTCAGACTAATAGTGAAGGTTTTATCTGTTCCAACTCCCCATTTACGTAGATGCTTGCGTCATCACTGAACATTACCATCTCTGTGAAATGTGGATCCCGTTGCAATTGGTGTAACACTCATTCTGCAAATTAAATACGGTGATCCGGATTGTCCTCAATGAAATGATGCAGCAACTGGATCATGTACGGATGCCATTTGTGTGCAGCAAGTTTCTACCTGGTGGTAGTTCAACTCACCCTGCTCTCCTGTGACAGACACCAGTGTGGTGAATGCAATACAAAAGAAATCAGTACAATGATGATGGAATTACTGTTTCTCCTATTCTCTCCCACCCCCGCAAAAAATTATTAAGCCCTGATATACTCTGAGCAGCTTGTATAAGCCCCGACATTATAAATTAACATACCAATAAGGCCCCAAATAAAACTACTACTTCTTATGTCCTAAATGAATACAGAACACTTATAGATGTACCGTATATACCGGCGTATAAGGCGACGGGGCGTATAAGACGACCCCCCAACTGTCACCTTATACGCCGGTATTTAGTGGAGAAAAAAAAAAAAATTTATTACTCACCTCCCACGGCGTTCTGTCGCGCTCCGGCAGGATGTCGCTCGCTCCGGCAGGCTGTCGCTGGCTCCTCGTCCCCGCCGCAGCATAGCTTTCTGAATGCGGGGCTTGAAATCCCCGCTTCCAGAAAGCTAATACACACGCCGGCAGCCATGACATCATTGAATGGCTGTGATTGGCTAAAGCACACGTGGCTTCAGCCAATCACACTATTCAATGACATCATTGAATGGGTGTGATTGCTAACACGTGCGCCTTCAGCCAATCACAGCCATTCAATGATGTCATTGAATAGTGTGATTGGCTGAAGCCACGTGTGCTTTAGCCAATCACAGCCATTCAATGCTGTCATGGCTGCCGGCGTGTGTATTAGCTTTCTGGAAGCGGGGATTTCAAGCCCCGCATTCAGAAAGCTATGCTGCGGCGGGGACGAGGAGCGAGCGACAGCCTGCCGGAGCGAGCGACATCCTGCCGGAGCGCGACAGAACGCCGTGGGAGGTGAGTAATAAAATTTTTTTTTTTTACACTTTTTTTTTTTTTGTATTACCGGCGCATAAGACGACCCCCGACTGCAGAGCAGATTTTTCGGGGTTCAAAAGTCGTCTTATACGCCGGTATATACGGTAGTTTCCAAGATGGAGTCAGTTTTGGGCAGAGGAGGTTCCTACTGCACTGGGTACTAAGGGATTTGCAAATGCAACATGTCGTGCACACGGTTTCCAGCAAAATCTGTGCTTTTTTCCTTGGCATGCATCCAAACAGCAGATTATGTACACATGTGGGACATTTCCGTACTCAAAATTTGTGACTGTACTTGTACAGTCACAAATTTTGTGGTGCTTTTTCCAATATGGCCTCTTGTGAAAATCGAGGCTAAATGTGTTTTTCAAAAAATTACATTTTTTAATTTTCATGGTCCAATGTTAAGAATTACCACCAAATGCCTGTGGGGTCAAAACGCTCACTACATCCTTTAATTAATTCTTTGAGGGCTCCAGTTTCCAAAGTACAGTTTTTTTTCTATTACCTCTTGCAAAAGTGAAAAATTTCAGTCCAAACTTTTCTTGGAATAATTTGTAATTATTCATTTTCACAGCCCGATCCTAAAACACCTGTGGGGTCAATACACTCAGTATACTCCATTATGACTTCTTTGGGGGGTGTAATTTCCCAAAGGAGATAGTTTGAGGGGTGTTCCTAATCTCTTGGTAACTCAAGGCCTATGCAAAGCTGAAATAGCGCCTGTAAAATGACCCAATAAAAGGGAGGCCCCAAAATTTACAAGGTGCTCCATCATTTTTGAGGCCTGCCATAGGATGGATCCCTGAAGGTGGGATTCTCTATGCCTCGTTCCTATCTCAATGCTCTAAGCTCTAAAATGCCGCTCCACAGAAGATGGATGATGTCTCTCCAGAGGGGTTCTTCCCTATGCCCTAGAACATGGTACTTGAGGCTTTTGGGGTGTCTCGGTTAAGAAAAGAGTCTTCTGGGACTTGTGGGTAGAGTTATCCATGTCCTTTTATCTGGAATTAGATAAAGTCAGCATGGTGGTGACCTTAGCAATTGTAACATCTCAATTCCACAATAGATGCAGAAGGTCATGTCTGATGAGGTTTCTTCGGTGACATGCAGAGCAGTATGGTGACTTGCTAAGTCAGGAAGGAGAAAAAGGTTGAGGAAGGGCTCTTCCTGTGATCATATATATTCCAGTGCCCATCTCGGAGGAAGCTTTTCTATTATCGCTTCGATACAAATGAGTACAAGCTTGATTAAGACACATGCTATTAGCAAAATCACAATTAATTATACTATAACATGGAAAATACCTGAAAAACAACCACCAATGCCCTTGTACCAATTTATAGGGTTTAACCAACTAAACCAATCTGGCAAGTCGAGATACCTATCATGTTTTGAATTTGCCTTCCTGAACTCTTCTTTAAGCTGTGTTGCCTGCTCCAAGTTATGCTTTGCAGTGATAACAAGTAGTTCCATCACCTGACACATTTTCCCTTGTGACACCATCAAATAGTCAAGAATAATAGTATGCTGGTTAGTCACAATTAGCAATTGTCAATTAACAGATGGGGTGAGGTGATATTGAGTGGATCAAAATATAGAATCTGTTACATTAGCAAAGAGTCCAGCTAAATTCTTTGTATTATAAGCATTTGAGTGACCTAATATTGAGAAGCCTAACCCAAATGTTTCCTGCCATAGTACGTTTATAAAATTCTTAGCTTCTGTTCTGGTCTCCTTTTTGTGCAATAATTGTTATTTATTAGAGATGAGCGAGCACCAAAATGCTCGAGTGCTCGTTACTCGAGTCGAACTTTCAGTGATGCTCGAGAGTTCGTTTCGAGTAACGAACCCCATTGAAGTCAATAGGCGACTCGAGCATTTTTGTATATGACTGGTGCTCCGCTAAGGTTTTCATTTGTGAAAATCTTAGCAAATCACCAAAGTCATGTAAAAAACACAGAAATGGATAGGGCAGGCGAGGAGCAACATGCAGGGCTGCATTTCGGGCTCCGAGGTCTCACTATTAAGCCACAATAGTGGCAAGAGTGAGACCCCCCCCCCCCCCCCGCACTGTCAGCATAGAGATCGTTCTCCTCTGCCACAGCTGTAACAGCTGTGGCAGAGAAGAACGATGTTAACCCATTGAATTCAATGGAGCCTGCAATACAGCCGGCTCCACTGAAAGCAATGGGCTGCCGGCGAGCGCGGGATGAATTTTCGGGAAGGGCTTAAAAATATAAGCCCTTACCTGAAAATCATCCTAAAATGTGTAAAAAAAAAAAAAAAGTATACTCACCTTTCCGCTGCAGCCGGAGTTCAGCCGCGTCTGGCCGGCAGTTCTCCTGAACTGCTTTCTGTAGTATTCAGCAGGTGGGGATTTAAAATCCCCGCCTGCTGAATACGCTGCCTCTGATTGGTCACAGCTCTTACCAATCAGAGGCAGCTCTCACTCACCCATTCATGAATTCATGAATGGGTGAGTGCTGCCTCTGATTGGCTGAGCACAGGGACCAATCTGGGGCAGCTCTCAGCTATTGAATGACAGTCCTTCCCGAAAATTCATCCCGCGCTCGCCGGCCGCCCATTGCTTTCAATGGAGCCGGCTGTATTGCCGGCTCCATTGAATTCAATGGTCAGTGCTCGTTTAATCGAGACAAGTACCGCGTGGTGCTCGTCTCGAGTAACGAGCATCTCGAGCACCCTAATACTCGAACGAGCATCAAGCTCGGACGAGTATGCTCGCTCATCTCTATTATTTATGTTACTATACAGGAAATAGTTATTTTCCCAGACACAAGTAGTCAGCTGGAGCCTAGCTAACATTTAGGTTTCTCCTGCCTCCTTAGATATCCACTTATACGCATTATGTTTGCAAATCCCATAAACTCTGTGGGATAGCTGATACTGTGACCCATTAGTTAACATATCAACCATATTCATAAGGAGAATGGAGTCATGGAAATGACACCAGGGATCATATGTGTTATTGGCCATTGGTATATTGTAAGTTAAGACATTGCACCCATTGTATTTTTCAACCTTCTTATCACTCATTTTAGCACCCAACCACCTAAATTGCCTTTCATTGCCTGACTGGAACATTGATGCTTTGGCCCATGAGCTATCATGCACATAACCTTAGGGTACAGCATCTGTAATAGAATTCTCATCTTCCAGTCTTGTCCTCACTTGCATGTCATCTAATGGTATTTTACCTAGATTCATATACTTAATGAGCTTATTGGCCCATTGTCAATTTGAGATTGACCTGCCAACATAAACCCTGGATCCACCCTGATACTAGAACTGGAACTGATTTTTGCTAAAGTTGCCTATACAATATAATTGTGTCATGTTTCCATAGTTAGGCTGGAACAGATGTTCTGCTAGGGATACAGCAAAATAGGGCATACATTTTTGCTGCATTTAGCAGATATCAGGGAGCTGTTGTGGGAAATTTGGGCTAATTTGGGTGAGGAGGCAAATAAAATCTCATATGTTGATAAACCTGTTTTCCTGATTGGGTAGTATGTACTGAGTAGTGTGCAAGAGGTACCCACTCTGTCCACGGCTTCTTTATCTGTGCCATTACCTTTTGGATTTTTAGCTTGAGTGTACCATTTAATCTTTCAACTTTTAAAACCAGAAAATTAGTTGAAATATTAATCTTTCAACTTTACCACTACTCTGGGGCTGGTACAGTGTGTGAAATGCTTGTTGTATCCCTAATTCACTCAGGATATGTTCTAGTAACTCAGCTGTAAAATGTGTTCCTCTGTCACTTTGTATTACCTCTGGTACCCCAGACCTGCATACTACCGTACTTCAGAGAGCAGCTTCTTCGCTGTATTCCTTGCTGTTGCCTTAGCTACTGGCTAGACTTCCAACCAATCTGAAAAGAGATCCACACAAATCAAAACACACTTATATTGCCCCACTTTGGGTAACTGGATATAATCCACCTGCAGTTGCTGGAACGAGTACAATGATTTTAGTGTGCACTTCCGGGGAACTTTCACTGGTTTCCCAGGGTTGTTGCAGACACAAATGTTACACCCTACCACAAACCTGGCTGCTACATGGTGAATATCAAGACCAATTCAATGCTGATTTACCATACACACCATAGATTCCTTTGGGTAATTTGTTGCTCTGTGAACTTAATGAGTCATCATGGGGAAAAGTGCACGAGGAAGACGATACCTTTCACCATCACATTATTCATCCATACTGCTCCCCTCCTTTCCCACTCTGCTCCTTACAGGCTACTTGTTTGTAATTAACATAAATAAGCCACTGTTAAAAGAATCAAGGCTGATTTCTTGATGGCCATATCTGCTAGTTCATTTTCCCTAGTCTCAAGTGTTCTCAGTTTAGTGTGTACCTTCACTTTAATTAAGGACATCTTCTTAAGGAGAGTAAGAGCATGATAAAGTGATGTGATTGTCTCAGTATTCTTTATTGGGTTACCCCTAGATCCTACAAAGTCTCTGCTTTTCCAAATGGGTCCAAAGTCGTAAGCCACCCCAAAAGCATACCTGGGGTCTATATAGATATTGACCATCTAATTTTCTGCTATCGTACACACCTCAGCAAGTGCCTTCAACTCCGTCTCCTGGGCAGACCAGGAGGGAGGTAGTGGTTTTTGGATCAGCACTTCATTGAAGGTAGTGACACAGTTTCTGGCATGTGGGCTCCCATCCTAGTAAAACCAGGACCCATCTAAAAAAAAGCTCAAAATTGGGGTTATCAAGAAGTAATTATGTTACATTTTTAAGTTCTTGTGTCTCTAATTTTATTAGTGCTAAGCAGTTGTGACGATCCTCAAAAGGGAAAATTTAATTATTGACTTTAATTATTGCCTCTTCCCTTGCTTTTTCTCTCACTTCCTCATAAGCCTCCTTTTTCTCTTGTTGCCACTATGTATATGCCTCTGTCCACTTTTTTGAACCCAGTGGAAGTAATATAGCTGGATTCAATACTGTACACCTTTTGATGGTAATATTAAAAGAATAAGTAAAGCTGCAGCATATTTTGTGAGTTGGGCTCCTCATAGGCGTTTTGTCCTGGCTTGTGCCAGAATTTCTGAAACTGCATGTGGCACCATGATGGTTAGATCATGTCCTATGACCATATTATCAGCCTTGTCTTTCAAAACTGCAGCAGCCGTCACAAATCTGACACAAAAGAGGGCCTCTAATGATAAAGTCTAGTCTGGATGAACAGTATCCAAAGTTTTCCCCAGTGCGCAGTCTTCCTAGTTTCTTTTGTTTTCTTCACTTCCTGCTCTGTCGCTTAGCGACATTGCGTATAAACGCTGCACATATGCATTGTTAGTGCATATGTACAGTGTTTATCACGCCCCCATATAGAACAATAGAGCTCTATTGCTGTAAAATAGAATATGCTGAACTCTTTTTATGTGCATATTATACGCAATGTATATATGAATGGATCAATGAAATGTATTATGCGTGTGTAAAATGTGGTTAAATTCTGCTCATGTCAGCCTGCCCTTATCCACATTATATTTCATTCACTCATTTAGCCATTACTAATGGAAACTACTCTGGGGGTAGCGGTCTGGAGATTCCTTGTGGGAAATTTCACACCCCTTTCTGGGAGTTAAAGGATGAAGAACTCACAATCCCTTAGACTACACTTATTGGTTTAGCCCCATGCCAAATCCTTTAGCAAGTTCATGGGAGTCCACACCATCTCCAGCGTCCTCATATCAATTGCCTCTTGGAATGTACTGATTTTAATTGCAGAGATCAAGACAATCCTCCATTCGAAAAAAAAGTATGTAAAATAGCTCTCCTAAGAAGGAAAGTGTGTCTCTAATGCCACCTATAGGTGGCTACATGTAAGTCAATACCCAACCCTTTAAAAAGCCCTGAAGCATGACTCGGATTTTATGTCAGACTAGTGACACCTATAGCTGTAGAGAGTACTACTCAGGAAAGACGTTGCTGTGCTTGAGGGGGTTCAAAGATGGGCAAATGAATTAATAAACAGAATGGGAGGACTGGAATACCCAGAGGGGCTATCAAAATTGGAATTATTCACCTTGGACAAAAGACGGTTATGGGACGACTAAATAACTATGTATAAATACATTAGGGGACAATACAAGGATCTCTCCCATGATCTGTTTATACCCAGGACTGTGATGGTAATAAGAGGGCATCCTCTATGTCTATAAGAAAGCAGGTTCCATCAGCGACACAGAAGGGGGTTCTTTACTGTAAGAGCAGTGAGACTACGGAACTGTCTGCCTGAGGACGTGGTGATGGCAAAATTGATAGAAGAGTTTAAGAGGGACTAGATGCCTTTCTAGAGCACTATGATATTACAGGATATAGATATTAAATACCAGAGGAGTTGTTGATCCGGGTCTTGTAGTCAGGTAGGAACTATCAAAATGTTGATCCAGGGAGTATTCTGACTGCCATTATAGAGTCGGGACGGAATTTTTTCCACCATGTAGCCTAAATTGGCTTCTGCCTCATTAGGGTTCGTTTGCCTTTCTCTGGATCAACAAGGGGGAAAGTAGAAACAGGCTGAACTAGATGGACAATGACTCCTTTCGGCTTAGCATACTATGTAATTGTGTAAATCTTGTTATTTGTATAGCGCCAACTTATTCCACAGCGCTTTCAGGTCATTTTATATATTACCACACCTGGGTACAGATCCACCAGTATTTTAATGACTCCACGCTTGCAATCCTGCTAGAGTGATCGATCGAGGCTCTGCCGTGACAAGCAGTCATAGTGGCGAGGCACTTTGAACAGTCGATCTGTGACAAATCGGTGATAGAGGCAGGATCGGTCGGGGTCCCCCCTCCTCCATCCGTAACAAAGCCTGCTTAGATATGTAACGTATTTCTTTATCAAGCAGATGATACAACACAATGGGCCCCAATGGATATCCACCAAGCAGCAGCATAGACTGCCCAAACAATGGATGAAGCAGAAATCAACTAAGTGAATTGGGAGTAAGACTCATTAGAAAGCAGAAGCACACATATACATGTGCTGTCCAATGTTCATGGACCACATACATTACATGTTCTATTCTGATCTGTGAAAATCGTCGAGAATAGGACATATATTGATTTGTTTCACACGGACTATCAGTTTGTGCGAAGAAAATAATGATGTGAATAGCCTAATAGGCTATTATGGGTTTGAGTGCTGTCTGTGGAATACATCGGACAGCACATGGACCAAAAACACGCCCGTCTGAAGGCCCTAATGCATAATTTTTAAATGTATTTATTTATTTTTATATGAGGCGAGATAAATTCATACTGAGGATACCAGCCTATTTACATTTGGCAGTCTCCTACTGTATGAAGTTTCCATGGTTACTTTTCTAAATGGGAAATATACTGACAGCAAAAGTTTACAGTAAGATATTCTAGCTCCAAAACTCTCACATTTCTTCAGAAAAAAAAAGTTTCTGCTGTTCACAATATAGGAATGTATTTATTAAAGGGGTTATCCCACCAAAAACATTTATCACCTATTCACAGGGTAGGTAATAAATGTATGATCACTAAGTATCCAAATGCTTGGACCCCACTGATCCCAAGCCACTAGTGAACGGACTGCTGATCGTGGCTCCATTCACTTCTATAGGATTGAGGGAGAAAGCCAAGCACAAACAGTGAATGGACTGCTGATTCATGCATGCATAACACCATTCCATTCACTAGGAGTCCACTGTTCTTGTGAGCATTGGGGTTCGAGCTCCAACGATCATGCACTTATCACATATCCTGTGGATAGGTGAAAAATATTTTTGGTGGGATAATCCTTTTAAAGGGGTTGTCTACGGTTAGAAAAAGATGGCTACTTTCTTCTAAACTCTTGTCCATGCATAGTATTGCAGCTCAGCTCTCATTTACTTCAATAGGAGATGAGATGCTGTTAGGTTGTGCTCCTGGAACCTGTAGTTCTATGGGTTTCCAAGAGCACACTGCCACAGGTGTGGAATGTTTGAGCTGGCTGGGTGTGATGTTCTCCAGCCAGTCAATCACCACCAGTCTGCTGCATATCAATACCAGCCCCTCTGGCTAGAGGATGCTGGTTTCCTTAATTCCCTCCCAGCACCCTTGTGGGTGCATCCATAGGTGTGAACAGTGAGGTGCTCTGTGTGTCTGTGCAGGTGACCAGACATGTGGTGTGAACAGTCCTGTTTAGTGTGCATTGGTATGAACAGTGACATGTTCTGTGTAGATGGCTGGACATGTGAGGTGAACTGTCCTGTTCAGTGTGTATTGGTGAGAACAGCAACGTGTTGTGTGTGTCTGTGCAGGTGGCTGGACATGAGATGAACAGTCCTGTTTCATGTGGTATGCATTCATTTGTGTTGGTGTGAACTGTGTCCTGTTCTGCTTGGATCATTTTCCATATAGGGTGAGCCTGGTCCTTAGTTTTCAGCATGAGGCCATCCCTATTGGGACAATTGCCCTGCTTACAGGCAGAATTTATGGGGTAAGTTGTCTTGTGAGAATAGGGACCAACGACACAACAAGGACCTTTGTCGCAGGCTTAAGTATATTGGCCAAAACATGAACCAATGTCTCATATGTACTGTAGCAATTCCATCAGTTTGTGTGCAGGTATGCCAGGTGTTTTGGGTGTTGGTCAGTCATTGGGTTATGTCTGCGCGTGAATACCATTCGTAGTTCACTTTTTTTTTTCGTGTTTAGCTAGTGTGTATTTGCATGCGTTTTTCAGTCTTCCTCTGGCTGTGGAGGAAGCCAGAGCTTGGAGTTGGTTCCCCTGTTTACCTGAGTCTTCACAAAGCTAAGTACAGCGGTTATTATCTGTTACATCTTGTTTGCTGTGGTATTCTCCTATCCCACATAAGGTCAGCTAGGGGCCTAAGTACATAGTCAGGTTCGTCCTTCTCAGGTTGGGTTACCTGCTTATAATCAGGTCCCTTCCCTGAGTAGGTTCTTTCGGGACAGTGTTTCCCTTATTGCGGTTGTCTTTATTGTTTACCACTGTTGGATGTGCATTTGCATTAGTATTGCGGGTAATGGAGCCAGAGTGTCCATGTTTGGATGCGACAGCTGCAATACCACACACAACCCTATGGACAAGGTTGAAACTGTTTGGAAGAAAGCAGCTATGTTTTTCTAACCCTAGACAACCCATTTGAGTCAGGCTTTTCATACACCCATCTTAATCTAAATTATTCTGAAGAAAGATACTATACCAGAAATGCAAAACTATGCTGGTTATGTGCTTGTTTAGATTTGTGCTATAATTAACAAGAGTTTCTGACATAAATTATAGTTTTTTTTCAGGTCGCAAGAGGACCTGTCTTCTCGAAGCCTCACCCACCCTTCCAAAATGGATAGAGGAGCATAAAAAGTCGCAAATTATTGTGCACTTGAGATTTGCGTTATAATTTGCCACTATTTAATGTCACAATTGTGGCACACAGCGCCGAAAAGGGGTTCTACAGCTCATATATCATTAGTACAGGAGAGTGAGAATTGGGGATACAGGTGATTTACTAATACATATTTGTGAACCAAAGCCAACTAAAGTGAAAAAGCCTTGCACGAAAATGTATACAATTTATTCAAATAAAGATTAAAATAATGGTGGCTGTCACCAAGGTGGAATAGTGCTCCTATGTTGAAGCGTTTCAGACCTATACTTTCTCTTTAGTCACAGCAGACTTGTACTCTAAAGGGGTTATTATAAAGACATGAGATGCGATTAGAGAGCCGTATTCACCTGTTAAAGTTAGTAGAAAGCTTGGTCAAACATTAAAAACAGAAATATAGATAAGATAAATTAAATAAAAAGGATAAGCCGTTATAAGCAAGGGCTATTAATAATGTAGAAAGACATTGGTGCAAAGATTTAGGTTAGGGCTACATGCTGACTAGAGATGAGCGAACGTACTCGTCCGAGCTTGATATTCGTGCGAATATTAGGGTGTTCGGGATGCTCGTTACTCGTAATGAGTACCACGCGGTGTTCCGGTTACTTTCAGTTTCCTCTCTGAGACGTTAGCGCGCTTTTCTGGCCAATTGAAAGACAGGGAAGGCATTACAACTTCCCCCTGTGACGTTCAAGCCCTATACCACCCCCCTGCTGTGAGTGGCTGGGGAGATCTGATGTCACCCGAGTATAAAAATCGGCCTCTCCCGCGGCTCGCCACACATGCCTTGTGACTTAGCTGAGGGAAAGTACTATCGTGCTGGAGCTGCTGTAGGGAGAGCGTTAGGAGTTAGTGTAGGCTTCAAGAACCCCAACGGCCCTTCTTAGGGCCACATCTACTAGTGTGCAGTACTGTGTTAGCACAGTATTTTTTTTTTTTTTTCCAAAATTGGATCTGCAGAGCATTGCGCCCTGCAAGAGGGACAGAAGTGGGGGTTAGGCAGGGAGAGTGTTAGGAGTTAGTGTAGGCTTCAAGAACCCCAACGGTCCTCTCTAGGGCCACATCTATCCGTGTGCAGTACTGTCCAGGCTGCTGTTAGCAGTGTTGCATTTTTTTTTTTTTTTCTCAAAACCGGCTGTGCAGAGCATTGCACCCGGCATTAATACTACAGGGATAGAATTGTGTAGGCAGGGCCAGAAGACATACATTA
The DNA here is from genome assembly GCF_035609145.1 of Eleutherodactylus coqui. Classification (NCBI taxonomy): domain Eukaryota; kingdom Metazoa; phylum Chordata; class Amphibia; order Anura; family Eleutherodactylidae; genus Eleutherodactylus; species Eleutherodactylus coqui. The sequence continues at coordinate 164,484,745 of NC_089837.1, read as the reverse complement.
TTCATTGAATACATGCAGTGTGGGTGTTCCTTGTAAAAAGCAGGGAAAAAATTCTATTTGGCCTGCCTCTTACAGTACTCAGGGCTCTGTGTACGTGTGTGCTGTGCGCTGAACGTTCAGAAAAAATCAGACGCAGTCAGCTACGTTTTACCGCAGGCGTGCGGCAATTTTTTTTCCTGCATGGGAAATCCCTGATCTGCTGTAGGTAGCGAATTACTTTGCATCACTGCAGTTCTGGGACAAATTGGCAGGGCCACAACACAGTTATTAAACTTAGTATTCATTGAATACACGCAGTGTGGGTGTTCCTTGTAAAAACCAGGGGAAAAATTCTATTTGGCCTGCAGGCTTGCGCCAATTTATTTCCTGGCTGTGAAATCACTGGTAATACAGCATGCTGAGGGGTAGGGGTAGGGCTAGAGGACGTGGACGCGGCCGAGGACGCGTAGGCCCAAGTGAGGGTGTGGGCACAGGCCGAGCTCCTGATCCCGGTGTGTCGCAGCCGACTGCTGCGCGATTAGGAGAGAGGCACGTTTCTGGCGTCTCCACATTCATCGCACAATTAATGGGTCCACGCGGGAGACCTTTATTAGAAAATGAGCAGTGTGAGCAGGTCCTGTCCTGGATGGCAGAAAGTGCTTCCAGCAAGCCATCATCCACCCAGAGTTCTGCGCCGTCCAGTGCTGCAAATCCGAATCCTCTGTCTGCTGCTCCTCCTTCCTCCCAGCCTCCTCACTCCACTACAATGACACATGCTCAGGAGCGGGAAGACTCTCAGGAACTGTTCTCGGGCCCCTGCTCAGATTGGGCAGCAGTGGTTCCTCTCCCACTAGAGGAGTTTATCGTCACTGATGCCCAACCATTGGAAAGTTCCCGGGGTCCGGGGGATGAGGCTGGGGACTTCTGCCAACTGTCTCAAGACCTTTCAGTGGGTGAGGAGGACGATGACGATGAGACACAGTTGTCTTGCAGTGAGGTAGTAGTAAGGGCAGTAAGTGCGAGGGAGGAGCGCACAGAGGATTCGGAGGAAGAGCAGCTGGACGATGAGGTGACTGACCCCACCTGGTGTGCAACGCCTACTCAGGACAGGTCTTCAGAGGGGGAGGCAGCAGCAGGGCAGGTTGCAAGAGGCAGTGCGGTGTCCAGGGGTAGAGGCAGGGCCAGACTGAATAATCCACCAACTGTTTCCCAAAGCGCCCCCTCGCGCCATGCCACCCTGCAGAGGCCGAGGTGCTCAAAGGTCTTTCAGTTTTTCACTGAGACGCCTGAGGACCGACGAACAGTGGTGTGCAACCTTTGTCGCGCCAAGATCAGCCGGGGAACCACCACCAACAGCCTCACCACCACCAGCATGCGCAGACATATGATGGCCAAGCACCCCACAAGGTGGGACGAAGGCCGTTCACCGCCTCCGGTTTGCACCGCTGCCTCTCCCCCTGTGCCCCAACCTGCCACTGAGATACAACCCCCCTCTCAGGACACAGGCACAACCGTCTCATGGCCTGCACCCACACCCTCACCTCCGCTGTCCTCGGCCCCATCCACCAATGTCTCGCACCGCACAGTCCAGCCGTCGCTAGCGCAAGTGTTGGAGCGCAAGCGCAAGTACGCCGCCACGCACCCGCACGCTCAATCGTTAACCGTCCACATCGCCAAATTTATCAGCCTTGAGATGCTGCCGTATAGGGTTGTGAAAACGGAGGCTTTCAAAGCTATGATGGCGGCGGCGGCCCCGCGCTACTCAGTTCCCAGTCGCCACTACTTTTCCCGATGTGCCGTCCCAGCCCTGCACGACCACGTCTCCCGCAACATTGTATGCGCCCTCACCAATGCGGTTAGTGGCAAGGTCCACTTAACTACGGACACGTGGACAAGCACAGGCGGGCAGGGCCACTACATCTCCCTGACGGCACATTGGGTGAATTTAGTGGAGGCTGGGACAGAGTCAGAGCCTGGGACCGCTCACGTCCTACCCACCCCCAGAATTGCGGGCCCCAGCTCGGTGCTGGTATGTTCGGCGGTGTATGCTTCGTCCACTAAAGCACCCTCCTCCTCCTCCTCCTCCTCCTCAACCTCTGTCTCGCAATCTAGATGTGTCAGCAGCAGCAGGACGTCGCCAGCAGTCGGTGTCGCGCGGCGTGGCAGCACAGCGGTGGGCAAGCGTCAGCAGGCCGTGCTGAAACTACTCAGCTTAGGAGATAGGAGGCACACGGCCCACGAACTGCTGCAGGGTCTGACAGAGCAGACCGACCGTTGGCTTGCGCCGCTGAGCCTCCAACCAGGCATGGTCGTGTGTGACAACGGCCGTAACCTGGTGGCGGCTCTGCAGCTCGGCAGCCTCACGCACGTGCCATGCCTGGCCCATGTCTTTAATTTGGTGGTTCAGCGCTTTCTGAAAAGCTACCCATGCTTGTCAGACCTGCTCGTAAAGGTGCGCCAGCTCTGCGCACATTTCCGCAAGTCCCACACGGACGCTGCCACCCTGCGCACCCTGCAACATCGCTTTAATCTGCCAGTGCACCGACTGCTGTGCGACGTGCCCACACGGTGGAACTCTACGCTCCACATGTTGGCCAGGCTCTATGAGCAGCGTAGAGCTATCGTGGAATACCAACTCCAACATGGGCGGTGCAGTGGGAGTCAGCCTCCTCAATTCTTTTCAGAAGAGTGGGCCTGGTTGGCAGACATCTGCCAGGTCCTTGGAAACTTTGAGCAGTCTACCCAGGTGGTGAGCGGCGATGCTGCAATCATTAGCGTCACCATTCCTCTGCTATGCATCTTGAGAAGTTCCCTGCAAACCATAAAGGCAGCCGCTTTGCGCTCGGAAACGGAGGCGGGGGAAGACAGTATGTCGCTGGATAGTCAGAGCACCCTCCTGTCTATATCTTAGCGCATTCAGGAGGAGGAGGAGGAGGAGCATGAGGAGGATGAGGAGGAGGGGGAAGAGACAGCTTGGCCCACTGCTGACGGTGCCCCTGCTGCTTGCCTGTCATCCTTTCAGCGTGTATGGCCTGAGGAGGAGGAGGAGGAGGATTCTGAAAGTGATCTTCCTAGTGAAGACAGCCATGTGTTGCGTACGGGTACCCTGGCACACATGGCTGACTTCATGTTAGGATGCCTTTCTTGTGACCCTCGAGTTGCACGCATTTTGGCCACTACGGATTACTGGGTGTACACACTGCTCGACCCACGCTATAAGGAGAACCTTCCCAGTCCCATTCCTGAAGAGGAAAGGGGTTCGAGAGTGTTGCTATACCACAGGACCCTGGCGGACAAGCTGATGGTAAAATTCCCATCCGACAGCGCTAGTGGCAGAAGGCGCAGTTCCGAGGGCCAGGTAGCAGGGGAGGTGCGGAGATCGAGCAGCATGTACAGCCCAGGCAGTGCAACAGTCTTTAAGGGCCTGGACAGCTTTATGGCTCCCCACCAAGACTGTGTCACCGCTCCCCAGTCAAGGCTGAGTCGGCGGGAGCACTGTAAAAGGATAGTGAGGGAGTACGTAGCGGATCGCACGACCGTCCTCCGTGACGCCTCTGCCACCTACAACTACTGGGTGTCGAAGCTGGACACGTGGCCTGAACTCGCGCTGTATGCCCTGGAGGTGCTTGCTTGTCCTGCGGCTAGCGTCCTGTCGGAGAGGGTGTTTAGTGCGGCTGGGGGAATCATCACAGATAAGCGTACCCGCCTGTCAACCGACAGTGCCGACAGGCTAACACTCATCAAGATAAACAAAGCCTGGATTTCCCCAGACTTCTCTTCTCCACCAGCGGACAGCAGCGATACGTAAGCAATACGTAGGCTGCACCCGCGGATGGAAGCTATGTTCTCTCTCACCATCCAAAACGGGGACATTTCTGCTTCATCAATCTGTGTATAATATTCCTCCTCCTCCTGCTCCTGCTCCTCCTCCTGAAACCTCACGTAATCACGCTGAACGGGCAATTTTTCTTAGGGCCACAAGGCTCACTCATCTAATTTTTCGAAACAATTTTTATATGTTTCAATGCTCTTAAAAGCGTTGAAACTTTAACTTGAACCAATTTTTCGTTAAACTGGGCTGCCTCCAGGCCTAGTTACCACTTAAGCCACATTAACCAAAGCGATTAATGGGTTTCACCTGCCATCTTGGTTGGGCATGGCCAATTTTTACTGAGGTACATTAGTACTGTTGGTACACCAATTTTTTGGGGCCCTCACCTACAGTGTAATCATAGCAATTTGTATGTTCTTCGCCTGCACTCATGGTACAGAAGTGTGTGTGGGGTTGGCCTACACTTTAGCTACATAAATGTAACTTGGGCCTTGGCTATACTGCAGCTACTGAAATGGAACTAAGACTGCGCTCCCACTATACTGCTGCTTCGGAATTGTTACTGGGGCCTGTCTTGAGTGCTACTATTACTGACATGGAACGAAGACTGCGCTCCCGCTATACTGCTGCTTCGGAATTGTTACTGGGGCCTGTCTTGAGTGCTACTATTACTGACATGGAACGAAGACTGCGCTCCCGCTATACTGCTGCTTCGGAATTGTTACTGGGGCTTGTCTTGAGTGCTACTATTGCTGACATGGAACGAAGACTGCGCTCCCGCTATACTGCTGCTTTGGAATTGTTACTGGGGCCTGTCTTGAGTGCTACTATTGCTGACATGGAACGAAGACTGCGCTCCCGCTATAATGCTGCTAGTGATATGTTAGTGGGGCCTGTCCTAATGCTACAGCTGAAATGTTACGAATTCTGGGCTCTGCCTATACCGCTGCTAATGGTATGTCTCTGGGGTGTGGAAACAGGCTTCCCAAAGACATGATGGCGCCGAGGCCATTTCCCACCAACGCGGTTACTGTTAAGCTGCATATAACCACGGACACGTGGAGAGGACACGTAGTGCCTCAAAAACATCCCCCTCCTCCTCCAACAGGGAAAACATTCTTGGCAAATGCCTTTGCATTGGTTCGTCTGGTGCCAGTCCAAGAATTTCACCTTTACCGACACTACAAGAGAGCCCCCCCACGGCCCACTTAATCCTGGCCACATTCCGAAAACCAACAAAATAAAACCGCGCTACTAGGTCCGCAGTCACCACCACATTACCACCAACGCGGTTACTGTTAAGGTGCATAAAACCACAGACACGTGGAGAGGACACGTAGTGCCTCAAAAACATCCCCCTCCTCCTCCAACAGGGAAAACATTCTTGGCAAATGCCTTTGCATTGGTTCGTCTGGTGCCAGTCCAAGAATTTCACCTTTACCGACACTACAAGAGAGCCCCCCCCACCATCCCCCCGCCACGGCCCACTTAATCCTGGCCACATTCCGAAAACCAACAAAATAAAACCGCGCTACTAGGTCCGCAGTCACCACCACATTACCACCAACGCGGTTACTGTTAAGGTACATATTACCAGTCTGACTGGGGCATACAGAGACACCTTGACAGAATGAATAGTGTGTGGCACATAGGTTCCCCATTGCTATGCCCACGTGTGCAGCTCCTGATGGCGATGGCACAGGATTCTATTTCTCATTGCTTCTGTACAGCATTGTGGGCTATCGCCCCGCCCCTTTTAAAGAGGGTCGCTGCCTAGCCGTGCCAACCCCTCTGCAGTGTGTGCCTGCGGTTCCTCCTCATGGCAGACGCACTTCTAAATAGACATGAGGGTGGTGTGGCATTAGGGCAGCTGAAGGCTGCGCAGGGACACTTTGGTGTGCGCTGTGGGGGGGAGGGGGGGCGGTTGGTCAGCATGTAACCCAGGAGAAGTGGCAGCGGAGTGTCATCCAGGCAGTGATTGTGCTTTGTTGGAGGTAGTGTGGTGCTTAGCAAAGGTATGCCATGCTAATGAGGGCTTTTCAGAAGTAAAAGTTTTTGGGAGGAGGGGGGCCCCACTCTTGCCGCTATTGTGGCTTAATAGTGGGACCTGTGAACTTGAGATGCAGCCCAACACGTAGCCCCTCGCCTGCCCTATCCGTTGCTGTGTCGTTCCCATCACTTTCTTGAATTGCCCAGATTTTCACACTTGAAAACCTTAGCGAGCATCGGCGAAATACAAAAATGCTCGGGTCGCCCATTGACTTCAATGGGGTTCATTATTCGAAACGAACCCTCGAGCATCGCGAAAAGTTCGTTCCGAGTAACGAGCACCCGAGCATTTTGGTGCTCGCTCATCTCTAATGCTGACTTTAGCCATGACAGGGGGTTGTATGACCTGATATCACTGTGTAGCCCTGCAACCTTGCAATGCCATTGAATTCAATGGAATTGCAGTACCAGTCACAGATCACAAAAAAATCTATCAATGTGGGATTTTTGGCAACCTGCAAGTTGTGGTTGCAGCAACTTGTGACTGCAACTCCATGGAGTTCAATGTGAGGCAAGGTTGCAGTCTTTGGTCACACAACCAGTTGCAGGCAAAGTCACCATGTAGCCCTAGCATAAGGCCAAAGGGATATATGGTACTCCGCATGAAAATCTAAAACATCTCCTATCGCCACATCCAATTACCTTCCCATAAAAGTAGAGTAAGGGCTCACACGAGCATATTGGGTCCATGTATTTGACCTCATGTACACGGTCGGTTTTTCACCGCCTATTACATGTGCGATGTACAGCCGTGTGATACGCAGTGAATGGAGTCAATGAAAGTAAATGGACTTTCATTGATCCATTTACATGGGTGTGTAAAAATTGCATGTGGATACATGCGAGAAATAGATCACAGCATGCTCTATTTGTCGGCGTACCACTCAGCGCGAGCCCTATGCTTTTGTATGGGCAGCCTATGCAACGCTGTCAATGCGCAATACATTCATATGCAATCCCGCTATGAAACAGAGCAGAGAATAAAAAATCCTAGGGCTAGTTCAAATGGGCGTATAAGTATTTCGGTTGCGTAAATACACTGCATATTTACATGACCAAAAATCACATCACCCTGTGTATTTCAGCCTTCATGCAGATTTTTCTGCACGTAAATACGGAGCCCAATATCGCACTCGCCCGTGTGCAGTTAGCCTAACAAGTAAAGTCCTGGTGTGGAACAATTGTACATAGCCCATTATGTATGTACAAGGTGACATTTAACAATGCACTGCCTGAATTGGGTTTACAATAAGTATTGGTGATAATCATCAAATTGTGTTGACTCCGCCCCAGGGAGAGAGGGGCATTGGGGGAGACGGGGAGAGGGGGAGAGAGGGAGAGAGACACACAAACCAAGGAAAAAGAAAAAAAAAAGCTTGGCACCCGGCGAATTTTACAAAAAGCTCGACTCAAATAACGCGGACCCGAGCATTTGGGTGCTCGCTCATCTCTAGATAGTATTTCCATTGCAAGTCAATTTCAAATTAGGAGTATTATTCAGATATTTAATAAATTGTGGTATCATTGGCAGGCCAGATGATAATGTGTCATCTATGTGGTGACCATACCAGAAAATTCTCCCATTATTATCTGGTCAGTTAGAGGATAATGGAAGCAGCCCACATATATAACTTAATAGATGGCAAAAAAACTTAACAAAACATTTTATAAGCTGCAATATGAAATTTGTGGTCTATTGTGTGCCCTGCATTTTATGCCATATACTTTATGTATGCTTCACAACCTATAGACTCAAAGAGATTATTAGGGAGTATATTCAAGATATTTCAAATGTAAGTTCACAGTTGGCAGTCGTATAAACCTTATCATATTATCCAGGTGTCTTTATGTATTGCAACAGTGTCATTCCCATGTAGATTTCTCAGAGCAATGGACTCCCTTTATGGCTTCACTCTTCTGGGGCAGTTCCCGCCCCAAACTTCAAATTTCAACCCTTTAGCACCCAAAACAAACTGCAGGTGCTGCACTTCCCAATCTGTTCTTATACGATCTGGTAGGTCAACTATTACATATTGGCTCTTGGCTGAGACGACCCCCCCCCCCCCCCATCCCTAGCTCAGAGGCACATTTAGCAAAAATTTGAAATATCCGTAATCTTTGGCCCGTTCTAGAACTCCCCTGCCCATTGTCTGGTAGACTGGCCTTTAAAGTCTGGAAGCAATCTAAAGCGATTACCAACTATGCCTCTTTGGCACAATCACAGCCTTCCAGAATTATATTCTATACTGGACGCTCACATATGCAAGCAATTTGGCGTACTTACTTTGGGAGATATGTATATATTAACTGTTTTCGCCTCTTTTGACCAACTGCAAACTAAGTACAATCTTCCCCGCTCTCAACTTTTCACATATCAAATCATACGTGCCCTAAACGCACAATTCGGCTCTCTCAATATATATCCCTTTAGCCTTTGATTGGTATTTTGTGATCCCAGGGTCCCCACCAGCTGATCTCCAATTTATAATCCCACTTCATAAAATTACTTGCGTGACTGCTCCAGCTTTATTACCGGGAAACCATTAATACTGAGGTTACCAGATGACACATTTCAGAATCGCCTGTATTCGTTCACTGGCAGGAAATATTAAGCTTATAGAAATGTATATCGTTCACCAATCCTACCTGACTCCCAGGAGATTGCATAAAAAGTGGCAGGGTCTCATCTGCTAACTGTCTTAGGCCGCTCTCACACAGACGTTTATTTTTTACAGTGTTTAGCGCAATGTTTCAAATGCTGCAAAACACCTCTATTGATTTCAATGGGGCTTCTCAGACAAGAGTTTGAGTGCGGTGTTTCTAACGCCACGCTTTTCGAACGCTGTCTGCTTTATTTTAGGGCGTTTCGGCTATTTTTATTGCACCACATCGTCCATTACAATGACAGGGTCCATTAAAAACGCTGTCGAACGCCTGTGTGATAGCAGCCTTAGGGCTTATGCTCATGGGCGAATGCATAAGACATTGCAGGTCTCCCCGCAGCGTTTTACCAACTTTGCAGACATGCTCTGCAGGCAGTGAGCCAGCAGAGACAGCATATGGCAGCGCTTTGCACTGCGCATGCCCGCGTATCAGACGCACAGCGGGACCTTTTTTTTTTTTTTTTTTAACAGAGTGGGGAAGCATATGAAAACACTGTCCCAATATGTTGCATATGGACAGCATATCATACGCAGCCTATACAAATGTATAGGGCTCACACTGCATATATACGCAGAGAAATAGAGCATGTTGCGATCTATTTCTCATCTGTATCGATACAGTGTCCACGCACCGCTGTGCATGGATCAATGAAAGTCCATTATCTTCTGTAATGGCAGTAAGGGAGCTTAGCAGGTCTGCAGTGCTCACCCCTTTAGTTTTTTTTCCCAGCTCTGGCTGCTGTTTTTCAGCAAACAGCAGGAGTCGCCAATATGCCGGCCACCATGGTTCTTGGTAAGAAAGCAGCCTAGAAGCCGCTTCCAAGGTTAGGCGCAGGGAAGAGGTCATGCAAGGCTTAGTGTATCTATTTAAAGTGCGCTCATCCTATCTAGCGGCTTTCTTTCTAGAAGTACAACTAAATTATGGTTATTACTAGTATTCTAATGTTAAATAAAAAAAGCTTTTTTCTTCTACAGAGGACTCTGTGTTGCTTGAGTTATTTCCTTTCAGGAGGTTTTGTCTTTTAAAAGGAGATTTTAATTTACTGCTTAGTTTTTTTCTCATAGATGTCATGATTCGGGGCAAGGGGTTCTAGTGGTCGAAAAGCTATTAAGCAGAACCATCGAGCTTGTGGGCAGTTCAAAGTCCCCCTGCAGGATGATGATGAGTTTATGCGATTGCAGGCCTGCCTCCCCTAAAGACCCTGCGGAGAATGAGCTAACCATTAGCGATGTGGTCATATGGGTTAAGGAGTTTGTGCAGGATTCTATAGTTGCTAAACCTAGAAAGGTCCCTCAACGCACCACTCAGTGATGGTTCTGTGCTTTGCTGATGATTGCAGGATTATTGTGAAGCAGCAGCTGAGGATTCTTAATAAACTTCATTTTTCATTTGAGAAGATATTTAAATTAATTAAAGAGATACAGAATACAGATTCCCTCAAGGTCTACCTCTAGACAGGATGTACGAACCAGAACTTATTGGCTGCTTTCCCCTCACTCTGCAGTCCAAACCATCTCAACTGAGATCAGGTCAGGCAATCACAGGAGGCCATGTCATGTGATGAAGAACTCAATCACTCTCTTTCTTGGTCAAGCAGCCCTTGCATAGCCTGGAGGTGCGTTTGGAGTTATTACCCTGTTGAAAAACAAATGCTGGTTCTACTAAGCGCAAACCAGATAGGATGGCATGTCGCTGCAGAATGCTGTGGCAGCTACACTAGTCAGGTGTACTTTGAATTTTAAATAAATTACCAACTTTGGAATGGTAATGCAGATACAGCTTTTTCTAAATTATCTAAAAGCACCCTGGGTCTCAGCTAAAAATCATTTGAATATGAAAAATCCGATGGATAGGTGCGTAGAGGTTGCACTAAAATGGCCAGGCAACATTCCATTGCTTTTGTCAAGGATGGCTCTCATAGATCCAAGAGGATATACATTCTGATGTACAACGAGATGAGGTTTTTGCTGCCCTTAACCCTTTCCAATCCAATTTGTATCCTGGTTTTCCTAGGGGCCTTACTCTTTTTCTGCCGTTATACAACAGCGATATATGCTGGCTAAAGCCAGTACTGCATGAGGTGATACGTTGGATAGGCTCCGACAGCAGAGAGGCTGGCAATATACAGAAAGAGTACCCCGATGGACGTCTTCCAACATCGGAACTGTGCAGCCTTAACTCATGATGTCTTCAGACATCAGACAGTGGATTGGAAAGGGTTAAGTACATCAATCCAGCAATGGCTTATTTGTGCAATGCAGTATGTCAGCAGGTGAAGTTTAGTGTCAGAGGTATGTCCCTTTCCCCTGCAGGGAGATGAACATTTCAGCTGAAACTCTAGTTTGGAGATAATCCCTTTGAAATATTACCTGTGTGACCTGGAGTTTTCTCGGGACCTACCAAAAGGTGCTTTTGAGACAGAACAATTATCGGTCAAACAAGTGAAAATTAACAATTACACTGCTCAACAGCATTTTTTGAATCTGGTGTGCAATATATCAATTCTTATGGATCTTTGGGTGTAGAATCCGAATTTACCTTTAAAAATCATGTATCACGTATGGTTTTTATACAATTTAGATTTTTTTAAAAAGGGGTTTTTTTGTTTGTGCTCATTTTCAGGCGATTTATATAAAATTAAATCAGTGAATAAGCTAAACTCTTTATTTGAATGTAATACACAGTGGATGAACTTCTAAAAATGGTCACTAGATGGCAGAACAATGTAGTTGAGCGGGGAGGTTACTGACATGAGCCTATCTGTACTGCTGTTTAGTGTTTGTTGTAATCTGCATGAATCACTTCTTTTCATTCTTACCTCATATTGGTATTTGTTGTTTCATTCACAAATGCATTACCAGAAAAACATTATTGAGTTCTGAGTGTTAATTTTTTTCTTTGTATTTAAAACCAGACAATATTTGAAAATACAGTATTATTGAATGGAATGGAATTTGGGCTTAAGGTTTACTCCATAGACAAGGTGAAATGGGAGTCTATCCAGATACCCCATATTTTTGAAATTTGTTCGGGCAGCCTCTGTTCTGATAAATAATTTTTTCATAGGAGATTATGGTATTTACCATTTGAATCCATTGTATGGCTATCATGTTTCGTGCTAAGAATAGCACCTTCTCAAGAAAAGTGTGGGTATGGTATGGCCACACCTCCTCCTCCAGTAAGCCAAATAACACGATCTTGCGGTCAAAGTCAACAGTGAGTGGGGGCGGAAGTAGTGAGTTTATGAGGTCAGTAATTTTAAACCAATACTCGTTGACGAGAGAGCATTCCCAAATTAGGTGCCAAAAATTTGCCTCCAGTTGGCGGCATCTGTGACAGGAGTTTGAGGATGTATTGCCCATTTTATGAAGACGGCTAGGGATGAGATAGGCTTGATGTGTAATGTATAACTGAATCAATTTGTTATTTACGGCCGGGGAAACCGACAGGTGGGATTCAGAGATGTCCTGCCAGTCTTCGGGTGTGAGAGATGGAATGGCTTGTTTCCATTTGTCATAGACTGAAAGTGGGTTGAGGTCTATTTTGGCCGAGAGAAGGTGCGTATAGAGAGCCAAATTTGCCTCCAATACCATCTCTACGCTGATGACACTCAACTATACACCTCCTCTCGTGAGATCTCTGGACCATTCCTCCAAAATATCACCGACTGTCTGTCCGCTGTCTCTAACACCATGTCCTCCCTTTTTCTCAAACTAAACCTCTCTAAAACTGACCTCCTTGTCTTTCCGCCTTCTAACCGACCTCCCCTCAATATCTCCATTCCAGTGTCTGGCACCATCATAACCCCCAAACGGCATGCCCGATGCCTTGGGGTCACACTGGACTCTGACCTCTCCTTTGCCCCCCATATCCAATCTCTGGCCCAAACATGCCACATGCACCTCAGAAATATTGCTAAAATACGTCCGTTCCTAACCACGGATACGCTAAAGACGCTCATGGTTGCCCTCATCCACTCCTGGCTTGACTACTGCAACTCGCTACTCAATGGCCTCCCCCGCACTAGACTCGCTCCACTCCAATCCATACTAAATGCAGCAGCTAGACTCATTTTTCTATCCAGTCGTTCTACAGACGCCTCTGCATTATGCCAGTCGCTGCATTGGCTGCCCATCCACTGCAGAACTAAATTTAAACTCCTCTACCTCACTCACAAAGCTCTGCATGGCGCTGCACCACCATACATCGCCTCCCTACTGTCAGTACACCACCCAGCGCGCTCACACACTCAGACTAAACACCCCTGTAATACGAACCTCACATGCTCGCCTACAGGACCTCACCAGAGCAGCACCCATCCTCTGGAATGCTCTACCCCAAGGCATCCGGACAATTCCCGATGCACGAAATTTCAGACGTGCCTTAAAAACGCACCTCTTCAGGGAAGCATACTAAATCTCCTGACCTAGTCCCTGCCCCTTCCTATGGTGCCCCACCCTGTTTGCCTTCTAATAAATGATCTGTACATAAAATTTCCTATTGCCTGTGTTCCCCAACCCTTGCACCTCCTGTACCACCCTCAACCCATTTGTGTCTAATCCAGTGTATCTCACATTGTAATTGTTGCAATTGTTGTATTGTCTTGCATTTATCCATGCCTGAAAGCGCTGCGGAATAAGTTGGCGCTATACAAATAAAGATTATTATTATTATTAGCCCTTTGGGCCCTTGGGATTTGAGGATGCCGATTGTGGGAAATTTGGATATTCGAGTTGAGGTGGGTGGAAACTGAGAATTCAGCGCATGCCTTAACTGGAAGAATCTGAATAATTGGAGGTGTGGGGATTGCAGCCTGTCGCGTAGTTGAGTGAATGTAGGGAGTGTTTCGTCCGTATATATATCGCCCAGTGTGTGTATCCCTTGAGACCCCCAGTACTGTGGGTCTGGGACCGATTGTAGCGCAGTGAGACCGGGATTGTTCAATAGGGGAAGTTCAGATATTACATCTTTGTATCTCTGAAGGGTTTTTACCTCCTTCCACACGCCAAGGGCCAGTTTATGAAGCGGGATTGTGTCGGAGGAATTTGTGCATTCTGGAAATTCTAGGTAATTTAGTAGATTATTACCCTTTACTTGTTTCGCAAGTTGTTTATCTGCTATGGGCATCTCATTGTCTAGGACGCAGGCTCGTATATTCCTCAGTTGTCCTGCTAAGTAGTAAAGCCAAAGGTCCGGGAGGGCCATTCCAGCTTGCTCTTTAGGCCTTTGTAGTAATTATAAGCTTAGTTTGGAGCAGGAGGAGTTCCATATGAATGAGATAATAAGGGAGTTTAAGGACTGAAAAAAACGCTTGGGAACGCTTACTGGCATGTGTTGCAATACGTATAAACATTTGGGTTGGATGGCCATTTTAATAAGATTTGTACGCCCAGCCATGGAGAGCGGCAGTTTGGACCACCTCTTAAGCTTATGTTTTATATTCTCCAGTAGCTGGTTGATATTATCCGCTATCGCAGTGTTATGGTCACGGGACATAATCATCCCCAGGTATTTAAATGTTGAAACCGCTTTTAGTCCATATCTAGTGACAAAGGGGTCATTTTTTGGGTTAAGGTCTGTATATAGGATCTGTCTATATGGGTCATAGCTTGGGAAAAGGAGTTTATTGGGTCTGATAAGAAGAGAATTGTGTTGTCCGCGTATAATCCTACTTTATTCTCTAGGTCTGCCCATCTAATACCGGTTACGTTGGGGTTGCTTCTCAGGCGGATCGCCAATGCTTTGATGGCTATGGTGAATAGGGCCGGGGATAAAGGGCATCCCTGTCAGGTGCCTCTTGCTAGTTGGAACTCAGCTGATGGGATGCCATTTACATTCATGTTTGCGCTCGGGGATTTATATATAGTTTTAACCCATTGCAGAAATTGAGGGCCGAATCCGAAGCGGACCAGACAGGCCTCCAAAAAGACCCATTCCAAAGAGTCGAAGACTTTTGCCATGTCTAGTGAGACCAGGGCCCAGGGCATATTGTATTGTTTGCCTAATTGAATGGCTGTTTGGACTATGCGGATGTTTATTGTTGTGGATTTTTCCTGGTATGAAACCTGTCTGGTTGGGGTGTATGATGGATAAAATTGCCTGATTTAGTCTAGTGGCCAGAATTTTAGTTAAAATCTTATAGTATGCGTTTACCAGTGAGATGGGGCAATAGGAGTTACAATCTATAGGGTTTTTTCCAGGTTTCAATATTACTACGATGGAGGCTTTGTAGAATGAGGGCGGGAGTATTTTATCTATTTGGGCCTGGCGTAGTGTCTCGAGTAGTTGTGGAGCTAGTTGTTCGCTAAACTTACGATATGTCTCTATTGGGAGGCCATCTGGGCCAGGGGATTTGTTGAGAGCCATGTCTTGAATTGTTTGTCGGATCTCATCCAAAGTGATTGGAGCTTCTAGGAGCTCAACCTGCTCTGCGGAGAGAGTTGGAAAGGTCAGGTCCTTCAAATAGTTTAGGATATCTGCCACGGTGTTTTAGGAGGAAGAGCTGTATAGGTTGATATAGAAATCTTTGAAACAATGTGATAGATGGGGCGTCGGTCAGCTCCACGTCGCACTGGCTTTTAATCTTAAGGACAGTGTTGGCGTGATTTTCATGTCTAATAAGATTGGCGAGTAGGTGGCTGGATTGATTTCCCAGTTCGAAGTAATATTGCTTGGTGAAGAATAATTTACGTTTGGCCTTCGCGTGAATTTGCTGCTTATAAAAGCGGGAGAGGTTAAGCCAGGCTGCTTTGTTAGCGTCTGTGGGATTAGATATATATAACTTTTGGGCCTCCAATGTCTTGCTTTCTAATTCTTTGTCGGCCTGGGATGCTGACTTTTTGATATGTGAGATGGTGGATTTAAGGCATCCTTTAAAGTAAGCCTTAAGAGTATCCCATTTCAGGGCAGGGTGGGTGTTGCCGTTGTGAGCGTCTAAGAATAGGGATATATGGAAGGGTGTTTGGTCATCTGACCCAATAAGCTTGAGCCAGAATGGGTGCAGTTTCCAGGTGGGCATTATCTTATGCTGAGGGAATTTTAAAGTTAATAATATAGGGCTGTGGTCAGATATGCCTCGTGGGCAGTGCATTATGTTAGAGAGAAAGATCGCCAGTTCTGTAGAACTAAATATAGAATCTATTCTCGCCAAAGCGTTATGTCCCGGGGAGTGACAAGTAAATTCTGGGGTTTCGGGGGGGGATGTAGCCGCCATAGATCAACCCAGCCAACACTTTCGATCAGTTGCCTCAATGGGGAGTCTGAAGTGGAGGTAGTGTTAAGGGGTGTGTGGATTCTGTCTTTAGTTGGATTCATCACCAGATTAAAATCTCCTAAACAGATCACCCCTGCCAAGGGGTATTGGTGTGCAAATGTTATGGCAGTTTGCAGAAGATAGAGATTGTTGAGGGGTGGGTTATAGATAGATAGAATGACATAAGGTTTGGAGTCTATTTCAGCGTGCATGAATACGAATCTGCCTTCGGGATCTCTACGGACATTAATAGGGTTCCATCTTAATGACTTGTGGATAAGCAAAGAGACGCCTCTGGAGGAGGAGGTGTGGAAAGAATGGGCCATCCATTGAACCCATGGTTTTTTAAGGGTACCGGCCTTGTCTTTAATGAGATGGGTCTCCTGCAGACTTATAATGTGTGGATTGATTTGCTTAATATAAGAGAAGACTGCCCTCCACTTAAGAGCGGTACCTAGGCCCCATACATTCCAACTAAGGCATGTTAAAGACATTGGTATCTGCGTAGACATGGAATTTAAGCATTGTATCTATACATATAGAGCAGAGGAGAAGGAAAAATACTGACAAGTGTTGGAAAGGGGGTTGAATCAGCACAGACTTGTTAGAGACATTGATAAAAAAAATAGATTAAAATAACTTAAACAATTAACCTTTGACATCTTGCTTAAATTTCCGCGTAGGTGGCAATAGAAAAATGGAATAGAGAAAAGAAAAGAAATTTAGCTACAATCTATTAGGATGGGATATCCCGCTGGCCTATAGGAGGGCTAAATTTGACTGCTGGGCCTTGAATGTAATTTGAGGGTGCCGCAGCCGTTCATCTCGCCATCTATGGGTCAGAGGGGTATTGGCAATGTAAGTCATAACTGGGTTTAGAGTCCCGCCGATGCAGCTGGATCAGTCATCTCTTGGTGACTCCGGGTGCATGTCAAGCGATTCCAGGGCCTCAGTGGGAGATTGTAAAAAGATCGCCTTTCCTTGTGCCACGATACGCAAACGGGCTGGCTATGCCATTGAGCCGGGGATGTTTCTTTCTTTAAACTTCCTCTTAACTTCCATGAAGGTGGCTCTTTGTTTTTGTAATTCGGCAGAAAAGTCAGGGAATATGGAGATCGTTGCGTTATTATATTTAAGTGGGCCCTTTAATCTGGCTTGGCATAGTGCGGCATCTCGATCCCTGCAATTCAAGATCCTTGCTAGGAATGGGCGCGGGGAGGCACCTGGCTGTGGCGGTTTTGCTGGGACCCGGTGGGCTCTTTCCACTGTGAAATGAACGGAGATGGTGTCATCGCCCAGCAAAGATTTCAGCCAGGTTTCGGCAAATGTTTCTGGGTGAGAGCCTTCCGATTTTTCGGGCAGGCCTATTATGCACAGATTGTTGCAGCGCGACTGGTTTTCCAGATCGTCTGTCTTGGATTGGCAAAATTCTGTTACTCTTATGGCTTTTTTTACTGCCGCAGAAAGTGGGCGTAGGGAGTCTTCTGCGTTAGAGATGCAGTCTTCCATTCTTCTGCCTCGCATGTTCTGTAGGTCTTATCTTAGCGGGGAGACATCAGACTTTATCTCCTCTATTTTGTTGGTGAGAGAGGATTTGCAAGTATTAATTGCTTCTAGGAGTTGTCGCATGGTTGGTTCCGGGGCTTGCCCGGTTTCATCTTCAAGCTCTCTTATCTGGGTAGGTCTTGCAGCTCGTGGGGTATGATCAGAGGTTTCGGTGCGGGAGAATTCTTTTAGCTTTTCCGCTGCTTAGCCGCTTTTAGCGTGCGTACTCATGATGGAAGGCGTTAGGTTAGTATAGCAGTTTATAGAGATAGGTGACTTTTCTTCTTTCCCCCCCGCAGCGGCGTGGTATAGATGGTATCAAGTGCTATTACTTGTGAGAAAGGCCAGCTAGCGGTTCTAGCAATTTGATGCGGATCTCTCAGAATTTAGATGTTGAGGACTATAGAGTCCTTGTAGTTATGCGGTTACAGTAACTATTAGAGGGTAAAGGTCCAATAGCTTGGGTTGCAATTATACAGGGTTTATCCAGGTCTTAGACTGATCGCGAAGGTGGA
This sequence comes from Eleutherodactylus coqui, assembly GCF_035609145.1. Taxonomy (NCBI): domain Eukaryota; kingdom Metazoa; phylum Chordata; class Amphibia; order Anura; family Eleutherodactylidae; genus Eleutherodactylus; species Eleutherodactylus coqui. The sequence continues at coordinate 164,466,909 of NC_089837.1, read as the reverse complement.
GGGCACCATCAAATTCGCGTGGCGACACTGTCTGTTGAGGGCTATAGGGTTCCGCCTTGACGCTTTAGAGGCGCAATTTAGAGTACAGGGAGAGTCAATGTCTCCTATGGGACCAGCGGCTTGTCGGTCAGGTGAACGGCGTCCCGTGTGGAATTTATATGGTGGGGCAGTTCATCTCCCGCTCCCCTTCCAGGGTGCTGTTATATGGCAATGTGGGCGGCAAGGGGTGCTATCCAGGGGGGTAAAGAGGATTTTATTGTGGGCTGTTTGCCCGATTTTGCAGTTCCAAGGAACGGTGCCGCTGGACAAAGGTGTTGTCCCCCAGCCCCCACTGGTTACTTACAGTTTGTTGCCGGCTCCGAGAAGGGGGCCCTTTCAAGTCCAGTGCTCCGGGGGGTGCTGAATGTCGCCGCCCGGCTGCGGTGAAGTGGCTCGGAGGTGAGCGGCAGATGGGGCAGTCGGACCAGCAGCAGTTCTTTAGTCGGGATCTGCAGCAGTTCTCCCGCGATGAAGCGGGATGATGGGTCTCTTGGCTTGTTGGCCCGGGACCGGGTCGGCTTCTCAGACCTGCGGTCAGTACACCGTGGGTTGCCTGGCGCCGCATGGTGCTCAGTCGAGTAATCAGTCTTCTAAAAGGACAATTTTATGGAAGAGCTCTCTGACAAAAAAAAGAAAAAGGGAAGTCGCTACCCCTATTCCCTAAATCATCTCCATAAGGACAGATCTACCTAGAAATTCAGACAAGGTCAATTTCAGACCAGGGATCATGAAGGGACCTCCTCCAAAAGAGGCTCATCTTTGGTTTCAGTCTTGAATAATCCAGATAAAGAAGCCTTAGGTTCTGAAGATTGTAAGAAGGGATTATTCATCACGTCTAAATCCACCGCCATCCAAAGGATTTTTAGTTACCGGCATGCTGGCTAACCCAAGGCATTAGATTTAGGAGAACTCTGTCCTAGAACTACCGTGTTTCCCTGAAAATAAGACCCTGTCTTATATAAATTTTTGCTCCAAAAGAGGCACTAGGTTTTATTTTCTGGGAATGTCTTATACTTACCTAGCAGGGTCAGGCCCCTCCCACTACTCTCCGGAGGGCTTGCTACAGTCCGCTGCTGACCACAGATCGCTTCCTGGCTATGGGATTCATAAATCCCGCCTCCAGGAAGCGATGGCTGATTGGTTGAGCAGAGTTGAGAACCAATCATAGCCATCATGTTGTGGAGGCGAGATTTATGAATTGTCTGAGCTACGGCATTGATTGGCCAATTCATAAATCCTGCCTCCACGCGATGGCTGGAATTGCTACTTACGTGCTGCTCAGCTAATCAATGCAGCGCTCAATGAACCAATCACAGCCATCACTTCCTGGAGGTGGGATTTATGAATTGTCCAATCAATACCACAGCTCAGCAAATTCATAAATCCCGAGGCTGCTAGGTAATGTATTGCTTTTTTTCTATGTAATGCAGCTAAGGGCCCTATTTTTGGGGTGGGTTTATATTTCAAGCACCCTGAAATTACTGAAAAATCAGGGTAGTGCTTAATTTTTAGGGGAAACTGTAGTTTTTCTGTTGTCCCAGGATGTAATCGCTATAGATGAAGCAGATGAGTTTACTGTTTTTTCTCGTACCCTCCAAGGGTATGTTCACACGGCAGAATTCACTGCGGCAGAATTCACATGAACTCTGCCTCTAAAACCATAATAAAATCCATGTTTTTCTGCCACAGATTTGCACACAGATTTTGATTCAATTTAGTGAATATCTTTATTTGCAGCGGTCTGTGATGCCACAAGGTCGGGCAGCTGCAGCTGATTTTAGCAGTCCCAGGAAGAAGAAAAAGATACCCCTCTCTGAATCTTTACTTTTCAGACACACCTATTTAAAATAGGTACATAAACCCATGGCCAGAGTCATGCAATACCCATAGAAAAATCATTGGTAGTAGTATGGGTTGTACTGAAGAGCTCAATGACTTTAAACATAGCAAATGTGCCATTGTTTGTCAATGCTACGGAAGTTCATGCAATTTCTGATCTGTCCTGGTCAACTGTGAATGCAATTATTAGGAAGTGGAAATATCTAGGTCAACCACAAAGTAGGTGCATCCACACAACACTTCCAACAGCTGAAGCACATGGTGTGTACAAACTGCTGATCCCCTGTTGAATCACTATTTACAGTATAGCATATTGCTTCTGAAACTGATGTCCACTTTGTAAAGATAGGTTACCATGGTGGAGCTGCTGAACACAAGACTATGATCACCACGAGAGATGCTAAGCAGTGGCAGGAGTGGTGGCAAGCTTGCTGCCACTGGACTTCTGGAGCAGTAGAAACAACCTCCGAAATCACATTTCACTAACTGGCAGTTTATTTTTTTTAATTAAACATATTTTTTTATTAAACTTTTCCACTTTTTTACATATCTTTGTAACATTTTAGTGTACAGCTGGATTCCTCCCCCCCCCCCCCCCCTTAGATCTCTCTCTCAACATTTGGTCCTTTAGATGTATTATCTTTGTGCATTTACAGTCCTTCAACTTAAACGATAGTAACAGTTCTTACGGTGTACATGTATTCTTTACTCTCCATGTTGCTTATCTTCTTTCTGTCTTCTTTTTTGGTTCAGGGGTAGTTGTTTTTGCTGCTTGCAAGGGGCAGCCATCCACCTTCTATCCATTGTCTGGTCTCTCTCTCTCTAATCCCTCCTATCCCTTCCTACCGCATTAGACCTCTCCACTTTATTTTACAGCATGACAAACTTATATTTAGCTCTGCTTTGCTTAATAAACTTTATATATACCAAATATGTGTTTATGATTTTTTAAAATTTACTCATCCAGTCCCGTTTACAGGTGCCACCCCACGCGGCTCACCGTCCCACTCCCCGTGTGTCCATTCCACCATCATTTGTTTGGCTCTGGGCATGTATCCATCTTAGCCATATATTTTGGTATTTTTGGCTAGTCTTGCGTTTAGTGTATATGCTCCTCTCCCACGGTAAAATTTGGTTGACCTTGTTTTTGAATTCTCCCAGCGTGGGTGGTTCTTCATCTAACCACCGCTGTGCTATTGTTTTTCTAGCTATGTACAATAATCTGGCTACCGCCAGTTTCTCATGGTCATCTAACGGTAGGTCTTGTGTGTATCCCAGAATGCACACGTATGGTGTAAAGTCCATACGTATGCCAAATGCCGCGTTTATTGCGTTTCTTATTTTCACCCAATATCTATGCAATTTCGGACACCTCCATAGCATGTGGATTAGGTCCGCCGTGTGGGTTTTGCACCTTGCACATATCGGAGAGCTTCTTTTTCCTATGTTATACAGGAAGGCCGGGGTGCGATACACTCTGTGTATTAGGAATATTTGCGAGACTCTGTGTGACTCGCTCAGAGATAGTTTCGGTGTCATTTGTAGGATTTCCTCCCAGTGCGACTCCTCAATGGGCCCTATGTCTGCTTCCCATTTTGCTTTTGTTAGTATCGGGTTGCGTGTGTTAACCTTGTCCTGTATGTGGGAGTATATCACAGATATTTTCCCCGCTGTGGTAGTGGCCGTCCCTATTATGTCCGCTACTTTGTTTGTTGTCACTATTACATCTTCCGAGTTCTTTTCTGTTTGTATGGCGTGTCTGAGCTGCAGGTATTTATAGAAGTCACTATTGGGGACGTCGTAATTCTGTTTTAGCTGCTCAAGGGTTTTCAACTCTCCCCCCTCCATTATCTGAACCATTCTCCTAATTCCCTTGTCTTTCCACCCTTGGAAACCTTGTAGTATGTTGATTTCTGGTAAGTATGGGTTATTCCATATGGGGGTATACTGTGTGCAGCTTTTTATATCGAGCATATTTCTGGTCTTCCACCATATTTTGTGTATCAATAGTAACGTGGGGGTATTTTGACCGTTTTTTTTGAACGCGGAGCGTTCCAGATTTTCGAACAGGTGCGAGCCGGTGAAAAAAATTTTAAGGGCTCATGTCCACGGGCAAAAGAAGAATTAAAATCCGCAGCAGATTTTAACTCTTCTCCTGCCCGCGGATCCGCACCCCATAGGGATGCATTAACCACCCACAGGTAGATAAATACCCGCGGATGGTCAATAAAAGTGATTTAAAAAAAAATGGAGCATGAAAAAATCTGGACCATGCTCCATTTTCGTGCGGGAGACCTAAAATAGGAATTTAAAAGAATTTACTCATCCGGAGCGGGCGGGGAAGGTCTTCTCTTCCTCACGGCCGGATCTTTCTTGCTTCGGCTCGGCGGATGTGCCCGGCCCATGCGCGCGGCACGTCGGCGACGTGCCGCCGGCGTGACGAGTTCATCCGCCGGCCGAAAAAGAAGATCTGGCCGTGAGGAAGAGAAGACTTTCCCCGCCCGCTCCGGATGAGTAAATTCTTTTAAATTCCTAATTTCAGCGCTCATGTCCGCGGGGCAGGAGGGACCCGCTGCAGATTCTACATGTAGAATCCGTAGCGGGCCTGATTTTCCCCGTGGACATGAGGCCTAAGGATTCTGAAACTGGCGTCTTGTGTCTCCTCTGTCTCCCATCCCCTAAGGTGTTGCAGCTGGGAGGCCATGAAGTATGAGAACGGGTTGGGCAGGGCTAGTCCGCCTTTTTCCTTTGGGTTGTATAGTAGTTCTAGTTTTATCCTAGGTGCCTTCCCTCCCCATATAAGTTCTCTAAACAGTCCCTTGACCTTGTGGAAGAATTTTTGTGTTATCCAATGTGGGGAGTTGTGTATTAAATATAGCAGCTGTGGCATCCATATCATTTTTATGAGATTCACTCTTCCTATGATTGTCATGGGTAGTTTGCGCCATATGTGAAGTTTTTGTTTCCATTTTTCCATAAGAGGGTCTAGATTTATTTTCCCGTACTCACTAACCTTTTTCGTAATTTTAACTCCCAGGTATTTGATTGTTGGGGTACATTTCAGGGCTACTTCTCTATTAGCGATTTGCATTTCTGGGATGTCTATTGGTAATAATTCGGATTTAGTCCAATTGATGGTGAGTCCCGAAAATGCTCCGAATTCTTTTATTACGTGCATCATGGTTTTCAGAGAAATTTTCCCCATCCCCCAGGAACAATAGCATGTCATCCGCATATAATGCGATTTTTTCCTCCATGTTTCCCCTGCGGAATCCCACTATTCCCTGGTGTGATCGGATTTTACACGCCAGGGGCTCTATTGCCAGCGCCAGCAGGAGTGGCGATAATGGGCACCCCTGCCTTGTTCCTCTATGTAGCGGGAATGCCTCCGAGGATCCCCCATTGATGGACACATCCGCCTCCACTTTAGCATATAAAAGTTTTACCCGTCTCACAAATGCTGGGCCGCATCCCATTTTTTCCAATACCCTCCATAGGTATTGCCACTCGACGCTATCAAACGCCTTGGCCGCGTCTAATGAGCATATGATTCTACCTCCGGTGTTGTCTACGGGTATTTGTAAGTTTAAGAGTACCCTACGGATATTTGTTGCCGTTGACCTTGCTGGTATAAACCCGCTCTGGTCCGGGTGCACTAGGGTAGGTGCCACTTTTGATAACCGATTGGCCAGGATTTTAGCTATAATTTTAACGTCTGCGTTTAGTAACGATATTGGTCTATACGAGTCCATCAACAGGGGGTCCTTATCCGGTTTTAACAGAATTATTATTTTTGCTTTTCGCATTGTCCGTGGCAGTTCCCCTTTCTGTTCCGCCTCCGCCATTGTCTCTAGGAGTTGTGGCAATAAAATATCTGCCTGTTGTTTGTAAAATTCTATTGGGAAGCCGTCCTCCCCTGGGGCCTTGTTATTTTGCATGTCTTTTACCGCCTCCTGCATCTCCTCCAAGTCTATTGGTGCATCTAGGAACTCTCTCTGTTCCTCCGTCAATCTGCGTGTTGTTATGTCCGCCAAGTATTCCTCGATTTGTTCTATCGTTTTGTCCAATCTCGAGGAGTACAGGGAGGAGTAGAATTCCCGCGCGGTCTCTCTTATGGATACTGCGTCTCTAACAATCTCGCCTTGTGTGTTTTTTAGTTTGATGATATATGTGGGGTTAGTTTGTGCTCGGGCTATAACTGCCAGCATGTGTCCCGTTCTTTCTCCTTCTTCGTAGTATGCCTGTTTCCGGAACCCGTTTTTGGTAGCTGCTGTGTCTAGTGAGTATTTGTTAAGAGCCTCTTGGGCTTGTTTCCATAGATTGAGTGTTGTTATGTTTTTCTCTTTAATGTAGTTTTCTTCCGTTTCTTTTAATTTTTCCCGTAATTTTTGGCCTCTTTCTCTATGTCCCTTCTTTGCCTGGGTGATTTGCTGTATATATACCCCCCTCGTATATGCCTTCATGGCCTCCCAGCATACTGTCATACTCGTAGTATCTTTGTTTAGTGCAAAGTATTCCTCTAGTGTTGTTTTCACGTTTTCCTTGCTTAGTATATTTAACCAATGCGGGTTCAAATTCCATCTCTTTTGGGGGTGGCTATCAGTGTTACTGTGCTGTAAGTCCAGACGTAGCATGGAGTGGTCAGATATAACCCTTGGTATTCTATTGAGATTATATCCCTGTATATCTGAATATTCCCCACTGCTAGATCTATTCTAGATAAACATTGATGCGTCGTTGAGTAGCAGGAGTATTGATTATGTGTGGGGTACCGTGTTCTCCATATATCTATCAATGATATTTCATTTATTAGTTTACCAAGTGATGTCAGGTCCCTTTCCTCGTTTACATTTCCTGCTCGTAGTCTGTCCTGTGTAGGGTTAATGACCGAATTAAAGTCGCCTATAATAAGGACTGGGGTATCTGGTTTGTCTGCTATGAATCCTATTACTTGCCGCATTGTCGTGTTATTATATGGTGGCGGGATATATACTGAAATTATAATGCATGTATAATTGTAAATTCTGCAGTGTAGACATATAAAGCGGCCTTCTGGATCGATTTTTCGTGTTAGGCATTTAAACGGTATATTCCTGTGTACCACTATGCTGACCCCCCTGGAATACCTCGTGTGTGTGGAGTGGAAGCTCTGTCCCATCCCCCCTACTTTGAGTGTATCTGTGTTATCTTTTGATAGATGTGTCTCCTGCAAGCAAATAATAGCCGGTCCTTGCTCCTTAATGGCTTGTAATATTGCCGACCTTTTTGTCTGGTCACTCATGCCTCTCACATTCCACGAGATGATCCTGACTTTACTATTCATTCTCCTTATTTTTTGCCTTCCTCAGGGTTACTATTTTCTGGGCGGCGCTATCCCTTTTTATTTTGGTGAGTGAGTCGCACTGGGAGGGTCCCTGTCTCTGTATGTGTGACTCGCCCGCGTCCCTCCGTGTACATGCATGTATATTTGTGCTATTGTCAGTTCTCAGCAATGGGTCTCTCCCGCATAGTTTTGGCCTAGCCCCCCCCCGCATCCACCAATACATACATTTATCCACCTGTACTGTACACATTTTTGTTATTTGCAATACACTTTTCATTTGTACATTTACGTTAACATTTCTTCCCCTTATCCCTCCCTGAACCGTTTTTCTACCGTATAACATTATCCCTTCTATCTGTAAATTGTCTAACATTTCCCAACTATACGAGAGAGAGACCAAACAACAAACACCCCCAACATATAACTCTCTGATCCGTTGTCTCATCGGATCGGGGTACCAGTCCTCCATTCTCCTGCACGATGCATCCTGTCGTCTCAGGAGCTCCTTTCAGAAGTTTCGGGTTCCCTTCGATTTAGCATTTCTTTCGGCGTTATCTCTTCATGGTGACTTGCTCGGCGATCTTCCCCTCCGAATTTGTTCTTCACTTTGATCTATCCAGTCGCTGGCTTCTTTTGGGCTTTCAAAGAAGTGTGTCGCACCCAGCGCCGCCACCCTCAACTTGGCTGGATACAACATTCCATAAGGCACTTACAGGTTTCGCAGCCGTCTTTTTATTTCTATAAATGTTGCACGCTTCTTTTGTATCTCCGTAGAGAAGTCTGGGTAAAAGGAGACTTTCGCGCCATTAAATTGGATTTCGCCCTTTTTGCGGGCCTTTTGGAGTATGATGTCTCGGTCTCTGTAGTGCAGTATTTTAATTAGTATCGGTCTAGCGGGAGCCCCCGGAGGGAGGGGTCGTGTAGGTACACGATGGGCTCTTTCAATTGCGAACATCGTCGTTAGGGTGTTTCTTCCGAACAGCTCGGGTAGCCATGTTTCAAAAAATTCTGCCGGGTTTCTTCCTTCCACTTTTTCTGGGAGGCCCACAATTCGCATGTTGTTCCTTCTTGACCTATTTTCTAGATCGTCAACTTTGTTCTGTAGATATTGTATGTCATGCAGGTTTTTTTCCACGTCTCGTTGCATCGGCTGTATTACGTCTTCTACGTCACTTTTTCGTTGTTCGGTTTCTGTTAAACGTTCTGATATTTTTCGCACATCTTGCCGTAGCAGGTTTACATTACTTTGCATCGCACCCATTTGCATGTTAAGGTTGCTCAGCGATGCGCTGCATTTGGTGATTTCGCCAAAGATTTCTTTCAGCGTGGGTTCTCTGGCATTACTCACGTCTGCTTGTCTTTGGTCTTTTATGGCGGGATCATCTGTCTTGTGGGATGCTTCCCATGTACCGCTATCTGGTGTGCTTGCATAATTTGCGCTGTGTGCCCCATTGTCTGGATTGCTTGAATTATTTATGCTTTCTCGCATATGGTGGTCAGTCGCATTGGCGTTACCCACGCCATTTCCTTTGCGGTTGGGGCGGTCTGTGTTGCTTATAGCTTCTTGTCTGCACATGTCAGCGTTTTGCGCAGTGTGTGGGTTGCTGTGCATTTCTTTGTTTTGACTGTGCTTATCAGGGATTACTGCTGTATTTGTCTTGTCTGTCCCTGTTTTACTTTTCACTTTTTCTGTAGTTTCTGCATATGTGTCTTCTTCCTCCCCTCCTGCTCCCGCCATTTGTGTGCTTCCTTGTGGGCTCCCCTGCTCCTCTATGTCTTCCCTTTGCTGCTTAGGGCTTGTGGATGCCTCTTTTCTGCCCCCCTCCTCCCTGGCATACCTCGCCAGCTTGCGTGCTGTGTCTGCACTGCTTGTGCTGGGGCGCGGTATCAGTGTACGTGCCTCTCTCCCGCCGGCGCCATCTTGTTTTTGCGGCCGCCGACTTCTTCTCCTTTCCCTCTCTCTTTGCCACGGACCATTTTCTCCGCAGGTGCTAATCTGGCCGCCGATGCTCTCCCCTGTGCCTCCGCTTGCTGTTTTTCGGCTTTTCGCCGACACTGGGACCCGTTAGCAGGATGACTTTGGCAGTTGTTAGCGGAGCTGCTCCGGGACGCGACCGCTCACATCGGCTGTCAGGCTCCGCCCCCAACTGGCAGTTTAATAGATGAATCTGGGTTTGATTAATGACTGGAGAACACTACTAACCAGAATGCATAGTGCCCAACATAACATTTGGTGGAGGAAGGGTAATGGTATAGGGTTGTGTTTTATTAGGGTTTAGGCTAGGTCTCTTACTTCCAGGCAGCGTCCGCTGTCACAGCTGGGATACACCAGAGTCGGCGCGGAAGCCACTGCTGACTCCTGTGTCGGGTCTGGCGCTCATAATTGCAGGTGCAGCTCTCACGGAGATCAATGGGACCCCACCCTGCAATTGTATTGCTTTCATTGAGAGCTGCGCCTGCAAATATTATTGAATACTACATACACCTGCAAAAAATATATAAGTTTTCACTCCGTACTAAATACTCCAACACACCATATTTCTTATAAAAGTTATCTATTAAAAACCTCAAGGAAAGAACAGAACTTTACATCACACCTTCCAGGCACAACGACCAGCATTACTCTTCCTTCATACTTGGATGTTATTAAGAAAATCTTCATCATCGTGTTCTAGAAGAGTTGCCGTTTGCTCCAGGTCCACATGCGACTTATGAAGACTCTGTCCCCTCTCAAAGTCCAAAGATGTCAATTGTCTCCCTTTGTGCATAGTGTAGAAGAAATAATGGAAGTCCCTGCCATACGTATCACAAGACACAGACCAGCCGTACTGAGGCTGTGCATAGTGACGAGCACGGAAATGTGGAGGGGAGAAGGTGATCGATACGAAGCGTCCGCTGGGGGCGAGGACTCGACTAACCTGTGCAACAAAACACAATTGGAGAGGTCAGCAGCTGAGAAACTACATGGAAAGCAACACAGATGGAGGGGTTCATCAACAGCTAGCAATAACAGACAGTCTGAGTTCTCTAACGAAGCAGAATACGTCACTACATTTTTAGAAGGAGACAGAAAGGTGTATTGCGGGTACATGGTAGAGAACGTGAGATGTAAGAAGCAGAGCGGGCAGACCATTGATTTGTCAAGGGATTAGGGATGTGCAATCCAGAATCTCATAAACTTGTATCTTCCAAGGAGGCAGAGAGAAGCATGTGTCTGCCTAAAAAAATAGATGCCTAAAGGCAGCTTTGTTTCCATGACAACCTGACCAGACAACACTCAATACTGTCTTTGTATCCATGGAAACTGACAGGGCCACAGATCTGTTTAGTACCAAGAGCTCCACCTTTCATTAAACTAAATAGGTCAGAGGTCACTAGTAACACATGCAAGGGCACATAGGTCTAAAGAAAAAAAAAAAAAGAAAATAACAAAAGATTTTTGGACTTTATCAGGCCTCCCTCACACAGGTGTTTGCAGGAATGCATCAATTTCCAATCCTGCGTTTACTGCGGATTCAGCAGCGCTGTCATGCATTTTTGCAGCCAAGGAAGGTGGGAAAAAAAAACCCACAATACTCCCCTAGATGGCGCTGTCCATCACTCCACACTTGACGTCCACACTTGAGGAACCAATCAGAACAATTTCTTGCCGGAGGCGGGGTCTTCAAACCCTGTCATTAGCAAAAGATGCACCGTCAAGTGCCCGGAGCTCCGTAGAGCAGCGGCAGGGACCCGCACAGCGCCCGCTAGGGGATTATTTTTTCCTCTTGGTCATCCAGCTAGCGCTTGCATTTCAACCTTACGTGTTCTTTCTTCTCTTTGCTTGGCAAGCCTTCAATGTTTGTTTTTGTGTAACAGTGAAATATAAAATACATGTTCAAAATGAAACAGCTAAAAGATAACATTGACCAAAACATTGTGAGGCTGAAGTATAAGTGTTGCAAGAAAAAAAAAATAAAAAAAATAAAAGAATGGGGCCCATATGTAGTGATCGTGCTTTATAATTACACTTTATTCACCCGCATGGCTCCACCCCCGCAATCTTAACATCCATCAACTTTGTCCTTTTAAAGATTGGTGCGTGGCTACAACGGAGATGTTGGGATCCACACTGAGGAAACTCCATTAGTTAAACATTTCTGCTACTGGAATCCGAGTTGTTGTATTTGTTTGATAAAGGAGTCAGGCAATTAGGGATTCAGATCCAGGGAATATCACACAGTTGCTGCAGAGTTGTTGGCCGTCTACCCAAGCTATGACACTCATTCTAGAACATCACAAAAATATTCCACTAGCCTGAAGTCTGGGCCATCGAGTACAGTAAACTCCTGGCCATGTGCGTTAAGCAGGCATGATGTGTGCTCCGTGCATTATTTTGCTGGGGCAATGTTCTGCCACGTAGCAACTGCCTGGTTTTGTTGAGCTGTTACCCGTTGTAGGCTCCGACCGTGAAGGCAGGTACTCTACGTAGTCTTGTAAGCCTCCAATGCACAGTTCTACATGTAGCATGTACAATCAGAGGCTCTCCTCTATAAGCCAAGGTTATGTAAACCAGGCTGTGTGTATACCCAAGTAAGAGCTTGGGCCATGCGTACATAAAGTTTAGGGATCTGTTTATTTAGTCAAAGGAGGCCAAAAGACTGCTTAGTGTACATTTATATGCTTATATACTGTGACATACATTGGAATCTTTCATCTAACATATACATGGAGAAATCTTTCCTATGTATACTTCCAACAATAGGCTCAGAAGCCGTATGCACTGTAAGGCAGTGTTCCCCAGCTCCAGTCCTCAGAGACCCCCAACAGGTTATGTTTTCAGGATTTCCTTAGTATTACACAGGTGATGTAATTATTGTCGGTGCCTCAGACATTGCCAGCGGTGTTCTTACCATAGGATATCCTGAAAACATGACCTGTTGGTGGTCCCTGAGGACTGGAGTTGGGGACCCCTGCTGTAAGGCATTGGAGGTTTCTTATGTGCATGAGTTTATGCGTTTAGTTGTAGCCACATGAGTGCTCAATAAGGAATTTGCATTGAAGGGAACCTGTTGCAAGGTTCATGCTGACTGCACCTGGGACAACCATGTCTATGGTCCCCCTGTGTTACTCTGAAACACTAAGGTGATGTAGAATAAACACATTTTGAAGTCTGACTTAGTACCGAACTCCAAGCCAAAGAGGCGGGCTGCGTCCGTCTCTCTCTACCTGCAGTATGTTGACTGGCAGCTCTGTCAGATTTTGTGTGGAGCCGTCAATCAACATGTGGCAGAAGGGAAGAGACGGATGAAGCCCACCTTTTTGACTCAAAGCCCCATTCCAAGTCAAACTTCAGAGTATGTTTATTCAGAAACATACACCAGGGTAATGGGCATACCTGTTCCAGGTTCATGATGCACATGGTTCAGGCAGTATGAACCTGCTGACAGGATCCCTTTAACAAGCAGATGTAATTAATAAGTGGTCAGTTTGTACTGACCTGTAGAAGCCATTATACTTGACAAAGGCTAGCAGAGTGGGTGGAGTATATAATCAACACACACCAGTGCAAAGTGGTGCTGTTGAGTTCTTCTAGGTTCATTTTTTTGTATGCACCCAGAGCCATGATGGAGCTAAACAGCAATCTGACTTTTTAGTTTTACTAAAATTCACAAATGCAAATTTTGCATGATAGAAAGATGGACAGCACCAGGGATCCTTCTGGCTGTGCACAAGACCGTGAAGCGCCACCTCCAAAACATCCCACACAAAGAAACGGCATAACATCACAAGGTGGACATCCAGGACTTCTTTTAGGCTGCTTTTATTAAACATGGTCCATTACAATAAAGTGAAAATGCTATGTTTCGGAAGAAAGGCGAGCTTGTAAAAGACAGCTTTTGTGTAACATGTCGGATTTGCACACGATTGTAATAGTCCATGCTTAAAGGGAAAAAAAAAGCCTAAGTAGCCCTGATCTCCAACTTGTGATGCTGTGACCTTTTTCTGTGTGACACAATATGTCTATTTCTATATTAGGGTAGTGTAGACAAGGAGAAATTGGAAGTACTGTATAGGAATACACATACCCCACCAGCACGTAGCCATAGCAAGAATTAAACCATCTACTGTCTACATAACTGGATGCAAGTAGTTTATATAATGTTACTTTATTTCGTGACGTATTCCATAAAAATAGCAAAATAAAACTGACTTTTTCTATGAACAAACAATATAAAAATATCACCTGTGCGCTACTACACTTTGCTGTCCTTCAGGCTGCATGCAGAAAAATGGGGAAAAAAAGCATTTGTAGTGCAGTCAACAATACATACAAGCAGACATTATTACTTGCCATGGCCCTGGGGCCACGTTATGTAATGTTCCCATGTAGATAGATTTTTTTTAAAAAGCATACAAATATAAATGCAATTGCAGAAAACAGGTAAGAGCTACAAGTATACAACACATGACAAGGAACAGAACTGTCAAACAAACAGCTCCACCTAGTGCTCAAATAAAAGAATTACTTCAAAACATGAAAGCATTTCTAATTATAGTGTGTATGTATAAGAGAAAAATAAACAGAAATAAGTAAACCTCTATTGACCAGCCAAGATCAGAACTGGGATCCCAGATGGAGAAGAAAGGGCATGGGGTAAAAAATATGTTTTAGCGGCCATGAAAGTATAAAGCAAAGGACAGATGTAATATGGGAGTGAATATTCTTATAAATCCCATTAACATAATGCTATCAAATTTTCCAGAGCATGCTAGAATAAAAAAAAAGGGAAAACACAACATGCTGTGTCCTGACTTTGTTGGGGTTCACCAACACTGTAAGGGTTCATTCACATCAGCGGAGGTGGTTCCGTTCAGAATCTCCCGTTGACTATTTATATTATTTGGTTCATTCAATTCTGGTCTAATGGAATTTGGAACCCTTGAACTGATGTGAATGAGCAATAGCTGTGACAATTCTTTAAAATAAATCGCCACATGTGCTACCTGGAAACAGTTTTGAACACAAGCAGTTCTAGTCACACCCTAATTTCCTTCCCTTTCATGGGAAGACTTTAGAGATGAGCGAGTATACTCCCTAAGGGTCATTCCGTGTCAGTTCAACCAACGCTCCCGGTCGACCATCTCAGATTTCAATGAAACTTTGCACAAAGATAGACCCTGACCCTAAACTAAGATAGCCAGAATATTAGGCTTCAAAGTGCTTTGGTTCACGAGCTACAGGTCTTAATCTAGGGGGTTGTCATGTGATTACAGCGCGCAACCTGAAAAAAGTGGCGATTTCAATCCATTGCCAAGCCAGTTCTAATGACTCTAGAGCAATGAAACTTCACACACTAGGAGAACTTTTGGTGCTGAATCCAGCTAAGCTACTCAGACTGCCACTCTTATCATCATTCTGCCACCATTGCATGTCAAAGTAGCTGAAAAATTCTATCGCGCAAAATAAAACTCATATTTTAAGCAGTAATAACTCATAATCAATGCAATCCAACTCAGCTATGAATTTATCAATGTGTACTCCATAGAAATGTTTCTCATTATTCGCATTATGGACCCAAAAGGATGCATAGCTCTTAAGATACAATGAGTCAAAAATGGCAAAAAACACTTTTTTGCTCATTTTTCCCTTTTTCAAAGGCGAAAATCGGAATGTACTCCATTTTTATTTTTTTTCATTTTTGTTCTATTTGGAAGAGAAGTTTTTGCTCTACAAGATTCGATGTTTTTCATTTTGTTCCCAGACCTTCTAGATGGGAAAATATCAATGCCTGTGAAGGTCCTATGCACTCGCGGAGGTCAAATAATAAAATAAGTGTAAGTTTTGCATGGATGTATAATTAGTTTAGAAATCATGAGAAGGTAAATTATTTTTGGAATGAGACAACTTTTTGTGCTCAAGAAACTTATGTGATCAAAAATTGCATGGCGAGTTCAGGTGAGCCCCAAGCTTTGGCCTAAGATGGTCAGAATATCATTGAGTGTTGCATAATGATTGTGCTATATTACAGTGATCACTGGGCTTATTTAGTACTCTATCCATATTGGAGACTAAGATTATCTAAGGCTAGCATTTGTGTAATAAACAACTAGTTCTGAACTCGCCATGCAATTTTTGATCACATAACTAGTTATTTATTACACAAATGCTAGCCTTAGATAATCTTAGTATCCAATCTGGATAGAGTGCTAAATAAGCCCAGTGATCACTGTAATATACCACAATCATTATGCAACACTCAATAATATTCTGACCATCTTAGGCCAAAGCTTGTGGCTCACCTGAACTCGCCATGCAATTTTTGATCACATACGTTTCTTGAGCACAAAAAGTTGTCTCATTCCAAAAATAATTTACCTTCTCATGATTTCTAAACTAATTATACATCCATGCAAAACGTACACTTATTTTATTATTTGACCTCCGCGAGTGCATAGGACCTTCACAGGCATTGATATTTTCCCATCTAGAAGGTCTGGGAACAAAATGAAAAACATCGAATCTTGTAGAGCAAAAAATTCTCTTCCAAATAGAACAAAAATGAAAAAAAATAAAAATGGAGTACATTCCGATTTTCGCCTTTGAAAAAGGGAAAAATGAGCAAAAAAGTGTTTTTTGCCATTTTTGACTCATTGTATCTTAAGAGCTATGCATCCTTTTGGGTCTATAATGGGAATAATGAGAAACATTTCTATGGAGTACACATTGATAAATTCATAGCTGAGTTGGATTGCATTGATTATGAGTTATTACTGCTTAAAATATGAGTTTTATTTTGCGCAATAGAATTTTTCAGCTACTTTGACATGCAATGGTGGCAGAATGATGATAAGAGGGGCAGTCTGAGTAGCTTAGCTGGATTCAGCACCAAAAGTTCTCCTAGTGTGTGAAGTTTCATTGCTCTAGAGTCATTGGAACTGGCTTGGCAATGGATTGAAATCGCCACTTTTTTCAGGTTGCGCGCTGTAATCACATGACAACCCCCTAGATTAAGACCTGTAGCTCGTGAACCAAAGCACTTTGAAGCCTAATATTCTGGCTATCTTAGTTTAGGGTCAGGGTCTATCTTTGTGCAAAGTTTCATTGAAATCTGAGATGGTCGACCGGGAGCGTTGGTTGAACTGACACGGAATGACCCCTAAGGCACATTACTCGAGCGAGTAGTGCCTTAGCCGAGTATCTCCCCGCTAGTTTCTAAAGATTTAAAGATTCGGGGGACGGCGGGGGGAGAAACGGAGAGGAGATCTCTCTCTCCCTCTCTCCCCCCACGCCCCCCCCCCCCCCCGCAACTCACCTGTCACCCGCGCCGGCCCCCGAATCTTAAGAGACGAGCGGGGAGATACTCGGCTAAGGCACTACTCGCTCGAGTAATGTGCCTTAGCGAGTATACTTACTCAACTCTAGAAGACTTCTTTAGTCATAGGTACAGAGACAGAACGCTAGGCTCTCTACTTCATTAGTGCTTATATGATTAGGGTTGATAGGCTGTTCCTTCCTATTTTTGTGAACCACCAGTGAAACTTTTCTGTTTGTGTCAGTATACCGTACATATCTGTATTCATACATCTATAAATGTATATGTTTATGTGCATAACTATTTGAAGACTGTCAACTTACCTTGGATATAGGTTTATATCGGGCTCTACCAAAATACACCAGTTTGTATGTGGATTGTATTTTTATTTGCACTTGGAAAGGTTTAATAAAGAAACAACTGCTTGAAAAAAGTTCTAGTTGTAATAAGAAACTAAAACTGTATTTTGTTGCTGTATGGTTAGTGGTGCTGTTTCCTTCTACACCGCTATGGGCATATGTGAAGGTGCCCTAAGGATGCCATATTTCAAACCAGCTGGCTTCCCTGCATCTCATAGGTGAACCACAACTGGCACACTGGGCTCCCCAGGTATTCAAAGCCACACTGCACGTTACTGATAAATACAAGGTATTGGGTAATATTTTGGTTCATCTATGAGGTGCAGGGTGTAGTGGCCCAGAGTTAGGGGCCCCTCCAGCACTTTAGAGTGCATGTTATATGTGTGTCTTGTACTACTGTCTTGAATGGAGAACGAGTCAGATTTATGTGTAATGGGTGTTTGCAGGCATGAATAAGTTAATGTCTGGTCATGTCAGGAAAATGTATTGTTTAGTCTTGCGTGTGATATAAAAAGCGTAGTCAGAATCTGAGAGTCTGTGGAGTTGGAGTGAAGAGAGAGGAAACATGGAAGAGTCGGAGAGGTGGTCTGCCGTTCCCACCTCGGCCCAGCCCTGCAGAGCGACTACCTATGGCCTCCATCTCTAAAGAGAGTGAAAGCTCGGACATGTTGGAAACGCATGGGTGTATAGCACAGGTACCGCATGTATCCGGAGAAATGGAAACTGCTGCCTAGTGAGGATAGAGTGAGCGTTTGCTGGTGGAGAGAGTTTAGCTGGGAGAGAGATCCAACAGATAACTCGGACTGTGGATTATTCAAATGCCCCGAGAACCTTTATCGTTAAAATATCTTCACTTATTTCTGTATCAAGACTGTTTTACAAGAGTTAAGTAAATGGGCAAGACCGACCGTTCCAGGTTTTGTTCTAAAAGATATCCTTCTGTGTCTGGATTACTTTATTCGTCTGAGGGATCCACTCCAGCAGGAGGAACAGTGGCGTCACAAGTGACAAACAGGACTGCAGGTAACCCAAATTACCCATTTCGTGAAACTCCCCTTGCGGTAATGGGTGTCGGGTCCCGAGGTACACTTAGGGGAGGAGAATGTAGAGCCACCCGTGACAAGGCCTTTCTCTACCTCGCTGTCTCCTCAACTGAGGGCTTCCTCCTGGGATACTGCACAGGGCAGCACGCTAGATTGAAATATAGCGTTACTAAATTGTAAGCCTGCATGGTGCAGTACCATGTGGCCCAACATCCTTTGTATGCCTTATCTCTGTGCAAGAATAGCAGCCGCCCCCCTCAGTATTAAGGAAGGTGTGTGAGGGGTTGTTCATCAGCACCTTGCAGCTGTGCTATTGCTCCTCCATATAGCAGTTTGCCTGTCTGCATGTTGAGGTATGGGTTGATTTTACCTGCCCTCTTGTAATAGTAGATCAGTAAGTATATGGCCACTTCTGTAATTTCTTTCTGTATATGCCCCCCTTTTCAGTGATTATAAATTGATATTAGTGTATCTATGCATTCCGTATGAACATGTCCTTAGTTCCTAAGTCACAGCATGCAATGGCTAAAAATACAACAAATAAAGCATTTTAATGGTTTGTGGAATATCTTGAGTACTGAACATTTCTTCTGTGTTGGACTGCATACATGCAATGGGCCGAGATACAGTCTGCGCACCAAATGTTAACCTTTGGAGTCGATCAACTGGACATTTGCCTTCCTGGCTAGTGTTTTCTCTTAGAAGCATTTAACAATGCTGTACAAAAAGTGTGTAGGAGGCCAAGGGGTGTGCAGACATGATTACACTAGCAACTGTGGGAAATATCAGTGCAGAGACACAGCCCTAATCTGTTTAGAATCCGGAACTAAAACAAGTTTGAATGAAATATTATAGTAGCCTCGCATATGCCAATAGAGGGAGCAGAATGCATTTAGTAAAGTTTCAAAGGGGTTTTGTCACTTTTTACTATTGATGACCTATCCTCAGAATAGGTCATCAATAGCAGATCGTTGGGGACCTGCTGATCCTCTGGCGGCTGTAAGTGCGGAAGGGCTGAATGTAGTCATTGGTGGTCAGGGCTTTATAGTGCTACGCTGATTGGTGACTCTCTCCATATGTCCTCCATATTGTATTTTAGAAGCCATAGCAACATTTAGGCTACATTCACACAGGCAAGCGCCATTTGGGCCGAGTTTCTTGGCGTGTTTTACACGCAGATGTGAGGCGTTTTTCATTCTCAAAAACACCTTGCTTCACTGCTGGGAAATTGCGATCGATCTTCAGGCACCTGCTTCACCAGCGCTGGAGGATCACAAGTGTTTCTTATTGATTTCAATGGGAAATATCACATCATATGGCATGCAAGTGCCATGCGATGCCTTTAAAGGTCCCAATGAAAATAATGGGTGATGTGTTCCGAGGAATGTTTGAAGCTAGAACATGCAACGATTTTTAACTTTGCAGCATTACAGAGGGGTGCAAAATAAACAACAAGAAAACTTTTAAGAGAATGGCATTCATATTCGCACAAGTTTTGTGTGTCTGGCAATGCACACGACTCGCTTATGTGCATGTCGCTTAAGTGTAACCCTTTTCTGTTTGTAGAAGAGGTTTTCAGTGTATTGTATAGTTTAACCCCTTAGTGACGGCGCTATCGTAAAACTACGTCCTGCTGTTGCAGGACGTGTATGGAGGGAGGTAGCGCCGCTATCTCCCTCCCTACAGCGCGGGCGTCAGCTGTTTATTACAGCTGACACCCGCAGGCAATAACCGCGCTCGGCCGTTCGTGGCTATTAACCCTTTAAATGCCGCTGTCAATTCTGACAGCGGCATTTAAATCCCCCGAACGCTGTTTGGGGGTCCCGCACAGCCCCCCCCCCCCGCGGTGAGATCGGGGGAGCTGTGCAGGTGTCATGGCAGCCGGGGGCCTAATGAATGGCCCCAGGGCTGCCTTAGCAGACTGCCTATCAAGCCATCCACACAGGGTGGCTTGATAGACTGCCTGTAAAAAAGCAGTATGACGTAATGCTATAGGATTACGCATTACGTCATACTGCAGGAGCGATCAAAGCATTGCATGTTAAAGTCCCCCAGGGGGACTTCAAAGTAAAGTAAGAAAAAAGATCAATAAAGTTTTTTAAATTGTAAAAAGAAAAAAAAAAAAGTTATTAAAGTTTAAATCGCCCCCCTTTTGCCATATCAACTACTAAAAAATCTAAATCATAAAATAAAAATATGTATTTGGTATCACCGCGTCCGTAAAAGTCCGATCTATCAAAGTAGTGCATTATTTTTCCTGCACGGTGAACGTCGTCCGAAAAAAAAAAAAAAAAAAAAGAATGCCAGAATTACACTTTTTTAGTTACCCTGTCTTCCAGAAAAAATGCAATAAAAAGCGATCAAAAAGTTGTATGTATTCAAAATTGATACTATCGGAAACTACAGGACATCCGGCAAAAAATGAGCCCTTGCACAACTACGTCGACAGAAAAATAAAAAAAGTTATCGCGCGTACAAAATGACCGCAGAAAATAATTGAAAAAAATTAAACATCTTAAAAAAAAAATACAAGTACTACAGCAAAAAAAATATATATATAAGTTTGGTATCGTAGTAATCATACTGACCCATAGAATAAAAATATCAGGTCGTTTTTGTTGCAGTTTGTGCGCCGTAGAAACAGGAAGCACCGAAAGATGGTGGAATGTCGGTTTTTTTTTCCATTTCTCTCCACTAAGAATTTTTAAAAAGTTTTTCAGTACATTATAAGTACAGTACAATAAATAGGGCCATTGAAAAATACAACTCGTCACGCAAAAAACAAGCCCTCATACAGCGACGTCAATGGATAAATAAAGGAGCTACGATTTTTTAAAAAGGAGTAGGAAAAAGCAAAAATGCTCTGTCACTAAGGGGTTAAGATAACAAGGTATTCTATTGACAGTGTATTTAACATAGACCCCATGTAAAACAATGACTGTTAATGTTTGCTTGTGACATCTCCGGGTATCTGACCAATATTTGGCGATGAGACGACACAGGCAAAGAAATATTAAGACGAGTCAGAAGGAAGAGAGTTTTTGTAAACAGTATACAAGATCGGCTTGAAAGTATGTGGCTAGGAAGCTTGCCAATGGATCTGACGAGATGCCTGGGAAGTTTACCCTGATGCAGACATGGCTCCTGTCTCAGTGGAATTCGAGGGCTTCCCCGTCTGATGGGCTGGCTGGGATGTACATCTAATGTCAGGGATACATTCTCTTAGTCACTTTACAATTCTTACAGTAAAAGATTGTGATTGTATAATTATAATGGTGTCTGAAACATTTTTTCTATTGGTATCTCGACTTGGTAGAACAAGCTGGAAGAGTAAAAGGCAGTTCAATGGGAATAAAGCTGCGTATTACCCATCCAGCCCTGACCACTAAGGCCTCATGTCCATGGGGAAAAGAAGATTTTAAATCCGCAGCGGATCCGCACCCCATAGGAATGCATTGACCACCCGCGGGTAGATAAATACCTGCGGATGGTCAATAAAAGGGAATTTAAAAAATCCTGGAGCATGAAAAAAAATGGACCATGCTCCATTTAGGTGCTGGTCTCCCGCGGGGACGGCTGCCGCAGGCTTCTATTGATGCCTATGGAAGCCGTCCGGATCCGCAGGAGACCCGCGCCTGAATTAAACTCACCTGCTCCGGGCGATGCAGGTCTTCCTTCCTTCGCAGCAGGATCTTCTTTCTTCGGCCCGGCGGATGTGCCCGGCACGCTCCCGGCGTGCCGAGCACATCCGAGCACGTGCCGGGCCGAAGAAAGAAGATCCAGCCGCGAAGAGGAGAAGACCTGCCCGGTCCGCTGCGTATAAGTTTATTCTTATTTTCAGCCCTCATGTCCGCGGGGCAGGAGGGACCCGCTACGAATTCTCCATGGAGAATCCGTAGCGGGCCTGATTTTCCCCGTGGACATAAGGCCTAATGCAGATGCCCAGCCCCACTATGCTGACAGTGGGCCAGATCCCCGTTGATTGGCTATTGATGACCTATCCCGAGGACCGGTCATCAATAGTAAAAAGGGACAAGACCCCTTTAAACATCTGCAGCAGACATGTTACTTTTATGGAAGCTTTTCCTTTTTTGACTTCATTCACATTTACCATATAACAAGTGATTTTGCAGGTCTGTTGCAGTTTTTCTCAAACCACAGCATGCCTCGTCTGCCCCGTCTTTATATGGATTAAGAAAATAAATTTCCATTAAAATATTTCCTACAATTAGGTCCTCTAAATCGACTGACAAGCTGAGGGCTTTGCCTTAGTCCTTCTTCTTTGCAGTTGTGGTGAGGCTTGGAGCCACACGGCATTGTAGGGTTAATTGACATAAACAAGTATCCTACCTCACTTAGCACTTCATCCACAAGAGTAATGGCGTCCTGAGACGGTCTCCACGGATCTTTCTCATCCACCATCATAGCATCCAGTGTTCCTTTTTCAATAACCAGGTCAAATGTTCCATCAGGGAGCTGAAGGTGTCGGGCATCCATGACCATCCAGCTCATGTCTGGTACGTTGGCATGCCTCTGTGCCATCTCCTTGATGCATACTGGGGAGTAGTCAATACTGACAAGCGGTCTCACTCCTTCGTTGTGTAGCGCAGCACTCAATGAGCTTGTACCACATCCTACAGGGAGACAAAAAAATCTCTCTAATTAGCTCTAAATTCTACATTACTGTGCACTTTAGGGGCCAGCTTAATTTTTTTTAGTAGTCAGACAAGACCTGATAAAGACGTCAATGGAAAACAACCCAAAAAGTAGCCCTATTTGGAGAAAGTCCATTGTTTATACAGAAAGCCAATCTTAATAGGGTATTCCAGTGGCCCTTGTAATACTGACCGCCACTGCACAGATCATACAACCCATCTAAGGCCTTAGTCACACGGGCGTAAATACGCGCGTAAAAAAACCGCGTATATACGCGCGTAAAAACGCCCGTGGGTTTTTATGCGCGTATTTACGCCCGTGTGACTAAGGCCTAAGGAGAGGTAAAGCGAAGGTTGTCTGTTAGGCTCCTACAGAACCATCTGTCATCCTAGCACACAGTCTAGACTGGAGTCTCCCAGGAGGAGATGTACAATTGGAGGAAAATCTGTGGTTATCAAAGTTTTACAAGCAGTCAGATAAGAACTAGGTGAGCGATGGCCCCAAATTCTTGTTATTGGCTGGAGAACAAGACCAGCTCCATAAAGGTAGATTAAAGTGTTGAAAGCAGCTCAACATCCTCCTATGGCAGCCTGGCCGAGAAGAAGGATTTGGGCTCATTCATCCTCTGCAGCCCCAGGCCATTTATCAGCCCCTTAAGGGCCAGATACTTTTTAGGGATTTTACCCATGTTATTTTACCCAAATTATTTTTGCTGTGTTTTTTTTTTCCATGACACATAGGGCGATTTTTAATGACTTTTTTCGCCAACTTTCCCCCCATTTTTTAGTTTAATTGCGGGTAAAACTCGATTTAAAGTGTATAGTTTGTATAAATTTGTATATTTACGATAAAATAAAAGTAGGGAATGGGATCCTCATTTTGTTTTGATATATAGTTTTGGATTACGCGGTGACTGTTTTGGTTGGCGTCGGCTTAGGTTCATTTTCTTTTTTTATGTATATTTTTATTGTATACTGTAATTAAATTTTTTTAACCAATTTTTTTTAAACATCTATGTCCCCTACGACTTTATATACGACCTCTGGGGGTCATTCACATTTTTTTTTTTTTTTTTAAACACAATTTTCCACTGTAGCTGGGGCATTTATAGGAACCACAGTTACAGGGAAAAACATCCCCTGTAGTGACAATAGACACTGGCAGAGCTGGTCAGGGTCTGCTAAGAACCTGCTGTGCCAGGGGATCCCGTCCGTCAAATGATTGCCGGGTCGCATAGAGGAAGTAATGCTTCCACTTCTTAGTAGATAGCGCTCATTGAGCGCAATGTAGCATGGAAAGAAGAAGGTATGAGTGTTTACAAACCACTTCTCCCTTCTCCTCTGGTTCTTCAGCTGTGACTAACAGCTGCCACCCGACCTGCTGCTTGATTACAGGAGCAGAGGCTTTACTCCTGCGCCGTATTTCTGTTATCGGTGGGGATTAAAGCCCAGGACCAAGCAGCATATATTTACCGGGGTTTAATGTGACTTAGCTGCTCTCAGTCCACGTGATGCCATGTGCCTGCGGCTGTTTGCTCGCCCTGTTCAATCACCCAGCCCAGCAGGGATCCTGGGCTGTGGGCATTGCCAATCAATCTGAGGGCATCAATAGTTTATTCCTGGAAAACCACTTAAAGACAAATTCTTTACATTAGTTAGGGGTTCAAAAACTATTCTGCGGGCAGCCTATGTCAAGTTCCAGGGCAGCTTTTGCTGGATATCTTACTATCATCGCGTCGCGGTAACTTGTAAATCGCAGTGGGATCACATCTACTTCCATTAAGGCTGCTCTCGCACATGCGTTCAGAAACCGCGACATTTTACTGTAATTTTGCGTGGCATTATCAAATGCACATTACGGCGGCATTTAACACACCGCATCACTGTGATGGGCGATGAGGTGCGTTAAATAGAGCTAAAATAGATCAGCCAGCGCGCCAAAATCAGACTGCTAGAAACGACGCGTTTGAGGACTGGACTGCGAGGCATTGGAATCAATGGGAGTGTTGTACTGCGATTAGCGCGGCGCTCTGGACGCCACGGGAAGAAGCAGCCGGTGAGAGAGCAGCCTTACATGCAAAGCAGCATAGCAATACCGCTATACTGGAGGCATAAATGCAGAATCTACTACAAGAGGTGCCTGCTGGGGGCCACAGCCACACCACCCCCGGGGCAGTGCTACTACCGTGTTTCCCCGAAAATAAGACAGTGTCTTATATTAATTTTTGTTCAAAAAGGTTTAACTTTTTTACATGTATAGCTGCCTGGACACTATTTAAATTGACTTTTTTAATTAACAGTTAGCAAGGCTTGATTTTGGAGTAGGGCTTATATATTTTAAGCATCCTCAAAAAGCTGAAAAATCATTTTGCATCCTCAAAAATTTTGGAAAATCATGCCATGTCTTATTTTCAGGGAAACAGGGTAGGTAGCCGCGCACAGGACAGCACGCAGGGGAAGCCAGCAGTAACACAAGTACAGCACTAGGGGGCGCAGATACCCAGCACGAGTCCTCGGCTCCCCGGCAGCAGCTCCCTCCTCAGCAGCGGCGCGAAGTCACAGTACGCCCCGAACCACTCGTGTCCCCCGGCGGGCAGCCGCTCCTCCTGGCGGTACCGGCTGTCCCAGTACTGCCGCTCCTTGTACCGGCCCGACATGTGCGAGTAGTGCCGTCCCCGGGGCGGGCTGTCCGCTCACTAACCCCACGTGACCCGACACGTCACCCGTACGCATATTACCAAAGGAGGCCTGAGTTCTCCTATGGGGCCGATTCAGCCAATCAGCTGGCTGGAATCGGCACCACGTGACACAGCGGCGTGCCCGCGCATTGCCGTGCACAGGATTGTGCTGCCTGAGTTCTCCTGTGCGGCCGATTCAGCCAACAGCGGCGTGCCCGCGCATTGCCGTGCACAGGATTGTGCTTTGCCCGCGCTTTCACATGTTCAGTGCCTTGCCATGCACTCGTGTGGACACAGGATTGTGCCTTGCCCGCGGTTTACATGCCACTCGTGTGTGGCACAGAGAGTTATTGATTTGGCAGGTATTTTTTGTGCTTTTTGGCAGGTATTTTTTGTGCTTTTTGGCAGGTATTTTTTGTGCTTTTTGGCAGGTATTTTTTGTGCTTTTTGGCAGGTATTTTTTGTGCTTTTTGGCAGGTTTTTTTTGTGCTTTTTGGCAGGTTTTTTTTGTGCTTTTGCCAAAGGTGATTATTTCTTTTGCGCACGTGGATTTGCCAGCGGAAGTTTTACATCTTTTGCGCAAGTGGATTTGCCAGCGGACGTTTTACACAGGACTACTAAAAGCCAAGGTAAGCTGCTGCATCTGCTCATTTAATTGCGCTCTTACTTCCCCTGCGCGCATTGGCGGAGAGGCGGCCAATTCTGCATGCCGCTGCATTGTCCACGAGCGCGATCCCCAGCATGCCGCTGCATTGTCGCCGCGATCCCCAGCATGCCGCTGCATTGTCCACGAGCGCGATCCCCAGCATGCCACTGCATTTTCGCCATGCCGCTGCATTGTCCACGAGCGCGATCCCCAGCATGCCGCTGCATTGTCCACGAGCGCGATCCCCAGCATGCCGCTGCATTGTCGCTGCGATCCCCAGCATGCCGCTGCATTATCGCCATGCCGCTGCATTGTCCACGAGCGCGATCCCCAGCATGCCGCTGCATTGTCGCCGCGATCCCCAGCATGCCGCTGCATTGTCGCCGCGATCCCCAGCATGCCGCTGCATTGTCGCCGCGATCCCCAGCATGCCGCTGCATTGTCGCCGCAATCCCCAGCATGCCGCTGCATTGTCGCCGCAATCCCCAGCATGCCGCTGCATTGTCGCCGCGATCCCCAGCATGCCGCTGCATACATGGTCGCCGCTGCATTGTCCACGAGCGCGATCCCCCAGCATGCCACTGCATTGTCGCCATGCAGCTGCATTGTCCACGAGCGCGATCCCCAGCTTGCCGCTGCATTGTCGCCGCGATCCCCAGCATGCCGCTGCATGCATGGTCGCCGCTGCATTGTCCACGAGCACGATCCCCAGCATGCCGCTGCATTGCTATGTGTGGAGACGCGGTTACCAGAGATTTGTGCGCTGTGCGCTGCTACGTGTGGAGACAACACCCAAGATTTGTGCGCTACGTGTGGTGAGTACGTCACCTGAGATTTGCGTGACGCCACCTGACGCAACCTGTCTTTTTTTGCAGATTTGTGCGCCTTATTGCAAAATAACGTGTGGAGAGGATCCTGACGTTTGGACGCGTTTCGAGAAGAATTTCTCTTCGCTCGGACACCATCTGACATCACTCAGCGAGGTAAGCTGCTGCATCTGCCAAATTTTTCATTGCTTGCATATGCTCATGTGTACATGCATGCGTGCCTGTATGCGTACATGCCTGTATGCGTACATGCATGCATGCCTTATGCGTGCCTGCCTGTATGCCTATGTGCGGGCATGCGTGCCGTATGCGTGCGGGCATGCGTGCCGTATGCGTGCGGGCATGCGTGCATGCCGTATGCGTGCGGGCATGCGTGCATGCCGTATGCGTGCGGGCATGCGTGCATGCCGTATGCGTGCGGGCATGCGTGCATGCCTTATGCGTGCGGGCATGCGTGCATGCCTTATGCGTGCGGACATGCGTGCATGCCTTGCGCGTGCATGCCTTATGCGTGCGGGCATGCATGCCTTATGCGTGCGGGCATGCATGCCTTATGCGTGCGGGCATGCGTGCATGCCTTATGCGTGCGGGCATGCGTGCATGCATTATGCGTGCATGCATGCATTATGCGTGCGGGCATGCGTGCCTTATGCGTGCGGGCATGCGTGCCTTATGCGTGCGGGCATGCGTGCCTTATGCGTGCGGGCATGCGTGCATGCCTTGTGCATGCCCTTGTGCGGGCATGCGTGCATGCCTTGTGCGTACGGGCATGCGTGCCTGCATGCCTTATGCGTGTGGGCATGCGTGCCTTATGCGTGCGGGCATGCGTGCCTTATGCGTGCGGGCATGCGTGCCTTATGCGTGCGGGCATGCGTGCCTTGTGCGGGCATGCGTGCATGCCTTATGCGTTCGGGCATGCGTGCATGCCTTATGCGTGCGGGCATGCGTGCATGCCTTATGCGTGCGGGCATGCGTGCATGCCTTATGCGTGCAGGCATGCGTGCAGGCATGCGTGCATGCCTTGTGCATGCCCTTGTGCGGGCATGCGTGCATGCCTTGTGCGTACGGGCATGCGTGCCTGCATGCCTTATGCGTGCGGGCATGCATGCCTTATGCGTGCATGCCTTATGCGTGCGTGCATGCCTTATGCGCGCATTATGCGTGCATGCCTTATGCGCGCATTATGCGTACACGCATTATGCGTGCGCGCATTATGCGTACGCGCATTATGCGTACGCGCATTATGCGTACGCGCATTATGCGTACGCGCATTATGCGTACGCGCATTATGCGTACGCGCATTATGCGTACGCGCATTATGCGTACGCGCATTATGCGTACACGCATTATGCGTACACGCATGCCTGTATGCGTACACGCATGCCTGTATGCGTACACGCATGCCTGTATGCGTACACGCATGCATGCCTGTATGCCTATGTGCGTGCATGCATGCCTGTATGCGTACACGCATGCATGCCTGTATGCCTATGTGCGTGCATGCATGCCTTATGCGTACACGCACGCGTGCCTGTATGCGTGCATGCCTTATGCGTACACGCACGCGTGCCTGTATGCGTACACGCACGCGTTCCTGTGTGCATGCATGCCTGTATGCGTGCATGTATGTATACATGCATGTATGCTCACCCACTTACTCAGCCACCCCCTCTCTCTCTCTCACACACTTGCTGTGTTAAATTCGTCTTATTGGGCGAAAAAGACATAACATTAGATTTGAGCATTTAATTCCTTTTTTTAAGCAAACGTACAGGTTCCATCCCAATACTGCACCAACCTTCGGAGAAACATACCAATTGTCCAAATACGATGTCTTTATCTATTAAAGTAGGAGTGAAGAAAAGCAGGGACAGTGCAAGAACTAGGAAAACCCACGGAATTAAGCCAATTGCAGGCAGGGTTAATTTTTTTTTTCTTCCTCCTTCTAGGTCAGCTGATACGTTTTGGTCAGAATCTTGCACTGTGGTAACCGTTTCCGGTGCTCGCAACCACAGAGTTGAATCACCAGAGAGCCAGAAGTTCCCAGATGTTGGCTCAGGAGGACGCTTAAAAGCTGGAAATGGCCCATCACCTGCTATGGAACTACATCATCAGGATCTGATGGAGCAGTACGATGAAGATGTCAGGTTGCATGTGATGCTGCTCACTGTCCCTCGTTAGTCGGTTCACAGTTTATACACTAAGCTATTTATCCCCTTAGAGAACAAGCCTGTTTGCGCCTTAGTGACAGACTGAAAACTTGGAACTTTACATGTGTCACTTGACATATCATAAGTCCGTAAAGGTTTTGCATATCCAAGTGACTGTGACATTTTTTTCTTCCCCTTGTTGTACTTCTGTTAGGTAGTAAAAAAGGACTGTTAAAAGTTGTGTATATTTATTAAAATTGTTACTTTGCACAATTTTGAATTTTCATTTTTTCACATTGTCAAATGTCATATATAAAATAAGTGCCAACATTCTGTACAAATCTCTGCGAACATATAGATTTCCATCTGTTCACTTTATTCTGGAAGCACGGTTTAAAACTTTTGTACATTTATTTTTTCCATCTAGGAGACGTACAAATTTAACATTACTTTTCAGAATTTTGAGGAACACTTAGTTTTCCTACACCAATCCAAGTTTGCAAAGGCTGCTAGGTGTCATAATTAAGGATGAGCGAGTATACTCGCTAAGGCACTACTCGTTCAAGTAATGTGCCTTAGACGAGTATCTCCCTGCTCGTCCATAAAGATTCGGGGACCGCTGCGACTGACAGGTGAGTCGCAGGGGAGATAGAGAGAGATCTCCCCTCCGTTCCTCCCCGCTCTCCCTCGCGGCGGCCCCCGAATCTTTAAGGACGAGCAGGGAGATACTCGGCTAAGGCACATTACTTGAACGAGTAGTACCTTAGCAAGTATACTCGCTCATCCTTAATTATGACACCTAGCAGCCTTTGTGACATAGACAAAAGGCCGCTGTGTTTATGGGTCTTTTCTGTTTAATGCATTGCAGTAAAATATTGTGCAGTTTTTCAGGATCCTCCGTCATAATTATTTTTTTTAAAAAGCGTATTAAAAACAAGGGAGTCACTGGGAAAAAAACAGTGCATTAAAAGAAGGGTTTAAAGATTGCTGAACGACGAGGGTCTCTTCACTGTCTGCCAGCCTTCCCGTTCTCAAGGACGTCAGATCTGCAGGAAATGACGAGAAATCAGCAGGTTAACAGTCACATCCCACCAGTATTACTGATTCCTAGATCCGCTCAACCCACTTACAATGACCACTACTCCCCCAACCAGGTCAGAAGAATTATGCATGCATCTATACATACATACATGCATGTGTGCATCTATGCATGCATGTGTGCATCTGCATGCATGTACACGCATGCGTGCATCTATACATAAATGCATGCATACAGGCACGCGTGCATGTCCGCATACAGGCACGCGTGCATGTCCGCATACAGGCACGCGTGCATGTCCGCATACAGGCACGCGTGCATGTCCGCATACAGGCACGCGTGCATGTCCGCATACAGGCACGCGTGCATGTCCGCATACAGGCACGCGTGCATGTCCGCATACAGGCACGCGTGCATGTCCGCATACAGGCACGCACGCATGCCTGTACGCATACAGGCACGCACGCATGCCTGTACGCACAAGGCACGCATGCACGCACATAGGCATACAGCCACGCATGTGTGTACGCATACAGGAATGCGTGTACACAGAGGCATGCGTGTACACATAAGGCATGCGTGTACACATACAGGCATGCGTGTACGCATAATGCGTGCATGTACGCATAATGCGCGCATGTACGCATAATGCATGCACGCACGCATACAGGCATGCATGTACGCATAAGGCATGCACTCACGCATAAGGCACGCACGCACACAGGCATGCATGCACGCACAAGGCATGCACGCACGCACACAGGCATGCATGCAGGCATGCAGGCACGCATGCCCGCACGCACAAGGGCATGCACGCATGCCCGCACGCACAAGGGCATGCACGCCCGCACGCATAAGGCATGCCCGCACGCATAAGGCATGCACGCATGCCCGCACGCATAAGGCATGCACGCATGCCCGCACGCATAAGGCATGCACGCATGCCCGCACGCATAAGGCATGCACGCATGCCCGCACGCATAAGGCACGCATGCCCGCACGCATAAGGCACGCATGCCCGCACGCATAAGGCACGCATGCCCGCACGCATAAGGCACGCATGCCCGCACGCATAAGGCATGCCCGCACGCATAAGGCATGCCCGCACGCATAAGGCATGCCCGCACGCATAAGGCATGCCCGCACGCATAAGGCATGCCCGCACGCATAAGGCATGCACGCATGCCCGCACGCATACGGCACGCATGCCCGCACGCATACGGCACGCATACGGCACGCATGCCCGCACGCATACGGCACGCATGCCCGCACATAGGCATACAGGCACGCACGTACGCATACACGCAGGCACGCATGTACGCATAAGGCATGCATGCATGTACGCATACAGGCACGCATGCATGTACACATGAGCATATGCAAGCAATGAAAAATTTGGCAGATGCAGCAGCTTACCTCGCTGAGTGATGTCAGATGGTGTCCGAGCGAAGCGAAATTCTTCTCGAAACGCGTCCAAACGTCAGGATCCTCTCCACACGTTATTTTGCAATAAGGCGCACAAATCTGCAAAAAAAAGACAGGTTGCGTCAGGTGGCGTCACGCAAATCTCAGGTGACGTACTCACCACACGTAGCGCACAAATCTTGGGTGTTGTCTCCACACGTAGCAGCGCACAGCGCACAAATCTCTGGTAACCGCGTCTCCACACATAGCAATGCAGCGGCATGCTGGGGATCGTGCTCGTGGACAATGCAGCGGCGACCATGCATGCAGCGGCATGCTGGGGATCGCGGCGACAATGCAGCGGCATGCTGGGGATCGCGCTCGTGGACAATGCAGCGGCGACCATGCATGCAGCGGCATGCTGGGGATCGCGGCGACAATGCAGCGGCATGCTGGGGATCGCGCTCGTGGACAATGCAGCGGCGACCATGCATGCAGCGTCATGCTGGGGATCGCGGCGACAATGCAGCGGCATGCTGGGGATCGCGGCGACAATGCAGCGGCATGCTGGGGATCGCGCTCGTGGACAATGCAGCTGCATGGCGACAATGCAGTGGCATGCTGGGGGATCGCGCTCGTGGACAATGCAGCGGCATGCTGGGGATTGCGGCGACAATGCAGCGGCATGCTGGGGATTGCGGCGACAATGCAGCGGCATGCTGGGGATCGCGGCGACAATGCAGCGGCATGCTGGGGATCGCGGCGACAATGCAGCGGCATGCTGGGGATCGCGCTCGTGGACAATGCAGCGGCATGGCGATAATGCAGCGGCATGCTGGGGATCGCAGCGACAATGCAGCGGCATGCTGGGGATCGCGCTCGTGGACAATGCAGCGGCATGCTGGGGATCGCGGCGACAATGCAGCGGCATGCTGGGGATCGCGCTCGTGGACAATGCAGCGGCATGGCGAAAATGCAGTGGCATGCTGGGGATCGCGCTCGTGGACAATGCAGCGGCATGCTGGGGATCGCGGCGACAATGCAGCGGCATGCTGGGGATCGCGCTCGTGGACAATGCAGCGGCATGCAGAATTGGCCGCCTCTCCGCCAATGCGCGCAGGGGAAGTAAGAGCGCAATTAAATGAGCAGATGCAGCAGCTTACCTTGGCTTTTAGTAGTCCTGTGTAAAACGTCCGCTGGCAAATCCACTTGCGCAAAAGATGTAAAACTTCCGCTGGCAAATCCACGTGCGCAAAAGAAATAATCACCTTTGGCAAAAGCACAAAAAAAACCTGCCAAAAAGCACAAAAAAAACCTGCCAAAAAGCACAAAAAATACCTGCCAAAAAGCACAAAAAATACCTGCCAAAAAGCACAAAAAATACCTGCCAAAAAGCACAAAAAATACCTGCCAAAAAGCACAAAAAATACCTGCCAAATCAATAACTCTCTGTGCCACACACGAGTGGCATGTAAACCGCGGGCAAGGCACAATCCTGTGTCCACACGAGTGCATGGCAAGGCACTGAACATGTGAAAGCGCGGGCAAAGCACAATCCTGTGCACGGCAATGCGCGGGCACGCCGCTGTTGGCTGAATCGGCCGCACAGGAGAACTCAGGCAGCACAATCCTGTGCACGGCAATGCGCGGGCACGCCGCTGTGTCACGTGGTGCCGATTCCAGCCAGCTGATTGGCTGAATCGGCCCCATAGGAGAACTCAGGCCTCCTTTGGTAATATGCCACCCGTACTGCACTCCACCGACTCTTGCCGGCCGCTTCCTGTTTCCGGCGGGTCCGGTGCGGCTGTCCCGCTAGAGCTGATGGCACCGGCTGCTCGGAGTAGAGGGGCTGCGGCCGGGGGGCGCTCCAACCCCATAGAGAGAGCGCGGCGGGGATGGGAGAAGCTGGGCCACATCCTGACCGACCCCCGGTACACGGCGCTGCTGGGAGTGTGCCTGTGCCTGGCCGAGCTGGGGGTCTCCCACTGGGTCATCCAGAGAGTGCCGTGTGAGTGGCTGCGGGGGGCGGCGGACTACGTGTGTCTGGGCAGCAAGCACAGTGCAAACCACAGTGAGCCATAGCCGTCTGGGTGCGGGCAGCTGCGGAGCCCGTATGAATCACACTGACCGGCTGGGATATATAGCAGGCTGCCCGGGAATGTATGGACGGCTGGCGACCCTGGTGGTCTACTGTATACACTTATAACATACGTATGGCCGCCAGCTGTCATATACGGCCTGTGTATAGCACGTACAGTTATCGCCGGTCATATACGGCCGTGTGTATAGCATGTACAGTTATCGCCGGTCATATACGGCCGTGTGTATAGCATGTACAGTTATCACCGGTCATATACAGCCGTGTGTATAGCACGTACAGTTATCGCCGGTCATATACGGGCCGTGTGTATAGCATGTACAGTTATCGCCGGTCATATACGGCCGTGTGTATAGCATGTACAGTTATCGCCGGTCATATACGGCCGTGTGTATGGCACGTACAGTTATCGCCGGTCATATACGGCCGTGTGTATAGCACGTACAGTTATCGCCGGTCATATACGGCCGTGTGTATGGCACGTACAGTTATCACCGGTCATATACGGCCGTGTGTATAGCACGTACAGTTATCACCGGTCATATACGGCCGTGTGTATAGCATGTACAGTTATCACCGGTCATATACGGCCGTGTGTATAGCATGTACAGTTATCACCGGTCATATACGGCCGTGTGTATAGCATGTACAGTTATCACCGGTCATATACGGCCGTGTGTATAGCATGTACAGTTATCACCGGTCATATACGGCCGTGTGTATAGCATGTACAGTTATCACCGGTCATATACGGCCGTGTGTATGGCATGTACAGTTATCACCGGTCATATACGGCCGTGTGTATAGCATGTACAGTCGCCATCTGTTTATGGATTACCTCTATTAGGGTCTGTTCTTATCTCACTCTTATCGTGTCTGCTGGTTCCATCAGACTGTACCTTTAAAGGGGTTGTCCCGCGGCAGCAAGTGGGTCTATACACTTCTGTATGGCCATATTAATGCACTTTGTAATATACATCGTGCATTAAATATGAGCCATACAGAAGTTATTCACTTACCCCCTCCGGTGTTGGCGTCCCCGTCTCCATGGCGCCGACCGAAGCCGCCTTCTCCCTGGATTAGACGCGCTTGCGCTGAAGGGGCCCCTCCGGCGTGCTTGCGCCGCACAGGTCTTCTGCGCATGCGCAGACCAGCTGTGCGGCGCAAGCACGCCGGAGCGGGACAGAAGAGGGCAGACTGCGCAAGCGCGTCTAATCCAGGCAGAAGAAGGCTTCGGTTGGCGCCATGGAGACGGGGACGCCAGCACCGGAGGGGGGAAGTGAATAACTTCTGTATGGCTCATATTTAATGCACAATGTAAATTACAAAGTGCATTAATATGGCCATACAGAAGTGTATACCCCCACTTGCTGCCGCGGGACAACCCCTTTAAGTTTCCCAGAAGTAGAGCTGTCAGACAGAACCGTTTACCAACATGGATGAAGCCTGCGGAAATATAGACCAATATTTCTGCTTTTCAACAATTTTCCGTTCATTTCTGGACTAACACGGTGGACTATATTATTTATTTGGCTCAGTGCCAAAAGTAAATGGTAATCTGCCAAAGCGCAGAGCTGTTGTAGTCGCTGGTTCTGTCAAGTGGTTCCATTTTCAGAAATGTAGACGTAAATCCCGATGGAACCGCTGGAAAGAACAGAAACCTAGATGTGAATAGGGCCTTACACGGACAGTCGTCATCCACATGTCATTCTGTCCGGCAGTCCTGAATTTGAGGCGCTGTCCCACAATCCCAGGCGGCAGGAGGCTCCCTCCCCATATCACTTACATGGCCGATAGCAAGTTGCTCCTCAGGTGCAACTTGTGTCATACAGCACAACTGTGCAAGACAGAACACATTGCAAGCCCTATTGTCTGTGAGGGGATCACTGCAGGGCAGTATTAGGGGACACAGGGGGCGTGCCATAAAAATTTGCCATAGGGCACCATTACATTTGTCCCTCCTTTCACTACTCAGAAGTTGGGAGGTTTCATCTATTGTGTACAATCTCTCTATATCACATACCGCTATCTGTCGCCCACCACCCGTTTATGCCACGTAACGTCATGGTCTGTTTGCCCTCTTCACAGACACAGAGATAGACTGGAAGGCCTACATGGATGAGGTGGAAGGAGTGCTGAATGGGACCTATGATTACACCAAGCTGCAGGGGGACACCGGACCGCTGGTGTGAGTATACTGGGGGACACTATTATTATAGATATTTTGGGGGTCTCTAAGGAAATGTGCGCACAAGTAAAATCTGCAGCATCTACCGTACAAGCCAGGCCTGACATGTAACCAGTCCCATCCACACCGTGGGGGAACGTTCGGTGGCATATCAGTTGTTTGTTGCAGATTTTCCACTGTGGGAAACCCACAGCAACTACTGCCCGGGCGGCTGTGCTCTAAAGGTAGTCGTAGTCAGCGGTGCTGGCCAGCCGCTCTGTGAACAGGCACACGGGTAAAGCGGCTAACAGACTGCTTTGATGTCATTTACCTACTGCTCTTTTTAGGGCAGTGTGATCGCCCAGTAGTTGGTAAAAGTACCAGTGAAGCAATGATATGTTTGGCTCCCGTCCCATAATAAGAAGGTAAAAAGTTCAAGGGGTGGTAAAAAAATCGTCTGATTTGTTCCAAACACAGCGCCACCTTTGTCTGTCGGTTGTATCTGGTAGTGCAGCTCAGTTTTCATTCACTTTAATGGAGCTGAGCTGCAATACCACACATAACCTTATGGATAAGGGTGGCGCTGTGTTAGAAAAATATGGCTGCTTTCTTTTAAACTGTAGACAACCCCTGTAAGGCCTGGTTGCACCAAAGTTTTGATCGAAGATCAAGTAGAAAAACGTGGGGTGTAAACGCAATTGCACGTGCCTTAGTGCAACATTGTTGCGCTACAGCAATGCTTTTTTGTACGTTTACCCGTGTGTTTTACTCTTTTTCTGCCCACAGGGCATATTTACTTGTGCGCAGCAAAGAAACACACCAATTGAAATGGCCGATTATTTCATGACGTGTTCTTTTTCCAGCTCACGCATCTCCTTGTGCGTTTGTGTGCCCCCTATTGGCTTTTATTGGAACCTTTGGTGTAGTAAGATAGAGCAGGTTCTATCTTTTTTTGTGTGGTCAGAATGCGCACGCACAATAAATGCATGTGACCAACCCATTGAAATCAATGGGTTCTATTCACTGCGTATTGCACACGCAAATACGTCCGTGTGAAACCGCCTTGGTTCAAGAAGTGTTGGTGCAACACTTTTTCCTTAAAGGGGTTGTCTCGCGGCAAACATCAAAATTTTACATTACCCCATTCCCCCCCCCGGCATAAAATAGCATTTTAAAGCGGTTTTTAAACCGCTTGCTACTCACCGATGTGATGAAAGATGAACTTATAAAATTCTTCTCCCAAGATGGCCGCCGGGATCTTCACCCACGATGCACCGCGGGTCTTCTCCCATGGTGCACCATGGGCTCTGTGCGTTCTATTGCCGATTCCAGCCTCCTGATTGGCTGGAATCGGCACACGTGACAGGGCGGAGCTACGCGATGACGCACAAAAGGGGCGGAGCCAGAACGCCGCTCATGCCCGGACCGTCCAGAAGGGAGAAGACCCTTCTTCGCAAGCGCGTCTAAAAAAGCAAGAAGACCCCGAAATTAGACGGAGCCATGGAGACGGGGACGCCAGCAATGGAGCAGGTAAGTGAATAACTTCTGTATGGCTCATATTTAATGCATGATGTACATTACAAAGTGCATTAATATGGCCATACAGAAGTACTTAACCCCACTTGCTTTCGTGAGACAACCCCTTTAACCCTTTCCGATCCACTGTCTGACCTGTGAAGACATTTTGAATTAAGGCTGTACAGCTCCGATGTTGGTAGACAACCGTCAGGGTTCTCTTACTGTATATTGCAAGCCTCTCTGCTGTCGGAGCCTATCCAACGTGTCACCTCATGCAGTACTGGCTTTAGCCAGCAGATAGCGCTGTTGTATAACGGCAGAAAAAGATTAAGCCCCGTAGGAAAACCAGAATACAAATTGGACTGGAAAGGGTTAAACCAAGTTCAAGAGCTGATTGCAGTTTAACCAAACCTGGATGAACAGTATGGTCTGTGCAACTAGATAGTAGTCAAGCATGAAAGTATTCTCTATATAGTATATATTATATGTGTCTTTGAACTTTTGCTCCTTTTTTCACACAGGTATCCTGCTGGATTCGTGTACATTTTTAGTGCGTTTTATTACTTAACCGAGCATGGGACCAACATCCGACTGGCTCAGTACATCTTCGCTGTGCTCTACCTGCTGACACTGTTTCTTGTGTTTCGCATCTATATTGTCACTAGAAAGGTAAGTAACCCACATCTTCTGTGTATCTAGCCAGTGTGACTAGAGATGTGTATACTGTAAGTCCACAAGTACTTGGACAGTGACATAGATAGCCTCTCTACACCACCAATACAAGTAAAGCAAGCCACCCGCCTAGACTTCAATCAAATCTAGATAGCTATGTTTCAAATTCATTGTGTTGTGCACAGGGGCTAAATCATGGAAATGGTGCCAGTCACAATACTTCTGGACCCAACTGTATATATAGAACTATAAGCTAGAAGAGCTTGCAAAGTGACCGTAGTATCTGTTTGTCATCCGGAATTCCTAGGTACCACCCTATGTGTTCTTCTTCATGTGCTGTGCTTCATATCGTGTGCACTCCATCTTCCTTCTCCGCCTCTTTAATGACCCAGTGGCTATGGTCATTTTATTCCTTGCCATCAACCTGATATTACAGGACCACTGGAGCTGGGGCTGCTTTTTCTACAGGTAATTATGGGAAAGATTTTCTATTGCTCTAATATTAAAATCAAAGTTTGCTACATTAAAGCTCCAGCATACTTGTACAACAGATTTCAAATAGTTAGTAAATTGGCAGAGATCGTGCATTGGTCCAGAGAAGTTGCATCTAATATTGTTTCTGTATTGTAGTTAAAGGGGTTTTGCGAAAACATGAAGTTATCCCCTATCCACAGGATACAGGAAAACTTTTTTTTTTTTTTAACTAGTTTTATTGAAGAATAACACAACCAGTAAATCAAATGTAGCATAAACATGGTATAGAAGTCCTTGTGTACAGAAAATTGTAATTAGTAACATGTAGAAAAATAATCAGCTTAAGACCGGCTTCACTTCGGAATCTGCGTGGAAGACCCACAGCAAATCACATGCATTGAAAGGTATGTTTTGCTTTTTCCTTCACACTATGAATTGCGTATTCCGCGAGCGGAGGAAAAATCGTAGCATGCTGTATTTTGCTGCGGATGGCCTCCATTGAATTCAATGAAAGCCTCCAAATCTCAGCGCATATGTAATTAACATTGCGTATGGGCCACAGGTACCCACCTCATTGCCTAGTGACGGCGTGGAAAATACAAATATTTGAAAAAAATCTATGGTGTACATGACCGACGGCAAGCCGCTGTGGTCATCTGCATTGGCATGCGGGGTAATGCAGGTACGCAGGGTCGCCGGCCAGGGACTCAGCTGGATTCCACTTCGAGATTCTGCATGTGGAATCTGGTCTGCCCTTGTGCAGCCGGCCTTAATATAGGTAAAGGAGAACATTTTCACATCAGGATACCATTTCCTACTAAGTGAATACTACATACAGTGATGCTGAAGAACCAATTCAGCAGAACTTGATTGTAGATTCACATGGGGTTGCAGCAAATTAAGGAGATGGTAATATGCATTTTGTGTGAGGGCTATAGCTGGAGACCTATACCACATTCCCCACACCTTAGGAAATTTGTCCAGACATTTTCTGTTTTTATACACAGTTGTATATGGGAGTATGGTATTAAAGGGGTTCTATCATTAGAAAAAAAATTCTATACTTACCCATTCCTTCCCATGAGTCTTCTCACCGCATCTTCTCCTTGCCGATCTTCTGTTACTCATGTGCAGTCTCTGCAATAGATCGGCATTGCCTGCTAGGCAGTGAACGACACGTCACAAGTGACGTAACCTGCACTGACCTGCCGGAAGAAGAATCCACAGAATGGATTCTCCATAACAAGAAGAAGAGGTCCCTGTCAGCTTGCTCTAAGGTGAGCCGGAGGACTGGAGCAGATCGGGGAGGAGAAGATGCGGTAAGAAGACTGCCTGGGGAGGTAAAAGGTAAGTATTGATTTTTAAAAAAAATGTTTTCTTCTAATGATAGAATCCCTTTAACCCTATTGTGCCATTGAGAAAGTGTCAGGGCACGCTTGTCCATCCATTTCATTACAATAGCCTTACGTGCGAGCAATAGGGCCTCACTAAGAAAGATGTATAACTGAATAAGTAAGCCTGTTGTTTGCCAGTGCTGTATAGGATGCCATGACATGTTCCAATTCTCACTAGTGAACAAGGGGGTGAGCTCTTTCCACTTGTCTTCCACACTCAGATGTATACAAGCAATTTTGGACTAAATATGATCAGTGTACAATACAGAAATTAGACCCTTAGGCCCTTTTGTGCGCAAGCCCCCTATCAATGGGTACGAAGAAATGGATGAACGCAGCTCTACAAAATGTGAACTTGGCTTATGTCCTATTTGTGAGAATCTGTAAAAACCCTAGCTAGGGATTTGATGTGTCTGTTGTAATTGTTCAAAAAAGACAAAGATTCCATTCACAAATAAATGCTCCAAGGAGGTGACCCCCATATCTAATTCAAAATTAAGAAGTTGTGGAAGGCCTCTATTACCCTACAAGGGAGTTTCCTTATACCTGGTCACTTGTCTACCCATTTTCCACACCCGAGCGGCCAGTCTTATGTATAGGTAGTAATTGCCTAGCATAAAGATCACAGCTCTCCAACATCGCCTAAAGGAACGTCTCCGACAAAGAGTAAAGCAGGTGGTGCTTGGCTTTTGGTAGAGGACTCTCTTAGAGCCAGTGTCGTAAATATCTTAAGTGACCTGCCACTTAGTAAGGTGGAGTATGGCCACAACCGCAATATCTTTAGGACGTTGCAGGGTTTCTTACCATAGTTTGGCATGCACTGTTCCCTGTACAGAAATGTTGGGATTACATTCATTTTAATGAGATTACTTCTCTGTGCAACTGGCAGAGGTAAGGAACTCCACACTTCAAATTTACTAGAGTAATGGGGTAACATTTAGGTCAAAGCTCACCCAAGTACTCCACGCTGGAAGTGATACCAAGATGGCATATCTGCGTACTCTCCTATAGACCATCCTCTCACCTGCTGAGGCATAAAGATGAGCTTCTGCCAGTTTATATACAAACCAGAAAAATGTCCAAACTTATCGATAAGAGAGAGGGCATATAGAAGGGATTTACCTGGGTCAGATAGGATTAGAATCATATCAACCTCATATATCCAATGCTTTTTTCAATAGGCCATATGTTAATACCCAGATTATTGGGATCCTGTCGGACAGCCAGGGCAAGGGGCTCAGTGGCTACTGCAAATAGGAAGGGCAAAAGTGGGCAACCCTGTCACGTCCGACTGCTCAGAGGAAAAGATGTAGAGAGCAGTCCATTTACCTAGACATTGACAAAAGGCGTATTATATATAATATATATTCACCTGAAAAATGAGTTTCCAAACTCTTAAAAGTTTTGTTCTTTTTTTTTTCAGTGCTATGAGCCTCATGTTTTGTTCACGGCTTCCCACAATGTTGGATTTTACACATTTTTTTCCGATTTATGATTTGCTGACCTGCTATCATTACAGATAAATAAAAGCTGCAAATTAATTGATTTACAACGCATTAATATGGGGGGAAGGCATAAATCCATAGCTGGTGTGTAAACGTATACAGAGATTTATCTAGTAACTACATCCTATTTGTCTACAGTTTGGCTGTATCTGTCAAAATGAACATTCTGCTGTTGGCTCCTGGCCTTCTGTACCTCCTTCTGTGCCGATTTGGACTTCTGCGGACTATACCAAAGCTCTGTATCTGTGCATTACTTCAGGTAAGTGTCCCATTGATGTGGTACTAATTCTTATATTTACATATTTACAAATCAACTTGTAAAAGGAAAGTCATTCAAACAGTCAGTAAAAACCTGATAAAGTTGAGTACTAATACTATTCTTATCTTGTACTTCTTTTGAGCCATGTCTTTTTGTTCTCCAGTCGTATTCATTGTGGATAATTGTGCTGATTTCTTGTAAGTTCTGTTACTGATCTCCCCCAATGCACGGCTCTAGTATCAGGAATCCAGCAGAATCATGAAGTTAGTGCTCAGTTTGAGCAGAGAATACAAGATCCTTCCAATGATATGCACCACTTTATGTAGATTTTAACTGTCAGATGTTTTAAGGCTCTACTTGCACCGTGTGTAGAGCGTCTATTTGACATGGACATTAAAAAATACTCCTGACGTTTACCGTCAACAGATCCCTCCAACTTATTCCAGGGTGCATTGGGTTGTTCTTTTCTATACAGAAAAAGGATTACAGACACATGCCAGCCAGGTAGAAGCCAAAGGACTCAAAAACATTGTGTGAATAGACCCCAAATACATAGTCAACATTACTGGCAACCTCGATTTATTTAGTATAAATAGCCAATATATAATCAGAATATTTTAGTAGCATGTCCAAATACATTCAGCAAAGTTTACCTGTCGTCATACATGCAGTCATTTCTAAGAAGAAATAACAAACAAATGTAGCATATGACATGGACCGGATTAAAGCACCTTTCCAAATACTTGGTTGCACAACTTTAATGTAATAATTCTAGCCTCCAAAGATTTTCTGTAGCCATGTGTGAGAGTCTTGCACCCGTCTCCTGGTAGTGTCTTCCCATGCAGTTCTCTCATGTTCTTGAATACCTGCAGGGTCCCTTTTCTCAATAGTAAATTTACTCAGGATAGGTGATCAATAGTTTATGGCTGGGGGGACACCACTTGGGATTCTCCGATGATCAGCGGATCCCAGGCCCACTGTCGGTGCCCAAGCCAGCCACACTTCTATTGAAATAAACAGGAGCTGACGCATCCTATTTTAGGGGAATTTAAGGCATATGCTTCAGCTGTATCTGGGCTAGTGGTTTGAAACCATATGAGCAATTTAAAGAGACTCTGTCCCCGTCTTGTTGCACACCTCCCTGAGGGCAGCACAAGGTAGGGACGGTCACACTGATGACAATGATATCTATGTGTATCTGTGCAGTAGTATTTCAGAAACTTGCATTTTATCAGTAGCAGTAAATGCATAGATGACTACTTGCAGAAGTCCTGGATATTCATAAACTGCAGGCCAGCTACACCTACCCCACCCTCCAGCCAATGATTGACCAATCTCTGCTTATTACTGTGCATAGAGAGCTGCCACTCATTGGCTGGAGGGCAGGATGGGTGTTGCTAGGCTGAAGCTTATGAATATATAGGACTAGTCCAATGTCTGGCGGCTGGTAATAAAATGTAAAATTTCCCCAAACTACTGCACAAATCTGTACAGCAGACTTATTGCTTTGTCAGGCATTACCTTATGCTTCCCTCAGTTAGGACTGCAAAATATGTTTTTTGTCCTTAACGTAAAGTCTTTCTTGTCTTGTTCATTGGGGTACACAACTTGGGACCATGGGTATAGCTACTGCCATTAGAAGGCGGAGACTAAACAAAAAAAGT
This sequence comes from Eleutherodactylus coqui, assembly GCF_035609145.1. NCBI lineage: Eukaryota > Metazoa > Chordata > Amphibia > Anura > Eleutherodactylidae > Eleutherodactylus > Eleutherodactylus coqui. Next base: position 164,423,860 of record NC_089837.1, on the reverse strand, counting down.
GTTAGCTCCAGCTGTACCCCTCCTGCAGGCGCCGAGCTAGCCAATTTTGTATGCAAGTAGGAGGAGCATCTAGTAGTATAGAAACTGGTTAAACAGTAAATTGAGAACAGTAAAGCTTAATGTAGCAGAGTTCAGAACCGTGTTCAACTCCAGGGAGAATGCTTCAACAAGGATTTGAACATGGACACTAAGCAAAAACTGGCTGGCTTGGTGCCTGCAGGAGGGATATAGCTGGTATGAGGAGCTAACACTTTTTTGCCTATTGTCCACCTCCTAGTAATACGATCCTAAGCTGTGTCCACCAAAGCAATGGACAAGAAAAGATGGTAACAGAGTCTCTTTAAGCCTGAGAGACTATATATACAGGATGGATGGATAGAGACTGCTATAATCTGTTTCCTTTCATATACATGCCACTTACTTTGTCCATTCTGCCACAATGTGATACCATAGGTTATTTTGGCCCTACCATTTCTGATGGAAAATCCTGCTGGCTACCTCCTGCGATCCTTTGATTTTGGTAGACAGTTCCTATTCCAGTGGACTGTAAATTGGCGCTTCCTTCCAGAACACGTCTTTCAGCATCGGGCTTTCCACTTAGCGTTACTATCTGCTCACCTTGTTGGGCTACTGTTGTTTTGTTTCTACCGATGGCACAGGTAGGTATCTGCTAAGAAGTATGTTGGTGGCAATATGTTAAGAAGATGACCTGTGAGTTTAATTCAATTTGTTTCTATTTGATACAGGTCCGGACAGAGCATTCTTACACTTTTGAAGGATCCAGCACAGAGGAAGCCCCAGTCACGAAGACTAACAGCAAATAGTATCCTTACCACTAAATGAAGCAAGTGTTTCCAGTGGCATACAATACAAGCACCAATCTATTAAGTGGGGATGCCAGGCAGGACTTCCCTAGGTAGACGTTTGTGTCTCATGTTCTTCAAGGCAAACTGACACTTAAACCGCTCTTACACCTGTCACTTTTTACCACGATTTGCGCAGCGTTCCAAGCGCCACGCTAATCGTAGTACAATGTTCCAATTGATTTTTATGGGGCCTCGACAGACCTGTGCTCAAACGTGGCATTTCTAACACCGTGATTTTCTGGCGCGGTCTGTCTAATTTCCCGCTCCCTGATGACAGATGGGGTATGAAGAAAAGAGAGGCACAGCTCTGTTCTCCATATCCCGCTCGGAGCGCTCAGCTTTATAACAGCCAGGCGATGCAAGCGGGAAATGGGTGGATGCGGAAGACAAGCAGGGCCACGCCGCTTGTCTTCTGCATCCTCTGCTCGTAGTGCAAGAAAAACGTTTAAACGGATCACCTTGCGCTTAAAATAACACAACGATTATCGCTCAAGCGATGTTTTTTGGTTTTGTTTTTTTTTAGCAATAATCGTTGTCTCTCTTTTCTCTCCTAAATATGCTTATCAGTGAATTAGAAACACAGTAAATTGATAGCAGAAAAGGACCATATGGCCCATCTATTCTGCCATTATATCATCTCCTTTTTATTTTTTGCTTAGGATAGATATATGCTTTGCTTGAATTCAGATCCCCATATGAAATCTAGAATCTTATCCCCTCTGGTTGATGATATAACAAGCGGCTGTAGAGCTGCTTAATTGCATCTATCAGATTCCTGATCTTGCTTGTATGTACTGGGGATATTCCAATCACCATCAGGCCTGTTAGTCACCCATTGTTACAATATCTTCCTTTATTGCCATTTAAATAATTTAATCAACCAACAGGTTATCCTAATTCTCAGTTTGCCCCAGAAGCCTGTATAGAACACCAATTCCACCTGCAGTCCTCTTTAGTTTGTATGCCAACTCTGAGAGTTTCTAGCTTTTTATGTGTATTTTAAATCGCCATGATTTCTTTTACCTGACGTAACTAGCTACTCCGCACCCCCTACCCGTCTACAGTCTTTCTGTACAACTTGTATCCAGTTAGGTTATTTCTCAGTCTTTACAATCCTTGAACCATGCCTCTGTTATGGCAAGCGGGTCTAAATTATCCCTGAATGTAATTAAGCCATTAGCTCAGAGCTTGTTTCTTATGCTTCAGGCATTTCTACAAACTGTGTGAAGAACATTTTGATTTATTTTTAGCAGCTACATCAATTCCATTTCCGATGTTAACTACCATGCTTTTGGAGTCACCAACACACCACATCATTCTTTTTGGCAAGGGAAAGAAACTTTCATAGATTAAATTTCTGTCCTCTTCCTCTAGGTTAAATATCTGTCACAAAAATTCTAAATTTCTCACCCAGCACTTCTACCTTTCTATGAAGAATACAAATGATCCCTCTTGTACAACTCCTTCCACCATCATGACTTAAAGATCCAAACCTTCAGCTTACCACCACGGTTATAGCCGCACATTGTAATCAGATAAACAAGGCACAGAGACTCGAAAAACTTTTTAAAATGCCATTGGACCCGCTGTCTTGTAAAGCTCCTGGCTACAATTCTGGAATTCTTTTTGTGTGAAAACGAAACTTTCAGACAAATCATTTGTTCCAAGATGCACCACAAGATCAACTTCACTATGTCTACTTGTACCCTTGACAATGCTTACAATAGGTCTCTTATTTCTGACTGTGGCGCCTGGAAAGCAGCTTGCCTCTTCCAGCACATCCAAACTCTGTCCTAAATCAACACCTCTAATGGTTGAAACGCCAACAAGAACATATCTGCTCTTAGGCTACGTTTACATCTACGTTAAAAACTCAGACGCAAATGTGGCACAAAATGCAGGTAAAAAAAGTCCTACATAAAATGCCAGACAGCGAAACTGAGACCAAACTGACAGCCTTAGACTGAGTGCCCACGGACGGATTATTGCTGTGGAAAACACAGTCAGACACCCATCGCTATCACCAACCGTAGACCTGCTGTGTAAAACGATTTTTCTGCTCGTGGGGGAGAATTGTAGCATGTTCTAATTTGTGTGGAAAAATGCACGGATGGCTTCTATTGCAGTCAATGGAAGGCGTCTGTCCTGCAATACTCTGCGCGGTGGGCACAGCGAAAGTATCGTGAGAATTCGCATCATACCCCAGCGCTGCCCTGTACATGCTCGCCGGCAAACACTTTCGCTGCTGATTCGGAGAGGTGAGAATGGGTTCTGGGGGGCGCTGGGTCTGATTTCGCTGCGAGATTTCGCAGAGGGGATCTGACCCGGCTGTGGGCATGAGCCCTTATAGTCAGTGAGGTCCGTTTGCCACATTCGGCCATAACTATGTAGGAAAATGGAACACCCAAATGCAGATGTGAACGTAGTCTTACTGTTTATTCAACTGCATTGGACTGATTTGTGACAGTTTATCTCATGCAGAACAGCCTTTGCTAGCCACATTATCTTGCACATAAAAAACCCTATCTGTTTCTTTGCTGTGGTCATAAATTAGCTAATACAGGCTGAGAAGTCATTGGTCCAGCTAAATATCTCCTATTGAGACTTGGTCTGCAGTTTTTATATACTGTGATAAGTAGAAGCTGCAAAAGACAAACCGTACAAAATGTTGAATTAAACCCTATTGTAAAAATGATAGACCATAATGCATGCATTTAAAGACTCTATTATGCTGGATGACTTGGGCACATAAGTGCCTGACAGCCGATCAAGTGACTAGGCTCTCGTGCCTTACACAGGAGCAATAGTCAAAAGTGAATGGAGGCGGAGCGGGCCGGAGATTGTTCTGGTCTGTCCGCCTTCATTCACTGTAAACGGGCAGTCACTCAAACATTGCGCGATTCCTGTCTACACTGAGTGAGAAGCCGCTTGGTCATTGTTCCTTTTTAGTAAGCTGAAAAGGTACAACTAGCAAGAACTGAGCAACTTCTCACTCAGTGCTCCCATAGAATCATAGAATTGTAGAGTTGGAAGGGATCTCCAGGGTCATCTGGTCCAACCCCCTGCTCAGTTCAGGATTCACTAAATCAGGGTTCCCCAACTCCAGTCCTCAGGGACCGCCAATAGGTCATGTTTTCAGGATTTCCTCAGTGTTGCACAGGTGATGTAATTATTGTCAGTGCCGCAGACATTGCCACAGGTGTTGTTACCATAGGATATCCTGAAAACATGACCTGTTGGTGGTCCCTGAGGACTGGAGTTGGGGGTCCCCTGCACTAAATCATCCCAGACAGATGTCTTTCCAACCTCTGTTTAAGATTTCCATTGAAGGCGAACTCGCCACCTCCTGTGGTAACCTGTTCCACTCATTGATCACCCTCACTGTCAGAAAGTTTTTTCTAATATCTAATTTGTGTCTCCTTCCTTTCAGTTTCATCCCATTGCTTCTAGTCTTTCCTTGTGCAAATGAGAATAGGGCTGATCCCTCTGCACTGTGACAGCCCTTCAGATATTGGTAGACAGCTATTAGGTCTCCTCTCAGCCTTCTTTCTTGCAAGCTAAACATTCCCAGATTCTTTAACCGTTCTTCATAGGACATGATTTGCAGACCACTCAGCATCTTGGTAACTCTTCTCTGAACTTGCTCCAGTTTGGCTATGTTTTTTTAAGTGTGGTGCTCAGAACTGGACACAGTATTTCAGATGAGGTCTGACTAAAGGAAGAGTAGAGGAGGTTAATGACCTCACATGATCTAGACTATGCTTCTCTTAATACATCCCAGAATTGTGTTTGCTTTTTTGGCTGCTGCATCCCATTGTTGACTCATGTTCAGTCTATGATCTATTAGTAGACCCAAGTCTTTTTCACATTTGCTGCTACTTAGCCCAATTTCTCCCGTTCTGGTTCTTTTTTTTCATTTATCTTGGACAGATGTAGGACTTTGCATCTTTCCTTGTTAAATACCATTCTCTTAGTCACCACCCACTGTTCAAGCTTTTATAAAAAAAAATTTGAATATGCTCTTCTCCAGTGTTAGCTATCCCTCCTAGCTTTGTGATGTCAGCAAATTTGATCAATTTCCCATCCATTTATAAAAATGTTGAACACTGGGCCTAGGACAGAGCCTTGTAGTACCCCACTTGATACATTCTTCTACTTGGATGTTCAGCCATTTATGACCACTGAGTATGATCACTCAGCCAGTTGTGAATCCACCTAAAAGTATAGTATGAGATACTTTGTCAAATGCTTTACTAAGGTCAAAATATACTATATCCACCCAGTCGGTAATTCTGTCATAGAAGGAAATTAGATTGGTTTGTTACAAACAAGTCATAACCAATGCTGGCTCTGGTTAATTATTCCATTCTCATTCAAGTACTTGCATACATACTGTTTAATAATTTATGTAAATAAGGAAGATGGAACAATACCTCTGCAGCACCACCTACTGGATGGTAGCATTCCTTCAAATCAATGTACAACTCATTAAACAAGTCTTAAATAATGATTGGGAATAGTTTCCCATTTCAAAAAAGAAAGGTAATAAGTAGAAAGTCACAGCTTATCACCTATTGTGAATGGTGAGTCCGGTGTTATCTATATATAGCTGTGAAGACTGATTTAGACACAACGAGAATCGCTCAAAAGAATCTGAGCGATTCTCTGTCTAAATGCACTGACATTGCGCAGTTTTTGTGCACGAGTCGTTGATCGCTGAATTCTAGTTTTCTTGAATTGAGCGATCAGCTGTTATAAGCCAACAGCACTGATAAGATTCTCTGTGCCTGTGTCCGGCTGTGAATTCAACTTTTGAGCGATCATCTGTCAGTGTAAATGGGGTATTACCTTTAAGTGTGATCTGGCCTGTGATGTTAGTGAGATGACTGCTGCAAAGCTTTATCTACAGAACAGGTACTATTAGACCATTATTAGGCTCTGTGGTCAGTGTGAAAAAAGTTGGGAATTAGGACTTGTGTATATATATTAGTGACCGAAGATTATTTAAAAAAAAAACAAATAACTTTTACACAAAACAGTGATTTTATATAATAGGTCATTTTCTGATGACACATTCCCTTTATTATATGCATCTGTCACAGAAACCTTAGAATATAGTAATTTAAAAACATATCAGAAAATTATATCAATACTGAGTTATTATTATTGTGGCACTTCATTGGTTTGTAGAAAAAGGATGGGGAGAATCATTTTAGTGAAGCATCCTATTAAGAATTTGTTATAGGGTGCGTTCATACGTTGCTGATTTGCTGCAAATTTTGGTGCCGATCTACAGCAGATTTCACCATTTTAGTTCAGTTCAAACTGATGAGGTGCTGCAGACCCGCACCAAAATCCGTGACAAAATCTGCAACAAATCAGCCTTGTTTGAATGCAACCTTAAGCCATTTTGAAATACCAAATTGTCAACTAAAACCTGCACAAACCTTGACTCTATCAGAGATTATTTTTGTCTTGTTCTCTAGTAACTTCTTGGGCGTTACATTCAGTCGCTCCCTACATTACCAGTTCTATGTCTGGTACTTTCACACATTGCCGTATCTGTTGTGGTGCACCGATACCAACGTCCTGCCAGGCCTTGCCAAGTATGCATTCAGAACACAGTTCAATAGCAGGTGGTGTTTCTTGTGACAAGTCTCCCATAATAGGCGTCTTTTTTTTTTTCTTTACAGAATTCTTATCTTGGGTCTCATTGAGCTGTCATGGAACACCTTTCCTTCAACTGCCGTAAGCTCAGGTGCCCTCCATTTGTGTCATGCGGCCATTCTACTCCACCTATGGTTTGGTGTTCCACCAGATGAGAAGTCCTCCAAAGAGAATATAGCGACCTCCAGGACTCCTCTTCAGAAGAAGGACTAATCCTTTCATGGTCATTTATAAGAGACATACAATCGTATTTACAGCTAGAGAGTCTGTAGATTGCAAAGCGTACTATGGCTGGGCTGTGTTGGATTTTTCTCCGATAGTGCTCGGAGAGAGACGTGTTGTCTTTATACACTTTTTTTTAAAGTAATAAATATGGAAAATCTGGCCTCTTTTTTTTTTTTAAGCTCAAAAGTACCTTGCTATATATAAACAAAGACCATTAATTGCATTCTATTATAATTTATCATGTAAGTCCTCGTGTTGTCAGTGTAACGCTAGGGCTACATGCCAACTTTTGGTCTTGACAGGGGTTGTACAACCAAAGATCGTTGTGTAGCCCTGTGATCTCACTTAAACAGTGAGGGCAGTAGGATCGTTATGAGAGTCGCAGTTCACAAAAAAAATCCATCGAAGTTGGCTTTTCTTTAAACTCGCGGTCAATACAACCTGAGACTTGTACCATGGCCCACTGAACTCAATGTGAGTGTGAGATTAAAGGTGACAGTGATCTTTGGTTGTGTGACCTCTGTCATGGCCAAAAGTCACAGTGAAGCCCTAGCCTTAGGCAGTAGACAGCTTTGGTCATTGCCTTTATGTTTAAGATGCCAAGATGGTCACCTTAAACATCACCTGGCTTGTAGCACAGCATATTTAAATTGAGGTTTTCATCCCAGTGACGGAGAAGTAAAAAAAGCTGTCGGGCAGCCCCCTTCAATGCAAGTAACTGCAGACCATCAGGAAGTGTCTGTTGTCGTAGCCAACCCTCTGCCTTTGCTGCTAGTAGCTCCCATTCTGTAAAGAAGGTAGCGCAACGATGCTCAAGCCACGCTAATGCTACGGCGGTTGCCCAAGAACATCCCTCCAGATCTGTATCTAACTCATTGCCAGTCTCTGAAGGACATGGAGAAGTGTCGCATGGATCGGTCTCTGACCCTCGTCCACTGTCTGCTTGGTGGCAAAGAGCTTCAGGGCAAGATGTGGCATAGATTGGCAGAGAAGGGGAATCCTTTGTCATTGGAACTTGGGGCTGGGATCCTCCTTTACAAGTTTGTGCTCCTCCTCTGATAAGGTCTGTATGTTCTAATGGACAAGGCTCAGATACTGGACTGAGGCTTCCCTGATGAGAAGTGAATGGTGAAGCGCGGAGTAAACGCTGAAGCGAGATTTGTACAACGCTGGAGAAGCAGCTGTTCAAGTTGAAAAATCCCTCTGGGGACTGCAAGCTAATCTAAAGAAGAAATAAAGGGTAATAGGGTAAATAACATTAAATAAACGAGGGCATGTTCAAATACAAGATGAATTTTAGGCCGTAGTTACAGGGGCTGTTTTATCATGTGAGTTATGTGCATTGCAAAACAAAACGTACACAAAAATAGAACCCCATTATTTGCAATGGCTTTATTTACAGGGACAATTTTGTTTTTTTTCCCTTTTCTCAGTATGTCTTATCTTTTTGGCAATATCGCCAATTCACCATAGGAGTTTAAAAAAAAAAAAAATTGTACTCTTATGCAGATGCGAGTATAAGTTGGTTTTTATTTTTCCTATTGAAATAAGGTGAGTTTTATGCACAGCAAAATCCCATATGCTGTAATGCATATTTCTTGCAAAACGCATCAGACTTGCAGGAAAAATTACATGATATGAGTCTAAGTTTCTTTGATCAATATCATGCTTGCCTGTGTAAATAAAGCCCAAGGCCCCCTGCACACGGGCGGAGATTCCGTGGCAGGATTTCCTGCAGACTTTGCGCCTGTGCAATCCTATGCAGGCAGCCACAATTTGACCATGTGAAAACTTGTGCGGTAAACAAATAGCGGCAGGTCTGGCTCTGCACTGTGCATGTGCAGCTGTGCACCAGAATCCATTGATTTCAATTAACGAGCTCACATGAGCGTATTTGTTTCACACTATGTTCGATTGTATAAAAAAACATACGCTACACGACCTATTTTGGTTCGTATTATGCACAGCAACAGGGCATAGAATTAAATGGGCCGTGCAAATAAGCAGGAAATCTGTATTTAATGCTTTTTTTTGCGCAGCATATAAATGGGGCCATCTGCTTTCTTTCTGTTTTCCTGCCTGTTTGGGGAGCAGGAAAGGGATATTTCTAGGCCAAATGGCTCAGTCTTATAACTGAACCAAATGGACCTTATTCACTATACTGGGGTCAATTTGTGTTCTGCTCAGCTACCTTTTAGCTGCACGAATGATACTTTGCATCCGATATTTTGTGCCAGAGGTTCCAACGCAGATGTGAAACCACCCTTATTCATCCGCCATTGGAAATTATGTTTACTAAATTTACAAACCTTCAGGTGTTTGCAGAAAACAAACAAGAACATTTTAAATAGCTGAACACAATAAGGCGAGTGGTTTCTCCAAATTCAACACAAAATTCTGCATTTAGGCTGCTCTCACACAGGAGTCTGTAAAAACGCCATGGTTTTAAACACGTTCGACAACTTTCTTAAACACACCCCATCATTGCAATGGGGGGTGAGGTGCGTTAAAAAAAAAAAATCACTAAAACAACGTAAAACTGAGCAGACAGCGTTTGAAAGGCCATGCTGTCTTGTGGATGCCCCAGCTACAGTGAAAAAAGATGCAATTAAAAGAATAAAAAAATAAGAATCTAAATGACCCCCAGAGATCTTATATGACATCGGGGGGGAAGGGGGGCTATAGATGTGTAAAAAAGTTACAAAAATAATTATTAAAATTACAAAATAAAAATATTTAAATTAAAAAAAAAAAAGACACCATCCAAAACAGTTGCAGACACCCTGCAATCCAAAACTAAACTTATTATATATCAAAACGTCTAAAACAATGAGGAACCCATTCCCAGACTTTTTTATTGTAAATACACAAAATTAAAAACTAAAATCAACAAAAAAACTTTTTTAGCTTTTTACTCCTGATAAAACTAAAAATGAAAAAAGTCGATTAAAAAAAAAGAAAAAAGTATGAAAAAATATATGTCACTGAAAGAAAAAACACACAACATACATAATTTTGGTAGCTGAATGAAAAAAAAATAGGGCAGTAAAACCACCACATAGGTAAAATCCCTAAAAGGTTTCTGCTCCTTTAGATACAAAACAGCCTGGTCGTTAAGGGGCTAGGGAGAGATTCAGTTTGGTTTGGTTAAAATAAGTATTCATCTGGTGCATAGTTTTGTTATTTTATAGTAAAAAGATCTCCAGAATCTTGCAGGTCTTCTGCTGAAACTAAGATTGGTGGACTTTGAGGTATGTTTTGGATCCTTGTCCTCTTCGAAGGTCCAATGACACCCAAGTTTCAGAGTTTTCATATAAGACATAACGGTTTCTTCTAGGAATTCCTGATACTTGATTAAATTCATCTTGTGCTTCACATGTACCAGTGCAGGAGGAAGCAAAGCAGCATCAGAGCATTACTAAGCCACAGCCATGCTTCACTGTGGCAGGGTGTTTTTTTTTAGCACATGCTTCATTGCTCCACAAAAAGAATCCCAAAGCTTCTGTGGCTTATTTATATAGTTCAGAAAAAATGGAGCAGACTTTTTTCTTCTGCTTTTGGGTCATTAGAAGTGTACATCTTGAAGTTTGGGCATTAGAACCTTCACCGTTTAATATGCGCCTAACATGCAATCAATTACCACAGTCAACAAAGATCTAGCTAATACGAGTAATTTATGCATTTCATCTCTAGCACACCTGATGCCACTAATGAAGCCCGATTAGTTGCAGCATGTCTGCTTGAGACAAAAGTGGATTTGGCAATGTGTGTTCTTATGAGGGATTCTATACAGGAGAGTGAAGAGGCACTTGATACTTGATTTGGAGAAACAACTTGTTATATTAGTTGGTGTTGAGTAGAGATGAGCGAGCCCGCTCGGATAAGGCAGTTACTCGAGCGAGCATCGCTCTTCTCGAATAACTGCATTCTCGTCCGAGCAGGCTCAGGGGAGCGGCAGGGTGTAGCGGGGGGAAGAGAGAGATCTGTCTCCCACCCGCTCCCCCCCGAGCCTGCTCGGACGAGAATGCAGTTACTCGAGAAGACTAACTGCCTTACCCGAGCGTGCTCGCTCATCTCTACTGTTGAGCTATTTAAATTGTCCTTGCACTATTTTTTTTTTTTTGCAAACAGCCGAAGGGAACACCATGTTTTTGAATTCCCCGTACCACTTTTTGGGGATTCAGTTGTACACCACGCAACTGAAAAGTTTTTCTGACTTTTAAGTAGCATAAAAACCATGCCATTTAGGATTATGACACACTCCACTGCTTACATAATACATCATTCTTAGTAAAATGTCCCCAAACATGAAGACAAGTTTAGTATTTGCCATCTAAAATTCTGGACACTGCACTTAACTTACTACTTATTAACAGACTATAGAATATCACCGTGTGTGTATTCAGCAAAGTGCGATTGTTCCCAGTAAGGGAAACCAAGTAATATTGTTGATATGATACCTTTTAATGGCTGGCTAACAAAAATACATATTGTTATAGTGAGCTTTCGAAACATACGCAGGGTTTTTTCCTCAGGCATAATGGAATAGATCTATAGACTTCTTTATATAAAAACATGATCACATGGGAGGGTATAGACATGGTGAACTTAACCCTTTGCAATCCAATTTTGGATTCAGGGTTTCCTAGGTGGCTTTCTCTTTCTGCCATTATAAAATAGCGCCATCTGCTGGCTAGAGCCAGTACTGCGGCGTGGGACATGCTGGAGAGGCCCCTGACAACAGAGCGGCCAGTAATCTACAGTAAGAATACCCTGCCGGACGTCTTCCGACATCAGAGCTGTACAGCCTTCAATCAGAATGTCTTTAGACGTCAGACAGTGGATTGGAAAGGGTTAATTTGCACTTAGATAAATACCAGAGACTGGATAAGAGGGCACAGACATGTGGTAATTAATAGCACTTAGATAAACAGGGAGGGATGAGCATAACAGTACATAATTAGTCCGGTGACAAGGAATGTGAAAGTTTATAGTCTCTAAATTGATGTTATGGGGTCAATAGGCCAGTGTTTTACCTCTGCTCTGGGTTTCCCATATTCTCCACTGATGTAACTCCCCATCCGCCCCCCCCCCCCCGAGATTCATACAGTTGCTGGTAGTATCAAAGGTGGCTATAAATTTATATTCCCAAATTCTCCTGTAATATTGGGACTTAAAATTTCCTTTAAGTATAATAACTTTCATATGTTGTATGTCTTAAATTTGCCTTTAAGTATAAAAACTTTCATATGTTGTATGTAACCCACATATACATATGTTGTATTGGAAACCCAGAGCAGAGGTAACACGCTGGCCTGTTGACCCAACATCAATTCAGAGACTATAAACGTTCACATTCCTTGTCACTGGACTAATTATTTACTGTTATGCTCATCCCTCCCTGGTACTGTTATGCTCATCCCTCCCATGTGATCATGTGTATATGTTTTTATGTAAATAGGTCTTTAGATTTGTTCCATTATGCCTAAGTAAGCTCGGTATAACACCACGTATATTTGTTAGCCATTAAAAGGTATCATATCTATAAGATTACTTGGTTTCTCTTGCGGAGAACAATCACACTTTGCTATACTGGCTAACACGGTACTAAACTTTTTTGTATTCAGCAAGCGACTACTTAAAGAGGTTGTCTCGCGGCAAACCTCAAAATTTTACCTTACCCCATTCCCCCTGTCACCCCCCTGGCATAAAATAGCAAATTAAAGCGGTTTTTAAACCGCTTGCTACTTACTGATCTGACAAAATAAGGACTTTAAAAAATCTTCTCCCTAAGATGGCCGCCGGTCCTTTCCCAGGGATGCACTGCGGTTTTCTCCCATGGTGCACCGCAGGTCTTCTCCCATGGTGCACCATGGGCTCTGTGCGTTCCATTGCCGATTCCAGCCTACTGATTGGCTGGAATCGGCATGTGACGGGGCGGAGCTACGCGATGACGCAAAGGGGGCGGAGCCAGAACGCCGCTCGTGCCTGGACCGAGCAGAAGGAGAGAAGACCGCACAGCGCAAGCGCGTCTAAAAAAGCAAGAAGACAGCGAAATTAGACGGAGCCATGGAGACGGGGACGCCAGCAACGGAGCAGGTAAGTGAATAACTTCTGTATGGCTCATATTTAATGCATGATGTACATTACAAAGTGCATTAATATGGCCATACAGAAGTGTACAACCCCACTTGCTGCCGCGAGACAACCCCTTTAACTGTTGTGAAGATCAAGTGAAGGGAAAGCGTTAATGACAGGCCACAAATATCAGCAAGACAGAATCTTTCTTAGAGCAAATAGCCATTAACCTAGAACCATTAAGGTTCCCAAATATCTTAGACAGCTAGTCTTCCTGACCCCTCTATACACATATGCACACCTGACCAAGCCTAGGTATAGAAGTGTTTTTAATAGGAGAGAGGAGTAGGCCACTGGTAGTGGCTTATCTCCCACAGGAGCAAAGAGTCAGACATGTTGAAAATCAATACGTGTGATCCTCCTTTCCTTTGAAAACGCCATATACAGTTCGCAACTTCATCTGTTTTATACAGTATCTAATCTTTAGAGTGAGACATGTAGAGTGCTTACCAGTGGCAGATAGTCCTGTACCTCGAGTTCAGATTTTGGCTCTTTATCTCCAGTTAAACATGGCTTCAAGGGAGATAGTTTTCCAGACAAACTTCGGATTTTCCTTTTGCCAACACTAACCCTACAGGCAGATGGAACAGACAACACATTTGAAAATAAAAACAGGCGAGGTCATAAATACATATAATGCTATCTGTCTACAACTTACCTTGAGCTTATGGAGGTATCTGATGATTTCTGTGTGGTATAATGGCTAATAAGCTGTCCTAAAATAGAGAGTAGAAAGGTCTCTTGTTGTCTCAAATAAAATCATATCTAGCCATGAACATTAGTTCACCTAAAGGATTCATCCACAAAGAAAGTTGAAAACTCTGTGTATAATTAGACTAAGCAACGCGATTTTTGTGTCTAAGTTTATTTGTTCCTGATATAGATATATAGATAGATAGAGATATATATGAAAGCCCTGATTCACTCACTACTAATTCTCTAATTTCCTGGTTTCGTACAAACATGAAATTTGGCATAACCATTCTTTAGGTCCTAAATAGGAAAAGTAAAGGGGGTCGCAACTCTATTATTTAATGTCAATTGCAAAAGTATTGGCACCCCTATGTAATGTAACTTCCTGGTGTCGTACAAGTGTGAAATTTGGCACGACCATTCTTTAGGTCCTAAATAGGAAGAGTAAAGGGGTCCCACCTTGATTATTTAATGCTAATTGCAAAAGTAAGTGCACCCCTATGTAATGCAACTTCCCGGTGACATACAAAAGTGAAATTTGGCACAACCATTCTTTAGGTCCTTGATAGGATAAAAAAAAAGGGGTCACAACTTGATTATTCAATGCTCAGTGCAAAAGTATTGGCACCCCTACGTAATGTACTTAATCTAATTCTCTAACTTCCCTGTGTCGTACAAACATGAAATTTGTCGCGATCATTCTTTAGGTCCTAAATAGGATAAGTAAGGGGTCACTACTCAATTATTCAATGTTAATTGCAAAAGTGCATTCCTATGTAATGTAACTTCTTGGTGTTGTAGAAGCTTGAAATTTGGCATAACAATGTAACTGACCTCTGTGTGCATATACTTAGGAGAATCTACCTCACCTCTATGTGTATATACTGGGAACAATCTAACTGACCTCTGTGTGCATATTACCAAAAGGCTGTAAAAGTACATAAGGAAGCGGCCATGGACTGCAGGGATGGAGCATGCCTTTAAGGGGGAATAAAAGGCTTTTTTACCTTCAAGGGTAAAAAGTGAGGAGAATGGGAGGGGTGGCACATTCTGCAGAGGGATATCAGTGCATGCAGTCTGAGGAGAATCTAACACTCCTCTATGTGTATACATATTTTATTCCTCGGCTCCTTTGAAATAACCATGACTTCATGAAAATTGTCAGTGCGAACAACAGGTAAACACCTGTACCAAATTAACTTGGGCGAAGCCAGGTATCTCAGCTAGTTGTAAAATATAATTGAAAATAACAAAAAAAAAGGCTGCTTTTCTGCTCAGGACATTGATAATTAAAAATATATGCTTTTGAATTTCAAATGTTTCAAGGACATACACACTGAAAAAAGAAGTTACTTACAATCATGAGCCAAAGTCATTATACAATGCACAGTATGTTCATACAGTTCAAAATCAATGAAAATCTCTGGTTCTTTTCGATTTAGGATTGCGTACTTGATCACTTTCACGTACCAGCCCCCAGATGTAGTTGCATATCATAGTCTCGTATTGTCCTTGATATTGACGCTCAAACTGCTGCATATCTTGGTGGAACCTTTCTCCTTGTTTCTCGGAGTAGGTTCCCACGTTCTGCTTGAATTTATGTTGATGAGAATCCAGGATATGAACCTTAAGCGACATCCTGTAGCCCATACCGTGGCATTTCTTCACCATCATTTCCACCAACTCCACCTAGTTGTCTGCTTCGTGATTTCCCAAGAACCCCTGAACCATGGCAAAACTGTTCCAAGTTGCTTTCTGTACTTCGGTGAGCATGTCAGGAAGTTTCAGACATTCTATGATCCTCTTGATTTGTGGTTCCACAAGGATGCCAGTACCTTGGCCTCAGTCAGCTGCGGGAAGAAGTTTGATAGACATTTCATTGTTGTAGATCCTTTATCTAGATCTGTGACCTACTGTTTTATAAGCCTGAGTTTTATGTGAGGTGGTGGCATCAGAATCATCTTGGGATCTACTAGGGGTTCCCACTTGATGTTGCTTCGTCTGACAGTGAAGTCAAAACATTCAGGTCAGTCTCGTAGATGACAGTTTTCAGTTTTGGCTTTGTTAAACCACCTTGAAGACTCATTAGGAAAGCAACAATCTTGAAGTCTCCAATTACCTCCCAACCATACTGATCGCATTTCAGAACTCACAACAGGAATGTGACACTACTGTACTCCTTCAGATGTGCAGAGTGAGCCACAGGAAGGGATTAATTAAGAGAACCAGACATTTTCATTAATTTTGAACTGTATGGACATACTCTGCATTGTATAATGAATTTGGCTCATGATTGGAAGAAATTTCTTTTCTCACTGTGTATGTCCTTGAAACATTCAAAATCATATATTTATAATTATCGATGTCCTGACCATAAAAGCATTTTTTTTTCAAAATGAGTTATTTTCTTTTTTTTCTTTTTCAATAAGCTAACCGGAACAAATAAACGTTTCTTCAACACAAAACTTGCGGGGTCTTTTTGTTGCCTACTGTTAAGCACATGCCGATTGTGAGATGCAGTCTCTAGAAGAGTATGTTCACATGTGTCCGATGTGTTAAAGGGGTTGTCCCGCGGCAGCAAGTGGGTCTATACACTTCTGTATGGCCATATTAATGCACTTTGTAATATACATTGTGCATTAATTATGAGCCATACAGAAGTTATCAGAAGTTTTTCACTTACCTGCTCCGTTGCTAGCGTCCTCGTTTCCATGGAGCCGTCTAATTTTCAGCGTCTAATCGCCGAATTAGACGCGCTTGCGCAGTCCCGGTCTTCTTCTTTTCTCAATGGGGCCGCTCGTGCCGGAGATCAGCTCCGTGTAGCTCCGCCCCGTCACGTGCCGATTCCAGCCAATCAGGAGGCTGGAATCGGCAATGGACCGCACAGAAGCCCTGCGGTCCACCGAGGGAGAAGATCCCGGCGGCCATCTTCAACCGGTAAGTAAGAAGTCACCGGAGCGCGGGGATTAAGGTAAGCGCTGTGCAGTTTTTTTTTTAAGTCCCTGCATCGGGTTTGTCTCGCGCCGAACGGGGGGGCTGTTGAAAAAAGAAAAAACCCGTTTCGGCGCGGGACAACCCCTTTAAAGAAATATCTGCAACTCTAAATCCCATTCCATACATGTGCATGGGGTTGTTTCTGGAAACCCCAGTCAGATGAATTGGGGAATTTCACACATCTCAGAAACAAATCTGACAAGTACAAAACTTCAGAGATGTGAGAATTTCTTGCAAGCTCAATATCTGCTGAGTTTGCTCTTCCACTAGGGGCTCAGCGAAGAGTTTATTTAATGAAGACCAATAGAACCAAGCATAGGCGTAACTTGAAGCTCTTGGGCCCCAATGCAAAACCTGTAACAGGGCCCCCAACTATAATGCTTTATTCATAGTACTGGGTTCTCTATATGGAGGAAGAGAGGCCCTATGGGCCCCCTAGGGCTCCTGGACCCGGGTACAACCAAACCCCTATAGTTACGCCAGTGGTACCAAGGCTACATTCACATCTGCGTTAGGGCTTTCAGTTTCTCCGTTTTGCTTCTGGAACAGAGAAACTGAAGTAAAACGGAAACAAAACAGATTGCTTTTAACCCTTTAATTTTGATAGTTTTTTTTAAAAATGGAAAGCAAGCGGGAAAGCCTTAAGTTTGCTTCTGTTCTGTTTAGTTTCTGTTCTTAAACTGAAAAGCGCAGCAGGCTGAGACAAATCGACATCAAATCAGCATATCTTATAGTCCTCTTTCAAGGACTGATGGAGCTCGGGCATTCCTCCGAACGCTTTTTCTCCCAACAGCTGGGCCACGTAAAAGGACTAACTGTCAGGTGACAAATGAGCAAATGCTTGTTTGTCACAGCTTTTTCACAGACCGGAACTGTCTGTATTCCATGCTTACTGGGGTTTTTTTGCACACACATTCAGTACTTGTTTCACACGTGCAAAAAAATTCAAGGCTTGATTAATTTCATGCGGTAATACACAGTGAATATGCATGTATCATGCGTATTTATGCAATCCCATTGAATTTATTGGGCTAGTTTGGGCCGTAATACAGACCTAAATAGGACATTTTTTTTCTAAATGCCCCAATACAAATCAATGGGGTTTCAGCTCTCCATATTGCATGCATATTGCGCAAATACACCCATGTAAATGAGCCCTTATTCGGACTGAACAACTGATTTCTTGAGACTGTGTAAAGTTAATCTCAAGTGGTCAGAATAAGATCACATGATCCACCTGAAGAGGACTTCAGGAAGTTTCAGATAGAAAGAAAAAAACTAATCAAGGTAATACTAGCTGACTTGTATATACTGAGGAACTAGTTACAGTACGTAATGAATGAAGAAAAAATGCACTGAGGTGGCCCTTTAACAAATCCACAGCAATTCTGCATGTAAGACATGTAGCTTTGTCTGGTGGAATTTTCTGACTCTCTGGGGTGCTCAGGACCTGCGATATGAGTACAATAACTTACTTTATGATGCTCGTAGGCAGTGACAGGTTCACTTTAGTCAGTTAGATATGTAAGGAGTGGGAAGAGTTAAGTACAAAGTTTTATTTCCCCCACAAAATACCAATAACGGAACATCTTTTTTTAGAACTACGTAACTGACAAGAGGGCGTCAAGGGGGGTTACTAATCACCTCGTCAACATAGAGAACAATGGTAGTGCATGCACACAGCCTGCAGAGCAGAGTCTATCTCACTGTCTGCGTGCTTGACTTCCATGGTTGACAGCGTGGGAATTGGGAGATGGGAAAGTATTAAAAAAATACATCCCCGGACTCCTCCTGACCTGTCCTATAAGAACCATAACTTAGTTTATGGTGATTATGAGTAGGGACAGGTTCCCTTTTAAAGGCGATTTCCATAACTAAAAAGAAAATTTTATATAATAATTATATAGGAATGTTGTAAAATTGAGAAATAAGCCATACACTCCTTCCTAAATGGCCCCCAGTCCAGCAAAGCAGCCATAGCCCCCTCCAGTTCGATCCTGAAAGAACTTGTTATGATCCCGTGTCGTTCATCAGGACTTCGGTAGTGCTTCTGTATTGTCGCTGGATGTCTGGCTTCTTGTTATGTGTAAATGCTCCCCCGATCAGCGCTTCACATAGAAGGCAGAAGCCCGCGATCCAGCGATAAGTCTTTCAGTGTAAACGCTCTGCACAAGCGCTAATAACCTTAACATTGTCATCAGCATCCGTGCAGTTGTGCAAACGACTATCTGCCCATATCAAAAGGTCAATAATAGAGATGAGCGAGCGTACTCGGAAAAGCACTACTCGCTCGAGTAATTTGCTTTATCCGAGTATCGCTGTGCTCGTCCCTGAAGATTCGGGTGCCGCTGCGGCTGACAGGTGAGTCGCAGCGGGGAGCGGGCGGGAGAGAGGGAAAGATCTCCCCTCCGTTCCTCCCCGCTCTCCCCTGCAGCTCCCCGCTCCGTGCCGGCACCCAAATCTTCAGGGACGAGCACAGCGATACTGGGATAAAGCAAATTACTCGAGCGAGTAGTGCTTTTCCGAGTACGCTCGCTCATCTCTAGTCAATAAGTATTTTGATGAAGGTATAACCTTGAGAAAATTTCCTTAGCGATACTAGCTCCCAATGCAGTTTAGGGCTCCAACAATTTTAAAATGACATTTTAATAGTGTTTTTAACAATACAAATCATAGCTGCGCACAGAAAGCACACCTATAGGAACCAATGGTTTTCTATAAAAGCGTTCACATGAAAGAATGTTAGACATGCTAAATTTGTGCACCTAACAAAGATAGGACCTGCAAGGTCGCATCTAAGATCCGTGGTGCACGCAAAGATAGGACCTGACCTATCTTTTGTGCATGCTTTCCATAGACTCCTATGGGAGCTGGAAAACACGCACCTTGGATCGTGTGAACAGGCTACTTCAAGTAGCAGGAATTACCCGTTCACGTGATCTTTAGTGCAGTATAGGCACGATCTTCGCATACGGCTATACTGCGTGCCCACAGTGATCGTGTGAACGAGCCCTACAGGATAGGGCTACATTGAAAATTTGGCTGCATGATGGCCAAAAATCATAGATGTTGGAGAGGCTCTTCAAAATTTGAAAAATTACTACTAAAAACTTTTAAGATTTGTCCCGAAAAAAACGAAGGGAAATTATATTAAAAAAAAAAATAAGGCTGCCAAAATAAAGTAGACCCATGGTAAACGTTATTTATTAAAGGAGAATACTTCCACAAGGAATGAACGGCATCTAATAGTGAAGCTTCATATTTTTTTCAGAAGAAGCCATAACTGGCAAAACTCAAACCAGGCGGTAATCAGACTGTCGGCTTTGGCATCTCAATACAAGTATGACGCTTTATATCGTTGCCCAATGATGCTTCACTATTAGATGCAGTTTACGACCATGTTTTCATGCAAAACCCAGAGAACAGAACTTATTGATTGCAATGGATTCACACAAGATTTGTGCATGCATTTTGCGCCCCAAATAAAATAGCAGCTTCTCTATCTTTCTGCGTTTTACGCAGCAAAGGCCTCCATATTAGTTTATGGGAGCTGTGCCGATATGCAAGGGGATGCATGAAACACTGTACAAAACCGCAAAAAAAAGAAAACACATCTGGACCTCATTAGGCTAATAGCCTTTTAATTCACAGTGGAGCACCCGTGCGGATGATCCGCAGTTCAAGCCGCCCATACGGAAACATGGGAGTCCGTAACTGAATTAAAGCAAGCGGATGCGATTTATGGACTTTTGGGTGTAGAAATCAAATTGCAGGATGCTCTGTTCCAGTGCGGATCCCGCACGGTCGGCTTCGATTGATCCACGGCTTGTCTGGAGACGAGTAAGCAGGGTCCTTGCCATGTGGAATCCTACCCACCCGTGGACATGAGCCCTAATCAGACAGGTGAGTGTCCCAAGGGTCAGACCTCATCAATCACAAGAACAGAGGTCCTGAAGGTCCCCAAATAGTGCACAAGAATGACCACCACTCTATCTCTCTGCAACGAACGGATATAGCCGAGTGCTTCTTCTCAGCAGTATCCTTGAAACTACTGTTCATTTTCATGCATGATCACCACACCATTCACTCAGAGACACTAAGGGGCCTCGTTCTTGTGATTGGAGGGGGCATCTCAGTGGTTAGACCATCATCGATCAGATATGCCCTATCCTTTGGACAGAGAAGTTTATCTTGTGGTACAACCCCTTTAAGCAAGAAATAGATCATTTGCAGTATATCTAACCATGTACTAAAGGTGCTCATTTTAATGCCTTAGATACCAGGGAGCACTATTTATTTCTAAGTATACCAAACAGATGGAGTAACTAAAAACATATTCTTAATTCTTGCATATATTGGTACCTAATATGTGCATTTTATCATCTGATACATGATAGTCACATTTTAGCTTTAGGTTTGACACCGTCCTATAGTTTTATAAGTAGTATGCAGACATGAGTGCAAAGCACCTAACCATAGATTGGTCCGGTTTAGGCCCGTTTCACTCGAGCGCTAATCTTGCACAAGTTGTGTTTGTTTTGAGACTCACAAAACTTGCGCGAATATGAACTCCATTCTTTTGAATGGAATTATACATGAGTGATGTTTTCTCAGAACGCATCGCTAATTGATTTTAACCTCTCCCGCTCCAGGGCGTAAGTTTACGTCCTGGCAGCGTGGTACTTCCCGCAACAGGGCGTAAACTTACGTCCTGGGAGTAGCGCGAGATTACTTATGATCTCGCGCTATCCCACAGCGGGAGCCAGCTGTCAGTCATAGCCAGCCTCCCGCTACAACAGCTGGGGTGCATGGGAGATGCGCCCCCTGCGCTGTTAACCCCTTCCCTGCCGCGATCTAGATAGATCGCGGCATGGGAAGGGTTTACAGAGGGAGCGCAATATAATCTGGCGTCCTGCAGTGCCATAGCCTATGATCGCTGTATAAGCAATAAGGCATGGCAGGGCAGTAGCCCTGCCATGCCTTATCACAGCGATCATCAGTGCTGTGCTGCAAGTCCCTCAGAGGGACTCAAATTATGTAAAAAAAGAATAAAAAAGAAATGTAAAAAAAAAAAAAAACCGCTAAAAAACTGAGACAAATAAGTTTTACAATATAGTCAATGTACCCAAAAGTGGCACCGCTAAAAAACTACAGTTCGCCACGCAAAAAACAAGCCCTTCTACGGCTGCATCGACGGAAAAATTAAAATGTTATGACTTTTGAAAAATGGAGAAGAAAATCCGCCAAAAATCGTTGCGTCCTTAAGCCCAAAATAGGCCATGTCATTAAGGGGTTAATGGGACCTTAAATACATTGCATACCACTTGCATGCAGTGCCATGCGAGGTTTCCCAGTGAAACAAATGGGAAACCCTTCTGATCCTGTACCGCGTCAGTGAAACTCGGGCGAGAGGATCGGAATTTCACAGAAGTGATATGAGGCATTTTTACTTTAAAATCGCCTTATATCTGCAGGTAAAACGCATGTTGACGAGCACAATACCGGGCCGAGTTTCTTTGCCATATATTGCACTTGCATGTGTGCAGTTACCCTTAGTTATATAGCAGCTGATTGACATCAGTAAACAAAAATTGAGGGTAAAAAGTAATGTTCATAGATTTAGGGCAAGATCTTTTGCGCGATAACCTATTATTGTATAAGCGTGTGCTAAATGAATCTACGCCATGCAAAGTTGTTGGATAAGGTGTAAGTTGTGCTAATTTGTAAAGTTTTTTTTTTTACCCTTTTCCTTTTATTTTTAGTGTTTTTCTTTTATCGTACTCCTTGGTTTATCCGTATAATGTTTTATGTATTGAGCAGGGGTAGAGAAGATAAAGGTTTTTAGTGTGTGTGTCTTCCCGCATGGTTGGTCTACTGTGGATTTTCTGCAGTGAAAATCTTCAGAAGCAAAAACCTCACCAACTGGTATCACAGAATAGAGAAAAAATACATTGTAGGGCATTAGGGATGCCCCCTTTCACTTTAAACCCACCTTCCAGGCCTCCTATCTTCTCCAAAGTATTTCCAGAGGATATTCTTGGTGGGGATGATGGTGGAACCGGTGATCTGGCTATTACAAAGAAAGAGGTCTAAGAATTAATGGCTGCACTTTCAGGAATAGGTTTGCTGCATGTTAAAAAGGGAACTTTTCACCAGGTTCCAACCTTTATAAAACAGTGCTCACCACCCCGTATGCCTCTAAATTACCTCTCCTCACTTATGTTCTGGCCGTAACATCACTGGCTGGACACAACTGACATATGGGACATCAGCCTAAGAAAAGTTGCTCCAGGAATGATATTTCATGAAACATAGAAGTATATACGACAATAGACATGTCCGGAGAGCTGTGAGGTCGTCTTTAAAGGGGTTGTCTCGCGGCAGCAAGTGGGGGTATACACTTCTGTATGGCCATATTAATGCACTTTGTAATATACATCGTGCATTAAATATGAGCCATACAGAAGTTATTCACTTACCTGCTCCGTTGCTAGCGTCCCCGTCGCCATGGATCCGTCTAATTCTGATGTCTTCTGGTGTTTTTAGACGCGCTTGCGCTGTGCGGTCTTCTGCCTGGTGAATGGGGCCGCTCATGCCGGAGAGCTGGTCACCGCGTCGTCATCATAGCTCCGCCCCGTCACGTGTGCTGATTCCAGCCAATCAGGAGGCTGGAATCGGCAATGGAACGCACAGAGCCCATGGTGCACCATGGGAGAAGACCCGCGGTGCACCATGGGAGAAAACCGCAGTGCATCCCTGGGAAAGGACCGGCGGCCATCTTAGGGAGAAGATTTTTTAAACTCCTTATTTCGTCGGATCGGTGAGTAGCAAGTGGTTTAAAAACCGCTTTAAATTGCTATTTTATGCCAGGGGGGTGACAGGGGGAATGGGGTAATGTAAAATTTTGATGTTTGCCGCGAGACAACTCCTTTAATGCTAAAAGTACATAGAATTAGAGATTAATATTGCCACGGTTTCTAATAATGAAAAAATGCTGTTGAAGTTTTTTTTTACACTATTGACCCAATGGGGAAAGATGTGGCAATGATCTTTGCATGGGTGGTTTTCCAAACAGACCATAAAATTAACAAATCAAAATGACTTGCAATCGCAACATTACATGTATTAATATTGGGTTCATCTTCCTTTGCTGCAGTTCTTACTACCATTTCCGTGTCCTAGGACAGGGGTCCCCAACTCCAGTCCTCAGGGACCACCAACAGGTCATGTTTTCAGGATATCCTATGGTAAGAACACCTGTGCCAATGTCTGAGGCACTGACAATAATGACATCACCTATGCAACACTGAGGAAATCCAGAAAACATGACCTGTTGGCGGTCCCTGAGGACTGGAGTTGGGGACCCCTGTTCTAGGACACAATACATGAACATCTATTCTATGCAGAGGGATGTTCCAATTACCTGCATTTTCAAATGTGTCATTCAAAATTGCTGAATGTCTATTATCTGCCACACTCCAGTTCCCAGAGTTTGAGCTGCCACTCCTTCTACTGCGCCCACCTACAGGCAGATAACCAAGATCAGTTAATAGATTTGGTTTTTTGGCATTCCTTATTACATGAAGTTGACAGATTATTGCATGTTCTATACAGTTCTCACCTTTACGCACAATCATGTGGCCTGGAAGTGCATCCTGTGTATTAGGGTCTACAGGCGTATGGCAAGTAAAAACTGAGACTTGTGAGCAAGACTTGCTGGTCTGTATGGCTTTCAGTCGGAATCGTCGAGAAGAACCTACAACGCAGATTTGCATTAAGTGAGATGATAACTACATTACATAAAACCACTAGATGTGCTTTTGCATACAAGAAGGCAGATAATACCGCATTCAATATCGCACTCTCTCCAGGCCATAGCTTCATTGTCTCGGATCACAGAGCGTGCAGCCAACTGGTGCAGGTAATAACACTTTTCACCATCAGTACTGGTTCCAAAATCTTCTTCAGCACCATTTAGAAGGGGTTCCAGACTTATTGTGGTTTCCCAGGAGTGGTTGTTGCTTCCAATGTAGCCATGGATTACAGCTCGGCACTGCCAACCACATTCACTACTAACCCCAGACCCTATATTTGCTGCATCTGCAACCAGAGATGCAGAGAAGAGATACTGTGCATCCACCAGCATGTCCCAGTCCAGCTGTGCAGGAGAAGGAAGCTGACCCATCACTGGAAGACAGAAAAGAGAAGCAAGAGAAATCCAATTACATAGCATAAAGACAGTGATAGTAATTAGAAAAGCTAGACAGTCCTAAAAACTAGAAAGACGCTACAACTGAGAAGGCTGTCTGTCCATGATTTTCTAGCCAAGGCTTCTATACTAATCTTCCTGAATCTTTGTATTTCCATTGAATCTACTATTTTCTTGTATTCAGTATAGGAGAAAGGCAGACACTATGCTGAACTGATGCAAGAGCCTAAAATTGAATGTCAAAAGTCCCTCAAGTAACACGAAAGTCATGGGCTGTCATAGTAAAACATGACCATTATATGTTCTCTGGCAACATACATGTATGTGTATAGAATATACACAAACATGGAAATGGATGCCTGTGGTGTCTACTGCAGCACATAAATGTCCTACTAGAATATTTGTTATTATTAATCCTGACAGGAAAGACTGATCTCCTCACACATATTTATATTGCAGGATTTGGTTTTAATTAGGTTTCATTTTAAATGTTCCTTAAATCTTGCCCCAAAATAAGACACTGACACGCCAAAAGTCATGGGATAGTAGTATGTAAATTGATTATGAAGTGGAGTTGCCTCAGGTGACGGCTTGGGAACGCCCACACCTGTATCAGTTGTGAGGTGTTATCTTGTAATTGAGGTTAAAAAAACTAGCCAACGTGCTCATGTAATTATCAAAGTTCGAACAAGGCATAATAGTAGGTGTCAGACGGATGGGCATTCCATTTCTGAACTTGTCTGGGCATTAAACATTCCTCAATCCACAGTATCGTGTATACTGAAAAAACTTCATAGGTTATAGAAGGTATTACCACCTACAGTGCAGTGGCAGCCTGCTGGTGCCTAATGATCACAACCGGTGGTATCTGGTTAGAACTGTCCGAACGAACAGACAAGCGACTCCGGTAGAAATCACATCCACATGCAATGCAGGAGGCTTCGTCCGCATGTCAGTGCAGTGATCTTTAGTTCTATATGATATGGAAACAGAAGACCTACCAGAGTGCCTCTTAATACCACAACACCAGACACAGCGCCTCACCTGGGCATGTGAGATTGCTAACTGGACTCTGGAGGACTAGCAACATGGGGTGTGGTCCAATGAGTCATGGTACCAACTGTTTCAGGCTGGTGGTAGGGTTCATGTGTGGCTCAGGTCCATGCAGTTATGAACCTCAGTTGTCAACCAGGCACTGTGCAGGCGGGTGGTGGTTCCACACTGGTGTGGGGTGTGTATCCATGGCATGAACTGGTCTGCTTAAACGTGATTTGCCAGTGCCTACTACATTTCATTGCTTGGTGACCATCTGCAGCACTTCATGGACTTCATGTATCGTCACAATGATAGGATACTTCAGCAGGATAATACACTGTGCCATTGGGCCGAAGTTGTTCAGATTTGGTTTGAGGGGCATTCTGGAGAGTTCCTGTGCATGGTGTAGCCTGCACATTTGCCCAACATAAGCCCAATCTAGCTCCTGAGATCCTGCATCTACAAACACCATGGAACTGTGGGTGGCTATCCAGATGGCATGGCTCATTAACCTTCCAGAAGGCTTCAATACACTTGTGGAGTGGATAACACGCTGAGTTGCTGCACTTTGCTAGGCTAGAGGGGGCCCTATACAATATTAGTTCCTGTCCCATGATTTCTGGCATGTTTGTGCATAGAACATGACAAATAATGCAATAATACACGTATGACAACACACAGAATGTATTAACCCTTTCCAATCCACTGTCTGACGTCTAAAGACATTCTGATTGAAGGCTGTACAGCTCCGATGTCGGAAGACATCCGGCAGGGTATTCTTACTGTATATTACTGGCCGCTCTGTTGTCGAGGGCCTCTCCAGCATGTCCCATACCGCAGTACTGGCTCTAGCCAGCAGATGGCGCCATTGTATAATAGCAGAAAGCTAAAGCCCCCTAGGAAACCCTAAATCCAAAATTGGATTGCAACGGGTTAATGCTATATTATTATAAGTATGGTTGTATTAGTAATATGAATAAATTCATGTAGTTAAGACATTGTAAAATATATTTGGAATCAATTTAAACAAAACCTATTTTTAATATAAGGAACATGCCAGTGGGAGACTGCTCACAAAAATATGTTCAAATATAAAGATTATTCTAAAAAAATGTATGTGCTTATTATTTGCACAGTATTCTGAATTTAGATTTTCTACCATACGTCAGAGGATTATTTATATTCATCATCTGCGACAATCTCCATCTAGGAATTTGCTTACAGGAATCACATAATCCCTCTGTGCACTTTACATGAACGTCTTCTGAATTCTGGCTTTGTGATACTTTGTCCAAGACGCTGCGTAGTCGAAGCATATCCAGTTCTCCATGAGGAGACGAGAAACTGCGGCCAGACATAGTGGCATGAATCAGAGCTTTTCTTCTGACCAGCTCCTCTGAGCTTTGTGTTACTGCAGCCTATGAGAAAGGGCCATATTTATAAATGTAATTTGTTAGCATAGCACTTAATGTCAAATATTATTACATATCCAAAATGCATTTACAGCTATCGTACCTTACAAGATGGGGTGGAATTTTGGTTGAGAGAACACATTCCCTCACTCTGCGAGATACTCTTCTTTCCCTGTTGGGAGACTTTCCTAGAGTATGGCATTACACAGTCTCCGGATACAGTTTCTCTGGAACCTACTGACTCGCTACTAGTAGACCCATGGCTAGTTGCACGAGTGGGGTCACTGCACATGGAAGGTTGTGTTGGTGCTTGAGTGGGCTCAGTGCTTACAGAACAATGAGTGAGCACATACTGCTCCTGTACGTAAGAGGAACGTACAATACGCTTCCTTATGTCACTTACTTGAGCTCCATCTCCACCTAAAGAAAACAGTCATTAGTCACAGACACTGGACTGGGATCATACTCCATCTGTACATGTGTGAAAAATGAAATATGCATATTAGAAAAGTTGGATAATTCTTAGATACTGCATCTGTTACTAGACTCAAAGCAGTGACGCCAAATTGCATAACATAGCATTTCGAAAGCTCAACAAATACACAATAGGAGGATGCAAAGCTGTTACCCGTAGGTGAGGAATAATTTAAAGCTCTGTAAGCTTTTAAAGGGGTTGTGCCAAGATATAAACTTATCACCTATCCACAGTATAGCCGATAACTGTATGATCAGTGGTGGTCCAACGGATGGGACCCCCCGCCAATTAGGAGAATGGGGGTGTAAGTTACACGATCACAACGTGGTGGAGAGAGAGATATACTATGACCCAAAATATTAACCGAAAGTGACAAATAACTATCCAGGAGCACCCTTAGAATCTGCAAGGGAGTGGAAACCAAGCCAGTGTCAGCACCGTACGACAGGAAACGGGGTTATGGAGTTGGTAAGTCAAACCTCCAACTTCTTCATATAGGACTTGTGTTTAGGTTATAAATTTACTGTATTAAAATGGTAACTTCAGGCTTTTCATTGCCGTTCTGATAAAATAAATCAAGCTTATCCTACATTCCTCATCCTAATTCTCAATGATAAAAAGGGGCTTACATAAAGAGAACATATATTTTTAAGACATCTCAAAAATTTCCTAAATTCATATGAAAGGAAATATGCAAGAAATTCTGCATTGAATTAATTATATCATATTTATAATATATACATATGTACAAGCCGGAGTCGATACATTTCTACTGACTCCAACTCCACCAAAAATAGGACTCCAACTCAGACTCCACAGCCCTGACGGGAACTACACACTATTGGATATATGGGTTATGCTGCTGTGTCCAAATACTTTTGGTAGGATAGTGTACATCCTATTCAATGTGTAGCAAGACTAACTTCCTGGTTTAATCACTGCAGATTTTTTTTTTGAGTATACAGCAGTGCTAAAAAGGGTTTCTGCTAGAACATGCCCAAACTAATTCAGATACAAGTATATCACAAAGCAGGAAAAAATAAAAAGTAGGGAAAGGGGGGGAAAGAGATGGAAAGGGATTTGTTATTTGTATAGCGCCAACTTATTCCACAACACTTTCAGGTAATTTTTATTTATTACCACCCAGTAAGCTGGGTACTCAATTTACCAACCTTGGAAAGATGGAAGCCTGAGTCAACTTTGAGTCGGCTACCTGAACCAGGCAGGGTTTGAACTCACAGCCTTCAGGTCATGAGAGAGAGCTTAGGCCTGCATACTACTGCCTTACAAAGTACATAATATACACAATCACAAAAGATATAAAAGCTTGATCCTATAAAGCCGAGGTGACTGCATACCAGTGCTTTCAGTTCTTTCTGGATCTTCACTCCATGCAGAGAACTCCATTGAGATTTCATGTGAAATCTCCTGTAATGCTCGTTCCACATCTTCCATGCCAGTAGATGGATTTGGAAAACTTGTGTCTGTAGTCTCTTGGGTTTGAGACTCTTCCTGAGACTGGAAAACAGAGCTAAGGGACCCTCCTCTAGCCACACGTGTCTGAAACACAACAGTGATGCAAGGAAATAATACCAAACCTAGATGAGATTAGAACATGCATTCTAATAACCCTTATACTCACCGGACCCTTCTTGGTTCTGAAGCTTGCAGTATTATACAAGGTGCAGTAGCTAATAAGTGAGTCACCAGGATAGAGTGGAGCAATGTCATTGGGGGTGAGCAGGGCCTCCATGGTTTCTGGCATGTACCAGTCAATAGTGATGTCACTCAAGGCCGGCTCCAGTGCCTTCTTTAAGGATCTAATCAGCTATAAGCACCAAGGAAAGTGCAGTAGATGAGCAAATACAAGAAATGTTGTAGTACATATTAATTTTAACCCTTTTTTCCCTGTAGCCAGTTTTAACCTTCCTGCCCAGGTCCCATTTTTCACATCTCCCATGTGTTACTTTAAGTGGTAATAACTTTGGAATGCTTTTACTTATGCAAGAGATTCTAAGAGTGTTTTTCATGACACATTGTACTTTAAGTTAGTCATGAATTTTGGTCGATACATCTTGCTTTTATGTAGAAAGAAAAAAAATCTAAATTTACACAAGATTTTGAAAAATTAGCAATTTTTCAAACTGAATTTTTCTGCTTGTAATACATATAATCAAACACACGAAAAAAAAAGTTAATAAGTAGGGATGAGCGAGTACACTCGCTAAAGGCAATTGCTCGAGCGAGCATTGCCTTTAGCAAGCATCTCCCCCGCTCGAGACTGCAGGTTCGGGCGCGGAGGAGCCGTGAGTAGCGGCTGTCATCAGGAGGGAGCGGGGGGGGGGGGGGGCAGTGGCCAGGTAGTGGCGATAGGGTGAAGGAGGGAGTTCTCTCCCTCTCTAGATATTGCTGTCAACATTGACAGCAGCATTTATGGAATTAAATTGCTGGGATCAGAGCTAAACTCTATCCCGATTGTTGCGGCAGGACCGCAGCTGTCAGTTATAGCCGCAATCCCGCTCTGGTTTCAGAAGGCTCAACTTCTGAGCTCCCTGGTAATCAGTGGCATACATGTAGGACGCGATGCGAGAACTACTGACCTGCTGCGTCACACATGTACGGCGCATGTCGGCAAGAGGTTAAGAGGACAATCAACACTGCTTACCTTGGGCTGCAGCCTTTCTCCCTCAGAAAGTAGCTCTATGGTTCCCCTGGTTAACCTGGCTGCTTTCTCAAGGACTTTGTGACATACATGTGAACCAAGACCTAAACCAAACACTCTGCAGGAAAGAAAAGTTAATGAACGTTTTACAGTATCTAAAATCATGGCAGCAGGGTAACATGGGCCGTACATAGAATACAAGGCAATGCAAAAAAAAGTTGATGATACTTTATTGATCCATTTTAGTAGCACAAAATCATAATATCCAACAAGGTTTCGGCCACCAATTTTTTTCAAACTCCATGTAGCTTAAAGAGGTGACCGTCTTCTTACTTCATCACTTTATTGCATTTTTACATGTTAAAATACAATAAAGAATTACAATTAAAAAAAAACAAAAACAGAAAAATGAAGGTGTCAATATACAAAAATGCAACATAATAGCAGCCACGAGGCAGTGCTATATGACATCATGTATCGTTACAAGAAATTTGATTAAGGAGGTCTCTACTATGTGGATACCTCAAAGCAATAATTCTCAAGTGAGGTTAGTGTGAGGGAAGTAGTAGAATTTATAAGGAGGGGAGAGATGAAATGCTTAAACTGGAGGTAATGGAAGAGGGCTGTAGGTTATATTTTCTCTGAAGTAAGGCAAAAGGGGAAATGCCACCAAGTGAAAGGAGGTGGTACATTTTGGCAAGCCCTTCAATAATCCATGTTCTGGAAGAACCAAAAGAAAAGTTGCCTGTAAGAAATAGAGGGTTCTTCAGTAAAGGCAATGAAGCTAAACTGAGGAAAAGGAGATGGCTAGAACATAACCGAGGGACTCAACAAGAATGGTTAATCTCAACCCCCGGCCAGAGACTATATAGACCGCCATACATTCTATGAATGTATTCTGAAGTAAGATTTTCATATGTATTAAGAATCCAAATTTCTCAAAAACAGTTTCAGTTGGGATGTGCAATTATTAAGCCCTCAATTTACCGAGTCCCATAATCTAAGAGAGTGATTAGTAATGGGAGGTCAGACACAGTCAATAAAATAGAGTCTATGGTAGGTAGGGAAATTTCAATAGCTTCAAGAGAAAGCCAAATAGGAACATCCTCTGCTGAATGTTGAAAAGCCAACTGGCCCAACAGTAATTTGTAAAGATGGGCACGCCAACTCCTCCCTTGGGTCTGTCTGTACAAAATAGAACATGCCATTCTCGGAACAGAGCTCTTCCAAAGGACGTGAAATGTTATTGTAGTTTATGCTCTTGTGCTACCAAGTTGGATTAATAAAAGAATTACTACCTTTCATTCTTAAAGGTCCGCTGCACATGCACTTATTGCTTCTGCCCTATGGAAGGTGCGTGATACACATAATCTATCCAAGATTACTAACCATTACCATGGCTATCCTGCAACATATGCAGACAAATCATAGCAATGTTACTCCTTCATAAGAAATACATCCCTCAAGGACTAATTACTGAAGAACTTTCCGTCTGTAAATACCAACAGACTCCTTTCTATCATCACAAAAATATAAATTCTGTCTTAATTTATAAGGAATTATTTACAAAATAACTCTGCATTGTACGACCAACATTTTGTGCATTCTAAAGCATCTTCAGAATAGTCCAGTACATTGATATGGTAATGTACAGTAGATTTCATGACCACTACAATTGTTTAGCAATTCTTATTTGTTCTCACCTTGTAGTTTTCGCATGACGTCTTAAAAGCTCAAGAACTCTTCCAGAATTACTAAATCCAGTGTCTGTTATGATAAACAGTTGCCGTGGATACCCACGATGCACTGGATGTGCTAATATTCGACCCAAAATGGAAGGGAAATTGCTGGACATCCCACACATCTTGTTACTTTGGAAAAATTCACATGCTATCTCCAATGAATCCTGTGAAGCAAGATACAGACACCACTAAATGTCTAGACTACCATTTTATTTTTCGGCTTTAAAGGGGTATTCCAAGTTTTTCTTTTATATAGTTGTAAGCCCCCTGTGCCCAAAACTATATAAAAGTCATATACTCACCGTGGCACCAGACTGCAACTTTGACACTCCAGCGCCATGACATCTGACAGGTGAAGTCACCTGCCCAGAAGGCCTGGTGACGTCCCTGTCTGGCCTCCTATCAATGAGCAGCGGAGGAGGAACAACATGGCAGCAGGAGGTGAGAATGTAATTTTTTTTTCATTTTTTTTTTAAATTGGTGTTTGTGTCCCCAACCACTTCCCCCCCCCAACACACTGTCACCATTGACTTTTATTGGGAAAACCCCTTTAAAAGGTACATCAGGGAGTGGGGTCTAACTAAACAGGCTGAGGTAGTACATGAGCCAACAAGTGCAATAATTGTAATTTCTTATGTATAGCAACTTAGCCATTACTCTAGTATTTATACATTTGGAAATATGAATTCTTGTAGGTCAACAGACCTGAAGGATAATAATTGTGATTACTCAGTCAGAAGCCCTTTATGAATTTACCACAGAAGGTGGCTCCGGTCTACCTGCTTCCACAGTCTTCTCCACTACAGAACCATACATGACGAATAGCAAAACTAATTCATAATAGAACATAATTAAAAAAAGAGTGCATTAAATATTTTTAACTAAATGTAAATAAAGTAAGGCAGAGCATTCAAGTAGCAGGGCGAAGTGTGATTGACACTGCAAATTCTCACCAAACTCTCAGCATCCTTTGCAGTCAGCAGCATTGAGTACACAGATTCCCTTGCAGCCCCCCTCACTCACGTTGCTGCACTGCCTGCTGGTTGGAAACAAGGCTCTGCTGTCACATGTGCCACCTGCCACATTCACCAACGTGCGTGCAGGTAAACTTCTCACAGCCAGTAAAAGGGCATCCTAGAAGACAAAGAGATTTGATAGAAATATGATAGAAGACGTGGGTAGGAGATCATGAACACAGAAGGGTGAAGAGAGGAATAATAACGGAACAGAGTTCAACAGAAATGGTAACGCCCAGTTGTCAATTTATTCAAAGCTCTAGGAGGAATAACAGAGGAATGGCACGACACGGAATTATGAGAAAAATTACCCATTGGAAATACAATTAGTTATTAAACTAGAAATGTTGGGAGTAACAATAGGTCCTCTTGAATAATTAAGAACAAAAATCATACCAATACATTAATGGAAAACCAGCTTTTGTATGGAATGGCTCAGGAGTAGAGATGAGCGAACGTACTCTGATAAGCACCACTCGTCCGAGTAATGTGCCTTATCCGAGTATCGCTGTACTCGTCTTGAAAGATTCGGGGAGCGCCGCGGAGCGGGGAGCTGCAGGGGAGAGCGGGGAGGAATGGAGGGGAGATCTTTCTCTCTCCTTCTCTCCCGCCCGCTCTCCCCTGCTCCCCGCCGCAACTCACCTGTCAGCAGCGGCGCTCCCCGAATCTTTCAAGACGAGCACAGCGATACTCGGATAAAGCACATTACTCGGACGAGTAGTGCTTATCCGAGTACGTTCGCTCATCTCTACTCAGGAGTCAGGTTGGACATCAATGGTGCATTTCAATTTTAGATTAAGATCGTCAAATACAAACATCATGTGGCTTGGAACTCTGCGGTAGAAGTGCCATATGACGTAAGGCTTCACGTTGGATTTTCCATTGATGTATTGTTCACCATTAGTTGAATGATCCAGAAAAAGACCCACCTGGAATCCAACTAAGCCTACAGCATAAGGAAGTTGTTCTATTACAAGCTCTGAATGGAGTTGTGTCCAGCTAGGCACAACCCAACAAAGTGAGTGTCCAACCACACACACATTTTCTTGATTATCACAACTGACTAATTACACTACACGCCTTCTTTTCAAGTTTCCTGAGCCTCCAGACGCTTGGCTCTATTTTGCTATTAAAAATTGGGAGGGGTATCATGATTTTACATATATTTCCCAGAAGAGCATGCATGGCCTTATAAGTCTCACCTCCCAGGTGCTCTCTTTAAGGAGAGAGGACACCCTTCCAACCCAAATCATAGGCCTCTCACTAGCCAAGCCAGAAACCTACTGCACACTGATGAGGGGCAAAAACCCCGAAACAGCTGTCTGTGTATGGATTCTGACTTGGTTTTCAATTCCCAATCATTGTTATAAAGACCTGTATAAAGGGTCGGACATAGATTTGCAGAAATACTGCCATCCACTAGGTGGGGCTGCAGAGGTATTGTTCCATCTAACTTCTTTACATCAATTAAAAAATCATACAAAGTAATTCTTTTGAACTATATACCAGTTTTATCCAAGATAATCATCAACAAAAATATACAGTTCACTAGTTTCCATATATGAGATATTACATATACAATTTTTCACCATAAGCAAGGATGAAACCTCAATAGTGAGTATTACATTTTATACTTTGCTAATGTTAGAACACTTCTTTCTGTGAAGTAAGGCATAGATGGTCTCACCCGTATGTTATGGCATGGCTCCTCATTCAGATGGACAATGAAAATAACTTCACGGGTAATAGTAGGAAGATCAGAACTGAGAGAACTGAGGGCAGTAATGTCAGGACAAAAGTTCAGCATCAGAACCGGATTGAGATGAAGATCTTTATGAAATCTTCTTCGTACAAAGTTGACCTAGGATTAGAAAGTCAGTTCTGTCTCCTTGAATAAGGTCAGAAATCTACAAGTAGAAGATAGTGCCTCATCCAGTCACACCAACAATATTCCCTTTGTAGTTATATCTCTTATCAGGGTTACTTCTTGTCTTACCTTTCATGCACTCTTCTTCAATGTATAATATTGAATTATTACCCATCTATACTCACCTGCCTTTCAGGGTCACTAGATTTCTTCATCCCCTTAATAAAATCTTTCCTTTCTTTTATATGCGTCTCATACTCTTGGAAAGTCTTGCTTCCTCTCTCGAGACATAGATGGGGAAGGTGTGGTTCTAAAAGTCAGAAAAAGTTTTTACTCCCTTTAAGTTTTCATTGTTTTAATTTTGTGCTGGTTTGTTACCATGACTTTTATAGTTTTATACAGTATAAAGCTCCAAGTTGTGTTATAAGGAATTAAAGGGAATCTGTCACCACCTTTATACTTTACTCTCTGAGGGCAGCATAAGGTAGTGACAAGCATGCTCATTACAATATGTCATGTCTATTTTAGGTTATCTGTGAAGCAGCTTGTCAGAAAATTACATTTTATCAGTAGTAGCACACACACACAGAGGACTGCAGGAAGTAGTCCTTGATATGCATGAGCTGCAGACTAGCCCTGCCTATCCTCCAGCCACTGACTTAAAGCTGACTCTATGCACAGTAATAGGCAGACAGTGGCTGGTGGGTGGGGTGGCTGTGACTAATCTGCAGCTATCAATTTTGAGGATTACTTCTTGTAGTGGAAAACATTCCCCAAACCATTACTTCAACTCCACCAGCATGAACTGTTGACACCTGATAGGAAGCATACATTGATTCATGCTGCTTGTGCCAAGTTCTGACCCTCCCATCAGCATGGTGCAACTGTAATCTAGATTCAACGGCACAGGCAAAGTTTTTTCACAGTTCGGTGATCCAATTTTTGCATTCTTTTGCCCACTGACATCTTTCCTTTCTGTTTCTTTTAGACAATAATGACACTCAAACTGGTCATCTGCTGCGGCAGCACAACCACCCTAGGGACTTACAAATTGTGGTTCAAACACGTAAAAGGAGCACCAGCGTTGTTGTATTCAGCTGTAGTTTGCTTGACTGTGCACTGCCTGTTCATTAGAAGGAGTCGTCTAACAACTTTCTCTGGTCCCTTTTGTTGAGGAGTTATTAAGTCCACAGGATTCCCTGTTGTTGGCTGTTTTTGCCCTGATCACACCATTCTTGGTATACTCTTAACAGTTATATAAGAAAATTCCAAAAGGTTGTCCGTTTTCGAAATCCTGGCACAAATGACCATGCCTTGTTCAAAGTCACACTGAAACTGATCCATGGAAAACATGATTATTTTCTGCACTCGGGGATCAAGTGTCTAATTTCCATACAGGGAAGCTCCAATCATTATAGGGCCGGTGTCTCTAATAGAGAGGCCATTGGGTGTATCAGATCAAAATAGGAGGAAAGAACTACTCAAAATATGCAGTTAAAAAGGAGAGAGGAAAGGGCGAAACAAAATGATAATAAATATATCTGCAGCATTTGGTGACTTAATATTGATCATCTGCCCACCCTTACTTTATGTCTATACAACCTGTAGGTAAAAGCCTACAGAGTAAAAAAAAATACATACACTATTATAGATACACACAGCAATTACTCAAATTACCAACATTAATTTTTCAGGGACAACCAGTGTAATCTGAATATGTTGTAACTTGACTCCAAGACTCCATGGAAAACAATTAAAAGGGGTTTTCCTGGGAGAATACTATTGAGGACCCATCCTCAGGATGGGTCATCAATAGTTGATCAGGTGGGGTCTGTCGCTTGGGAACCCAAACGATCAGCCGATTGCGGCACTGTCAGCGGGTGCAGAATTACACAGAGGTAGGAGCGGAAGACTCTACTCAGACCTCTGTGTAGTGGCCGGCGCTTGTCACTGCAAGTGCGGCTCTTATTGAAATCAATGTGAGCCATTCCTGCAGTTACAAGCGCCTGCACTTCAGAGGTCGGAGCAGAGACTTCTGCTGTTTCTTCTCCGACCTCTGTGTAATTGAGGCGCTGTCAGCAAGCGGACAATCAGCTGATCGGTCAGGGTCCCAAGCACTGGACTCCAGTCAGTCAACTAAGGATAGATGGTCAATAGTATTCTCCCTGCAAGCCCCCTTTAACTCATTCCCAACCCCTAAAATTTTAACCAAAAATAACAAAGAAGATTATAGTAAATAAAAAAGCAAAGATAACTAATCAGAACAAGCAAATCTTTACATACATACGGCAGCAAGTGAATAGTCAGTTTATGAAGTTGATAAATGAGCAACTTTGACAAGGGCTAAATTGTGTT
The DNA here is from genome assembly GCF_035609145.1 of Eleutherodactylus coqui. Classification (NCBI taxonomy): domain Eukaryota; kingdom Metazoa; phylum Chordata; class Amphibia; order Anura; family Eleutherodactylidae; genus Eleutherodactylus; species Eleutherodactylus coqui. The sequence goes on along the minus strand of NC_089837.1, from coordinate 164,386,504 downwards.
GGCTGGAGGGCTGGCTCAAACAATCGCTAAAACGCCACGTTTTGTGAGTTGTTCCGGTATGCAGTGCTTAGTACCTTTCTAAAATTGTTCAAGGAAGGACAACCAGTGAACCAGAAACAGGGTCATGGGTGTTCAAGGTTCACTGATGTGCATGTGGGCCGATCCAACGGAAATATTGCCGCACAGTCAACTTGACTATTTCCATAGACATCTATGGCATATCTGCAGAACCCTTTCAAACCTGGATCCAGCAACAAGAGGCCAGGGCAGGTCAGAGTCTTGTGGATACGCCATAAACGTCTAAGTTGGGAATACCCATTTAATGGAACTGCTACTAACATCTTGATGTCAAATACTACAGGACATCTTCAAAGTCATTGTGATTTCTATGACTCAATCGTTCAGTACTATTCCGGTAGCAAATGGGAGACCTACATAATATCTGACATGCGTTTTTAATTTTATGGCTCATAGGTGTACATACAAGCTAGGATTGACTTAAAAAAAAACAAAAAAAAACTAAAAACACTCAGCTCATGATAGGTTTACTCAAAAACACCAAATAGATCATAATGGATCGGATCCTTGTGGATTTTGTTATTTGCTCAGGTGGGAGTGTGTTTATGCGAAGAATCTCTGGCCTGCAGGTTTTTAATCCCTTAATGACGCGGCCCTTTTTTTCCCCATTTTCGTTTTTTCCTCCCCTCTAACTCCTTTATTTATCCATCGACATCGCTGTATGAGGGCTTGTTTTTTGCGGGACGAGCTGTAGTTTTTAATGGTGCTATTTAAAGTACCATCTAAAAAGACTTAAAAAATTTTAAGTGGAGTAAAATAAAAAAAACAAAAACGACATTCTGTCATGTTTCAGTGCGTTTTGTTTCTATGGCGCACAAACTGCAACAAAAACGACATGATAACTTTATTCTATGGGTCGGTACGATTGCGGCGATGACCAAACTTGTATATTTTTTTACTGTACAATTTTTTTTTCAAAGACATTACATTTTTTTAAATTATTTTCTGCGGTCATCTTGTGCGCGCGATAACTTTATTTTTCCGTCGATGTAGTTCAGCGAGGGCTTATTTTTGGCAGGATGTCCTGTATTTTCTGTTAGTACTAATTCGGAATACATATGACTTTTTGATCGCTTTTTATTGTGTTTTTTCTGGGAGACAGGGTGACTAAAAAAGTGCATTTCTGGCGTTATTTTTTTTTTTAGTTTCCATTACATGTAGACAGCAAAGCAGTTGTAGTAAAGATAACATGCGCTGATACAGCCTTTTTCAGCTTTTGTGTTTTTCCACTGTACACTATTACCCCAGAGGCTGTGCCTCTTTATATTATGTTATGGTGTAGCACTAGAACATTTTGGCAGACAGCAAAAATATTACACCAGGTGCAGACTGTCGCCATAAATGTCCCATCTTTATGCATGTGCTCTTTCAAAGTACACAGATGGTCGGATCAATTTCTGCATATCATTCTCACCAAATAAAGGACAGTGTACCTTCCATCTACATTCTGTATGGGAGAGCGTGCACAAAGTTGTCTGAAAAGAGTCACCCTGTAAGCACCCCAATTTCGCGATACAGGGATACAGCGCAGGAACGGGGGGACTGGGCGAGTATAAAACATAACTTCCAGGGTTCTTCATTTCCTCACCTTTGAGCACCATAACACAATTCATGCTGTTCAAAGAGGCTTTTAAGAAACTGCAGAACCTATAAGTCAGAACGTCATTATTTTGCACATATTTGATGTGGAGGCTCCCATACAATTTAGGCTAAGGCTGCCATTACATGAGTGCCGTTAACGCTAATGTAACGGCGCTAATTGCTGGGCTGCACCTGTGCTTGCAGGTTCAGGCAAGCAATTGCCAGGAAAACGCGAGCGTTAGTGGCAGCTACTAGCACCCATGTAATAGCAGCCTTACAGGAGCGTATTATACCAGATTTAGAAACTTAAGTAGGATTAATCTGGTGCAATTTTAGATGCACTTTGTTTATCAGTAGACGAAGCCAAGAGTGGTTCTTTCATAGGGCAAAACAACAGAATCATAGAAGATCGATCGCAGTAAAGACACATCTGGTAGAGGAATGCTGTCCCATTCTGGATTCTATCTGCACAACAGTCTTGGGTCTTTTTAGCCAGATTTTTTGTTTCAAAATGCGCAAAAATGTTTCCCATTGGTGAAAGTTCTGGACTACAGGCAGACACTTCAGCACATAGACTCTTCTTCTGTGAAGCCATGCTGTTGTGTTGGATGCAGTATGGTTTAGCCTTTAAAGGGGGTTTCCAGGCAGCAGTGGCTGTCAGTGCTGGGATACACCGGGGTTGGAGCTGAAGCTGCTGCTCCAACCCCTCTGTAGTGGCCGGCGCTCATAATTACTGGTGCAGCGCTCAATGAGATCAATGGGAGCTGTGCCTACAATTACAAGCACAGAAGCTCCCATTGATTTCAATGAGAACTGCACCTGTAATTACAAGGGCCGGATACTACATGGAAATCGGAGCAGTGGCTTCTGCTTCATCCCTGGTGTATCCTGGCATTGACAGCCGCTGCTGCCTGAAAAACCCCTTTTACATTGTCTTCCTGAAATATGCAAGGCCTTCTGTGAAAGAGACACTGCTCAGCATTGATAGTATCTTTCAAGATGTTTCAGCTGCCCATGCCATAGGCACTAATACAGCCCCCGATAACAAGCTGGATGGTCCCTTTCCTCTTGAGTCTGCAGGACCGTGGTTTCCAAAAAGAATTTCAAATTTTGATTCACAGAACAGTTTTTCATTTTGCCTGAGTTCATTTTAAATATGCTTTAGCCCAGGGAAGACGCCAGCATTTCTGGATTGTGTTGATCTATGGCTTCTTCTTTGCATGATGCAACTTAAATTTCCATTTGTAGATTGCACAGCAAACTGATTTCTGGAAGTACTGCTGAGCCCATGCAGTGATTTGCATTACAGAATCATGCCTATTTTTAATGCAGTGCAGCCTGAGGGCCTGTATCCAATATTGACAGTCAGCCTTGTCTCTTGTGCATATGAATTTCTTCAGATTTTCTGAATCTTTTGATGATATGTACCGTAGATGGTGGGAAATTCAAAGTCTTTAGAATTTTTAGCTGCAGTTTTCCACAGCTTGATGAGCCTCTGCCCATCTTTGCTTCTGAGAGACTCTGCCTCTCTAACATGATATTTTTATACACAGTCATGTGACTTAGTAGAAGATTGACCCTCCAGCTGTTTTTCATTAGTAACATGTACGTTTCCTTTTTCTACCGGTGTCCCAACTTTTGTGAGATGTGTTGATGCCATCAATTTCTAAATTCAAGTTCATTTTTTAGAGATTGAAATAGAAAAAATGTTTCAGTTTTGCCTTCTGATATGTGTTCTATGTTAGATTATGAATCAAATATGGTTATGAGATTTCCAGATCACCGCATCCTTTTTTTCTTTACATTTTACAAACAGTCCCAACCATTTTTGGAATTGTCCTTATAGTTCTTTTTTATTGTTAAAGATGGAAGGAAGTTTTTTTTTTCAGATCCATTCCTGGTTTTGACCATTATAAAATGCACCAGAAAAGAGATCACAACTGCACAACTATTGAGGTCTTGACCAAAATAGTTGTGGGAAAACAGGCTAGCAGAGGAAAATGTAGTGAGCATCTTATCAGTCATTCCCAGATGAACTGAAAATGCATTTGATTGTTGGCCTGTTACCATTGCAAAAAAAATGAACCCCAAGAGAAGAAGTATACCCAAATCCTTCCTTTGCAGTATTTTCATTGAATGCTTCTTCTGTGATCCATTTTCAAAAAAATTTAAGGCGAAACAAGCGCATCCAACACGATTAAATACTGAGCTTCAATTATTTACCATTGTGACAACCTGTTAGTTTACGTTTTTTGTAGCTACGGTATGGAATGAGACTAGAGATGGCGAGCATACTCGTTAAGGCGATTTACTCGAGAGAGCATCACCTTTTTCGAGTACCTGCTGACTCGTCCCTAAAGATTTGGGGGTGGCGCGGTGCAGCGGAGGGGAGCGGGGTGGAGAGTGAGAGAGATCTCTCTCCTGATCCCCTCTGCAACCCCCCACTCACCCCCGCGGCCCCCCCAAATCTTTAGGGACGAGCCAGCAGGTACTCGAAAAAAGCGATGCTCTCAAGTAAATCGCCTTAACGAGTATGCTCGCTCATCTCTAAATGAGACCTTTTTTTTGGTTTTTAACACAGTTCTCTTCTAAAATGTTTTAACAGAATTGCAACTTCATACTTTGCGTCAGTTTTTCTTTTTCTTAATCAACATCTCTCAAGGTTATAAGGCTTTTCTCGCTATTTACCACTGGGGTGCAGGATTATCTCTAAGGCACGGTCACAATTGTACTCTTCAGCCAGGCTGATCCAAATGGAGGAGGCGGAGACCGCGAAAGGACTTGCATCAGCACGAAGAGCGTGAGATGGGCTTTCTATACCTGTAAAATAGGGGGAACAGGCATTATGTCTATATATCACTCAGCATGACTATATATGTATGGGCAATATGACTTTACAACAGAAGTCAAATGCTGTCCTGGTTCTACTGTCATGGATCTAGACATACCCCACTGACCAATAATGAGCTTTCTAAGGGTAAAGTTTTACATGCCATCATTTTGACACTAGAAAACTACTGCATGCTGTGATATTTTAGTTTTTAACTTAGTTTTATTCAAAATATTGCACAATTCGTACATGGAGCATATTCCTAAAATATTTTTGTACAAGGTTTATCTTTTTATGTATACAAAACAAAAAGAAAAGAAAGCGGAAAATTTGGGTACAGTGCGTTCATAACTCCACATCCAATTGACCAAACAGCGCTATTTTGGGATCAAAGTCGAGGAGAAAAGGCAAAAGTGAGGACAGAAGTGTAAAGACATCCGCGCAGAATCCTACGATGTGGGAACATTTCCATATTAAGTGCCAGAATCCTGCATTTACCAGTGACATCTGTGGCAAGACGGCACGGTAATCCTGCCCATTTTCTGTAGTCTAACCGGGATTAGATAGTACTGGTGGATGATATATAACTGACACAGTAAAGCCCCATTTAGACGGGACGAATGTAGGGCATAAACGATGAGTGATGAGTTTAACTATGACAGTGCAGTGTAAATAGCAGCCGTTCAGTACTGAACGGCCGCTATGTAAACTGAATGGAGAGGGGCGAGGGACGAGAAGTGAAATCTGCTCCTGCCGCCTCGCTGTGAGCCAGCGATATAAGTTCCAGTGCATTAGCACGTGAGTATGTGCAAGGACGAGTGTCGGGCATAGTTTGTGCGACATTCGTCCCATCTCAATGGGGCTTTAGATGCGAGTCCATCATATTCTGCCAGTCTTCTGACGTTAGCGTTGGAATGTGAGTTTTCCATATGTCATATACAGCTAAAAGGTTATGGCTGATTTGGGCCGATAATAAATGTGTGTATAGTATGGAGATTAGTCCCTTAGGTCCCTGTGATTTTAATATGCCTATGGTAGGATAATTTGGGATTTTTGAAAGGGCGGGAGGGAATTGAGCGTTTACAGCATGGCCTAATTGAAAATACCTGAACATCTGGAGCTGAGGGGTTTGTACGTTTTTGCGCAGTTGGGTGAATGATACAAGCACATTGTTTTTGTATACATCCCGTAATGTGCTTATCCCTAATGGAATGCAGAGAGGGTAGAACAGGATTATGCCATAATTTAAGGTCTGACACCACATGCTGCGATATTCTTGCCTTCAGAACTACCAATGGAGATACTGTGAAAAAAGCATAAACTGTGCAGTTAGATTTTACTTACCTGCTAAAAGGCACGGACCCTGGACTTGAAGACGAAAGCTGAAATGATAACGTTGTGGATTGGTGGCCAAGCCAGTAAGGGCAGCGGAAAGGGATTTAGGATGTGTGGGGGTCAGTGTCTGGGGTGGGGAGTCTGCTAGCAGCGTCCAAGGACTAGCTCCTGTCCCACTCACACCACCAAAACAGCTGGCGGAACTGTAAGACATGAAATAAACAAGCATTATGCCCAATTCTTATAAATGGCCATGTATGTCCAGGGGTGAAATAACCACTAACACAATTACACAACATGCAAGACAATGTAGTGTACTACCTTATTCTTGAGAGTACTAGAAGGATTTCAACATCTGGCTAAAAAAGCACAACATAAATTGTAAGTGCAATTCTATTTAGGAACTTCTAATTTATTAATGTGTGAAGATTCCTCTTTTACAGCACTTACAAAGAGCTACAGAGTGTGGGATTTGGCAAAGGTCTGCTGTACTGATGCTCTTGGCATGTCTATGCTTCCATTAGGTTATACTGTGAAGCTCGTAAGTGTTGGAATAGAACTGGGTTATGTATTTTGAGGCTAAAATGTTATTTGAAAGGCAGTACTTGGCAAGCATTGAGGTTATATTAGATGACTAGTATAAGACATAGCTAGGCTTTTCCATCTAACACTGGGAATAAAAGAATCTGCCCAGTCAAAAACTCATTCAACAATTTTAAAACAATGGTTTTCTAAATACAATGGCTGCTTTCACATCTGCGTTGGGTGTTCTGTCTTCCTGCTCTGTCTTAGCACCGAACAGACCCTATTGATTATAATGGGGTCTGCTTGGTGTCCCTTCAGCTGCCTGGCATTTAAAAAAAAAAAAAAAAACGCCGCATGCAGTGCTATTTCTTCCATTATTTTGTGCTAGATCTGCGCAGAAGTGAACGAGCTGAGAGGTTTGTAAATATTTTGGTGTAGATCTACTAACAATTAGTTGGTGTATTTTCTAGGCATGCTGGTTTCTACACGAAGGCCCACCACAAATGTGAAATTCTGATCAGAAAAAAGCAGTCAGCTCACAGGGGTGATGCCCGGGCATCCAATCACTTGTGATAAAATGAAGCAGATACTTAATTTGAAATGTCCTTACAACCTTCAAACAATCGTGGATGGCAGTGATAAATACATGATACATTGGAACGGCAATTTCGGCAAGATTGTGCAGCAATTGGCTACAGTGTGAGAGGCGTCCCAAATGCATGCGGTCACTGTAGTTTGACAGATAGACTCACCGCGGCAAATCGCGATTTGAATCCCACAAGCGGAGAATCGCTAAGATGGACGTCGGGGCTGCGCTTTCCATAGTAAGTGTATGAAAAGTGTTCACTGCGTTACCTGCGGCCGGATTATCGCCGCAGGTAATTCAATAAACTATCACCCGTGGACAGGCAGCCTAAGGACTGTCAGAAACGTGTACGCCATTACCAGGTTCTTCGGGCAGTATGACCCTGGGACAGATACCTTGTTTCCCAGAAACCTAACCCGATAATAAGTCCTACCCTGATTTTCGGGGAGGACTTGAAATATAAGCCCTAGCTATACTACATGAAAAAAGAAAAAGAAAGCAATACTCGCCTAGTAGGCACCGCTTGGGTCCCTCCCGCTGGGCTACGGTGCTGATGCAGGCTTCCATGCAGTCTTCAATGCTGACAGAGCATCTCTTGTCGGTGATGAGGCTTCAATACCCCGCCTCCAGCAAGCGACTGCTCAGATTGCTTCATCGAGTGGCCTAAGCCAATCACAGCCATACATTGAATGGCTGTGATTGGTTCAGGAGCACCGCCTCAGCCAATCAGGGAAATCACTTGCTGGAGGCGGGGGTATTCAAGCCGCGTCACCAGAAAGAGATGCTCCGTCGGCATTGAGAACTGCATGGAAGCCTGCCGGAGTGACACAGCCCAGCAGGAGTGATCCAAACGGCGCCTGCTAGGCAAGTATAACACACCCCCTGAAAAGAAGACCCTGTGCCTCTTTTAGGGAAAAAATGAATACAAGACAGGGTCTTATTTTCAGGGAAACACTGTATGCCAAATTGTGGAAATCTGACGTGCCACTTTAATATAGAATAACTTCGTAAAGGGTTTGCACATCCAAGTAATTCTGACACTGTTTTTTCGCTACATATTGTACTTCATTTAGGTGATAAAACTAGACCAATAGAATGTATGCATATTTATTAAAAGCGCCAAAAAAAGTCACATTTTCAACTGCAATATGTCAAATTTGTGCAAACATACTATACACATTTTTGATGATATATTTCCATTTGTTTACTTTACTTTCCTTTTTTTAAACCATTTAGGAGACATAGAAATGTAACAATTATTCAAATTTTGAGGAACATTTTGTTTTACCTACACCAAGCCAAGATCGCAAGGGCTCATAGGCTTATAAAACATCCCACAAATAACCCTATTTAAAAAAAATACACATACAATGTATGTATTCACTTAGTGGTGTCATAAGTATTTTGACCCCACAGTTTTTATTCAGGAGTTAATGCAATTTAGAGGAGAAAAAATAAGATTTAATTATTTTGCAAATGTGTAATTTTATACAGGTTGTTTTTTTTCTATGGTGCACATGAAAATGAGGTTTTGCACCCCAAAATGAATATTCCTGTTTGTCTTGTGTTAAGAAATATACCCATTGTGGCCCATGTACATTTTATTCTGAAAGCTACTGCATCTCAGAAAAAAAACATACTTTGAAGTCTGCCTCAGAGTTTAGGTCTCAGAGATCATGGGGAAAAGGGGGCACGCCGGGCCCTCCCAGCCTGCCCCTTAGACTGAGAGCCCTCTCCCTATATGAAACTGTCACTCTTCACTTCTAAGTATGTTTTTTTCTGAAATGTAGCAGCGTTTCAGAATAAAGCATGCATAGAGCGAATGGGCATATCTGTCCCAGGTTCCCTTTGCCCCTAACTCGAGCAGCATGCACCTGTTGACAGGTTCTTTTTAAACAATCACTCCTATCCATGATTGTTGGAAGATGTTAATGAAATTCCAAATACAGTAATCATTTAATGTTATCACCAGTGCTGGACTTTGTACTTGTTCAATTATCTAAGTAAATACTGCCTTATGGTTTGTTTCACACATCTTTCCTGCAAACAAAACAAAAGCCACATTTTTCGACCTTTTGATGCAAATCCGAAAAATGCTGTATCCATAGGTTTGCTGTAAGTCGTCAGTAAAATATGAACTGCCCTAATTAAAGAAAATTTTTTTTAAAAAAGGCTTTTCTTGTAGTGGCATTTTGTCTCACTTTTGTTGCGTTTTTTGGGGCCATGGCATTTTTTTGCAAGTTTTACATAGGAGTCTCTACATGAAAAATGCGTTTAAAAAAAAAAAAGCCAGCAAAAAGTACAGGAATCAGAATTCTATTTTGCAGGCATTTTTTTCCATTCAAAAAAAAAAAAAAAAAAAGAAAGAAAGTTAAAAGAGAAAAAGAATTTGTCTAAAAGTATCCTTAGGCCGGATCCTAACAGGCGTGCATGTGGTGGAGTGACGTAATAATGGACTTCTTTAATTTGTGGACTATTGCGCTTTCTCTGCAATAAGGAATGTTGTTTTGTCGAATTCAAATTTGGTGTGAAAACCTTCATATCTTTGTATATTCCAAGATGTTGCTGTAGATTATGTATATGTGCCTGGATCCACATCACAAAGCTTAACAAAAAATGGTGCATAGTATAAGCATGCAACACAGAAACCTTATATAGTGATTCAGAATATTTGTCTCACTCATAAACCACTGCCCCAGTACACAGAACGCACAATCACCATGAGCACAACCTGTCGTCACATAGACCATCCCCATGCTCGCTGGGATCCCCTGGATTTGGGGCCAAGGGAGTGAGTGTTGAGTTGAGGGTCACACGTACAGCTCCTCCAGGAAGTGTCTGCAGTTCTCTGGTAATCTGCAAAGTCACACTGACTACTGCGGAGGGATATACAGATCCCACGCTAAGTGCAAACACACTATGTGATGTGTGCGGGTCTAAAACAAGGTGTCCTAAAACATGGAAGAGAAAGAAAGAACGACAACTGGATTACGATGCTCAAGAGGAAAAACAAAACATGATGTCTATGGGCTGCATAGCTACTAATAAAATCTACAACTTGCTTACAGTACTTACATTCCTTTCTATTTCTTCATCACAGATAGTGAAAAATAACAGAACAGTAAAACAATTTTAACCACTTAACCCCCTTAGTGACCAAGCCTGTTTGCACCTTAAGGACCAGGCCAAATTTAGAAAATCTAAAATGTGTGTCACTTTAACATAGAATAACTCCATAAAGGTTTTGCATATCCGAGCAATTCTGTTTTTTGCCCCATATTGTACTTCATTTAGGTGGTTGATAAAACCCCCTACAATTTGTGTATATTTATTAAAAGCGCCAAAATTGGGAACACTTTGAAAAAAAAAAAAAAAAAAAACTTCATTTTTTTCACATTTTCAATTGCAATATGTCAAATAGGTGCAAACATGCTGTACGAATTTTTTGTTGATATATAGATTTCCATCTGTTTACTTTATTCTGGAAGCACATTTGAAAAACTTTAGCTTCTTTCTAACCATTTAGGAGACTTACAAATGTAACAATAATTATTCACATTTTGAGGAACATTTTGTTCAGAATGATAGATACCCCCTCAAATGACTCAATTTAAAAAAAAAGTATACCCCTTAATGTATTCACTGAGGGGCATCGTATTCCGACCCCACAGTTTTTTCCAGGAGTTCATGCAATTTAGAGGAGAAAAAAAACAACATTTCATATTTCTGCAAATATGTCATTCCTGTCATAAAAGACAGTTTTTTTTCTATAGTGCACATGAAAATGAAGATTTGCACCCAAAAATGGAAACCCCTGTTTGTCCTGTGTTCAGAAACATACCCATTGTGTCCCTAATGTTATGTCTGCATGCACAACAGGGCCCACACCAAAAGGAGAAGCCAGTGGCTTTCAGAACAGAAACCCCCAGAAATGAATTTTGAAAACTGGAACCCTTAACAAATTCCTCTAGGGGTGTACTGTGTATTTTGGCTCCACAGTTTTTGAATGAATCTAAGCAAAAGCAGAGTGAAAAAAATTACAATTTTCATTTTTCTGTACAGCACACATATAAATAAGGTCTGCACCCCGAAATAGTTACCCCTGTTTGTCCTATGTTCAGAAACATACCCTGTGTAGCCCTAATCTGCTTACTGGACACATGGCTTGGCCTGTAATAGAGGGAACACCCACTGACTTTCAGGGCACAACTGAATAAATTGCAGGCCCCATTGCTCACCTGTTGAGCCATCAAGCTGCCAAAACGATAGACTGTCCCCCACGAATGACCCCATTTTGAAGTCTAGACCCCTTAGCCTATTTATCTAGGCATTTCCTAAGCATTCTAACCCCCAATCACGTGACTGCAGGACCGCTCAACGAGGCCCCCTGTCACTGTTGCAGGCTCTCAGATTCCTTCTGTAGCCAGGAGCAAGGAGACTTTAAAATCTCCTGGACGCTCCCCGACTTCTGCGCATGCATCTGCCATTTTGCCAGCGGGCACATACGCAGAAGGCAGGGATGGTCCGTGGAGGATGAACACATTGGCGCACAAATGTGGAGGCCTATGGTAAGAAGTCTCATCTCCCCTCACCGATGCAAAACTTTATTTTTAACTTTTACGTGATCACCGACGGGCGCATGTGCAGAAGCCAGGGAAAGGTCCGTGGATAGAGATCCCGTTGGGGGACATTGTCCTTCGGTAAGTACTTTTATTTCCTCTCACAAATACGATCCATGAGGGTAGATGAAAATTTTAACTTTTTAATGTTTTTTTTTTCTTTTACATGCATACTGCAACCCCGCCATGAAATCTCCAGACTCTCAGCTACTTTTGGTAGCAGGGAGATTAATTTTCTCTCCTGATTTCTGTGCATGGTTCCAACATTTTGCCAATGGCGCGCATGAACAGAAGCTGGGGACAGTTCTTTTCGGGACCAGATCGTCACGGGACATCGCAGAGGTCAGAGGTGAGTAGTTTCACATGATGAAACTAAGTTTCACACCAATGCCCCCATAACAGTTCCCGACTCGCCAACAGCTGTCACCCTCACAGACGCCAGGGCTTTATTCTACAGGGCCATCATGTTTTTACGGCCCCGTAGAAGAAAGCCCAGACATCTAAAACGTGAAAACACATATGGGTGGTCACTAAGGCGTTAAGGAAGCAGCCAAATTTCTTTTTTTTCTTCTTTCATTTCTTTCTGTTTTTTTTTCTCCTTTCTCCTCACTTTCCAAGAGCTATAGCTTTTTCATCTTTCTGTTGACATAAACGTATGAGGACGTCTGCTAAAAAATACATGTTGACTCCATTTTGAAAAATTGGTACGATTATGGCAATACCAAAATTTATATAGTTTTATTATATCTTACTATTTTTGCTAAATAAATAACCTTTTTATTAAAAAATTAATTAGATTTGTGTCACCATGTAGACAAAAATCACAAAAGAAAAATGTAAAAAAAAAAGTAAAAAAAATCCTTTTCTTATGCTCTCATATTAGCGTAAAAAAAATTTAAATAGCACATATTTGGTATCCACGCATCCGTAACGACGTGTAAAATAAGTTGAATATGCTTTTTCTTCTGCACGACAAAAAGCGTAAAAGAAAACGCAAAAAAAGAGGCAAAATGCTAATTTTTAGCAGTTTGCCCCCCCCCAAAATGCAGTAAAAGTGATCAAAAAAGCCGTATATTCCCCAAAATGGCACCAATAAAGACTACAGCTCGTACCGCAAAAAATAAGCTCTCACAGAGCTCCATACATAGAAAAATAAAAAAAGTTACAGGACTTTGAATGCAGCGATTTAGAAATAATAAAAAAAAAACTTCCAAAAAAAGGGTTTTTATTGCAGAAAAGTGGAAAAACCTAAAAAAAAAATAAGAATTTTGGTACCATTGTAATCGTACCGACCCGCAGAAAAAAATATATTGTGTCATTTATGCTGCATGATTAACGCTGTAAAAAAAAAATTAAAATATAGATAAATCTATGGCAGAATTGATGCGTTTTCTCTCCCCGTTATAAAAAAAAAATTATAAAAGTTTTACAATATAGTCTATGTACCCAAAAATGGCACCATCAAAAACTAAAAAAAAACAAAAATGCAAAAAACCTGCCCTTATACGGCCGCGTCGACGGAAAAGTTAAAAAGTTATGGCTTTTGAAAAATGGAGATGAAAATCCACCAAAAATCGTTGCGTCCTTAAGCCCAAAATAGGCCATGTCCTTAAGGGGTTAAAAAAATGGGAAAAGTTTTTTTCTTTGAACTTATTCCTTTAGTGATGAAGCTTGTTTGCACCTAGATCACCAATTACTTTTTACGTTTTTTTTCATCATCACATTCCAGGAGTCATAACTTTTTAATTTTTTCATTGACATTTTGTTTTAAGGGGATTGAGAAAAAAAAAAATTCCACCATTTGTTTTTTGGGATTTCACGGTGTTCAATGAGCAAAATAATTAATGTGTTTTTTTTTTTTAAAGATGTGCACTGTGTGGATTGAATAATTAAATCTTTTTTCTCTGGGTCATAATGAACACTGCGATACCAAGCGTTATTTCATTTTTGCATACTACAGGGTGGTTTGGGCGTTTTTTACTTTTTTTTTTTTTTAATACTTCAAGTTTTGACTTTTGTCCCACTAGTGGCTTGAATATCACCAAATTTTATTTCTCTTCTATACTACTATGCTTCAGTATAGCAGTGCACTGCAAAGCCTATTAGGCTTAGCCAGAGGCCAAGCCTCATAGGGCACCTTACCTGGTAAATCCAGAGGCCATATTCAAGCCTCCGGGTGCCATAGCAACCCATCAGGAGGTCTGATGAGTTAGAGAAGGAGCCCCCTCCCCGTCAGTCTTTTACATGCCGCTGTCGCACTGACTGCGGCATGTAAAGGGTTAAACAGCGGGGATCAGAGGTTTCTCTGGTCCTCGCTTTCTGAGCAGGTGCCAGGCTGTTATCCAACAGCTCAGCACCTGCTCTCTCTGGCACAGGAGACCCATGCCAAGCTTCTGATGTAGCCCCTGTTAAACGATGGCGAAATAGAATAAAGTCCTTTAATGGCCACCATCAAAAGACATATGGGCGGTTGCTTAGGGGTTAATAATTTTAATGTTGATGAACATTTTTTCAAGTTTTTGCAAGAAGAAGTAGACAGATAGAAAGGAGGGCGGCTCCAAGATTAAACCACACAGGGTTGGTTTGTAGTGTGTAGCCATGGAATCACATAAGTCTGTATTGAAGTTGTGAAAATGAAACAAAAGTATATTTTTAATGAAGACCATTTGCAAAGTTGCTACATTCTTTCAGATGCACTGCAGCAATTAAATATTCTCTAAAGACATATCATCAGTGGGGTCTGTGAGCCCCAAAAACACACTGTACTCACCATTGGGGCAACAACAAGGCAGTGATTCCCAGTGACATCTAGAACAGCATTCCTCTATTCGTGTCTGACTCTGGACCTGAGCTTGAACTTTTCTGTTTCCAGTCACTGCCTCAAAATTCGTCACAACCTCCCCATCCTCCAGGAGGTATATAAACATGGCTAGAGGACACACAAGAATCAGCAGGACTAGACTTTTCCAGCATTTATGTTACCATCAGTACTAATATAGACAATGCATTAGCTACCACAGGTTACTTTGCCAGTGTTAGGCCTTTTTTAACACTTGGCCATATTATGGTCCTGTACAAGTGATGTGAATACCAGTGCTAACAACAGGACTCAATAAGAACCCTATGAAGCTGTGAGTTCAGGTCAGTAGATCCATGGTCAGGCTGGAACGGACACTCATCTGTAATACGGGTTCAAAAATGCATCCATAATATCTTCATATTAAAACATTTTGAGATAAAGATAAGGGTCTTAAAACTGAATAAACATTTTGCATGTATTGAAGCACACATTGTTATATAGAAGTGGCCAAGATACTGAAGTTCCACAGCCTCCAACAGAGAGCAACTCAAAGAGTTGGGCACACCAACAGCAGCTTTCTGGGCATTTTGACGGGCATGCAAGTATAAAACCTGTCCAAGGATGGCGATTGCAATCTATTTATCTGTACACACACACACACACACACACGGTGCTCAGGTAAACTTCTCCTCAGACGGTTAGACTGTATGTCTCTCCCTAGGCTGTCGGGCCCTGACTTCCTGGAGCTGCAGTCTTTTAGGCTGGGTTCACACAGGGCGGATTCCTGATGGAAATCCCGCGGTTTGGCCACAGCGAAAAACCGCGAGATTTCCGCCGGGAGAACCGCTGCTTCAAAACCCGCAGCAGTTTTGAAGCAACCTGGCCGCTCGCTCTTCTGCTGCGGCCGGCGCTCCCATACAGGAGAGCGCGGCCGCAGTGGAAAAAAAAAATGAACATGCTGCGGTCGGCAAATACGCGCCGCAGCGGCAGCTTCTGCCGGCTTAGCCGCAGCGGATTTGCCATCCCGTGTGGACGAGATTTCTGGCTAATCCCGGGATTAGCGGCTGAATGCGGATTTGCCGCGGTGAAATTCCGCACGGAATTTCCGCGGCAAATCCACCCAGTGTGAACCCAGCCTTATGCTCCCTTAATGGAACCAGTGCCTGCAGCTGTGCTTCCTAAGAGCTAGGGTGAAGTTGTGGACTGGACCGTCACCATGCCTAGGCTAAAAGCCTGGGAGGGAGATACACTCCATCCACAACTTCACCCTTTGACCGCCCACAATATAATATATAATATAACACACACACATATATATATATATATATATATATATATATATACATACATATACATACACATATATATACATACATACATACATATATCCATGCTCAGGAAGATTATTCTGTGGAATTAGGAATAATAGTTTTACAGCAAAGTTGTCAGCTGCTTCGAATACACAAAATACACAGGGCAGACCAATGTGGAGATCTCTTTGCATGTCGCCCCCCCCTGGCCTACTTTTGTAAAAAAAAAATAAAAGCCCCCACAGGCTTTTCTTTCTTAGTGCATCTAATTAAAATATTTCATGATAAACAACATTCCAATGAAGTTTGTTGTACAACATGGGCCACAGAAAATCAGCCCCGCACTGTACTTTTATTAAAGCTGTCTGGAAAAAAAAAATCTTTGTTGTCCAAAGTAACCAATCCCAGCGCAGCTTTCATTTTACCTCGGCAGTATAAACAAAAGGAAAGCTGTGCTGTAATTGGTTGCTATGAGCAACAAAGATTTTCTTATAGATAGCTTTCATAAGGGTGTTGTGCTGCACTACTTTTCCATGGCCCACCCTGTAGATGCTATGGTGATGATGAGGGAGTGTAGTTACATATTGCATACACATGAGGGTAGAGTTGTTTTGATAACAAACCCCACCACATCAGGCTAAGAGGTGTGTGTATATATATATTAGATTACCTTAAGGCTGAATGCCCACGGACGGATTATCGCTGTAGGAATTCGCGGTCAGACACAGGCCGCAAAGTCTGCAGTAATGTCCATCCATAGACATGCTGTGTTAAACGATTCTCCCCTGAGAATTGCAGCACGTTTTATTTTGTTCAGAAAAAAAAAACAAAAAACGCACCGATGGCTTCCATTGCAGTCAATGGAAGCCGTCCGTCCCACAATACTTCCACAGTGAGCACTGTGGTAGTACCATGAGAATCCGCGTCACAGCCCAGTGCCGGCGCGTCATGTGCTGCACCTTGCATGCGCGCCAGCTCACTGTCCGCGGCGACTCCGGACAGGTGAGTATAGGGTCTCTGGAGGGCGCCAGGTCTGATTCCGCTGCGATATTTCTCAGTCGGAATCCGACCCGGCCGTGGGCATGAGGCCTAAAACCGCATAAGTAGAAGATAACAGGGTAGTAATAGGAACCGAAAAACAATTTTTCCATTATAGTTCACAGATCTAACCTCACCTTGTATTGTATCACTACAGGCATTCAGATAGGTCAATTGTGCACTCAGTCCCAGACTAAAACCATTGGCACAGGCATTTACATATGAAGCCTCAAGGGGGAGCTGTACCCAGGAAGACGTATCATACAGACCAGGCATCCTGTTTCTGTAGAGAAAAATTGTTACATTGTAGCATAAATATACACAACAATCATACCTAAGGCCGCCTGCAGACGGCCGGGTTGGATCCGGCTGGGAGAATTCTCGCAGCGGCACCCAACCCGTGCCCCTGCAGGGACCAGTGCGTACTCACCTGCTTCCGCGCCTCCGGCTGTTTGATGTGCCGACTGCCGGCGATGTGCAGACCGGAGCCGGCGGCCGGGGAGTGAGATTTCTGTGCGGGGCTCTGCGAGCCCCACACAGAAATAAAGCATACCGCGACTTGTTTTCTGCGCATGATTTCGCGCAGACACATCGGGCCGTCTGCCTAGGATTGCGTTTGCTAACGCAATCCTAAGGCAGCTTCCACTGGTGGAAATTCTGCGGGAAATCCCGCATCCATACATCTGTATGGAGTTTTTTCAAAGTTGATGTTGCCATTGACGAGATGTGAACCTGGGATCCCGGGATTTCAAGGCAACATTGCTAACCACTGCGCCACATTTGTTGATGAATCACCACTAGAAGGCATACAGATGCTTTCCATTTCACTTCTGTTTTTAGTAAAACTGTATCCACTGATAAAACGCTAGTGTGAACGAGTCTTCAATAAATAGATGTGAAAACAACCAATATGTAAAACGAGCAAGTGACAAATGATTGGAAGTGCATTTCATTTTACAAGTCATATGCTTTCCAATGAGTTGCTTCGCTCCATTGCCATCTCCATTGCCCATTACATTTTGTTCTTGGTTGCACACCTTGGGTTAGAGCAGTTGCACCTCTACACAGCCATATCTAAGGCCGTATGGTTTCTGTTTGCACAGGAGCTTCCACAGATCCCTTGTTTCCTAGCTGCAGGGTAATGAGGAGGGCCGTTTCCATGAGATCTGCTCTGGAGTTGGCCATGTTTACCACTGGATTAATCATTTATCTGGACAACTGTAATACACAGATACAGATGACACAGTGCAGACCACCTTTCCAGAGCGCTCATGGTTATAAAGAAAGCACAGCCTGCACTTAAAGGAGATGTCCCGCGCCGAAACGGGTTTTTTTTTTTTTAACCCCCCCCCCCCGTTCGGCGCGAGACAACCCCGATGCAGGGGTTAAAAAAACCACCCGCACAGCGCTTACCTGAATCCCGGCGGTCCGGTGACTTCAATACTTACCGCTGAAGATGGCCGCCGGGATCTTCTACCTTCGTGGACCGCAGCTCTTCTGTGCGGTCCACTGCCGATTCCAGCCTCCTGATTGGCTGGAATCGGCACGTGACGGGGCGGAGCTACACGGAGCCCCTCTCTGGCACGAGCGGCTCCATAGAAGAAAGCTGAAGACCCGGACTGCGCAAGCGCGGCTAATTTGGCCATCGGAGGCCAAAAATTAGTCGGCTCCATGGAGACGAGGACGCCAGCAACGGAGCAGGTAAGTATAAAACTTCTTATAACTTCTGTATGGCTCATAATTAATGCACAATGTACATTACAAAGTGCATTATTATGGCCATACAGAAGTGTATAGACCCACTTGCTGCCTCGGGACATCTCCTTTAATACAGGAGGAGTCCCTGTACAGATCTGAAACACTACTATTAACTGTCCAATGACTTCAGAAGATTGAAATCACACTCAAGGTATACATGGAGTGCGAATATCTAACGTAAACGCGCTATTCTTCCACGCCATGGATGTCTCTATGTCATAGCAGTATAGTCCCATAATGTATTGCTGTAGTTTAGTTTGTTCTGACTAAAGTGCTCCCACTCAACAAAGAAACTAATATAGTCAGTACTACTTCCCTGCTGTGTGTGCAGTGTGCATATGTAGAGGGGGGTGCCTGCCATAATGGCTGTTTCAGTGGAGATATTTATATTGTACTGTAGTTTGCAGTATTAATATGGGATCTTTGGGAGCCCTCTAGTGGGGATAAAGTGTTATTGGTTTTCATTTCTATTATCCTCATAGTTGTATAAACCCATTGCCATTGGCTGCATGGTATCATGTGGATGTCTGGTGGACTCAGGCACCATAGAGAAGTGCACTGATTCTTTGAGTGGTGTAGCTCACGCCAGAAGAGAGATGAGAAACATTGGCTACCTGCTGAATCAGGCCCTTTAGAAACAAAGACTTGCTGGTCAGATGACAGGGTCTTCTCATGCTAGCAAGTACAGGGAGCACTTCGGCCTCCTGACGGGTATTACATCAGGCCTGCAGGTTTGGCCACGACTGTTTATGGCTTATGGCCCAAAGAGAGATTAGAGACTACGAGCTCCTGTGCCTATTGGGATACTGTCAGACGCCAGTCAGCTTCCATCCAGATGTACGAGTTCCCTGAAATATTTTCCCACAGCCACAGGAATGAAGTTTTAAATACCGTGTCTGGGTCATTCGCAGAATTGAGCGCTTCCTCCTACGTGGACTACTGCATTGCCATCTTCGGTGAGGACAATGTTCTGTTTGCTGGCATTATCATTGAAAATGCATACTGCTATCACTCTTTATGAAGAGTGTTTGACAGTGGGCTGATCTAAGGACTCGCTCTACATTGCTATTACCGCCTTCGAATAGTCGGGACATTGCAAATAAGGACATTATTGTTCAGTTCTGCAATGTTGTGATCTAAGCATCGTAGTTCCGAAACGTCGGATGTTTATTTGTTCACCTGTTGTGTAATGAATCGTCTGGAGCATTAGTATAATGCAGTCATGGTTCGGCACAATCCACTGTCAGCCCTACTGCAGAGCTGTAACCGGACACACTATCAGGCATATGGCCTAACAGCAGAGCTGTGTGATCGAGCCCCGGAATCAACACCCTAGGATGAGTATATAGTCCCAGCTACACTGGTGGTACCCGCCAGGGCCTCAGACAAAAGGCAGTCTGATGCAAGACCCCTATTCCCTGAACCTAGGGAGGGCCCAAACGTCGTGTGGTGCGATGCAACTTTTACAGTAGAAAATCCTACTGTAAAAGCCCTGAAATAAGGCCTATCTGCATTAAAAAAAACAAAAAAACAACACACAATACATTACCCAAAGGCTCAATAGATTTTTTGAGTGATAATCGTTGTGTCTAAACTAGGCTTAACAGGTGCTGTCCGCTCTGCCACGCATCTCCTCTGCAGCTCCGACAGACTTGCTTGCAGTTTTGAACCAGCGCTTCCTGGTTTGGAGGTTCGAAATCCCCACCTCCAGGAAGCGCTGGCTCTGATTGAGAATCAACCTCCACAGTTCAGCCAATCACTGCAGCGCTCAATGAACTAATCACAGTCATTCAATGTGATGGCTGTGATTGGTTCATCGAGCGCTGGCTCTGATTGGTTCTTGAGCGCCACGGGAGTGGTGCTTCCTATGAGATGAGCAAGCAGGATGCATGTATTGGAACTGAAGAATCTATTTAATATATGTTATTCTACAATACAATGTATTTGCATGAGGATGCACTAAGGCCGAGGCTCTGTGCTACATGTCTCTAGCTGATACTGCCCTAGCATGCAGGAAAGTGTATGATCACAGCCTTGGAGGTACATTGCCATGTGTATGAGTTACTGGGTACTTGGGTTAGCAGCTCACTATTTAAGAGCTCACCTTCAACCAGCAATGCCTCATTATGGTGCTGTTAGGAGACGCGACAGGGAGTCAGGTATGGCACAAAAATTGGACTCTTTTTAGAGTCCCCTGCGCACACTTTCCATAGACGTGTACAGGAGATCACATGCACATGGAACTCTGAAAAGAGTCGGATTTTCTTGCTGTGTACTGACCAGAGGAGGACAGCGCTGGATTATGGGAGCAAGTGAATATAAAAATACCTCACTTGTCACGTCCCCTTACAGCGCCATAACTTAGCTTATAGTTCTGTGGGGACGTGACACTGAGGCTGGATTCACACGAACGTATAACAGCTTGGTTTTCACGCCGAGCCGATATACGTCGTCCTCATCTGCAGGGGAAGGGGGAGGATGGAAGAGCCAGGAGCAGGAACTGAGCACCGCCCCTTCTCTGCCCCCTCTCCGCCCCTCTGCACTATTTGCAATGAAAGGAGGTAGGACAGGGGCAGGGCTAAGTTCCAATAATTAGCCCCACCCCTATCCCGCCTCTCCCGTTTGCAAATAGTGCAGAGGGGCGGAGAGGAGGCAGAGAGGGGGCGGGAGCTCAGTTCCTGCTCCTGGCTCTTCCATCTTCCCCCCCTGCAGATGAGGACGACGTATATATCGGCTCGGCGTGAAAACCGAGCCGATATACGTTCGTGTGAATCCAGCCTAAGGCTGGGTTTACATGGGGCAGATTTTCCGCGGAATTCTACTGTCAAAAATCTCGTCCACACGGGGCGGACAATCCGTCGCTGTGGCACGGATTCCCGGGACGCAGCATGTCAATTCTTTTTTTTCCCGTTGTGACCTCGCTTCTTTTTTATGGGAGAGCCGGCCGCAATGAAAAAGTATTCGGTGAAACCGCTCCAAAACCTGCGGCACTTAGCCGCGGGTTTTGAAGCTTCACTGATGCCGCGGAAATCTCGTGGTTTTTCGCTGTGGCAAAACAGCGAAATTTCCGCGGCAAATCCGGCCTGTAGGGGACATTCATAAAGGATTTTACGCCAGTTTCTGGCATTAAGAAGTCACAAAGTTTTGCGCAAGGCTTGCCTGCACTAAAATTTTGCAACTTTTTCCCCTAGAAAGGGAGTGTTGATTCATGTATAATTCCTCGCCAAAATCTCCAGCATATTTTGTGATGCAGAGCCTAAACAAAATCCGCACCATTGGCTGAGGATTTTGCCAGGATTTTTGCCGAGGACTTTACTGCAGATTTTGGTGCAGATTTTCCACTGCAGAGAATCTGCACCAATTAAGCTACATGCGAACATATCCATAACTCAGATTTAAGATCCACATTGCAGTTCAATTTGTTGACAATGTTTCTGCAATGTGTAGATGAGATCTGTTGAAAGCGCATCCACTTGGTATTGTAAGGCCACTTTCACACAGCCGAGAAAATTGCGCGAGATTGGTGCGCTGCAAGACACACGAATATGAACCCTATTCTTTTGAATCGGGTTATACACATGAGCGATTTTTTTTTTTTGGCATCGTGGCACGGGAAAAAAGTGCGGCATGCCCTATGTTTGGCGTTCTCTCGGAATACCTTGCATTGCCCATAGTTTTCAATGGGGCCGGCAAAGCATCGCAAGGCGTGTGAGGTGCACCTCAGTGCGATGCGAGGGTTCTCACTGAAGACAATGGGAAACACTCTGCGATCCTCTGCCGCGGCTTTTAGCTACTTCCCTGAAGTGATGCGAGGCATTTTTAACACATTTGCAGGGACATCACATGTTGGCGTGTGCGATACTGGGCCGAGTTTCACAGCCTGATATCACACTCGCCCGTGTGAAATCAAGGCTAGGGCTATGTTCACTTGGGGCAGATTGGACATAGAAAATCTGCTGTGGGAAAATTAGTGCCAGATCCGCAGCTTCTGTTGCAGATTTCCTGCGGAATTCGGCCTCTCCATTGAAGTCCATTGGCTGAAATCCGCAGCGTATCCAGCACTACAAGGCTGCCTGCATACAGGCAGGTCAGACCCCGCATGCTGGATTCCCGCAGCAGAGTTCGACCCAGTGCCCAGCTGGTGACCCCAGCTTACCTCTCTACCGTCTTCTCCTCTGCTGCGAATGTGCCAGCTGGCACATGCGCAGTTGAGAGGACGCTGCGCCGTCACTATGGCGATGACGCGGCTCCCTTGACCATTCTGCAATGATTGCAGAATGGCCACAGAAATGGACGGCTTCCATTTTCCATTCCAAAGCCGACCATGCATAGCCCGCACAAAATCGCAGCATGCTGCAATTTCTCCCCTGCGAGTGGAAAAAAAAAAAAAAAAAAAAAAAAATCGCAATCCATTTCCGCTCGTGGGCAGGAAATTGCATTTTCTCATAACATGCTATGGGCTGGATTTGCTGCAGAATCTAGAGGCGGAATCCCGCTCTGGATTTCGCAATGCAAATCTGCCCGTGTGCAGGACCCCTAAGGCTGGGTTCACACGGGGTAAAATTGCTGCAAGGAAATTCTGCCGGTAATCTTAAACCCAAGCCTAAGCAGCAAAGTGAACGAGATCTGTGTTTTGAAGCTGCCTTTCTACTTTGGAAATCTTGCGGCATTTTTGTGCGGTCATTCCGTGACATTTACGCCCCTGTGTGACAGCAGCCTCACATGTTGTAGATTTAAAATCCACACCGCATGTCAATCGCCACATGGGTTCTGCGCACGTTTTTGTCCGCTGCATGCAGAGATTTTTAAAATCTCATCCACTTACCTTCTACTGTAAATTCTACGGCTTTTCTGTGCAGATGGTCCGCATGGTAAATCCGCCCGTGTGAACATAATATGCTGCGGATCTTCCACACAGGAATCTGCAATGTGATCACTAGAACATGCCCTGAAAAATCCTAAAAGTACCAAGCTGCATACAGCTTATTGGCAGCCAACTGTAGCTGGAGTACATCTGCCATCACTTCCCATGTGGCTGCAGAACACTGAGCAGGTGAAACACATCCAACATGCCAATCACTGCCGGCACCAACCTCACCTTGTTACATCCGAAACCCAAAGTCACTTACCAACTTATCAAAGTGTTGACAGCGTTATATAGAAGTAGGGCAAATGTAAGCAAATTGATTCGTTAGCAATAAAAACATTCTGCGTTTCCTGGGGCGCCCGCTGACAACTTTGACAGGTTGTTGTTGAAAAAAAAAAAAAGACAATCAAGAGTAATTGCTGCAAGTCAGCCCACTTGTAACACAAGTATTGTGATCGGCATGAGGATCGGTAAACCCAAACCAGGAGACCTACAGAGGGAAGAGGTCCGGGGTGTTCTGCATCCACTATCTACTGCCTCTCTCAGCACCTGCAGAGCATCACACCCACATGTCCCAGGCTGGCTGCAGCTCATCATTCTCTGATGCCAGTCTAGTGCCCACTCTAACCCGATGCCAGGCAGTGCCCACCCCGAGAGGGTCCCCCATCACCTGTGACAGACGTCCCTGGGCCGGTGCCAGCACTGCGGAGAGGAGCGGCTGCTCGGCAGGCAGGAGGGTGCGGTCTGTGCTTCCCTCCGGCTGGCTCCTCATCAGTGCGGGTCGGTGTGCGCCGGGCTCTCGGGATCGGGGCGCTCCCCTCCCTGTCTCCTCCCTCTCCGGACTGCGCCTACTGGAGCGGCGGGGCGCGGTGCTACCTGGAGAGCCCAGAGCGGCCGCAGCGCAGTGTGGGACTTCTGGCTCTTCCATCTGCAGCAGCCGCACTGGGGCTCATTCACACAGGACAATGCACAGTGACTGCAACCATTGATTGCAACGGGTTAGTTCACTTAAAATACGTGGCAGCCCATTGAAAGCAATGGGTATGCGTAATACGTACAAGGCACACTGGAGACCTGCGCATGCTTATGCACAAAATCAATGCAATGTTGGGAGTCATGTTTTACACCTGCCCTACATATTTACATAAAGCAGAATACACCGTATTCATGGACCACAACACGCATACGCCCGTGTGAATGGGCCCTAAATCTAATGCGCATACGCCCGTGTGAATGGGCCCTAAATCTAATGCGTTTAGACGTAACAATTATCGTTCAAATGAGTGAAAGTGAACGATAATCATTCGGTTTAACAGCAAGCCAACCACCAAACGACGAACAAGAAGCGATCGCTTTTCGCTCACCGTTCAGTTTCACGTGCCACTAAAACTATTGTTGGCTCGTTCGCTTCTAATTCTCTACTCCCCACTCAGTGTCAGGAATTGTCAGTGATGATCTGGCTGTCTAAACATTCTGCACGAGCGCGAACGAGTTAGCAGTGACATCAATGGAGACCTCCCACCACAGAAAAACGCAGAAAAAAACGCGTCGGAAATCCATGGCAGAATCCCGCATGTGAGGACTGAGCTATTAGGTTCAATAGAACCTAACAGCTGCTTTATTCCGCCGCGGATTTACGCCGCCAGGAACGCAACATAAATCCGTCCATGGCCATTAACCCTAAACCCCGCAGTTGGGCAGGACACGTCCTTATTACGGATGCGGATGGAATACGCTCATGGGAAAGTGGCCTAATGTCGATTTCATGCGGTCGAGAAAATCATGCAAGAAGTGTGCCTTGCGAGACACGCAAATCTCGCAGATATAAACCCTATTCTTTTTAATGGGGTCATACATATGAGCGATGCAGGAAACATATCGCGCCATGTCCTATCTTTGTGCGTGCCCTCGCATCACATTGCCCATTGTTTTCAATTGGACCCGGTGACAATTCACATGTTGGCGAGCATCTAGGGTGCTTTCACTCACAGAAGTTTTTTGAAAGCTAGTTTTTCATATAGTTTTGACCAATAGAGAAGAATAGCAATATGGTGGCAGAAACGTCAAAAAATAGGCCATGCTGCATTATTTAAAAGGGCATGAAAAATATAGCCCAAGCTTTACATTATCTCTGTATTACAGTCCCCAAAACACAGAGCTAAAATATGCTCGTCTGACAGAGACAGGGGCGGATTGGGAACTTGAAGGGGCTTTCTCAGGACTTAAAATTGCTTCACAACCCCTCTTTCCTTCCTGGTTGCTGCTGACCAGGACATGTGACTGCTGCAGGCAATCATTAGCCACAGCAGTGACCTTCTATAGCCAGTGATTGACTGCAGCAGTTACATATCCAGTTCAGCAACAACCAGGAAGGAAAGAGGGGCTGTGAAGCAATTTTAGGGGGGGGGTGGAAGAGCCAGGAGCAGGAAGCTCCACCCCCATCTTGCCCCCTCCTATTGCAAATAGTGGAGAGGGGGCAGGAGGTCAGTTCCTGCTCCTGACTCTTCCATCCTCCTCCCCCTGCAGACAAGGACACCGTATATCGGCTCGGCGTGAAAACCGAGCCGATATACGGTCGTCTGAAATAGCCCTTAAGCTGTGGGAAAACCTTTAACCCCTTACTGACGTGGCCCTTTTTTTTCCATTTTCTTTTTTATCTCCCCCTTTTAAAAAATTGTAACTCTTTTATTTATCCATCGATAATGTATGAGGGCTTGTTTTTTTGCAGGACGAGTTGTATTTTTCAATGTTGCTATTTAATGTACCTTATAATGTACCGAAAAACTTTAAAAAAAATCGAAGTGGAGTAAAATGAAAAAAACAAACAAACAACATTCCGCCATCTTTCAGTGTGTCTTGTTTCTACGGCGCACAAACTACAACAAAAGTGACATGATAACTGTATTCCATACGAGTACTATGATATCAAACTTGTATAGTTTTTTTTTCCTGTACTACTTTCATTTTATTTTTTCAAAAACATTTAATTTCTTACAATTATTTTCTGCCGCCATCTTCTGTGCACAATAACGTTTTTATTTTTCCATTGACGTAGTTGTGCGATGGTTCATTTTTTGCGAGACATCCTGTAGTTTTCGTTGGTACCATTTCGGAGTACATGCAACTTTTTGATTGCTTTTTATTGCATTTTAAAAAATTTTATTGCCGTCCCACGGGGACGGCTTGATAGGCAGTCTGCCAAGACAGCCCTGGGGCTTTTCAGAAGGCCCCTGGCTGCCATTACACCTGCATGTCTCCCTGTGATCTCATTGTGGGGGGGTATGACGCCCGCGCTGTATGAAGATAGGAACTTGGAAACTAAAGTTAAACTGAATTTCAAATTGATACTTTTTTGACTTTAAGATCCCATTGAAAACAATGGAACATGAAAAAAATAGAACATGCAGTGATTTTTTTTTACCTTGTAGCATCGCTGTGAGGGAAGACATCGCTCATGTGTGTGACCCCATTCAAAAGAATGCAGCCATATTCATGCAAGTCTCACATTTGTGTGTGAATGTAGCCTTTAGGCTGGGTTCACATGGGGCGTATTCCCGTTGGAAATCTAGCGGTTTGGCCGCAGCAAAAACCGTGAGATGTCCGCTGGGAGAACCGCGGCGGCTCCGCGGCGGCTTTGAAGCGGCCCAGCCACATGCTTTTCCATTGCGGCCGGCGCTCCCATAGAGGAGAGCGCGGCCGCGACGTAAATAAACAAAAAAAAGAAAGTAAACAGACATGCTGCCGCAGCCGCGGTTTCAACCGGATTTACCGCAGCGGATTAGCTGTCCCGTGTGGACGAGATTTCTGAGAAATCTCATCCACATGGCTGGCTAATCCCGAGATTAGCGGCCGCGGGCGGTTTTGCCGCGGGCGGATCTGCTGCGGCAAAACCGCCCGCGGCAAATACACCCTGTGTGAACCCAGCCTAAAAGAAAGTGCCACTGAAAGCGGGAGCTGAGAGGACGACCTCCCACTGCATGCGAGCTCCGCTGAGAGCGTCCTGACCTCCATGTGGTCAGGCTATATTTATAGCTCACAATGTCCTAGGTGCTGAAGACGCATTAAAGGCACATTTACACTCTCCATGATTCTCTCATCTCTGAGCAATCATATTGATATTAGTCAGTTTTACGGAGCCCGTACATGCTGCTGTTCATCCTTGTTGCTGGGACCTGTAGTTCTATGAGTTTCCAGGAGTACATTGCTGCAGATGTGGAGGATTTGGCTGCTGATGGTGTGGAGTTCTCCAGCTAATCACCGCCGCTCTGTACACATAAATACCAGTCCCTCTTGCTAGAGGATGCTGTCATTATACCGTCTAATGAAACCTGGGTGTTAGGGCTCTTCCTCACTGGCAATAAGATGTTCCAGCGATGCGAGTAAAAATGTGTGAGTTTGAAAGCAATGATTTTCAATGGTTTCATTCTCACTTGCGATGTTTTCACTCACTGCAGGTTGCTATAAGAAATTCTGCAATATTTCCCATTGTTTTCAATTTGGCCGGCAGCAGCAGCATCGGCCCCGTTGAAATCAATGAGAGAAGATTGCGAAAGAGCTCTGGAATCCCCCATTGCATCTCTTACATATCTCCCAATAGTTGGAAAGATAGGGAGCGGGGCTAGAGGACTTTCCCAGGGCTTCCCTGAGAGCAGGGGCAGGGCTATAGGGGTTCTCATAGTCACAATGAGAACCCCTCTAGCCCTGCCCCCTCTCCAGACCCCCGCTCTCAGGGAAGAGCCCTTAGGATGCATGCTGTGCAGAGCGGTTCAGTTTCGTTCTTGTCTGTATTTCCCTTGTCTGAACTCCGTCTGATATTCTGTTTTTGTTTGTCTAAACTACATTCTATGTCTGATCCATCTGTACATTGGTTGTTGGATACCCAGTCCATGTTTGTTTGTCCTACCCATCTGTTGGTGGGCGGACGTCCGAGCCTTGTCCTGTTCATTCCCCTTCATCAGTTGGTAGGTGGATGCTAGGGCCTTATCTTGTCTGTCTGTAGGTGTGCAGACGCCTTGTATGAATGATGTCTTATGTTTGAATTCCACTGTTTCTGTAGGACTACAGATGCTTGTGTGTTACATCCTCGTCTGGTGTTCTTGCCTGTTACCATCTAGGGTGAGCCAGGCAACTAGGTTCCAGTGTTGGTCCGTCCCTATTGGGACGATCGTCTCGCTTGTAGGCAGGGTTCCCTTTTTGTGGATTAGTTGCTTTGTTAGGGGTAGGAACTCGTAAGACAATGAGGACCCGTGACGTGGACTTGTGAGCTTACATGTTTTGGCCAAAAAATAAACCAATACCTCACACTTATTAATATTACTACCTGCTTGTGTTGTATATTTGGTAAGTATTTTGCCGCCCGTTGTCTGTGTTTTTGTTTTGCATGTTCGGTTTATTGTTTTGGTGTCCATTCAAATGCATATCCCTTCCTGTTTCTCCTGTTCATGTAGGTTGCTGTTCACACACCCTGTACTGTAACAAGCACCTGCACTTCTTATTGTTTTAATTGGCAAGTCCAGGTGCTGCTTGACAACTGGCACTAATCAGCATGAGATTGAGCGGATAAACTACAGTGTATACAGACGCCCTTAACAAATTGAAAAATAAATGCTAAGACTGTAGTTTATCACTGATCGTCACTTATGATGCCGTAAGAATAATTGGAGACACGAGTGATCAATGTGAATTTACACAAGGCATTGGTGCCTAGTGCACAGCCTGGTTCTGGTGCTCAGTGGTGTGGACTGTGCTCCCTGAGACCATTGGGAAATACAGAACACATTATACTGTACCATAATCTGGAATCTGTATATGTAGAGTAGCCATACCCCAAATGATGTTATATAGAGTGACTGACTAAATATGCCCACCATGCAGCAACTAAATATTACAGCAAAATATTGACTATAACCAGTGTTTTATCACTGCTCTAATACTGCATGACTCCATAATACCGCCATGTTGTAACTAAATAATAGCACCACACTAGATGGTATCACCATACTGGTTAATGCTGCAATATTGTGACTAAATAATGCCATCATACCATGAGTTAATAATACCACCTTGCCAATTTTAAATAAAAACCACTAAGAGAACAACAGAATTATCAGCATACTGTAAGTGAATAATGCCACCACTTTAAGACTGACCATAGTGGTCGGATACCATACAAGCGGTCTGCAGAGTATCACCACACTGCAGACTGGACACCTTAGTAAAATACTGAACAGATGCAGTCCTAGACAGGATAAATAAATCGACTGTCTCACAGATGATGTTCTCTCTGTTCGCTTTCCCTGTTTTTCCCCATCCAGTTCAAACTGTCATGATGACGTCTTCCAGCTACGATTCTTTCCTCTGCAGAGTGGGACACAGACACTTTTAACTCTCTGCTTTCCTAGCAAATTCACAGCATTGTCAGAAGCCTCCACCCTGCAGCCCTATAACTTGTGCTGTCCAGTAAGAACGCCTTCCCACGGGCGATCAGGATTTTTCAAAAATCGTGTCTCTGTTTCTGCGATTTTTGAGCTTCAGCGATGCTTTTTCTTGAGAATAATCTTGCATCACTACCTCCTGTGATAAAAGCACGCAATTTTTTTATCACGAAAGTCAATAGGACTTTCTAATGTTAAATGCATCACATAAAAATCGCAAATTTATGAGATGCGATAAACTGGAGGGAAACGTGGCAGATTAAAACAAAAATAAACAAAAAAAATCGCAGAAAGATGGGGCATGCGATTTTTCACTGCAAGTTCATTAGTTTCATAATTCATTTTTTTTACTCACACTCGCATCTTACAAAAATTGCACAATTTTAGCACCTGTGTGAAGGCACCCTTAGGGAGCGTTCCTGCAGCGTTTTTCAGTAAATTGTGGGATTTTGTCTAGAGGCTTCTTCACGGGTGCAGAAATGAGAATTGTGATGGAACCCCCAAATGGAAAGGACAGAACCAATCCCTTTCATAAGTGAAACAAACATCACTTTAATTTTCATTTGACAAGGGTTGCTATTATATTTGGAGTATAGAATAACAAAGTTGAGTACGCTATTCTATACTCCAAATATAACGTAACTGAACAGAAACCTTGCCAAATGGAAACCAAGGTAGTTTCCTTCATCCTTCGGGAAATAGTGCAAAAGGAGATTCTCGAAGCACAATCGTTAACAATCCCTAAAAGAAGGAAGAATGGGAAGCATTTAAAGAGACCAGAATGGATGAACACAGAACTTGCACATATGCTAAAAAGGAAGAAAAATATGTTTATCAAATGGAAAGAGGGGGGATATCTAAAGAAGAATATAATGCAGTCTGCAGAAACTGTAGGGCAAGTGTCAGAAAAGCTAATAATGAATTGAGGCTTGCAACAGAGGCCAAAAGCAACAAGAATGGATTTTGAGGGCTATGTCAAAAGGAAAAGAAAAGTCAAAGATGCTATTGGATGCTTACAAGATGAAAATGGTGAATTGGTTAAAAATGATGTTGGGAAGGCCAAACTTTTAAATTCCTATTTTGTATTTGTTTTCTCTCACAAAGTAGATGGAACATCAACTGATCTTCCCTGTGCTATTGGGGGGGATAAAAGAATGCAGACTATCTATAAGCAGAGAGGGTATTATTGTATCTTGACGCTACCGGAAGTACAGGTGGAGTTAAAATACAGGGTCTTTGACAGGGGGTTCAGGCCCCCTGTTCGTGATTGGCTGCAAGCTGTCCCATTGCTCAGCCTCACAGGTCTTGCAGCCGGCGACTTACCAGCAGCGCTGAATGTCCTGTGGCTCGCTCCGTGTTACAGCTCCCGCAGTGTGTCTCCCGTTCCTGGTGCTCACAGGTGCTGTAGGTGGTGGCGGCCTTGCAGCAGCGGTGAACAGCATTGGCTGCCCTTCTTTTTACCATGCCATCGGTGAGTCTCTCTGCCGGCTTTCTTCTCACACCTCCCTTCACATTCAGTGTGACGGCATGGAGGAAGGTGAGAGCCAGCGGTCCCTAGATGTGCTTGGTGGCCGTGGATGTAGCTGCCAACTGGCACTCGGCACATGTCTGCGCTGCAGTGCGACATGTCAGTGGTGCTGAGCGGTTGTGGGCCGCCTTGTGAAAAGCTGAGGAGTTGTCCGGCAGCAGGGACGGGGTCTAAGTTCCCCAACAAAACTGTGCATTCTTTTTACCCTGCCCTGGAGGGTTACGGTTAGAGATTAGTATTCGTGTCTGGAACACCAATCCTTCTTGAATCTAGCCAATGTGAAGCTAGGGGTGTGACAGGGGCATTCCCTGTCAAACCCCTAGCTTCTGGTGGCATCAAGATACAAGAATACCAGCAGAGAGATGGTGAGGGAACACATCACTAACTTAAAAATAAATTCATGTCTCAAGGTCCTGATGAATTACAGCCTAGGATACTAAAGGAAGCAGCAGAGGTAATTGCTAAACCACTTGCCATAATCTTTGAAAATTCCCGGAGAACAGGAGAAGCCCCAGAAAATTGGAAAATGGCAAATGTTGTCCCGGTCTTCAAAAAGGGAAGAAGGTAGATCCAGGAAACTACAGGCCTGTGAGCCTAACTTCTGTACCAGGAAAGATATTTGAACAAATTATTAAACATTAAGTACTTGTATGAAAATGAAGTAATTAACCAGAAGCAGCATGGGTTTGTAACAAACAAGTCATGCCAGACAAATCTAATTTCCTTCTATGACAGAATCACCGACTGGGTTGATCAGGGAAATGCGGTAGATATAGTATATCTTGACTTTAGTAAAGCATTTGACAAAGTATCTCATACCATACTTATTGAAAAAATGACCAATTATGGGATTGACAAGGCAACTGTTAGGTGGATTCACAACTGGCTGAGTGATCGTACTCAAAGAGTGGTCATAAATGTCTGCACATCCAAGTGGAAGAATGTATCAAGTGGGGTACTACAAAGCTCAGTCCTGGACCCAGTGTTCTTCAACAGTTTTATAAATGATCCTAAGGAGTGAATTGATGGGAAACTGATCAAATTTGCTGACAACACAAGGCTACGAGGGATAGCAAACACTAGAGAAGAGAGAGAGAGTATTCAAAAAGATCTAGAAAAGCTTGAACAGTGGACGGTGACTAACAGAATGGTATTTAACAAGGAGAAATGCAAAGTCCTACATCTGGGCAAGAAAAATGAAGAAAACACATACAGAATGGGATGAATTGGACTAAGCAGCACATGTGAAAAAGTCTTGGGTATACTAATAGATCATAGACTGTACATGAGTCAACAATGTGATACAGCAGCCAAAAAGGCAAACACAATTCTGGGATGTATTAAGAGAAGCATAGAGTCTAGATCACGTGAGGTAATTATCCCCCTCTACTCTTCGTTAGTAAGACCTCTTCTGCAATACTGTGTCCAGTTCTGGGCACCCCATTTTAAAAAAGACATAGATAAACTGGAGCAAGTTCAGAGAAGAGTTACCAAGATGGTGAGCGGTCTGCAAATCATGTCCTATGAGGAACGGTTAAAGGATCTGGGAATTTTTAGCTTGCAAAAAAAAAGGCTAAGCGGAGACTAAATAGCTGTCTACAAATATCTGAAGGGTTGTCACAATGCAGAGGGATCAGCCCTATTCTCATTTATACAAGGAAAGACAGAAAGCGATGAAACTGAAAGGGAGGAGACACAAATTAGATATTAAAAAAAACCTTCTGACAGTGAGGGTGATCAATTAGTGGAACAGATTACCACAGGAGGTGGTGAGTTCTCCTTCAATGGAAGTGTTCAAACAAAGGCTGGACAAATATCTGTCTGGGATGATTTAGTGATCCTGCACTGAGCAGGGGGTTGAACCCGATGACCCTGGAGGGCCCTTCCAACTCTACCATTCTATGATTCTATGTCTCTGTTTAGGGGTTCTGTCTCAATGCTATTTTCAGCACCTGTGACTGAACCCCCAGACGGAATCCCACAGTGCAGTTAAAAACTCGCTTGTTGTACCCTCTCTGTGGCCCCAATGTTGTAACAGTGTTCTCTCTATGGCTTCAATTAGTAATTATGGCCCTAATTAGTAACAGTGAGCCCTCTGTTGCCAAGTTAGTAGTGGTATCCTCTCTATGATCAAAAAAATAATTGCTTTCGCTCTGTGGCCCATCGAGAGCGTCCCCCTTTATTACACAAACACCCCCTTCCCTACACCTCATCATTCCAGGCAGCAATGTTACAGTAGAAGCGTCTTCAGCACAGATTAGTTCTGGCAAGCCGTGTGCTCTAACATAGTAACAAAGTATATTAGGCTAAATGAAGACAATGACCATCTAGTTCAGCCTGTTTCTACCACCCCTCCAGGCAGCAGAGTTAGATGCATCATCAACAGCTCCGACAGCTGCAAGTTCAATGTTGTACGTCTGATGAGTCCTCCCCCGTCTCCTGCACATATTGAGATGGGGAGAGGAGTCGGCATATGCACGCACTGGACACGCGGCTGCCAGAAGCTGACCACTCAGTGGCCCCACCCCAAGGAAGCTTAGCAGGGAGGGGGATAAAAAAAAAAATTTTTGTGTTAATAGCCAGCTGGCACAGTGGAAGCTCACAGCCACAGCCCTGTAGGTGCACTTAAAATATACTATCTGTTGGGCCAAGCGGCCCAATAAGCAATTGCCAGTCCTTTGTAAGAAAGCAGTGGTTAGCCCCCAGGGAGTTTTCCCGGTATAATACATTGCCAATCCGCCCCCGGGAAGTGGCCTTAGACTGGTTTCAGCCGAGCGTATTGTAACACATCCATAGTATGGATCCTTTTTACGGACAACCACATGTCATCAGTATTTTATCTGTTTTTGCCTCCATATATTTTATTTTCTACTGTACAAATACTGATCCGTATTTACCGAATAGAAAATATTGGCAAAACAAAGGCAAAACTGGAAGAAAAAAATGGGTCATGCTGTGTTTTAAAAGAAATGGTTGTGAAAAATACAGTTAATGTGAATAGATATGCGGTGACCCAGAGGGTCCACTCAGGACACAAGGCCTACGTGGAGGAGCTGGGAGGGTAAAACTGTCGCAGGTCATGGTGGCATTCATCAGTCTCCTTCCCGCAGGGCTACACGCGACCTTGGCTCAAGTGCCACTAGGCCTCTGGACACCCCTAGCATAGATAGAGATGGCCAATAAACATTTAACAGGATCTGCAGGTTGGCATGGGTGATGCCACCATTCCTTTCCCACCTGAATGAGATGTCAGCGGTAATAAGTAGAGTCCACACACTGTTAACGTTTTAGTACCTCAGTCCCTGGGAACAGTCAGGGCCTGGGAGAACTTTACTGGAATAACTGGAACACTTTACAAAGGTACACTGATACACCAATGCAGGCAACACAGAGGAAGAAGATCTGGGAGGAACTCAGGATGATGCTGGTTGTACACTCCTTAGGACATGTACGGAACCACTCCTGAAGTGGGTATACTCAGGATGACACCGGCCGGACAGTCCTAGTTATCTGTCTGGGACCGCTCATGGAAAAAGGGAAGGGGTAGACTCTCCACAGATATTCCCTGAACACAATACCTCTGCACGATGATCCAGGTCTTAGGTTACTCACTCTCTCTCTCTTTCACTTCACTCTTAAATGTTTCCTGGCATAGAACCTCTCAGGGAATCGCTCCTCTTCTTCCATTCTCTTTACCACATGAGGGTTGAAGGTACCCCCATGTGGCTGGCATTCTCACTCAGGACCAAGAAGATGATAGACTCTTTGATGGATCTCTGACTCTTGCTCACTCACTACCACACCCAAATCACTCATACTTATAACCTCTAGCACACCACATGACATGAAATGTTACATTCACAGGCATATCCCAGCTTCAGGCAGACATTAACTCTTTACTCGCTGCAGCTGTACAACACACATGACGAATGACTAGACACATTCTGCACAGTGCATCTACACATAACATTACATGCATGACAGTTATGGAGGGGCCAGGAATATATGTTCTGGACCACTACAGATACATAGATTTACATATTTGTATTCTGGTTCACTAAGCACAGACTGAATACAGAGTTAAAATATACTCGCCTGAAAGCAGCCTTAGGCCTCTCTCACACAGCGCGTTTGCAAAAACGCTGCGTTTTTCAATGCTGCGTTAACAGTGTTTTCAACTCATTTCAATGGGAGACACACAGCTGAAAACGCCCAAGAATAGAACATGCAGCGCTTTCAAAATGCAGCGTTTTCAGCCCTGTGTGAGCAGCCCCATTGAAATGAATGGGAGCCTTGTACAGCGTTTAGCACAGGGCTGAAAATGCAGCGCTAAACACTGTACAAAAACACCTGTGTGAGAGAGGCCTTAGGGCTCGTTCACAGAGGCGAATGCATACCTCAGCGTTGTACACGTTGTAGCCCATATGCATTGCCAGCAGAGACCACGTATGGCTGCGTATGGC